>NC_057800.1:568588973-569188973 GCF_018294505.1 Triticum aestivum
TTTCTGTACTGTAATTATTTAATGTGCTGCATCTCTTCCGATAATCTTAGCCGGCCTGGTTTACTTGTTTTGATACGATTGTTTTGTGGAATTACAGGGTCTGATGAAACATCATCAAGAGATAGCTGAATATTTCAACCGAAGGGGTGTGTCTTTAATTTTCCTTTTAAGAAGAAACCTTCTGCAGCGATATGTCTCTATATTGGCAAATGATTATGATAGAAATACGAAGCAACTAAATGGAACTCACAAAGCTCATGTGCATCACAGAGGCCAGGTTCACCTTTTTTCCCCTTGATCTTACAGCCCACAGTGTAAAAAAAAAAAAAGGGCAACCTGGTGCATGTAGCTCCCGCTTGCGCAGGGTCCAGGGAAGGGTCCGACCACTTTGGGTCTATAGTACGCAGCCTTTCCCTACATTTCTGTAAGAGGCTGTTTCCAGGACTTGAACCCATGACCTCATGGTCACAAGGCAGCAGCTTTACAGCCCACAGTGTGATAAATTTTATTTTATGTCTGCAAATTTTGGTATCACAAATCAAGGATGACCCCCCTACATCTTAGCGCACCTTTAACTACTTTATCTTCTGTGCTATTTTGGATGTGCCGCAGAATTAAAAAATTCTCCATTTTTCTTCTCTGCAGGCTGATGTTCTTGCTCAGTATAAGCCAACAATAGACACAAAATCGTTGATTGCTGAACTGAAAAGGTCTGATAAGTTGGCAGCTGATGGTTTAGTGAGTTTCAAGAAGATCCGGAGTATTGTCCTGTACTATGAGGATGTGGTCAGCAATCGCACTGTGAGCCCTCTTGCATTATGTTCATGTTTGGGAATTAATCAACATTTATTTCTCTCGGTAACATCTATTTTGCTTTCTTTCAGAAGCTTACAGATGTGCTGGATTTTCTGAAATTGCCAAAGATGAAGCTATCCAGTCGGCATGTGAAAATCCATACTAAACGGTTGCGTGATCATATTGATAATTGGACTGATGTTTCTAATACTTTGAATGGGACTCAATACCAGAGCTTCTTGAATGGTCGAAGATGACCAAATTAGCTAGGTGTAAATAATGTTGTAGTGAGTTTCATTCTTTTGACCCCTTCTTTCTCCCCTGCCATAGCTAGCAGAGTAAGCCAAAGTTGGCACTTGTGTCCATCATGTGCTAATCCAAAGGGCTCATTTGGTTTCCATTTGACGTCCTAACATATATATAAATTAGCTGATTAAATTAATAGCTTACCATACAAAGTTTTTAAATTCAGATAGAAGGCTTTTTTGCCCAGTTTAAGCTTTTAGTCTCCAGGACACGGATCGCAAAGTAGAGCAAGGGGATACCCTATTACATCAGAGCATACAAAGTTATGATCATCTTACACCAAAACCTCTTCCCTTAGATCAGAATATATAAGTGGTTGATGATTACATTATGTTTAGGTATCACTTCACTGTTCCTGATTATTGTATGACGATGTTTGGATAGCTGTAGATTCTGACGGCTGTAACTGATAAATGGGGAAACATAGTCCAATAAGACATGACCTGTTGATGATCTAAGGTAGTTAATTTATTATTGGATATTAGATGTTCATGATTTCAGGACATAATATGGGAAAATATACGATTATGATTTCCAAGTACAAATACTTAAGTACTGTTCAAAGTTATTTGAGTGCTCAATTTTGTGTCAGAACTTGATATACTGCAAGGACTATTAATCCGACATTGCACAGGTGCTGGTGCCTGATTTTGCTTTAGTTGTGATTTGTTTGCGAAATTAGAATAGGAGATACTAGAAATTCTATTTAAATCCATCTAATATACTTACTTTGTTCCCTAATTTCATTCAAGAGATCCTGAGGAAAATAATTGGGTTCCCACCGAGCTGAAACAATATGCTGATGGCTAGAAAAAACCCTCGTCTCTTCTATTTTAAAAATAAAGTAAAGATAAGAAAAATATCCTTAGGAATTAAGAGTTTGAAACCTTCAGGACATGGAATATTAATGGTGTGAGGTGCTTTGAAATATATTGCCTTGTAGCAGAACCTTTTTATTTTCTGTTACTTTCATTTCATTGATGATCACTACAATTTAAAATAACTGCTGTGCGGACGTAATCTTCATTCTGATTTGTGACTTCAAAATAATACCAGATAACAGAACTTTCCTACTTTCTGTTGTTACTTGTCAACAATGACCACCACAGTTTAAAATGACTGCTGAGCTGAAGCAATCTTCATTCTAGTATGTGATATTATTCAAAACAACATTAGTCCCTTTTGCCCAGATGCACAATCGATAAGAAAATAGTAATGTACTAATCCTCATTCTATAATATAGAACCCCTGGTAAGTTCAATAAGCAGCTTAGCTTCCTATCGACCTTCAATTATGGTAACAGTCGCACTGCCGAATATGCTGCTGTCTGGTTTGCTTGATGACGTCTCTGTTTCCATTTGAATTCTTTTAGCTGCAAAACCAGGCTGCTTAGGAGTTGGCAATGTGGCAATATCTGTAGCAGCTAACATCATAAGCACTTGAGACATCAATGGACGATCATCTGGGTTCTCTTGCACACACAGGAGCCCCACTCTGGTGCATTTGAGTACTTGATCTGAGTTGAACGAGCCATTCATGGTTTCATCTGCTAATTCTACGCCTTTCCCTTCGTTCCATAAGCTCCATGCCTGCAGAATGAAAAACCTGACGAAGTTATCTTGAAATTTAACTGAGAAACACAACTTTTATGTATGGATGACTATGTTCTTACATGTCCTAGAAGATTTAGGTGATTTGAGTAGGAGTACACCCCTCTGTTTCTTCTACCACTTATTATTTCCAGCAGTAATACGCCGAAACTAAATACATCTGATTTGACTGAGAAGACTCCATCCATTGCATACTCTGGAGCCATGTAGCCACTACAGAATAGCCACGTCAATATGATTAATATTGGGAAACTCATTTGTATAATCAAATATTTGTTTTCCCTGTTATCATACTTACTATGTGCCAACGACTTTACACGTATTTATTTCTGTCTCTTCACTGCCAAACATTCTTGCCATCCCGAAGTCAGAAATTTTGGGAATCATCTCCTTGTCTAGAAGAACATTACTTGCCTTCATGTCTCTATGGATGATTCTGTATCTTGAGTCCTGGTGGAGATACAGTAATCCTCGAGCAATGCCTTCTATGATAGAGTATCGCACTTGCCAATCAAGTTGGATACTGTTGGACTTTTCTGCTGACATATGCAAACACATGTTGGTAATTTTGTCAGACAATATTTGAGGTCAGAAAGTGAAAGGTTGAGAGGTTACCAAATAGGAAGTAGTCAAGGCTCTTATTTTCCATGTATTCATAGATAAGTAGCCTTTCTTGTCCACTAATGCTATAGCCAAGAAGCCGGACAAGGTTCCGGTGCTGGAGTTTAGCTATTAACATAACCTCATTCTTGAACTCATCGAGACCCTGTACGGATGTTTTTGAAAGTGTCTTAACAGCTATTTCCTGTCCATCCTCGAGCTTACCCTGTAATTTTGAAAGAGATGCTTTCAAACTTTAGCAGATCAGAGTTTTCAAATTGCCGTAGTTTGTTGATTTAAAATGATTATGTTGTTCCTTTCGATTAATTAGTGTTCTTGATGTTGCTTATTGTTTCATCAATATGCATTGTGTAGATATGCCATATAAAATGCTAACCTTGTATACTGGTCCAAAGCCACCCTCGCCGAGCTTATTATCGATGGAGAAACCATCGGTGGCAACTGCAATTGTCCCCAGATCAAATATTGGCAGTTCCAAGTCATCATTGTGACTACTTCCATCGTATTGGCGGGGAGTGCTCCGTGAACCGCCGCTCCATTTACTCGATGCTACAGCCATACAAAGTCAGAATAGCATTCAGAAACGTCATGTAATTAGTTCAGTCGAAAGTCTACTGGATGCTACCTGTTTTTCTTGCTTTCTTCTTCCCTCTTGTCCAGAAGAAAACACCAGCGATTGCTAAAAGGAATGCCAGCGCGCAGACGCTGGCGACGACTGCGACTATTACGTGTTTCTTCTTGGATTTACTTGTTATACCTGTGTGATAAACCATGAACGGTTAGTTTGAGGATGCATATGCCTGCACATTCATCTGGAGTTCTAGAGGAACAGATGCTTTTATGAGCATCCCAAGATGTCACATGCTCTTTGCTCTGCTTCAGCAGCCGAGGCCTGAGTGCGAGCTTCAGATGCCCCCAAGAGCTCTGGCGCTACACATCGGACCAGCTTGCAGTTGCAAATGAATAAAGCAAAGTGATGCCTGACCGGGCCCGGGCTGCTGATGCTTTGGCAGATTTGGTTGTCTGGCTTTTACTACTGTAATTATTGAATCCTAAAACGCTTTGTAGCTCTGCATGTGCCGAGTGGTGCTGAGCGACCAACCCGACCACGTTTTGTGGTTTGTGGCTGTGGAGGCCCCGTCCTACCAAAAAGACGCTGCTGCGGCGACCACGTTTTGGCTGATTAATAACCTTGTCACGGAAGCTGGGTGTCGGACGCCTGCCTATGGTGATGGTGATTTGGTTTCCAACAGATTTGCTGTGGCTGCCATGTTATGAGCATCTCTAGCAGATCCCTTAAAACATCCCGACTCACAAAATAATCATCAGTTTATGGTTTTCGACGAATAAAATGTCCTGAATAGAAACCATAAAAGCGTTTGACCCGTAATTTTTTTTGATGGGCGCGGTAAAATCCTCCCTTGATCTGCGAAAACAAAGCCCCCCTTCCCCTAACTCCTCGCCCTGTTGGTGCCCTGTATCCCGTGAAAGCGGTTAGTAGGACATTTCGGCGCGTGCGCTCCCCGTAGCCGCCCGGCGCCCGCCCCGGATCCGACGAGCCAAGCCACTGCGACGTCGCCGCCGCCCTGGATCGACCGCCACGAGCCACTGCCCACCACGAATTCACTGAGCCGCCACCGGTCGGCCCCCGCCCCGGATTCGCCGAGCCGCCATCGGTCGATGCCGCCCCGGTGAGCCTCTTTTCTTTCCCTTGTAGCTCGGTCGCACAAGTTTCGTTGATGCGAGCGCCGATGCGTTTTTTTTTGTAGATGGATTTGAGCCGTGCGAGCAACTTTTGCTCGAGGATTCGTGCTCGTCCGACGACTCGAACGTCGAATCGATGCTCGAGCGCCATCGTCAGCAGATGGTTGTGGCGGTCGTAGCCGTGAAGGAGGTGGAGGATCGAAACCGCAAGAGACAGCGAGGTTCGACCGTCGGCCGTCTTTGCATCCCTCGCAACCGCCATCTCGGGAATATGATGTTGATGCAAGACTACTTCACGGACAATCCAACATATTCGCCGCACCTCTCTCGGAGAATGTATCAATTGCGCTGATCACTCTTCGTAACTTGCGAAGCCAACTGCCGGTTTTTTACTCAAAGAAGAAACGTCGCGGGCTTGTTGGGTTTTAGTGCCTATCAAAAAAAATCTCCGTAGCTATGCGTGTGATTGTATATGGTATTCCAGCTGACTATGCCGATACTATAATTGAGTCAGTGCGTAGATTTGCCAAAGTGATGATTCGAGTCTTGTGGTCCTGTCTATCTTCGTGAACCCAACGAGGAAGACACAATAAAGTTGATGGCAGCAAATGAGAAGCGAGGTTGACCCGGCATGCTAGAAAGCGTTGATTGCATGCATTGGACTCGGAAAAACTGCCCGAAGGCATGGCACGGGCAGTATTGTGGCAAGTCTCGTGATGCAACAATTGTGCTAGAGGCCGTAGCATCCGAGAATTTATGTATTTGGCATTGTTTTCCTTGTATGCCGGGTACTCTCAATGATATTAACGTGTTGCAACGGTCTCATTTTTTTGCTAGACTTGCTAGTGACGATACTCCAACTTGCAACTTCATGATGAATGGGTATAAGTATACAAAGAAGTACTATCTAGCAGATGGTATTTATCCCTTTTGATGTACATTTGTGAAGAGCATAAAAGTCCAAAACTGCCCACTGCCGACGTCGACGTCGTGGAGCATCAAAAGGTCCAAAACCCATGGCATGTTGGTCCGCTCCGCAGAGGCTGCGTTACTGCCGACGTCGTGGGTTTGGCCTCATTCGGGAGGGCGGCTCAAGTTTCTACGAGCAAGCGTTTAACTAATTCCTAGCATTGTTGCCTCATGACTGCCAACCAAATCCATGGCACGCTGCACGGGCTTCACGCTAAAAGCATCTTCAGCCGAGCCCCCAAGACATCCTTTTTAGTCGATTTTTTCGCGTCGGCACATAAAAATCGGCTCAGTCGCGTTCCCAGAAGTCCAATTTTTACCGGTTCGGACCGAAATTGACGTCGGCGAACCCAGGCCGAACCCGACGTGCTGGGAGCGATCGGGGGCACCGGGCGAAATGATTTTGGCGCGAAAGAGCCGCGGGCCCGTCGAGTCAGCGACACTCGCCTCGTCGTCTCGCGAACGCCTCGGTTTTCCGCAGGGAATCAATGCCAAGGCTGCCGCTGGTCAGCCTTCCATTGATTCCTCACGGGGCGGCTCTTCACGGACGGCGCGACGCCGCCTCACTCCCCGCCCCGCGTACCCACGCCTCCCCGGCGGCTATAAAAAGCATCGCCCCACCCCCGCCGTTGACCACAGACGCCGTGCTCCCTGTCTCTCTCTAGCGCCCCCGAACCTCTCTGTCTCTCTCTCCGCCGCCGACGAACCTCTCCTCTCTCCCAGCCCATCCACGACAATGTGCGAGCGGTTCCCCGGCGATGGAGCGGCGGCCAACGGCTTCGCCGCCGCTCGCTGCAGACGTGGGAGGCGTACCTGCTGTTCGAGGCGAACATCCCGGCGCCTCCAGACACGCGCGCTGGGCCGACATGATGGAGGCTCAGCGCCGGAGACGTCCCCATCCCCCCTGCCGGACGTCGTCGCGCGCCCCGATCACTTCGCCAGCGAGGGCGACCGCGTTCGGTCGTCGCTGACCGAGGAGCAGCGCGCCTCCCCGCAGTATGCCGCCGACAACCACGAGGCGTGGGCGGCGTACTTCCAGCACCGTCAGGAGCAACGCCTCGCCTCCTTCAACGGGGCACCGGTGGTGGCGGGCGGCCGGTGGAACAGCGAGGGGCAACGACTGTGGTGGTCCGTCCCCGACCGGACGCTCCGCGAGGTTCTCGCGCACCTCGAGGCCGGCAACAACCCGCCGCTCACATACCCTCGAGGGCCGGCCGCCGCTCTGGTGCCCCGCCAGGCAATGGATGCCAAGGAGGTTCGTCTCTGGCTCGTCGTCCTCGTCCCGTTCCTCCTCCCACTCCTCGTCCCACTCCTCTGGTTCTCCTGCGGTGTTCGGCGTCAAGGCCGAGCCCGCAGGAAGACCTCGCTCGGTCGGCGCACCCGCCCGACCGGCATCCTCATCAACGAAGGCGGCGGCCGCGCCTCGTCCTCGGCCCCTCCCCGACTCGTCAAGCCGAAGACAGAGCCAGGGCTCCCCGTCGTGAAGACGGAGCCCCGGCTCGCCGGCGGCGTGAAGGAGGAGGCGCTCGACGACGAGGCGGCCCTCAAATGGGCACGCGACGACTGGCTGCAGGCGGAGAAGGAGCGCCAGTGCGCCGCCCTCGCGCGGTTCGAAGCTCGTCGCCGTGGCTGGGACGAGGGAGGTATCGTCGTCCTCGAGGACAACGACGACGATGACGACGCGCCGCCACCGCCTGTCCGCCATGGAGACGCCGGGCAGGGGTCCAGCAGGGGCGGCCGCGCCATCGAGAAGGAGAAGGCCGCCGCCGATGATGACGACGGCGGCGACGTCGGCGACTTCGTCGCGCTGATCGAGTTCTTCACCCCATAGATTAGTTTTTTTAATAATTTATGTAAAACGTCGAACATGTTTAATATGAATATCAAGTTTGCCCAATCTTAGCCTAACTTCGCCGAATTCAGCTTATTAAAAAAATTAAAAAACGCGTCCTGGGTGATCCTGGGGCGAGCGGCTGGGAACCCGCTCGCCCCCGCGCCGATTTAAGCGCGGCTCGCCTCCAGGGGACGCGTAAAATCGCTGTATGAGGGGCCAACGGTTGACGATGCTCTAAGGTTTATAAGCACGAAGCAGTAGAGAGTGGAGGCTGCATAGCTTTTCTTACGGAGGAAGACTGCATAACCCTGTCCATCTTTCAGTTGGCAAGGAGCATCTTATCACTAGAGCTTTATCCTCATTAGCGAAATTTCACCCACCAACTCCCTCAAAAAAAGAAAAAGACCTACCAACTGGTGGTACGATTCTAGCCACGTTCCACGTGCCTCTCGTGGCCTACAAAGGCCATGCATGCAACATTGGTCCTTCCCTAGTGTAGTGTAGTGTGGTAGTACCACACGTCCAAATCAGCCGGACTCACCCCGGGCCACATCACGAAAGAGCATTTGATTCCCTTGGGAAAAAGAGGAAACCCCGTCGCATCGCATGCTGCCCGTCTTCTTCGTCCTTTCGATCGTGGCATCAGACAGAGAACGTACTATCAAAGCATTGAGCGTGGGGGGGAGATACACGTTGAGGCTCGACGGAGACCTCACAGACCAGGTGTGATTCCCGCCGCAGCCGGCCGACCTTGACGCGCTCCTGATCCGAGAAGCCGATCGACCGACGTCGCCATGTCACGGAAGTCAGAACAAGCTGAGTGGCCGAATCCCCAATTCCAATTCCCCATCGGTTTGCCGTCCCAATCGGGCAAATTCGGAGCGATTTGCGAGGGCGCAGTAGATGCCTTTGCGAGAGCGATCGCCACCAATCTGCTTGCCAATGGCATGCAAGCATTCACACGCGATGCCTCTGACCCAACAGAAATGGATCAACGTGTCGACTACTGAGCATATGCTACGTAGGAGTATGCCCGAAGCTTGTGAAACAAAAGTGTAACGAGGGTGCGTACGTTCCACTAGAAATTTCGGACCTTGGGTCAGGTGAGATGCACGGTTGGAGTCGTGGAGCCTCTCGTTTCGGTGGCGGCGCCTGTTCCACCGTACTACTACTAGCTCGCATAGTTGAGCTTTTTGCCGCGCTGTGCAGATCAAAGCTTGCGCTGCGCCTTTTTCGGATGCATGAATGGCCCTGCTTTCGGGACTAAAAGCTCTCGGGACCAATTCATGGAGCGATGGCTGGCTGTGGTCTGGTCCCTGTCCAACTTAAGCACCCCCTTTTTCTTTCCTTTTTTCTCGTAAGATCGGGCTCATGATAGAGAGAAATGCAAGGGAAAGGACGCGCTACAGTACAAAATGCAACAGTGGCTCTCGCCATCTAACATGATCCCCTAACAGAAAACGAGCGGAGCCCCATTTGTTTTTTCGCAACAGCCATATGTAAATTGCTTGAATTTGCAACTCGGGTAAGTGGGGTCGGGAAGAAGACGACGCGCAGCCCTAAGGCCGAAGATGGCGCCCCCGTGGCGAGGTGCGGTGATGTCGAGGAGGCCTTGGACAGGAGCAACCCGAAGCCGGCAACGACGCACATATAGGGGGCTCGAGGGTTGACTGGTTCAGATGGGTGTATGGGCTCGCTGGAGAAATCTGGTGTCCGGGGAGGTTCAAAGGGGTGGCTGGGGAATGCGGCAGCACGACGGTGGGGGAGGTCACGAGGCGCACATGGTACTACCTCCGTCTAGGTGAATAAGTCATTCGCGTAGTTCTAGGTCATCGATTTGAGCAATTAAATATATGTTATATGTCATGAAAAGTATATCACAAGATTTCTACACGGATGTAGTTTTTAAATATATATATTTTGTTACATATAATACATATTTAAATAGTTAAATCGTCGACCTAAAACTACGCGAATGACTTATTCACCGAGACGGAGGTAGTAGCAACAGGCGTCCCACCCGACGCTGGATTAGGCGGACCGAAATAGGTGCGGTCGGGAGGTTGAGGTAAGAAGATCAGTTGTTTGATTTCGATCCGAGATTGCTCAAAAATCGACTTGCCCCATACCTATTTTTAGGCTACTTATAAATAATCAGTCCCTTTTTTGGTCTCTGTGCAATACACTGGGGCAGGTCTTGTGGCGCCGCCGTGGCTCCTCGAATCCTTTTGGTGAACTCGCTGCCGTGACATGAGCCTTTGAGGCGCAATGTACTCCGTTGGTGGCGACTCTTGGACAGCGCCTTCGTTGGGCCCGACTAGTTTCTGCTGACCACTTGCAATTACTTGGCGCTTTTTTTGAAACAAGAATTACTTGGCGCTTGGGTGCAGGGTACGTTGATCCAGTTTGGCCCCATGGTTTGGTCGTGCTTCCAGTTGGCCCGGCTTTGGTTGTGGTGTGGTCTTTTGTGTTATGTGTCCTATGAGATGGGCTAGGCGTGTTTAGTTTGATGTGTGTTAGAGGGCTCAGCACCCCTTGTTCTGCTGAGCCCAACTGAGTGTGGTGCCTCCCTTCTTATCTGTATGATTGTTCTCTCTTGCCTATCAATGAAAATATGCAATCCTTGTATATTTGTGATAAAAGATGCTTCTATTTGATGGTTGAAGTATTTTTTTAGGCAACACTATAATATGTCAAATATACATTTTATGGGGCTGACACATTTAGATGTGCCATATACATCTAAGTAACTCAATAAAATGTATAAATAAAGAAAAATAAAATATACCCACACGAATTTTCATGTAAAATCAATAACATAGGACCCAAATGTACAATATTTTATGGCACATCTAGATGTGCTTTAGCAAAGCTATTTTTTTATATACTAAGGTCATAGTGTTGGTATCGAAAATACAGTTATTCAAAAGCATATCTAGATATGCTCTAAGTATTGCATATTTAAGTCCTATGTCATTGATTCTACACTAAGATTCGTGCAAGTATTTTCTTTGTTTTTTTTAAATTTGATTGAGCCACTTAGATATGCAATAATTGGGCACATACATACCGCTGGAAATATACTGAAGTCATTTTCTAGATACCAACACAATGTTTTGTTTTGAGCGAACACTATGTAATGCGAATGTGGTGAAATGTGCTCTAACCCGTACGCACGTACGTACGAATGTTTTTCTTTTTGGAATACTACTATAAGTTAGAATACAAGATACGTACGTATATGGAGGAACGCGGCGTATGTATTGTAGTAGAATGCAGAGTATGCGTACCGAGATCGGCGGCGGCGAGTCGGACGAAGAGTTCCTGGCCGAAGTCCGGGTAGACGCGCAGGTCGGTGAGCCCGGCGCTCCACATGACGCAGCCGGAGCCGTCGGCGCGGCGGTCGGCGCTGACGTTGCCGCTGGCGTAGGCGGTGCAGGAGCAGTTCCGGAGGCACGCCTGCCGGCACTGCTCCAGGCTGAGGCTCATGTCCACGAGGCTCCGCACCGTGTCCGGCACCTTGGCGTGCCTCAGCGTGACGAACCCGTCGGTGCCGTTCCGGCAGTCGAGCGGCGTCGCCCGCACGCAGCCGTCCCGGCCGTCCCGCAGCGCCCACGCCGCCGGCGACCTGGGCACGAAGCCGCGCAGGCAGGAGCAGACGGGCATGTTGTTGGTGTCGCACACGCCGTTGGGCCCGCACGGCGACACGGCGTCGCACTGGTCCTTGGGCGCGTACCAGTAGAGGTTCCACGTCCCGGCCGCCTCCACCCACGTCGACCGCTGCAGCACCCCGTTGTTCCCCGTGGTGTTCAGCCCCAGCCTCGATATGATCGACTCGTTGTGCACCTTGATGATTACCGAGCCGTCAGGTGAGCCGTGAGAAGTGTACTACTCCCTCCGTTTCAAATTACTCGTCGCAGAAATGAATATATCTAGAACTAAAATACATCTACATACATCCATACCTACGACAAGCAATTCAGAACGGAGGGAGTACGTGTGCGTGCGTGCGTGCGTGAGCGATGAGTTTCTTACGTGGAAGCTGTACGTGACCTCCTGGGCGTTGTTGATGAAGCTGAAGGTGAAGTCGGAGTAGGTGACGGTGTCTGGCACGCCGGTGAACTGGACGCCGTCCCAGGGGCCGGAGCGCCAGACCAGGTCGTCGCCGTTCCAGATGAACACCTGGGGGTCGCCGGACGTGGCCATCGCCATGACCACGGGGCCCGGCGAGGGGTCCGACGGGCTCTTCCACGCCGTCAGCGTCCGGTTCCGCCCCTTCACGAGGTCGACCCCCAGCTTCATGTCCGGGAGCAGCGTGTCGGTCGGGTAGTCGAACCCCTCCCACGCCACGCCGCCGCCCGCGCCCGCGAGCACCAGGTTGCCGCTGTCCAGGATCCGCGCCGCGGGGCTCGCCAGCGCGGCCGCCGGCTTGACCGACCACACCACGGTCGAGTTGGCCGTGGCAATGGCGAGCGTGCCGGTGGCGGACACGGAGAGCGTGGCGCCGTGGTTGTCCGCGACGCCGCCGGGGATGGGGCGCTCGCGGTTGGCGACCCAGACCACCGTGCGGACGGAGACCTTGCCGTACCAGACGCCGACGTAGGTGCTGTTGGCGCCCGGCGGGGTGAAGAAGCCGAGCACGAACTTGCCGTCGGGGGCCGAGAGCAGCGTCTGGTTCGCGGCGAGCGGGCGGCCCGGCGTGACGGCGTCCCTGGCATGGCATGCCGTGGACGCGAGTAGCAGGGGGAGGACGAGGTAACAAGCAAACGACGCCATGGCTCGATCTGAAGGAGCGGTGCCACCACGACACTGTGGATTGTGTCACGCTCACGCGCGCTGGCGTTCGGGACGGTAGCTGCAGGATAGGGCGTTGGTGGAGGATTGCTGCATGTCGTCGTGGAGTGCAGAGTGGCTGCTCACTGCGAACCTGGACAGGAACTCTTCCTTTTAGTAGAGAACGCTGGAGCTCCAGAATCTCCGATTTCTGCAACGGAATTCAGTACAGATTGGGTAAAAGAGCTCATTGAGTAATACGAAAATAAGGACTCGAGACAGGGAGTCGGCCGGGAGAGTTTATTTCTGTCTTTTGTGGCTCATGTCTCCGGTTAGACACATACATCATTTCTTGTCAAAATTTGATTTTTGATTTAAGTATTAAAAAATAATTCTATACCCTAAAAATAGTATCATTGGAAACCTCAAATATGAATCCAACAATACAAGTCTTGTGACATGCAACTTATAATGTGTTAGTCAATGTGCTTCAAAAAAAATTGTTAGTCAAATCTACTGTCAAAGTTAGGCACAAAATACGAAGGGACCAGTAAACCTACACATAGATAGTATCAGTCTCAAGCTCCGGGTGAAAACCCGAGGTCTGACTCTATTGGTTATATCTAGCAATGGTGATGCTTATTGTGTCGTTACCTTGTTGAAGGCATTGCTCGGACTTGTTCTTCAGGGTGAAAACCAATGATCTAGCCTTTGATGGCTGGATCCGGCGACGGCGGCGCTTATACGTCCGTTCCCTTCCTGAAGGCGTTGCTGTTGGAAATCCTTTTCGGTGTACCAATGTTGTCAAGTGGTTGTAGGTGCGGATATGGTTGTTGTTGTAGATTGTTGATCATTGTTTCTATCGCTTAAGAGTTTTTTTTTTCATCATGCATAACTTTGGTCTTGTTTGACTTTGCTAGTTGCTGGTGTAATTTTTATGTGTGTGTGTTGGGGTTGGCTGTGAGCATACTAGTTATGCAGAGACTGGGTATGTTGCTCGGCATGTTTGTATCTCCTTGATGCTTCATTTTGAGCTAATAAAATTCATCATTTGTCAAAAAAGGGATCATTAAATGGACATCACCAAATGTTCACGGACACGAACGTTTCCGCGGACATTCGGTGGGGTAGAGGACATCTAACCGGAGCCATCAAATTTCCGGTCCATTTGAAATGGATCAAACACAAAACATAGACGAAACTTGAAGCAAGTTCCATATATTACATGTAAACTGATGATATTTAACAAATTTAACCTAAACTTAAACTAAACCAAACTAAAACTAGGCCAGGTGCCATCGTCTTCATTTTTGTGCCACTGGCGAAAGACCCGCCAGGCGTCACGACATCCCTGCCAGGCCACCAAAATACGCATGCACTTTGGAGGGAGTTGTATGTCGACCGGGCGCCAGCGGCAGCCGTCCGACTCGACGGTGGTCTAGGACAGTTCTAGGGCCCAAGCCTCCGCGAGTTCGAGTATGCAAGCACATAGGCCGACACCATGGAGAACACCACTCGGGTCTTGGCAAATGCCGCCTTGCGCCGCTCTGGGTGGCACGTCTATACCTCTACTTTGCACTTTGGTGATGATGCGTTGTAGGCGCCGATGCCTTTGAGGTAATAATTGAGGCGCGGGGGCACCTCGGACAACGCCAGGGAGGACTCCTCCTCCTTAGTGGCGGGGAGGACCAGACGCCATTGCTGCCCGGCTGCATCGGAGACTCCTCCTCCTCCTTCACGCGACGTATGGTTTGGACGCGACGGTTGCACGGCAGGAGAATGGCTCCTCCTTCACGCGGTGTCGTCCGATTTGGACGTCGCGGTTCCGTGACGGTGATGATGACGCCAGCCCCGGATCGATCAATGACCGGTGTAGGGCCTCTTCCATCTGCACAACGAACTCGTCATCTGCCGACACAACGAGCAAGGGCAGCTTCTACCACGTCGTCTGAGGAGAACGGCTTCGCCTTCACGGTGGATGGAGCGGTTGAGGATGACGGGCCCGACGACTAGGGGTGATGACGAGAACTGGATCCTGACCTCCGAGCAGCCATGGCGTTCAGGTCTTCTCGGTGTCGTCTTCTTGCCCATCAAAGCGACCCGAGGTATAGTGTTGTGCGGCTGTAGATGGAGGTGTGGGCGAGTAGGAGGATCGCGCTGATAGGGTTTGCGGAGGAGGAGACTGGTCAACTTTAAAGCCAAAGTAGGCTTTTCGGTCTTCGCATCGCCGCCAATTTGTGTAGGCGATGGCCGGCCAGGACAGAGTGAATGCGCGGAGGGTTCTAGGGTGGCCACCGTAGAGGGTTTTTGGGTGGTCCAACGTTCGGAGTCTGACATGGCAAACAACTGGATGTCCAAGAGCTCCTGGCATTTGGGGTAGGCTACGAGATTTCAAACGCTTGGACATGTCCAATCTATTTTGATTGCCCATGTTGAAGATCTAAAAGTGTCTGGACCGTTCAGTTCAAATATATGGATGTTCTATTACTGAGATGTCTTAATTTTTTTCTCTGAACGTGAAAGCTCAACCCCTGGTCCTTATTTGAGTTTGTCCGGCCACAACGCCAAATTATACTTGGGCTCAACCGTCAGGCATTTTTTGAATAGGGTTGTCATGTATTGATTTAGCCCTATCTTCTTTTGCGATTTTAGCTCTATTTAGTATGTTGTGTGCCTTTCAAACAAAACCCTTCTTAATTGTCATGTTCATCATGTACTTTTTTCCGAGAACATGCCAAGGTTTATCATAGTTTTGTAGAATGCAGCAAAACATTTACAAGAAGAGCCGGGCCTTGCGCACAAGGTTTACCCAGAGTCGGCCCATTAAATTTGCTTTTCAAATCATGTAGTTCCTGTAAACTAATATAAGATCATTTAGATCACTAATTAGTGATAGTGATTTAGATCACTAAATAGTGATAATGAACTAAACGATCTTATGTTAGTAATATTATTAACAATTTTATATTAGTTCTTTTTTGCCAGAAAATTTCTGATATATTCATCTTCAATCATGGCAGTAGAACGAGCACCAGAAGAAATAAAAATTACTTCTAGATCTGTAGATCATCTAACGACGACTACAAGCACGAAGCAAGCCAAAGGCGCGCCGCCGTCATCGTCCCTCCCTTGCCGGAGCTAGGCCAAACTTGTCGTAGTAGACAGTCCGGAAGTCGTCATGTTAAGGCCCCATATGACCAGCGTAGCAGAACAGCAACCGCCGCCATTGAAGAGTAGCGTAGATCGAAAAGATCCAACTTGAAGACGCATGAGCGTAGACGAACTATGACCAAATCCAAGCAAATCCACCAAGAACAGATCTGCCGATGACACATCTCCACGCGCCCACTGTCGTGAAATTGTCACGGCAGATGTCCTAGTGGAAGGACTTAGTCGTGGACCCACCGCAACTAGGAAGCTTAAAGGGGTTAATCGGGACAAAGGACACGAGAGGTTTATACTGGTTCGGCCCCTTGCGGTGAAGGTAAAGCCTAGTCCAGTTGATGTGATATTGCTAGGTTCCGATGACCAAGGAGCGAAATACGCTAGCTTGGCTCTCAATTTGTTGTTTCCTGCCCTAAGCCGCCGTCGGGTCGTCCCCTTATATACACGAGTTGACGCCCTGCGGCCTACAGAGTCCCGGCCGGCTCATACAACGTGCCCGGCTCGGTGATATCTCTACATGCCTTATTTTACAAGTCTTATTCATACATGGCGGTTTATACTTACGGGCCTTAAGCCACCTCTGGGCTTGGACCTATTATAAGCCTTATCATAAACCGTCACCTTGTATACTCTTCGGGCTTCACTTAAGTAACCTGCCATTGTGGTTGACCAGGCCCCTCCTGGGCGGGTCATATCTGGTAGTCATATCCCCAACATTAGGCCCTAGGTTGATTTGAACTTTGTTCATGTCAATCTTCAACACTTAGAAGAAATTCATCTTCCACCGCTTGTAAAAGCCTTGTAATCCGCCATGCCGTCATCTTCAGAAAATTTGGAAACCCACCACGACGTCATCTTAACGGATCCTTATCTTAAATGCCTTCCAAAAATCGAGGCGTTTAATTAGCTGGATAATCATCATTTTAGCCTTCCTCATTTTTCGCGCCTGCCTGTTCACCTATCTCCTTATAAATAGGCACGGCTGATCTTCCTCATTCTTCTTCTTCCTTCTCTCGCAACCCCTCTGTCGCTCAAACTCCGTCGCCGCTGCAACGCTCACCTCGTCCTCAACCTTGGGTGCTGCATCAACCTGAGCTCATCTCGAGAACGGCGGCGATCCTCCGTAGTAGAACTACGTCCGTAAGTTTTTACTTCTCCGCACCTTAGATCCGCATTAGGGTTTGCAAGTTCTTCTGTGTTCTTCGCTGTTCATCAAGATTCTTCGTAGTTTCTCCACAACATCCTCTTTTGATCTAAAAGGAGTATGGAACTCATGCGGTAGCTGTTTCGCATCCATTTTAGATGCTAGTAGATCCCCTTTTCTTGTACAAAGGCCTACTTAGAACCGATGAACTCCTCTGTACTGTTTTTTAGCTCTATATTCATTTTCCGTTTTTGAACAATCTTGATCCAAGATAATAACAACAGCCTGTGAAACTTGTTTATCTCAGTACTTAGCCAATTTTTTGTTGCTGGCAACTTTTAAATACCTTTAGTCATGGCGGCTTATCATGCCGGCTCACTTTTCCTTCATATATCATTAGCCCTTACTTAAGTCGCCATTACTCATCTGTATTGCAATCATTAACCTGTGATTCCACCAATTAACTTGAACCGGCAAATTACTTTCTTTTTTAGCTTGTCCTTTTTCATCATGCCGCCAAAGACGACAATAGTCTGCAACCGGGTCCCTTCCACAGTCACTGATGACACTTTGAAGGATTTTGTCACCATCGGATCTTTACTAGAGAAGAACATTATGTCATATCGCGCCCTGCTACGTCTTGAGCTTGCGTTGGTTTTCCCCGAAGAGGAAGGGATGATGCAGCAGAGTAGCGTAAGTATTTCCCTCAGTTTTTGAGAACCAAGGTATCAATCCAGTAGGAGCCCACACTCAAGTCCCTCGTACCTGCACAAAGCGATAGCTACTCGCAACCAACGCGATTAGGGGTTGTCAAGCCCTTCACGGTCACTTACGAGAGTGAGATCTGGTAGATATAATATTTTTGGTATTTTTGGTATAAGGATGCAAAGTAAAAAGTAAAGACAAAGTAAAAAGCAAAGCAAGATTAAAGTGATGGAGATTGATATGATGAGAATAGACCCGGGGGCCATAGGTTTCACTAGTGGCTTCTCTCAAGAGCATAAGTATTCTACGGTGGGTGAACAAATTATTGTTGAGCAATTAACAGAATTGAGCATAGTTATGAGAATATCTAGGCATGATCATGTATATAGGCATCACGTCTGTGACAAGTAGATCGAAACGATTCTGCATTTACTACTATTACTCCACTCATCGACCGCTATCCAGCATGCATCTAGAGTATTAAGTTAAAACAGAGTAACGCCTTAAGCAAGATGACATGATGTAGAGAGATAAATTCATGCAATATGAAATAAACCCCATCTTGTTATTCTCGATGACAACGATACAATACGTGCCTTGCTGCCCCTTCTGTCACTGGGTAAGTACACTGCAAGATCAAACCCAAAGCTAACCACTTCTCCCATGGCAAGAACTACCAATCTAGTTGGCCAAACCAAACGGATAATTCGAAGAGACTTGCAAAGATAACCAATCTTACATAAAAGAATTCAGAGAAGATTCAAATATTATTCATAGATAGACTTGATCATAAAGCCACAATTCATCGCTCTCAACAAACACACCGCAAAAAGAAGATTACATCGAATAGATCTCCACAAGAGAGGGGGTGAACTTTGTATTGAGATTCAAAGAGAGAGAAGAAGCCATCTAGCTACTAACTATGGACTTGAAGGTCTGAGGTAAACTACTCACACTTCATCGGAGGGGCTAGGATGATGTAGAAGCCCTCCGTGATGACGGCCCTCTTCCGGCGGAGCTCCGGAACAGGCCCCAAGATGGGATCTTGTGGATACAGAAAGTTGCGGCGGTGGAATTAGGTTTTTGGCTCCTATTCTGATCGTTTGGGGGTACGTGTGTATATATAGGAGGAAGAAGTACGCCGGAGGAGCAACAAGGGGCCCACGAGGCAGGGGGGCACGCCCCCACCCTCGTGACCGCCTCTTTTGTTTCTTGGAGCAGGGTCCAAGTCTCCTGGATCACGTTTGATGAGAAAATCATGTTCCCGAAGATTTTATTCCGTTTGGACTCCGTTTGATATTCCGTTTCTTTGAAACACTGAAATAGGCAAAAAACAGCAATTCTGGACTGGGCCTCCAGTTAATAGGTTAGTCCCAAAAATAATATAAAAGTGGAAAATAAAGCCCAATATAGTCCAAAACAGTAGATAATATAGCATGGAGCAATGAAAAATTATAGATACGTTGGAGACGTATCAGGCATCCCCAAGCTTAATTCCTGCTCGTCCTCGAGTAGGTAAATGATAAAAAGAGAACTTTTGATGCGGAGTGCTACTTGGCATAATTTCAATGCAAATCTTCTTAATTGTGGTATGAATATTTAGATTAGAAAGATTCAAGACAAAAGTTTATATTAACATAAAAATAATAATAATTCAAGCACACTAACAAAGCAATTATGTCTTCTCAAAATAACATGGCCAAAGAAAGTTATCCCTACAAAATCATATAGTCTGGCTATGCTCCATCTTCACCACACAAAGTATTTAAATCATGCACAACCCCGATGACAAGCCAAGAAATTGTTTCATACTCTAACTTTTTCAAAACTTTTTCAATATTCACG
The DNA here is from genome assembly GCF_018294505.1 of Triticum aestivum. NCBI lineage: Eukaryota > Viridiplantae > Streptophyta > Magnoliopsida > Poales > Poaceae > Triticum > Triticum aestivum. Next base: position 568,608,445 of record NC_057800.1, read on the forward strand.
CAATACATGAGCGTGAGCCATGGATATAGCACTATAGGTGGAATAAAATGGTGGTTGTGGAGAAGACAAAAAGGAGAAGATGGTATCACATCAACTAGGCGTATCAACGGGCTATGGAGATGCCCATCAATAGATATCAATGTGAGTGAGTAGGGATTGCCATGCAACGGATGCACTAGAGCTATAAGTATATGAAAGATCAAAAAGAAACTAAGTGGGTGTGCATCCAACTTGCTTGCTCACGAAGACCTAGGGCAATTTTTGAGGAAGCCCATCATTGGAATATACAAGCCAAGTTCTATAATGTAAAATTCCCACTAGTATATGAAAGTGATAACATGAGAGACTCTCTACTATGAAGATCATGGTGCTACTTTGAAGCATTGTGTTAAAAGGATAGTAACATTGTCCCTTCTCTCTTTTTCTCTCATTTTTTTATTTGGGCCTTTTCTTTTTTTTATGGCCTCCCCTTTTTTTATTTGGGCTTCTTTGGCCTCTTTTTTGTCGTCCGGAGTCTCATCCCGACTTATGGGGGAATCATAGTCTCCATCATTCTTTCCTCACTGGGACAATGCTCTAATAATGATGATCATCACACTTTTATTTTTCTTATAACTCAACAATTACAACTCGATACTTAGAACAAAATATGACTCTATGTGAATGCATCCGTCGGTGTACCAGGTATGCAATATGACAATGATGGAGTGTGTCATGATGAACTAGATGGTGGAAAGTTGCATGGCAATATATCTCGGAATGGCTATGGAAATGCCATAATAGGTAGGTATGGTGGCTGTTTTGAGGAAGGTATAGGTGTATGATACCGGCGAAAGGTGCGCAGTATTAGAGAGGCTAGCAAAGGTGGAAGGGTGAGAGTGCGTATAATCCATGGACTCAACATTAGTCATAAAGAACTCATATACTTATTGCAAAAATCTAGAAGTTATCAAAGAAAAGTATTACGCGCATGCTCCTAGGGGGATAGATTGGTAGGAAAAGACCATCGCTCGTCCCCGACCGCCACTCATAAGGAAGACAATCAATAAATAAATCATGCTCCGACTTCATCACATAACAGTTCACCATACGTGCATGCTACGGGAATCACAAACCTTAACACAAGTATTCTTTAAATTCACAACTACTCAACTAGCATGACTTTAATATTATCACCTCCATATCTCAAAACAATTATCATGCTTCAATATTTTCTTAGTATTCAACACACTCAAAAGAAAGTTTCACAAATCTTGAATACCAAGCATATTATTATTAAGCAAATTACCATGCTATTAAGAGACTCTCAAAATAATTTAAGTGAAGCATGAGAGATCAATAGTTTCTTTAAAAAAAATCCACCACCGTGCTCTAAAAGATCTAAGTGAAGCACATAGAGCAAAATTACTACACTCAAAAGATATAAGTGAAGCACATAGAGTATTCTATCAAATTTTAATTCATGTATGGCTCTCTCAAAAGGTGTGTACAACAAGGATGATTGTGGCATACTAAGACACAAAGACACAAATAATACAAGACGCTCCAAGCAAAACACATATCACGTTGGTGAATAAAAATACAGCTCCAAGTAAATTACCGATGGAAGTGGACGGAAGAGGGGATGCCTTCCGGGGCATCCCCAAGCTTTGACTTCTTAGTGTCCTTGGATTATCTTGGGGGTGCCATGGGCATACCCAAGCTTAGGCTCTTGCCACTCCCTGTTCCATGATCCATCAAAAGAATTCACCCAAAACTTGAAAACTTCACAACACAAAACTCAAAATAGAAAACTCGTGAGCTTCGTTAGCGAAAGAAAACAAAAGACCACTTCAAGGTACTGTAATGAACTCATTCTCTATTTATATTGGTGTTAAACCTACTGTATTCCAACTTATCTATGGATTATAAACTATTTTACTAGCCATAGATTCATCAAAATAAGCAAACAACACACGAAAAACAGAAGCTGTCAAAAACAGAACAATTTGTAGTAATCTGTAGCTAGCGCAAGATCTGGAACCCCAAAAATTCTAAAATAAATTGCTTCATGTGAGGAATTTATCTATTAATCATCTGCAAAAATAATTAACTAAATAGCACTCTTCAAATAAAAATGACAGCAGTTCTCGTGAGCGCTAAAGTTTCTGTTTTTTACAGCAAGTTCAACAAGACTTTACCCAAGTCTTCCCAACGGTTCTACTTGGCACAAACACTAATTAAACACAAAAAACACAACCAAAACAGAGGCTAAATAATTTATTTATTACTAAACAGGAGCAAAAGACAAGGAATAAAAATAAAATTGGGTTGCCTCCCAACAAGCGCTATCGTTTAACGCCCCTAGCTAGGCATAAAAGCGAGGATAGATCTAGGTATTGCCATCTTTGGTAGGCAATCCATAAGTAGCTCCCATGATAGTTTCATATGGTAATTTTATTTTCTTTCTTGGAAAGTGTTCCATGCCCTTTCTTTAATGGAAATTTAAATCTAATATTCCCTTCCTTCATATCAATAATCGCACCAACCGTTCTAAGGAAATGTCTACCAAGAATATTAGGGCAAGAAGGATTGCAATCTATATCAAGAACAATGAAGTCTACAGGCACATAATTCCTGTTTGCAACAATAAGAACATCATTAATACTTCCCATAGGTTTCTTAATAGTGGAATCCGCAAGATGCAAGTTTAGAGAGCAATCATCAAAATTACGGAAATCTAGTAAATCACACAAAGTCTTGGGAATAGTAGAGACACTAGCACCCAAATCACACAAAGCATAAAACTCATGATCTTTAATTTTAATTTTACTAGTTGGTTCCCACTCATCATAGAGTTTTCTAGGGATAGAAACTTTCAACTCAAGTTTTTCTTCATAAGATTGCATCAAGGCATCAACAATATGTTCGGTGAAGGCTTTATTTTGACTATAATCATGTGGAGAATTTAGCACGGATTGCAACAAGGAAATACAATCAATTAAAGAGCAACTTTCATAATTAAATTCCTTGAAATCCAATATAGTGGGTTTAGCAACATCTAGATTTTTATTTCTTTCAATCCCACTTTCGTCAATTTCATCATTAAGATCTAAATACTCCGAATTTTTAGAATGCCTTCTAGGTAAAGGAAGATCATATTCAGTTTCATCAAGATTCATATTGCAAAATAAAGATTTAATCGGGGACACATCAATAACTTTTAGATCTTCATCTTGATTTTCATAGGTATCCGGTTTAGCAGCCATCTTATTAACTAAGGTGGCTTGCATATCCAAAATTTCAGCAGTCATCTTTTCTAGACGAGCAATTTGGGATCTTATACCCCCAAATTCTTTAGACATACCATCAAGCTCTTTATTCATATAACTCATAAAACTTTTTTGTTCCTTAAGCTCGTTTCTAAAGAAATTATTATGCTTAAATTGCAAAACCATAAACTTCGTAACATTGGTTTCGATCTCCTCTATCCTTTTAAGGTGAAGATCACCAAATCTCGGTTGAGTCATCGCGACAAACGAGCAAACTAACACACGAGAAAACAAAAAGCAAACGGGCAAAAAGAGGCAAATAGAGAGGGAGGATAGAGAGAGAGGACGAATAAAACGGCAAGGGTGAATTGGGGGGGGGGAGAGGAAAACGAGAGGCAAATGGCAAATAATGTAATGCGAGAGATAGGGATTGTGATGGGTACTTGGTATGTTGACTTTTTGTGTAGACTCCCCGGCAACGGCGCCAGAAATCCTTCTTGCTACATCTTGAGCTTGCGTTGGTTTTCCCCGAAGAGGAAGGGATGATGCAGCAGAGTAGCGTAAGTATTTCCCTCAGTTTTTGAGAACCAAGGTATCAATCCAGTACGAGCCCACGCTCAAGTCCCTCGTACCTACACAAAGCGATAGCTACTCCCAACCAACACGATTAGGGGTTGTCAAGCCCTTCACGGTCACTTACGAGAGTGAGATCTAATAGATATAATATTTTTAGTATTTTTGGTATAAAGATGCAAAGTAAAAAGTAAAGGCAAAGTAAAAAAGCAAAGCAAGATTAAAGTGATGGAGATTGATATGATGAGAATAGACCAGAGGGCCATAGGTTTCACTAGTGGCTTCTCTCAAGAGCATAAGTATTCTATAGTGGGTGAACAAATTACGTTGAGCAATTGACATAATTGAGAATAGTTATGAGAATATCTAGGCATGATCATCTATATAGGCATCACGTCCGTGACAAGTAGATCGAAACGATTCTGTATCTACTACTATTACTCCACTCATCGACCGCTATCCAGCATGCATCTAGAGTATTAAGTTAAAAACAGAGTAATGCCTTAAGCAAGATGACATGATGTAGAGAGATAAATTCACGCAATATGAAATAAACCCCATCTTGTTATCCTCGATGGCAACGATACAATATGTGCCTTGCTGCCCCTTCTGTCACTGGGTAAGGACACCGCAAGATCGAACCCAAAGCTAAGCACTTCTCCCATGGCAAGAACTACCAATCTAGTTGGCCAAACCAAACGGATAATTCGAAGAGACTTGCAAAGATAACCAATCATACATAAAAGAATTCAGAGAAGATTCAAATATTATTCATAGATAGACTTGATCATAAACCCACAATTCATCGGTCTCAACAAACACACCCAAAAAGAAGATTACATCGAATAGATCTCCAAAGAGAGGCGGAGAACTTTGCATTGAGATTCAAAGAGAGAGAAGAAGCCATCTAGCTACTAACTATGGACCCGAAGGTCTGAGGTAAACTACTCACACTTCATCGGAGGGGCTAGGATGATGTAGAATCCCTCCGTGATGACGGCCCTCTTCCGGCGGAGCTCCGGAACAGGCCCCAAGATGGGATCTTGTGGATACAGAAAGTTGCGGCGGTGGAATTAGGTTTTTCGCTCCTGTTCTGATCGTTTGGGGGTACGTGTGTATATATAGGAGGAAGAAGTACGTCGGAGGAGCAACGAGGGGCCCACGAGGCAGGGGGCGCGCCCTAGGGGGGGCACCCCCACCCTCGTGACCGCCTCTTTTTTTCCTTGGAGCAGGGTCCAAGTCTCCTGGATCACGTTCGGTGAGAAAATCACGTCCCCGAAGATTTTATTCCGTTTGGACTCCGTTTGATATTCCGTTTCTTCGAAACACTGAAATAGGCAAAAAAAACAGCAATTCTGGGCTAGGCCTCCGGTTAATAGGTTAGTCCCAAAAACAATATAAAAGTGGAAAATAAAGCCCAATATAGTCCAAAACAGTAGATAATATAGCATGGAGCAACCAAAAATTATAGATACGTTGGAGACGTATCACGCCCCGGACCTGGCCGAAGAACAACCTCATTCCAAAGATGGTGAAATTATCATATTTACTGACCATATGAACCGGGGGTTTTCACTGCCTGGCTAAAAATTCTTCAGAGATGTTCTGCACTTTTTCAAGCTTCATCCACAAGATCTTGGACCCAATTCGATATCAAATATCTGCAATTTCCAAGTGCTGTGCGAGGTTTATCTTCAAGAAGAACCTAATGTTGAACTCTTCAGAGAGTATTTCTATTTGAACCGCCAAAATGAATACACCAACGGCCCCAGCTTGGAACTTGGTGGTATTTCGATTCAACGCCGATGGGATGCTATCTTTCCCTCAGTAGTCTTACCAAGCCATCCCAAGGATTGGAAAAGACACATTGCCAGCTGATGAAAAACCAATGTCGGGTTATCGCGCAGAGCGTCTTGACACTAAGTTTTCACTCCCTGACAAGCTTACTGCCGCTGAACGTAAGAAGCTCATCCAAACCATCAAAAGGGTTCAAGCCTTGTTGGGAAACAACTTAACTGGAGTTGACTTGATCCACTGTTGGATCGCATGGCGGGTCATCCCTCTGAGTCGCCGCTCTGACTTGATGTATAACTATGCCGGAGGACCAGATGACCCTCTGCATCATAGTTCTCTACAACTGACTGAAGAGGCCATCGTTGAAATGTCAACCACCCTTGTAAACAGTAAATACGAGGACTGTAGTGAAGTTGGATTGAATCCTTTTTGCAAACTTAACCCGGCACCAGAGGTAAATCCCCTTGACTCCCTTTTTCCTTCAGTAGTTAAGTACTTGCATGGCTTTTAACCTGTTATTTGCCTACAGGCCAAATCTGACTTTTGGAAGGCCAAATATGATCATGAAGCTGCCAAGAAGGCTAGAGCCGCCGCCATAGCCGCCAATAAGACAACCCGAAAATCTAAGAAGAAAAGAACTGCTTTTGATATGTTCAAGCTGGATGATGTTTCTGAGTCGGAGGTAGCCCTTGACTCTCTTGGCCTGCTTTTTAACAACCTTATTGACACTGACTATTGCCAGGATGACACGGGGGCCAGCCAGGCAGTAGAAGAAGAGGTAACTATTTCCTCTGACTCAGAACCTTTGCCAAGACAGAAACCTCGACTGGTAACCCGGAAAGTAAGGTTTTCACACCCTTTAGCTTATTTGGATCCGTATTTTCTTTTGAAAAAACAGCAACATGAGAGCCACCGCCATACCTGGACCAGTGACAACCATGAACTGCCCCCCGGCTTACCGAAAACTCCTCAGAAACGCCAAAATGAGGTTTCTTTCACCTTTGATTTTCTGCTTTTATTAATGAATCTACTTCCTTGCTCTTTTAAATTGTGATTTCACTTTTGTAGGAGGTCTCTCGTTCTTTTGGTGATTCCTCACAAACTCAACTTCCGACTTTCAAGACTGCCCCTAGGTAAAGATAATTATCCTTCTTCTGTATCTTTATGTCCGTATCATTATACAGACTCATCAAATTCCTCTTAGCGGTCAAGCAAAACCCAAGAAGGCCAGGGTGGTTAAGCCGACAGAAAACCCGGACACCGCTGAACCGGCACTGCCAACTCCTGCCCCCGGATAACCTGAAGCACCAGAAGACCCTGCTGTCAACGTTCGTATAGATCCTCCTGAACCGTCTATTGACGAAACTGTTCTCAACCCATCTACTTTTGAACCGTCAAGGTCAGCTAACCCGCCGTCGACTTACGACAGTGACGTTTTAATCACCAGTAGTAGATTTGTTGAACCGGGCAATCCAACTGTGCTAGCCAGACACTCCACCAAGCAAGAGGCTTTGGAAAAGCAAAAAGTGCAGTTTGACATCTCTCACTATGCTCACGTGAGTATTAGTAATGTGCTATCTGGCTACCTTAGTCATGTGCATTCTAGCCGTGACTCTAAAATTGAGATGGTCAAACAGCTGCAACTGAAATATGAGGTATGTTCTCCGGCTTTCATTAGTTTATCTGCTCTGCCAGCCCCCAAGTCTCTTGATTATGATAAGCTTGAATGATCCGTAGACTTGTGATATAGGTTGATGAGTATAATATCACCTGTAGTCCCCAAGGGTCGGCTTAATTCATCATGAATGAGCCGGTACTTAACTTCATAATTTGCTTGACCCAGTCCAAACTAACATTGTTATCCGGCTTAAGAGAAAAAAACCTTCTGAATATCATGCATTAGCCCCCAAGTGCCAAGCGTTGTTACCTGTAAAACACTTGGGACTTTTTAGAAGAGTCATTTCTGCATTTAAAAATTGCTTTGGCAGACATTAGCCGCCAAGTGCCGAGTGGTGTTGCTTTGCAAAGTACTTGAGACTTTAATCATTATGATCTCTATTGGGACAAACTTTGACACACCTGTGCATGTCTGCAGGCCGCCATAACCGACTTGGATTCTCAACTAGCTGTTGTGAAAACCTGGTTGGCGGCTCAAGAGACTAAGATAAAGAATACTGAATCCAAACTCCAGTTGAGCCTATCTGAAGCAGAGAAACTAAAGACCAGTTTTGATGTAGAGAAAAAAAATCTTGGGCCGATGAAAAAGCCTTGCTGATACAGCATGCTGAAACGGCCGAGGTGGCTCTCAAAGAGGTTACTGCTGAACTCACCGGTTTAAAAAGCTGTGTGTCTCAGATGGTCTCTGCAATCTTTGGTGAGTTCTCGTATTATTTACGTAAACTCTATTTTTGCCATCATAATGTAAGCCGTCTGGTTAACCTTTTGGAATACCTCGTAGGTCCATGGAGCAGCAATCTGAGCCAAAACAGTTTGATAAAGCTCAAGGCGGTTTACACCCTGGTGGAGCAACTGCATACTGGAGCTCAACGGGCTCTTGCGATTATCTCCCCAGCCAACCAAACACAAAACCTTTTGAGTGATGTCTTGAAGAAGTTATCTATCTTACCCGCCAGATTCCAAGAAGTCAAACGGTCCTGTGCGAGAGCCAGAGCCCTAACTACTCTAAGCCGCTCCAAAGCCTGGGTGTCGGAGCTAGACCCGACGCATGTAGCCAAGGGGTATCCCAGCTTTAAGGAAGACGGGACTATGTTTGATCAAGAAGATTTTGCTGCTTGCGTGAAGGGAATTTGACCTCATGCTACCATCCTTGGCAACGAGACCAATGTTGATAAGTATCAGCCGGGTTTTGATGCTGAGAATAAAAAGATGGCGACTCCTTCGTATAAAGTGACAGATCTAATCCCGCCGGTTCACCAACACACCTTTGCCCCAGAAATTGACCCGTCTGGTCTAATTGATGATGAAGCTGAGTTCGTTGCTCTTCATGGATTTGATTGGTCCAAGCCCAATTTCCAAACGGTGGAGGAAGATGAACCGGTGAGGGAGGAGTCGTAACCATCCAAATAATCCGGCTAAGATTTAATGAACCGACATCTGCTTAGTTGAAAAACAGTATTAACCTTTTGGGATCCAAATGCCTTGTAATAGGCTAGCTTAGAACTTCATGTTCTTCCTATGCCATCACGCATATCATACTGCGTACAACACTTTTATCCGTTATGTCAATATATGGTTTTACATCCTTTATCGTATCCGTAGCGTTTGAATCTGTTCCTGTATGTAAAAAGATGAAAAACCGTCCTGGTGGTTTGTCACTGGATGGGTCAAAACACCCAATACATAACTATGAAATTAACATAATGGTATAATCAAGGTTAGATGTAAAGATAAATAAGGCCGGAAAGCCTTTGATTAAAGAAAAACACATATAAGTCTGTTTATGAATTTTAAACGACAATATCATACCTATGTTCTTTGACTCTGGACTGGCGGCTTATGTGACCCAGATAGTAAGGGTGATAACCCAATCTTTCTAGAAGCCAATACTTCCGTATGCATGATGACTGTTATACATTGGAAACTCATTGTCAAAGAACCAAGCCGGTTTAAATTTAAACCATACTTACAATTAGATTCTAGACAACAAAAACTAGTAAAACAAAAGATTATCTTTCAAATAATGTAAATCAAGTATCAAAAAGGATTTGGAGGCTTCTGATTCGAGTATGATTAGTAAACCAGACCAAAGGGGTTAAGCTAGGATTCGAATACGATCATGTAGCCCCCAGTGTCTTTGGCGTTGCGCCAATCAAGAGGGTACTGACATCTATGTTCTCTTTGGTTCGAATACGACCTATGTTTGAACAGGAAGCCCCCAAATGACCTTGACAGGTTTTTAACGACCCTGATTCGAATACGATCCAAGTCGGACCCAAAAGGGGTTAAGCTATGATTCGGATACGATCAGGAAGCCCCCTAGTGAGTTTGGCTTTGCGCCGATCAAGAGGGTAACGACAGCTATGTTCTCTTTGGTTCGAATACGACCTATGTTTGAACAGGAAGCCCCATAGTGATCATGAGGTTTAATGGCTAGATTCGAATACGATCATGAACCGGACTAAGAGGGTTAAGCTAGATTTGAATACGATCAACCCCAATTGGTCGTCTTATACTTAAAAGACATGTGATCATTAAGGATAAAAAGGACAGAGGTCCTGCTTTATTACTTATCATAATATATACAACGTCAAAGTATGTACATTATGAGAGCCAGTGGCTCAAGTGTAGTAAGGCTGAAGATGAGCAATATTCCACGGCCGGCGGGTCTCCTCCTCTGACTTACGTGAGTATTTGTGCTCTCGAACATCAATAAGGTAGTATGACCCGTTATTCAAGTTCTTGCTGACCACAAAGGGTCCTTCCCAAGGTGGGGATAGCTTGTGTGCATCAGACTGATCCTGGATGAGCCGGAGCACCAAATCACCTTCTTGAAAGGTTCTTGACTTAACCCGGCGGCTGTGATAACAACGTGGGTCCTATTGGTAAATTGCTGAACGGGCTGTTGCTAAGTCACGCTCTTCATCTAATAGGTCAAGTGCATCCTGACGGGCTTGTTTGTTATCAGCTTCAATGTAAGCTGCCACTCGGGGTGAGTCGTGACGAATGTCACTGGGCAGGACTGCCTCTACTCCATAAACCATGAAGAAAGGCGTATAACCCGTAGACCTGTTAGGGGTAGTACCGATGCTCCATATCACAGAGGGTAACTCTTCCACCCAACAACCCGGCGTCCGTTGTAAATGAACCATAAGCCGGGGTTTGAGACCTTTCAGGATTTCCTGATTGGCTCTTTCAGCTTGACCATTGGATTGGGGGTGAGCTACTGACAAAACATCAAGCCGGATATGTTCCCATTGAAAGAATTCTTCCATAGCTCCTTGGGACAAGTTAGTGCCATTGTCAGTGATAATGCTGTGTGGAAAACCAAAACGAAAGATAACTTTATTCATGAATTGAACCGCTGTGGCCGCATCACACTTATGAACCGGCTCTGCCTTAACCCACTTTGTGAATTTGTCCACTGCCACCAAAAGGTGCGTCTTTTTATCTTTGGATCTTTTGAAAGGTCCGACCATATCAAGCCCCCAGACTGCAAACGGTCAAGTAATTGGAATCATCTGTAATTCCTGAGGCGGCACGTGCGCCCGTTGTGCGAATTTTTGACACCCATCACATCTACTGACCAGATCCTCCACATCGGCGTGAGCCGTTAGCCAGTAGAAACCATGGCGGAAAGCTTTGGCCACAAAAGACTTTGAACCGGCATGATGGCCACAATGTCCTTCATGGATCTCATGGAGAATTTCTTGATCTTCTTCAGGAGAAACACAACGTTGAAACGCTCCGGTGACACTGTGATGATACAACTCACCATTGGATATTGTCATTGGCTTAGACCACCGAGTTATCTGTCTAGCCAAGGTCTCATCCTCCGGCAACTCCCCCCGGGTCATATAAGCCAAATACGACACTGTCCAATCTGGGATGACATGAAGAGCCGCCACCAATTGTGCCTTAGGGTCTGGAACAACCAAGTCTTCCTCTGTAGGCAACTTGACAGAAGGGTTATGCAGAACATCTAAAAAAGTGTTAGGCGGCACTGGCTTACGCTGAGATCCCAACCGGCTTAAAGCATCAGTTGCTTCATTCTTTCTGCGGTCAATGTGCTCCACTTGATAACCCTTGAAGTGTCCAGCAACAGCATCGACCTCACGGCGATAAGCCGCCATGAGAGGATCCTTGGAGTCCCACTTTCCTGATACTTGCCGAGCCACCAAATCTGAGTCGCCAAGGCACCTTACGTGGCTTAAACTCATTTCTTTAGCCATTCGAAGACCATGGAGTAAGGCCTCATACTCAGTTGCGTTGTTAGTACAAGGAAACATCAACCGCAACACATAACAAAATTTGTCACCTCGAGGGGAAGTTAAAACAACTCCAGCCCCCGAGCCTTCCAATTGCCTGGACCCATCAAAATGAATCGTCCAATATGTGTTGTCTGGCTTCTCTTCAGGTATTTGCAACTCTGTCCAATCGTTAATGAAATCCACCAGCACTTGAGATTTGATGGCAGTACGTGGCACATACTTTAAACCATGAGACCCAAGTTCAATGGCCCACTTGGTGACTCATCCCGTGGATTCACTATTTTGAATAATATCTCCTAAGGGAGCAGAACTAACCACAGTGATAGGATGACCCTGAAAGTAATGCTTAAGCTTCCGGCTCGCCATGAACACCCCATAAACAAGTTTTTGCCAATGTGGATATCTCTGTTTGGACTCAATGAGCACCTCACTGAAATAGTAAACCGGCCGTTGAACTGGATATTCCTTGCCAGCCTCTTTGCACTCTACAACAATGGCCACACTAATAGCATGTGTGTTAGCAGCCACATATAACAACAGTGGCTCCTTATCAATGGGAGCAGCAAGAACCGGCGGCTCAGCGAGCTGTCTTTTCAGATCTTCAAAGGAAGAATTAGCAGCATCACTCCAAACAAAATCATCCGTATTCTTCATCATTTGATATAATGGCATAGCCTTCTCACCTAACCGGCTTATAAACCGGCTTAAAGGTGCAACACGACCCGCCAGCCGCTGGACGTCATTGATGCACGCCGGCTTAGCCAAAGACGTAATCGCCTTGATTTTCTCTGGGTTAGCCTCAATGCCTCTGTTAAACACCAAAAAACCCAAAAGCTTGCCCGCTGGTACTCCAAAAACGCACTTGGCCGGGTTAAGCATCATCTTGTAGACCCGAAGGTTATCAAAGGTTTCCTTCAGATCATCTATCAAGGTTTCCTTCTCTCTGGATTTCACCACTATATCGTCCACATAAGCATGAACGTTGCGCCCAATCTAATCGTGAAGATAGTTCTGTACACAGCACTGATAAGTTGCCTGGGCACTCTTAAGCCCAAAAGGCATAGACACATAGCATAACGCTCCAAACGGAGTGATTAAAGGTGCCTTCTCCTGGTCCTTAACTGCCATCTTGATCTAATGATAACCAGAATAAGCATCCAAAAAGCTTAAATGCTCACAACCCGCCGTAGCATCAATGATTTGATCAATACGAGGGAGAGCCGAAGGATCAGCCAGACAAGCTTTGTTTAAGTCTGTATAATCCACACACATGCGCCAGATGTCGTTCTTTTTTAGTACAAGCACCGGATTAGCCAACCACTCTGGGTGAAAAACTTCAACAAGGCCGCCAAGAGTCGGGCCACCTCCTCACCAATAGCTTTACGCCTCTCTTCATTAAACCGCCGAAGAAACTGCCTGGCCGGCTTAAATTTTGGATCAATATTAAGAGCATGCTCAGCGAGTTCTCTCCGTACACCCGGCATGTCAGAAGGTTTCCATGCAAAGATGTCCCGGTTCTCACGGATGAACTCGATGAGCGCGCCTTCCTATTTGGGATCCAAATTGGCACTGATAATAAATTGTTTGGATGAGTCGCCAGGAACAAAATCAATCATCTTGGTCTCGTTACCTGACTTAAACTTCAGCACTGGCTCATGTTCGGTAGTTGGCTTCTTCAAAGATCTCATGTCTACCGGGTCAACATTGTCTTTGTAGAACTTAACTCCTCAGTCGCGCAAATAGATTCTGCGTAAGCAGCATCACCTTCCTCACACTCTAAGGCTATCTTTTGACTTCCATGTACTGTGATAGTACCTTTATAACCCGGCATCTTGAGCTGCAGATAAACATAACACGACCGTGCCATGAATTTTGCATAAGCCAGTCGTCCAAACAGGGCATGATACGGGATCTTGATTTTGACCACCCCAAAGGTTAATTTCTCAGCTCTGGAATCATGCTCATCTCCAAAAGCTACCTCCAGCTCAATCTTACCCACTGGATATGCCGACTTACCAGGCACCACTCCATGAAAAACAGTGTTGGACGTCTTAAGACTTTTGTCAGTCAACCCCATGCGACGAAATGTCTCATAATAGAGGATGTTGATGCTACTGCCTCCGTCCATGAGTACTTTAGTGAACTTATATCCACCAACCTGAGGCGCCACCACCAAAGCCAGATGACCCGGATTGTCAACCCGGGGCGGGTGATCCTCCCTACTCCATAGAATAGGCTGCTCAGACCATCTCAAATAACGAGGAACCACCGGCTCAACAGCATTGACCGCTCTCTTATGAAGTTTCTGGTCCCTTTTGCATAAACTGGTGGTGAACACATGATACTGCCCATGAAGGAAATATGTCCTAGAGGCAATAATAAAGTTATTATTTATTTCCTTATATCATGATAAATGTTTATTATTCATGCTAGAATTGTATTAACCGGAAACATGATACATGTGTGAATACATAGACAAACAGTGTCACTAGTATGCCTCTACTTGACTAGCTCGTTGATCAAAGATGGTTATGTTTCCTAGCCATAGACAAAGAGTTGTCATTTGATTAACGGGATCACATCATTAGGAGAATGATGTGATTGGCTTGACCCATTCCGTTAGCTTAGCACTTGATCGTTTAGTTTGTTGCTATTGCTTTCTTCATGACTTATACATGTTTCTATGACTATGAGATTATGCAACTCCCGTTTACCAGAGGAACACTTTGTGTGCTACCAAACGTCACAACGTAACTGGGTGATTGTAAAGGTGCTCTAACGGTGTCTCTGAAGGTACTTGTTGGGTTGGCGTATTTCGAGATTAGGATTTGTCACTCCGATCATAGAGAGGTATCTCTGGGCCCACTCGGTAATACACATCACTTAAGCCTTGCAAGCATTGCAACTAATGAGTTAGTTGCGGGATGATGTCTTATGGAACGAGTAAAGAGACTTGCCGGTAACGAGATTGAACTAGGTATTGAGATACCGACGATCGAATCTTGGGCAAGTAACATACCAATGACAAAGGGAACAACGTATGTTGTTATGCGGTTTGACCGATAAAGATCTTCGTAGAATATGTAGGAGCCAATATGAGCATCCAGGTTCCGCTATTGGTTGTTGACTGGAGACGTGTCTCGGTCATGTCTACATAGTTCTTGAACCCGTAGGGTCTGCACGCTTAAAGTTCGATGACGATTATATTACGAGTTTATGTGTTTTGATGTACCGAAGGTAGTTCAGAGTCCCGGATGAGACCGAGGACATGACGAGGAGTCTCAAAATGGTCAATACGTAAAGATCGATATATTGGATGACTATATTCGGACATCGGAAAGGTTCCGAGTGGTTCGGGTATTTTTCTGAGTACCGGGGAGTTACGGGAATACGCGGGAAGAAGTATATGGGCCTTATTGGGCTTTAGGGGGGAGAGAGAGGCAGGCCGCAAGCCCCCAATGACTAGTCCGAATTGGACTAGGGTGAGGGGCGGCGCCCCCTCCTTCCTTCTCTTTCCTCTTCCCCTTCCTTGTCTCCTACTCCTACTACTTGGAAGGGGAGGAATCCTACTCCCGATGGGAGTAGGACTCCTCCAGGGCGCGCCATAGGGGCCGGCCCTCTCCCCCTCCTCCACTCCTTTATATACGTGGCCAGGGGGCACCCCATAGAGACAACAATTGATCTCTTGGATCTTTTAGCCGTGTGCGGTGCCCCTCTCCACCATAGTCCACCTCGATAATATCGTAGCGGTGTTTAGGCGAAGCCCTGCAACGGTAGAACATCGACATCATCACCACGCCGTCGTGCTGACGGAACTCTCTCTCAAAGCTTGGCTGGATCGGAGTTTGAGGGACGTCATCGTGTTGAACATGTGCAGAACTCGGAGGTGCCGTACGTTCGGTACTTGATCGGTCGGATCGTGAAGACATACGACTACATCAACCGTGTTGTGCTAACGCTTCCGCTTTCAGTCTACGAGGGTACGTGGCCACACTCTCCCCTCTCGTTGCTATGCATCACCATGATCTTGCATGTGCGTAGGATTTTTTTTGAAATTACTACGTTCCCCAACAGCGGCATCCGAGCCTGGTTTTATGCGTAGATGTTATATGCACGAGTAGAACACAAGTGAGTTGTGGGCGATACAAGTCATACTGCTTACCAGCATGTCATACTTTGGTTCGGCGGTATTGTTGGATGAAGCGGCCCGGACCGACATTACCCGTACGCTTACGCAAGACTGGTTCTACCGACGTGCTTTGCACACAGGTGGCTAGTGGGTGTCAGTTTCTCCAACTTTAGTTGAACCGAGCGTGACTACGCCCGGTCCTTGTTGAAGGTTAAAACAGCACTAACTTGATGAAATATCGTTGTGGTTTTGATGCGTAGGTAAGAACGGTTCTTGCTCAGCCCGTAGCAGCCACGTAAAACTTGCAACAACAAAGTAGAGGACGTCTAACTTGTTTTTGCAGGGCATGTTGTGATGTGATATGGTCAAGACGTGATGAGATATAAGTTGTTGTATGAGATGATCATGTTCTGTTGAAGTTATCGGCAACTGGCAAAAGCCTTTTGGTTGTCTTTCTATTGCATAAGATGCAAGCGCCAAATAATTGCTTTACTTTATCGCTATGCGATAGCAATAGTTGCAAGAGCAATAGTTGGCGAGACAACCATGTGATGACACATTGATATAGATCAAGATGATGGAGATCATGGTGTCATGCCGGTGACGATGGAGATCATGACGATGCTTTGGAGATGGAGATCAAAGGCACAAGATGATGATGGCCATATCATGTCACATATTATGATTGCATGTGATGTTTATCTTTTATACATCTTATCTTGCTTAGTTCGGCGGTAGCTTTATAAGATGATCTCTCACTAAATTTCAAGGTATAAGTGTTCTCCCTGAGTATGCACCGTTGCGAAAGTTCTCCGTGCCGAGACACCACGTGATGATCGGGTGTGATAGGCTCTACGTTCAAATACAATGGGTGCAAAACAGTTGCACACGCGGAATACTCAGGTTAAACTTGACGAGCCTACCATATTCAGATATGGCCTCGGAACACTAAGACCGAAAGGTCGAGCGTGAATCATATAGATGATATGATCAACATAGTGATGTTCACCATTGAAAACTACTCCATCTCACGTGATGATCGGACATGGTTTAGTTGATTTGGATCACGTGATCACTTATATGATTAGAGGGATTTCTATCTAAGTGGGAGTTCTTAAGTAATATGATTAATTGAACTTTAATTTATCATGAACTTAGTCCTGGTAGTATTAGCATATCTATGTTGTAGATGAATAGCTCGCGATGTTGCTCCCCATTTATTGTGTTCCTAGAAAAAAACTATGTTGAAAAATGTTAGTAGCAATGATGCGGATTGGATCCGTGATCTGAGGATTGTCCTCATTGCTGCACAGAAGAATTATGTCCTTGATGCACCGCTAGGTGACAGACCTATTGCAGGAGTAGATGCAGACGTCATGAACGTTTGGGTAGCTCAATATGATAACTACTTGATAGTTTAGTGCACCATGCTTAACATCTTAGAATCGGGACTTCAAAGATGTTTTGAACGTCATGGATCATATGAGATGTTCCAGGAGTTGAAGTTAATATTTCAAGCAAATACCCGAGTTGAGAGATATGAAGTCTCCAACAAGTTCTATAGCTAAAAGATGGAGGAGAATAGCTCAAGCAGTAAGCATGTGTTCAGATTGTCTGGGTACTACAATCGCTTGAATCAAGTGGGGGTTAATCTTCCAGATAAAATAGTGATTCATAGAATTCTCTAGTCACCATCACCAAGTTAGTAGAACTTCGTGATGAACTATAGTATGCAAGGGATGACGAAAACGATTCCCGAGCTTTTCATGATGATGAAATCGATGAAGGTAGAAATCAAGAAAGAGCATCAAGTGTGATGATTAACAACACCACTAGTTTCAAGAAAAGGGAAAAGGGAAAGAAAGGGAACTTCAAGAAGAACGGCAAGCAAGTTGCTGCTCAAGTGAAGAAGCCCAAGTCTGGACCTAAGCCTGAGACTAAGTGCTTCTACTGCAAAGGGACCGGTCACTGGAAGCGGAACTGCCCCAAGTATTTGGTGGATAAGAAGGATGGCAAAGTGAACAATGCTATTTGATATGCATGTTATTGATGTGTACTTTACTAGTGTTTATAGCAACCCCTCGGTATTTGATACTAGTTCAGTTGCTAAGAGTAGTAACTCGAAACAGGAGTTGCGGAATGAACAGAGACTAGTTAAGGGTGAAGTGACGATCTGTGTTGGAAGTGGTTCCAAGATTGATATGATCATCATCGCACACTCCCTATACTTTCGGGATTAGTGTTAAACCTAAATGTTATTTGGTGTTTGCGTTGAGCGTGAATATGATTTGATCATGGTTATTGCAAAACGGTTATTCATTTAAGTTAGAGAATAATTGTTGTTCTGTTTACATGAATAAAACCTTCTATGGTCATACACCCAATGAAAATGGTTCGTTGGATCTCGATCGTAGTGATACACATATTCATAATATTGAAGCCAAAAGATGAAAAGTTAATAATGATAGTGTAACTTATTTGTGGCACTGCCGTTTAGGTCATATTGGTGTAAAGCGCATGAAGAAACTCCATGCTGATCGGCTTTTGGAATCACTTGATTATGAATCATTTTGATGCTTGTGAACCATGCCTCATGGGCAAGATAACTAAGACTCTGTTCTCCGGAACAATGGAGCGAGTAACTCACTTATTGGAAATAATACATACTGATGTATGCAATCCGATGAGTGTTGAGGCTCACGGCGGGTATCGTTATTTTCTGACCTTCACAGATGATTTGAGCAGATATGGGTATATCTACTTGATGAAACATAAGTCTGAAACATTTGAAAAGTTCAAAGAACTTCAGAGTGAAGTGGAAAATCATCGTGACAAGAAAATAAAGTTTCTACGATCTGATCGCAGAGACAAATATTTGAGTTACGAGTTTGGTCTTCAATCAAACCAATGTGGAATAGTTTCACAAAATCGTGCCACCTAGAACACCACATCATAATGGTGTGTCCGAACATCATAACCGTACTATTATTGGATATAGTGCAATCTATGATGTTTCTTATCGATTAACCACTATAGTTTTGGGGTTATGCATTAGACACACCTGCATTCATGTTAAAAAAAGGGCACCATCTAAATCCGTTGAGACGACACCGTATGAACCGTGGTTTGGCAAGAAACCAAAGTTGTTGTTTCTTAAAGTTTGGGGTTGCAATGCTTATAAGAAAAGTTTCATCCTGATAAGTTCAAACCCAAATCGGAGAAATGTGTCTTCATAGGATACCCAAAGGAGACAGTTGGCCTTCTATCACAGATCCAAAGGCAAGACATTCGTTGCTGAGAATGGATCCTTTATAGAGAAGGAGTTTCTCTCGAAAGAAGTGAGTGGCAGGAAAGTAGAACTTGATGAGGTAACTGTACCTACTCCCTTATTGGAAAGTAGATCATCACATAAATCTGTTTCTGTGACTCCTACACCAATTAGTGAGGAAGCTAATGATGATGATCATGTAACTTCAGATCAAGTTACTACCGAATCTCATAGGTCAACCAGAGTGAGATCTGCACTAGAGTGGTACGGTAATCCTGTTCTGGAGGTCATGTTAATTGACCATGACGAACCTACGAACTATGAGGAAGCGATGATGAGCCCAGATTCCACGAAATGGCTTGAGGCCATGAAATCTGAGATTGGATCCATGTATGAGAAGAAAGTATGGACTTTGATTGACTTGCCCGATGATCGGTGAGTCATTAAGAATAAATGGATCTTCAAGAGGAAGACGGACGCTGATAGTAGTGTTACTATCTACAAAGCTCGAATTGTCGCAAAGTGTTTTCAACAAGTTCAAGGTGTTGACTACGATGAGATTTTCTCACTCGTATCGATACTTAAAAGTCTGTCCGAATCATGTTAGCAGTTGTCGCATTTTATGAAATCTGGCAAATGGATGTCAAAACTGTATTCCTTCATGGATTTCGTAAAAAGAAGAGTTGTATATGATGCAACCAGAAGGTTTTGTCGACCCTAAAGGTGCTAACAAAGTGAGCAAGCTCCAGCGATCCATCTATGGACTGGTGCAAGCATCTCAGAGTTGGAATATATGCTTTGATAAAGTGATCAAAGTATATGGTTTTATACAGACTTGCGGTGAAGCCTGTATTTACAAGAAAGTGAGTGGGAGCACTACAACATTTCTGATAAGTATATGTGAATGACATATTGTTGATCGGAAAGAATGTAGAATTTGGTGGAAAGCATAAAAGAGTATTTGAAAGGAGTTTTTCAAAGAAAGACCTCGGTGAAGCTGCTTACACATTGAGCATCAAGATCTATAGAGATATATCAAGACGCTTGATAAGTTATTTCAATTAGTACATAGCTTGACAAGATTTTTGAAGTAGTTCAAAATGGAACAATCAAAGAAGGAGTTCTTGCCTGTGTTGCAAGGTGTGAAGTTGAGTAAAGACTCAAAACCCGGCCACAGCAGAAAATAAAAAGAGAATGATAAGTCATTCCCTATGCCTCAGTCATAGGTTCTATAAAGTATGCTATGCTGTTTACCAGTCCTATTGTATACCTTAGCATCCTTCTGGCAAGGGAGTACAATAGTGATCTAGGAGTAGATCACTGGACAACGGTCAAAATTATCCTTAAAGGACTAAGGAAATATTTCTCGGTTATGGAGGTGATAAAAGAGTTCGTCGTAAAGAGTTACATCGATGCAATCTTTTTACATCGATCTAGATGACTCTAAGTCTCAATCTGGATACATATTGAAAGTAGGAGCAATTAGCTAGAGTAGCTCCGTGCAGAGCATTGTAGACATAGAAATTTGCAAAATAGGATCTGAATGTTGCAGACCCATAGAGTAAACTTCTCTCACAAGCAAAACATGATCACTCTTTGGGTGTTAATCACATAGCGATGTGAACTAGATTATAGACTCTAGTAAACCCTTTGGGTATTAGTCACATGGAGATGTGAACTAATCACATAAAGATGTGAACTAGATTATTGACTCTAGTGCAAGTGGGATACTGAAGGAAATATGCCCTAGAGGAAATAATAAAGTTATTATTTATTTCCTTATATCATGATAAATGTTTATTAGTTCATGCTAGAATTGTATTAACCGGAAACATGATACATGTGTGAATACATAGACAAACAGAGTGTCACTAGTATGCCTCTACTTGACTAGCTCGTTGATCAAAGATGGTTATGTTTCCTAGCCATAGACAAAGAGTTGTCATTTGATTAACGGGATCACATCATTAGGAGAATGTTGTGATTGACTTGACCCATTCCATTAGCTTGGCACTTGATCGTTTAGTTTGTTGCTAATGTTCAGTTTGTTGCTATTGCTTTCTTCATGACTTATACATGTTCCTATGACTATGAGATTATGCAACTCCCGTTTACCGGAGGAACACTTTGTGTGCTACCAAACGTCACAACGTAACTAGGTGATTATAAAGGTGCTCTACAGGTGTCTCTGAAGGTACTTGTTGGGTTGGCGTATTTTGAGATTAGGATTTGTCACTCCGATTGTCGGAGAGGTATCTCTGGGCCCACTCGGTAATACACATCACTTAAGCCTTGCAAGCATTGCAACTAATGAGTTAGTTGCGGGATGATGTATTATGGAACAAGTAAAGAGACTTGCCGGTAACAAGATTGAACTAGGTATTGAGATACCGATGATCGAATCTCGGGCGAGTAACATACCGATGACAAAGGGAACAACGTATGTTGTTATGCGGTTTGACCGATAAAGATCTTTGTAGAATATGTAGGAGCCAATATGAGCATCCAGGTTCCGCTATTGGTTATTGACCGGAGACGTGTCTCGGTCATGTCTACATAGTTCTCGAACCCGTAGGGTCCGCACGCTTAAAGTTCGATGACGGTTATATTATGAGTTCATGTGTTTTGATGTACCGAAGGTAGTTCGGAGTCCCAGATGAGATCGGGGACATGACGAGGAGTCTCGAAATGGTCGAGACGTAAAGATCGATATATTGGACGACTATATTCGAACATCAGAAAGGTTCCTAGTGGTTCGAGTATTTTTGGGAGTACCGGGGAGTTACGGGAATACGGGGGAAGAAGTATATGGGCCTTATTGGGCTTTAGGGGAGAGGGAGAGAGGCAGGCCCCCCCAATGACTAGTCCGAATTGGACTAGGGGGAGGGGCGGCGCCCCCTCCTTCCTTCTCTTCCCTCTTCCCCTTCCTTGTCTCCTACTCCTATTACTTGGAAGGGGAGGAATCCTACTCCCAGTGGGAGTAGGACTCCTCCAGGGCGCGCCATAGGGGCCGACCCTCTCCCCCTCCTCCACTCCTTTATATACGTGGCCAGGGGGCACCCCATATAGACAAGAATTGATCTCTTGGATCTTTTAGCCGTGTGCGGTGCCCCTCTCCACCATAGTCCACCTCGATAATATCGTAGTGGTGCTTAGGCGAAGCCCTGCAACGGTAGAACATCAACATCGTCACCACGCCGTCGTGCTGACGGAACTATCCCTCAAAGCTCGGCTGGATCGGAGTTTGAGGGACATCATCGAGTTGAACGTGTGCAGAACTTGGAGGTGCCATACGTTCGGTACTTGATCGGTCGGATCATGAAGACGTACGACTACATCAACCGCGTTGTGCTAACGCTTCCGCTTTCGGTCTACGAGGGTACATGGACACACTCTCCCCTCTCATTGCTATGCATCACCATGATCTTTCGTGTGCGTAGGATTTTTTTTTTGAAATTACTACGTTCCCCAACAGCCCACTACTTAGCTGCTTTGGGTTACCCTGAAACCCGGATTGCTCCTACTGACCTCCTTGGCCAGATTGCTGATTATAACCACCCTGATTACCTTGAGGGCCCTGGCCATGAAAACAGCCACTTCCTGAATTGCCGCCCGGGCCATGAAAACCGCCACCGCCTATGCCGCCGCCAGGTCCATGATTACCGTTGAACATGTTAGAATTCTTGAAAGCCTTCATGATCGTACAGTCTTTCCATAGATGGGTGGCCGGCTTCTACCGGGTGCCGTGTCTTGGACGGGGTTCATTTAGCAACTGCTCGAGGGTGGGACCTGACCCGCCTGACCGAGGAGGTGGCCTCCCCTTACGCAGTTGATTGTTGCCTTACGCATTCGCCACAAACTCCGAGCTACTGTCAGCCTTACGTTTGTTATTACCTCCTTGATTTGTCGAGTTATGCTGAAGGCCCTTAGCGTTGCCGTTCTTCTTTCCCTTCCCTGTCTTCTCTTCATCAGACGCAGGATCTTTGGTACTATCTGAATCGGCATATTTGACTAGAGCCGCCATCAGCTGGCCCATGTCATTACAATCGCGCTTGAGCCACCCTAGCTTCTATTTCAGAGGTTCAAAACGGCAATTTTTCTCCAACATTAAGACCGCAGAGCCGGCATCCATCTTGTCAGATGAATGTATTATTTCCTTTCCCCGGCGCACCCAATGGGCCATGGACTCACCTTCCTCTTGCTTGCAATTAGTCAAGTCCACAATCGACATGGGCTGCTTGCATGTATCTTTAAAGTTCCGAATAAACCGGGCCATTAACTCAGCCCAGGAACCAATGAAATTATGTGGCAGTCCCTTTAACCAAGTGCGGGCCGTTCCATCCAGCATCATAGTGAAGTATTTAGCCAATGCTGCATCACTGACCTCCAGAAATTCTGTGGCCATCTCATAACTTTCAATCCATGCCCCGGGCTGTAAGTCGACTGTGTAATTAGGCTCCTTCCGAGGCCCCTTGAAATCCTTTGGCAAACGCTCATTACATAGAGTCGGCACCAAGCAAGGGACACCTCCTGTTCTTGTAGCCACACCTGCTTCAACAGTGGTCATTGGATAAACCGGAAAAGCTTGGTGAGCCGCCTGCTCAGCTGCCTGTTGAATTGCCCGCTCAGCCTCTTGGCGGATCATATCCTGGTCAACCAAGTTAAGAGCTCCATCACGCGCTGGGTCATGCCTGTGCGGCTGGTTATGGCGCTGGGCGTTGCTTGACACGGCCGCTGAATCCATATGCCTGCTATATCTCGGGCTCCAGCTTGGGCGAGGGGTTGAATGAATCCTGTCTCGACTATATGAGTATGCCTCCTGTTGTGCCAGAGCCGTTTGAAGAAGTTCCCTGACCCTTCGCATTTCAATCGCCGTCGGAGAGTCGCCCTCCATTGGGAGAGCCGCCAAACATGCCGATGCAGTGATCAGATTATCCAAAGGGTTAGAAAAATGACCCGGTGGTGTCGGTGTATAACGAGGTGGAGCAGTATTCACACGAGGTGGTTCCATAGTCTGTGGCTGAACCGGCGCCCCAGCCCTGGGTGTTGCAATCCGGTTCACCGCTGGCGGGTTGCTGGGACCTGCCCCGGGTGTGTGGAAGAGGTTCCTAGGATCGCAAGTCAAAGGCAGACATGATTAAGTCTTCTGATGCCTTCTCCTCATGACCTCATTTGATGTGTTCAGATCCATCGTGAGTCGAAAGGCCTCTGATTGAAGCTGCTGAGCCCGAGCATCGAAAGCCGCCCACTCTGTAGCCATCCTGACGTCCTCCGCCGCCAAGTGTTCCTTGTCCTGTTGATGACCCACAAGTATAGGGGATCTATCATAGTCCTTTCGATAAGTAAGAGTGTCAAACCCAACGAGGAGCAGAAGGAAATGATAAGCGGTTTTTAGCAAGGTATTCTCTGCAAGCACTGAATTATAGGTAACAGATAGTTTTGTGATAAGATAATTGGTAACAAGCAACAAGTAACAAAAGTAAATAAAGTGCAGAAAGGTGGCCCAATCCTTGTTGTAGCAAAGGACAAGCATGGACAAACTCTTATATGATGTAAAGCGCTCCCGAGGACACATGGGAATATAGTCAAGCTAGTTTTCATCATGTTCATATGATTCGCGTTTGGTACTTTGATAATTTAGTATGTGGGTGAACCGATGCTTGGGTGCTATCCTTACTTGGACAAGCATCCCACTTATGATTAACCTCTATTGCAAGCATCCACAACTACAACAAAAGTATTAAGGTAAACCTAACCATAGCATGAAACATGTGGATCCAAATCAACCCTTTACGAAGCAATGCATAAACTAGGGTTTAAGCTTCTGTCACTCTAGCAACCCATCATCTACTTATTACTTCCCAATGCCTTCCTCTAGGCCCAAATAATGGTGAAGTGTCATGTAGTCGACGTTCACATAACACCACTAGAGGAGAGACAACATACATCTCATCAAAATATCGAACGAATACCAAATTCACATGACTACTAATAGCAAGACTTCTCCCATGTCCTTAGGAACAAATGTAACTACTCACAAAGCATATTCATGTTCATAATCAGAGGGGTATTAATATGCATAAAGGATCTGAACATATGATCTTCCACCAAATAAACCAACTAGCATCAACTACAAGGAGTAATTAACACTACTAGCAACACACAGGTACCAATCCCGGACTTAGAGAATAGAATTGGATACAAGAGATGAACTAGGGTTTGAGAGGAGATGGTGCTGGTGAAGATGTTGATGGAGATTGACCCCCCTCCCGATGAGAGGATCGTTGGCGATGATTTCCTCCTCCCGGAGGGAAGTTTCCCCAACAGAACAGCTCCGCCAGAGCCCTAGATTGGTTCCGCCAAGGTTCCGCCTCGTGGCGGCGGAGTCTCGTCCAAAAAGATGGCTTATGATTTTTTCCTCATCGAAAGACTCCATATAGAAGAAGATGGGCATCAGAGGGCCACCAGGGGACCCACGAGTCAGGGGGCGCGCCCAGGGGGGTAGGGCACGCCCCCACCCTCGTGGGCAGGGTGTGGCCCCCCTCTGGAACTTCTTGAGCTCATTATTTTTTATATATTCTGAAAATGACTTCCGTGAAGTTTTAGGACTTTTGGAGTTGTGCAGAGTAGGTCTCTAATATTTGCTCCTTTTCCAGCCCAGAATCCCAGCTGCCGGTATTCTCCCTCTTTATGTAAACCTTGTAAAATAAGAGAGAATAGGCATAAGTATTGTGACATAATGTGTAATAACAGCCCATAATGCAATAAATATCGATATAAAAGCATGATGCAAAATGGACGTATCAACTCCCCCAAGCTTAGACCTCGCTTGTCCTCAAGTGAAAGCCGAAATCGAAAAAGATGTCCACATGTTTAGAGATAGAGGTGTCGATAAAAATAAAATACGGACATGAGGGCATCATGATCATTCTTAGAACATCAACTTATATAATTCTTGTCATATGATCTCTTATGCTAGAGTAACAATTCAATCACAATTTCAAGTATGAATCATAAACTTCATTGAAAACTAACAAACTATAATCTCAGTCATTGAGCAATTGCAATTTATCATAACATAGGAAAGAGTCAATATATAAGAGCTTTTCAGCAAGTCCACATACTCAACTATCATATAGTCTTTCACAATTGCTAACACTCACACAATACTTATGGGTATGGAGTTTTAATTGGACACAGAGAAAGATAGGGGCGTATAGTTTTGCCTCCCAACGTTTTACCTCAAGGGTAATGTCAACAATAATAGTTCATGAAAACTCACATCCAGTTAGCCATATATACAAGGATCTTTCCAACATGTTGTGCTTGCCAAAAGATAAAATGTAAAAAGGAAGGGTGAAGATCACCATGACTCTTATGTAAGGCAGGAGATAAAAGTAAAAGATAGGCCCTTCGCAGAGGGAAGCAGAGGTTGTCATGCGCTTTTATGGTTGGATGCACAAAATCTTAATGCGAAAGAACGTCACTTTATATTGCCACTTGTGATATGGACCTTTATTATGCAGTCCGTCACTTTTATTTCTTCCATATCACATGATCGTATAAAGCTTATTTTCTCCCACACTAATAAGTCATACATATTTAGAGAGCAATTTTTATTGCTTGCACCGATGACAACTTACTTGGAGGATCTTACTCAATCCATAGGTAGGTATGGTGGACTGTCATGGCAAAACTGGGTTTAGGGATATTTGGAAGCACAGGTAGTATCTCTACTTGGTGCAAAGAATTGGCTAGCATGAGAGGGAAAGGCAAGCTCAACCATGTTGGATGATCCATGACAATATAATTTATCTCAGATGTAAGAAAACATAACCCATTACGTTGTCTTCCTTGTCCAACGTCAACTCTTTAGCATGTCATATTTTAATGAGTGCTCACAATCATAAAAGATGTCCAAGATAGCATATTTATATGTGAAGACCTCTCTTTATTTATTACTTCCTATTAATTGCAACAATGACCAAAACTATGTTTGTCAACTCTCAACAACTTTTATTCACCATACTTTTTCTATGCAAGCTCATTACTCTCCATAAGATCCATATGGTCTCTTTTATTGCTTTCTCTTTTATTTTATTCACTCAATATCATGGAAAAATAATCAAGCCCTTGACTCAACACTAATCTTTGTTATATATAGCTCATGGATTCGATTACATAGAAGAATCATAAAGTAAAACTCACAACTAGATCATACTAAAAACTTTATGCTACTAGATCAAGATATTATCTAAAGGACCGAACTCAGAAAAACGGTAAAGATAAAAGTGATGGTGATACGATACCGGGGCACTCCCCCAAGCTTGGTAGTTGCCAAGGGGAGTGCCCATACCCATGTGATTATGTCTCCTTTGTTGGTGAAGAAGTTGATGGTTTTGTTGATGGCGTAGGCTTGTCGTCCTTCTTCCAAGGCATAGGCTCACCATCATAGAAGGATGATCGAGTCTCCGGAAACCTCAAATCTGCAGCCAAACTCATCCTCTTGAATCTATATTCATACTCACAGTTTTGATTTTGTAGGTCATAGATCTGGGCTTGGAGGTGCTTGATTTTCTCATGAAGCTTGAAGATGTCCTCCCCAATGTCCTCGACGTCCAGCTTGTGGTTGTTGGTGAACTCCGTGATCATAATGTGATTGGAATCGAGTCCACGCTCCACCATCTCCTAATACTTGAATACTTCTTGCTCCAATGCCTCGAGCCTTGCCTCCGTGCTTCCGGTCTTCCTTGGTCCCTCAACATCGCGGATATGCAACAACCCCTCACGCATCTCAATGGTTTGAGGGTGTTGCAGCACTTCCGCGAGGTAGGGATTGATGACCTTCTCGAAGAACTGGTCCTTGGGGGCACTTGAAGATGACATGATGACCTGGATCTGTCAGAAAAATAGCTCGAAACAAAGACAGGAAATTTTTGCGTGATACGGTGGTCAAAACCTTTGGGAGGTTATATAATGAATTTTTACCGACCAAACACGTGTCGTGTAAGAAAATGAAGTCCGGGGAGCACACGAGGTGCCCACGAGGTAGGGGGCGTGCCCAGGGGGTAGGGCGCGCCCTCCACCCTCGTGGAGCCCTCGTGTCCTTCCCGGACTGTTTCTTATTTTTCTATTTTTCTAAATATTCCAAAACGTAAGAAAATTGCCATTAGAATTGTTTTGGAGTCGGTTTACTTACCATACCACATACCTATTCCTTTTCGGAGTCTGAAACGTTCCGGAAAGTGTCCCTTATGTATTCCTCCGGGGTTACGGTTTCAATAACATTGGTTTCAACATTTATAGGATTACCTGAGATATAATGTTTAATTCTTTGACCGTTTACCACCTTCGGATTTGTGCCTTCGAAGTTGTTGATTTTTATGGCACCGGAACGATAGACCTCCTCGATAAAGTAAGGACCTTCCCATTTAGAGAGAAGTTTTCCTGCAAAAATCTTAAACAAGAGTTGTATAATAATACATAATCACCTACAATAAACTCACGCTTTTGTATTCTTTTTTCATGCCATCTTTTAACTTTTTCTTTAAATAATTTGGCATTCTCATAGGCTTGGGTTCTCCATTCATCAAGTGAGCTAATGTCAAATAACCTCTTCTCACCGACAAGTTTGTAATCATAATTGAGCTCTTTAATAGCCCAATAAGCCTTATGTTCTAGTTCGAGAGGTAAATGACATGCTTTTCCATAAACCATTTTATACGGAGACATACCTATAGGATTTTTATATGCAGTTCTATAGGCCCATAATGCATCATCAAGTTTCTAGGACCAATTCTTTCTAGATCTATTAACATTCTTTTGCAAAATTAATTTGATTTCTCTATTACTCAATTCTACTTTACCACTAGACTGTGGGTGATAAGGAGAGTCAATTCTATGATTAACATCATATTTAGCAAGCATTTTACGGAAAGCACCATGAATAAAATGTGAACCACCATCAATCATTAAATATCTATGGACTCCAAACCTTGGAAAAATAACTTCTTTAAGCATCTTAATAGAGGTGTTATGATCAGCGCTACTAGTTGGAATAGCTTCTATCCATTTAGTAACGTAATCAACAACAACTAAAATATGTGTATATCCATTAGAGGCAGGAAAAGGTCCCATATAATCAAAGCCCAAAACATCAAATGGTTCAATAACAAGTGAATAATTCATAGGCATTTCTTGATGTCTACTAATATTACCAATTCTTTGACATTCATCACAAGACAAGACAAACTTACGGGCATCCTTGAAGAGAGTAGGCCAATAAAAACTGGATTGCAATACCTTATGTGCAGTTCTATCTCCAGCGTGGTGTCCTCCATAAGCCTCGGAATGACACTTGCGTAGGATCTATTCCTGTTCATGCTCAGGTACACAACGTCTAATAACACCATCTACTCCTTGTTTATAAAGGTGTGGGTCATCCCAAAAGTAATGCCTCAAATCATAGAAAACCCTTTTCTTTTGTTGGTATGTGAAACTAGGTGGTATAAATTTAGCAACAATATAATTAGCATAATTAGCATACCATGGAGTAGTACAAGAAGCATTTATGACATTTAATTGTTCATCAAGAAAGCTATCATCAATAGGTAGTGGGTCATCAAGCACATTTTCTAACGTAGACAAGTTGTCTACAACGGGTTTCTCAGCTCCCTTTCTATCAACAATATGCAAATCAAATTCTTGTAGCAGGAGCACCCATCTAATAACTCTAGGTTTAGCATCTTTCTTTTCCATAAGGTATTTAATAGCAGCATGATCCATGTGAATAGTTACTTTAGAATCAACAATATATGGTCTAAACTTATCACAAGCAAATACAACTGCTAGGAATTCCTTTTCGGTAGTAGCATAATTTCTCTGAGCATTGTCTAGAGTTTTACTAGCATATTGAATAACATTTAATTTCTTATCAACTCTTTGCCCTAGAACAGCACCTACAACATAATCACTAGCATCACACATAATTTCAAAGGGTAAATTCCAATCAGGTGGCTGAACAATCGGTGCAGAGATCAATGCTTTCTTAAGTATTTCAAATGCTTATACACAATCAGCATCAAAGACAAATGGTATATCTTTTTGTAATAAATTAGTCAGAGGCCGAGAAATTTTTGAGAAGTCCTTGATGAACCTCCTATAAAAACCGGCATGACCAAGGAAACTTCTTACACCTTTGATGTCCTTGGGACATGGCATCTTTTCAATAGCATCAACCTTGGCTTTATCAACTTCAATACCTCTTTCAGAAACTTTATGCCCCAAGACAATACCTTCATTAACCATAAAGTGGCACTTTTCCCAATTCAAGACAATATTAGTTTCTTCACATCTCTGCAAAACTCGATCAAGGTCGCTCAAGCAATCATCAAAAGAGGATCCATAGACGGAGAAATCATCCATGAAAACCTCACAAATCTTTTCACAAAAGTCAGAGAATATAGCCATCATGCATCTTTGGAAGGTAGCAGGTGCATTACATAAACCAAAAGGCATACGTATATAAGCAAAAGTACCGAACGGGCAAGTAAAAGTGGTCTTAGATTGATCATCAGCTGACACAGGTATTTGAGAGAAACAAGAATAACCATCTAGAAAGCAAAAATGTGTATGTTTGGATAATCTTTATAGCATTTGATCAATAAAAGGTAAGGGGTAATGATCTTTTTTAGTAGCCTTATTTAATTTGCGGAAATCAATTACCATCCTACAACCTGTAATAATTCTTTGTGGAATCAATTCATCTTTATCATTAGGAACGACAGTAATACCTCCCTTCTTAGGGACACAATGGACAGGACTTACCCACTGACTATCAGCAACAAGATAAATAATACCTGCCTCCAGAAGCTTTAGTATTTCCTTTCTTACCACTTCTTTCATCTTAGGATTCAGCCGTCGTTGGTGATCACAAACTGGTTTGGCATCTTTTCTCCAAATTTATTTTATGTTGACATAGAGTGGGACTAATGCCCTTAAGATCATCAAGAGTATATCCAATAGCAGCGCGGTGCTTCCTCGGAGTTTTTAATAATCTCTCTTCTTCATGCTCTGAAAGGTTAGCACTAATAATAACAGGATATATCTTCTTTTCATCTAGATAAGCATATTTAAGAGTATCAGGTAACGGTTTAAGCTCAAACACGGGATCACCCTTAGGTGGAGGAGGATCCCCTAGGATTTCAATAGGCAAATTGTGTTTTAGGATGGGTTCCTGTTTAAAGAATACTTCATCTATTTCCCTTCTTTCATTCATAAACATATCATTTTCATGGTCTAGCAAATATTGTTCTAAAGGATCACTAGGAGGTACGACAATAGAAGCAAGACCAATAATTTCATCTTTACTAGGCAATTCCTCTTCACGGTGTTGTCTATGAAATTTAGAAAAGTTGAACTCATGAGACATATCACCCAAACCAATAGTAACAACATCCTTTTCGCAGTCTATCTTAGCATTAACAGTGTTCAAGAAGGGTCTACCGAACATAATGGGACAAAAGCTATCTTGTGGGGAGCCAAGAACAAGAAAATCAGCAGGATATTTAGTTTTCCCACACAAGACTTCAACATCTCTAACAATTCCCATTGGTGAAATAGTATCTCTATTGGCAAGTTTAATTGTGACATCAATATCTTCTAACTCAGCGGGTGCAATGTCATGCATAATTTCTTTGTATAAGTCAAAAGGTATTGCACTAGCACTAGAACCCATATCACATAAGCCATGATAACAATGATCTCCTATTTTAACAGAAATAACAGCCATGCCTACCACAGGTCTATGTTTATCTTTAGTACAAGGTTTGGCAATTCTAGCGGTTTCATTACAGAAATGAATAACATGCCCATCAATATTATCAGCCAAGAGATCTTTAAGAATAGCAATATTAGGTTCAACTTTAATTTGCTCAGGAGGTGTATAAGTTATAATATTGCTTTTACGAACCACAGTTGAAGCTTTAGCATGATCCTTTATGCTAAGAGGGAAAGGTGGTTTCTCAACATAAGAAGTAGGAACAATAGGTTCATTATAAGTGATAGTCTTTTCTTCAGCTTTAATAGGTGCAGCTACTTTTAGTTCCATGGGAGGATGATATTTAAACCACTTCTCCCTAGGGAGATCGATATGAGCAGCAAAAGATTCACAGAAAGAGGCTACTATCTCAAAGTCAAGTCCATATTTAGTGCTAAATTTACAAAAAACATCGGTATCCATAAAAGATTTAACACAATCATACTTAGGTGTCATACCTGACTCCTTACCTTCGTCGAGGTCCCAATCTTCAGAGTTGCATTTAATTCTTTCCAATAAATCCCATTTGAATTCAAAGAGCTAGCACAAGAAGTATCGAGCATGGTGCGATTGTTATCAGAAAGCCGAGCATAATTTTTTTGAATAATCATTTCTCTTGAGAGCTCATGATTGGGGCATGAATATAACATTGATTTAAGCCTCCCCCAAGCTTGATTGATGCTTTCTCCTTCGCGAGGCCAGAAATTATATATATAATTGCGATCACGATGAACAAGATGCATAGGATAAAACTTCTTATGAAATTCCAATTTCAATCGTTTGTAGTTCCATGACCCCGTATCATCACATAGCCTATACCATGTCAATGCATCTCCCTTCAAAGATAAAGGGAAGACCTTCTTCTTAATAACATCTCCGGGCACACCCGCAAGCTTAAATAATCCACAAACTTCATCCACATATATTAGGTGCTCATCAGGATGCTTTGTTCCATCTCCTGCAAAAGGATTAGCTAGCAGTTTTTCTAACATACCTGAAGGAATTTCAAAGCAGACATTTTCATTTTCAGTAGGTTCAGTAGGTTGAGGAGCAACTCTTTGCTCTACTGGTCGGGGTGAATATACCCCGAACAAGCTCCTCAGAGGATTACTTTCCATAGTAACAAGTGACAGTAAATTGCAGCACACTATATAAATTTTTCCTTACCAAATTCCACCTACCAAAGGCGCTTCACTCCCCGGCAACGGCGTCAGAAAAGAGTCTTGATGACCCACAAGTATAGGGTATCTATCGTAGTCCTTTCGATAAGTAAGAGTGTCGAACCCAATGAGGAGTAGAAGGAAATGATAAGCGGTTTTCAGCAAGGTATTCTCTGCAAGCACTGAAATTATAGGTAACAGGTAGTTTTGTGATAAGATAATTGGTAACGAGAAACAAGTAACAAAAGTAAATAAAGTGCAGCAAGGTGGCCCAATCCTTTTTGTAGCAAAGGACAAGCCTGGACAAACTCTTATATGATGTAAAGCGCTCCCGAGGACACATGGGAATATCGTCAAGCTAGTTTTCATCATGTTCATATGATTCACGTTCAGTACTTTGATAATTTGGTATGTGGGTGGACCGGTGCTTGGGTGTTGTCCTTACTTGGACAAGCATCCCACTTATGATTAATCTCTATTGCAAGCATCCGCAACTACAATAAAAGTACTAAGGTAAACCTAACCAAAGCATGAAACATGTGGATCCAAATCAGCCCCTTACGAAGCAACGCATAAACTAGGGTTTAAGCTTCTATCACTCTAGCAACACATCATCTACTTATTACTTCCCAATGCCTTCCTCTAGGCCCAAATAATGGTGAAGTGTCATGTAGTCGACGTTCACATAACAACACTAGAGGAGAGACAACATACATCTCATCAAAATATCGAACGAATACCAGATTCACATGACTACTAATAGCAAGACTTCTCCCATGTCCTCGGGAACAAACGTAACTGCTCACAAAGAATATTCATGTTAATAACCAGAGGGGTATTAATATGCATAAAGGATCTGAACATATGATCTTCCACCAAATAAACCAACTAGCATCAACTACAAGGAGTAATTAACACTACTAGCAACCCACAAGTACCAATCCCGGACTTAGAGACAAGAATTGGATACAAGAGATGAACTAGGGTTTGAGAGGAGATGGTGCTGGTGAAGATGTTGATGGAGATTGACCCCCTCCCGATGAGAGGATCGTTGGCGATGATCTGCCCCTCCCGGAGGGAAGTTTCCCCGGCAGAACAGCTTGACCAGAGCCCTAGATTGGTTCCGCCTTGTGGCGGCGGAGTCTCGTTCGGAAAGATGACTTATGATTTTTTCCTCATCAAAAGACTCCATATAGCAGAAGATGAGCATCGGAGGGCCACTAGGGGACCCACGAGGCAGGGGGCGCGCCCAGGGGGTAGGGCACGCCCCCACCCTCGTGGGCAGGGTGTGGCCCCCCTCTGGAACTTCTTGCGCTCATTATTTTTTATATATTCTGAAAATGACTTCCGTGAAGTTTCAGGACTTTTGGAGCTGTGCAGAATAGGTCTCTAATATTTGCTCCTTTTCCAACCCAGAATCCCAGCTGCCGGCATTCTCCCTCTTTATGTAAACCTTGTAAAATAAGAGAGAATAGGCATAAGTATTGTGACATAATGTGTAATAACATCCCATAATGCAATAAATATCGATATAAAAGCATGATGCAAAATGGACGTATCAACTGTGCTACCTCCTCACGTAACCGTGTCACCTCTGCATCATGCCGAGCCTGATCCTCCGGTTCAACCACGACAGTCAAAAGGGCCGTCATCCTATCCATGAGATCCATCAGTACCTGAGCCGGTGCGCGCGTGGGGCCTCCTAACCCGGCCGCTGCTGACCCGGTGGTTATTGCTGCCGCAGCCGTAGAGTTTTGAGCGGGCTGCGTGCCAGTCATAAAGATCCCCGCTCTGCTTGGTGGCTCGAAGGGGTTCGGAATTCTGCTGCCATCGGAACAACCTCCAAGCCCACCATCATGCAGTTGATACAATGAATCTGTCTCACCCGTGGATGACTCACCATCAGACTGGACGGCTGTCTCGCCACCAGACATAGATCCTTCAGAAAATTCCCCTCCATGGATGCATCCCACGAAGGCATGCTTCATAGCCGGCTGAGCCCGAGCAGGTCTTGCGTGCTAAGCCGTCTCGATGATGTCGGTGCAGATGTCTGGCTCAGGACCCGACTTGTCGATCCGGCCGATGAAGACATGTGGATGCCGCCGAAGGGGACTCGGTACCCCTACTCAATTGAGGCGGCGTCGGGGTCCCAGCCTGCGTCGTCGATGTAGAGCTTGCCGCGACGACTCTTGGTCATCCGGCCCACAGCGTATCCCTTGAGCCCTTCGAAGCTACCCTTCAAGAACTCAAATCCACCATGCGCTGGCCCCACGGTGGGTGCCAACTGTCATGGAATTGTCACGGCAGATGTCCTAGTGGAAGGACTTAGTTGTGGACCCATCGCAACTAGGAAGCTTAAAGGGGTTAATCGGGACAAAGGACATGAGAGGTTTATACTGGTTCGGCCCCTTGCGGTGAAGGTAAAGCCTAGTCCAGTTGATGTGGTATTGCTAGGTTTCGATGACCAAGGAGCGAAATACGCTAGCTTGGCTCTCGATCTGTTGTTTCCCGCCCTAAGCCGCCGTCGGGTCGTCCCCTTATATACACGGGTTGACGCGCTGCGGCCTACAGAGTCCAGGCCGGCTCATACAACGTGTTCGGCTCGGTGACATCTCAACATGCC
The DNA here is from genome assembly GCF_018294505.1 of Triticum aestivum. Classification (NCBI taxonomy): domain Eukaryota; kingdom Viridiplantae; phylum Streptophyta; class Magnoliopsida; order Poales; family Poaceae; genus Triticum; species Triticum aestivum. Next base: position 568,644,008 of record NC_057800.1, read on the forward strand.
TTACTTTACAAGTCTTATTCATACATGGCGGTTTATACTTACGGGCCTTAAGCCGCCTCTGGGCTTGGGTCTATTATAAGCCTTATCATAAACCGTCACCTTGTATACTCTTCGGGCTTCACTTAAGTAACCCGCCATTGTTGTTGACCCGGCCCCTCCTGGGCGGGTCATATCTGGTAGTCATATCCCCAACACCCACCGACGATGATAGACACATCTTATATTAGAGAAAACTTCATCGGTGGTGTTCGTTAGCATCGTTGATCACCGGATGCTTGTCAGAATAGTACAAGCAGTACTTGTACGGTAAAGAACTGTATCCCTCCACGCCCAAATTTCATCATGGCTCATGATTGCTTTTTTGTTGGCTTGAGATGACTTGCGATTCTTTGCCTGGCGTGTCATCGATAAAGTTCGTAAAGGAATATCCAATGCTGACCCTGGACACTGCACACGTTTGTGGACCGATGAGGATCAGTTCACGAATAGTGATTTGGAAGTCGGCCATCCAAACTTGCCCCTAAACTTTTGCCTATTTTTAAGTCCGCAAGTTTAAAATAACCACACATCAAATCGTATATGATTGAAAATGCTACAATAGTTCTAATTTAAATACATCCAACAAACTTTGTAAATTAATGTAGTTCAAAGTTAAAATCAGCTAACACATATGTTCTAGTTGTCCCTTTTAACCGCTCACAGATGCTCAATCAAATCTTTTTTGGGTTGTACATTTATTGATGCATTTGAATAAACTCATCAAACATGGCCCGATTTTGATCTGTAAGTTCGATAGGATCACCCATGTTCTCAAATTCAAGAGCTGTGGTAGCATCTTCAGCCTCATAATCCATGATCATGTTGTGCATGATCACACAACATGTCATCACCTCCCAAAAGGTCTCTGAATCCTATCATTTAGTAGGTTCATGAATAACAGCAAAACGGGCCTGGAGCACTTGAAATGCACTCCCACATCATTTCTAGTTGCTTCTTGTTTTTGGACAAAGTGAGACCTTTTCTGACCAACTGGCTTAGAGATGGTCTTGACAAATGTAGCTCACAGAGGATAAATACCGTCAACAAGATAGTACCCTATGTTGTATCCATGCCCATTCACAGCATAGTTGCAAGGAGGAGCTTTCCCTTCATGTAAGTGCATCTAGTGCCCCTTAGTAATTTTGGTGTATTGAAGACTTATAGGTTAAGGGACTAATGCGTTTGTGAGTGTACACAGATCTATAAGTCTATGAGGAGTTTGATATTTACAAGAAAAGTTGACCCCTAAAAATGAATATCTTCGACTGAAGATTTTGGTATTTCTGAAGACTTTCATGAAGACTTTGAAAGTGAAGAAATTGGTGTGTCCGTGAAGACTTGATATTCATGTGAGGAATATGAAGCTTGAAGACTTTCGTTTTCATAGTTTTGTTTTTCTCTTTCTTGAGTCATAGGAAACACCGTACTGTTAAAGGGGGTCGAGGAAATACTAAGGAAAAATTTCCATGTGATGCTCAACTCAAAATCCTACACCTACCAATCCCTTCGAGTGAAGCCATTGGAAATCTCATACAATTCAGTCAATTTCTTCAGTGACAGAGACGAAGTTCTTCTGGTCTCTAAGGAATTTGTCCTGACTGAGGAGTTAGGAATTCGCCAGTGCGGATTGCCTACACAGTGAGGAACATGATAGCCCTGCGGATTTTGCTACTCAAAATTCCGACCGTTGCTGTGCTATGCGCCAGCTGTCCCAAAATATCTATCCACCTAACGGTCATATCATTGAAGGGCATTTATGTCTTATCATGTCGGGCTGCTCCCTAGGCTATAAATAGCCGCCCCCTACAACCACTAGCTGGTTGGCTGCTCCGAGAGAAACCGACACTTGTCATTTGAGAGCAACCCATCCTCTGAGGACTTTGAGCGAAAATCATCAAGTGAGGAAAAACCAAAAACACAAAACCCAAACACCTACAAACCCCAAGTGATTGAGCATCACTGAAGAGATTGATCCTGAGTGGATCCGACGCTTGTTACCTTTGAAGACTGTGCTTCTTCCAGACGGTTAGGCGTCATGGTCTAGAGCATCCAAGAGGAATTGTGGATCACCGAGTGACCAAGTTTGTGAAGGTTTGGAAGTCGCCTGAAGACTTACCACGAGTGATTGGACGAGGTCTGTGTGACCTTAGTTCAAGGAGAATACGGTGAGGACTGGGTGTCCTGAGCTGCGTGTTCAGGACTGGGTGTCCGGGACTGTGTGTCCTCGAGTTTAAATACTCAGCTGCTCCAACCAGACGTACAACTGAGACAGCAGTTGGAACTGGGCTACCAAATCATTGTCTTCACCAAGCTTACTGGTTCTATTTCCTCAACTCTTTAATTTCCTCATAACTGTGTTGTGTGTTTGTTCATATATGTGTTTGAAGACTTTGACTAAAGACTTTCTCAATTTTCTCAGTTTAATTTCTTCAGTCTGTTTGTCTTCATCCTGTGTTATCTTGTGATTACGTTTCCTGTACTCTGTGCCTGTCTTCATTTCATCATGATGACTATGCTTGTATTCTGTTATGTTTACCTTTGAGTACTTATTCCGCTGCTAGTAGTTCTTCGCTAAGGAATTTCCTCACTGGCAAATTCCTCAGTGAAGAATTTCATATGTAACATCCCAAATTTTCAATTTGGAATGTTATACATTAGATCATCATTGCATATCATATTTTATTTGCTTTTTGTTTTGATCCTAGAAATTCTACGCAACTCAAGGACCCACGGAAAGAGTTGGGGATTTTGTTATTTTCATATTTGAGTTTTCTCAAAAATTGAGAATAGGATCATTTGATTTTAATTATTTAATATCAATTATTTCTATTACAAAAATATGAGAGAGGGAATAAAATGACTTTCTCAAAATAAAGAAATATTGAGGATTTAATAATAAAATCAAGTAAGATTTTATTTCGAAGTTTTTCGGTATTTTATTTGAATTTAGGAAAAATGTGCATTTTTCAAAATTGCATTTAGGCCCCAAATAAATGTTCACCTTGTGCGCCTTGATTTTAGAAGACCGGGAAATTTTATTTCGGGATTTTTGGAGTCCGTTTAGTATTTATTTTTATTTTTCTTCTGCGTAATTATTTAAAAAAAACGCGCACCGACCTAACCGGGCCGTGTCCGACTAGGACTCCTGGCCCGGCAGGCTTTATAAGCCGCAGCCCAGCCCCGGGCCAAACCCTAGCCGCCAGCCCCGCCCGCCCTCGAGTCCCGCGCCGCCGCCGCTCGCGCGGCCGCCCGTGCCGCCGCCCGCTGCCGCCGCCGCCTCGCCGGACCCCGCCGCCGAGGTGCCTCGATTTCTGCGTCGCCGTTTTTCTCGAAAAAAACCGTTCGGGTTTTCCGACGTTTTTTTAGTTTCCGTTTTTTATTTAGATCGGTTTTTTCGGTTTAGGTTAAATAGCGAGTGTTCGCTCATTCGTTCGTTTTAACGAAGGTATTCGTCGTTTAGATCCGGTTAACGAACGTTCATTCGTTAATCCGTTCGTCGTTTTTCTTTTTCTCGGATTTTCCGCGATTATTTTCTGATCGCGATTTCTGATCCGATTTTTGTTTTAGTATAACTTTTCGCTCGTTTATCGGAATCAGGCGATTCAAGCGCCTGGAGTTTCGTCTCGAAACCCTCTATCCATCTAACCAACTTAAACAAGTTTTTGACACTGTAAAAATTGCCTTAGATCTAGATTAGTAGAATGAAGTTGTTTTTTCTTTCGCCATTTGACTTTCGTTGCTTCGTTCGATTTGATTCTTTTTGCAAACCGGAGTTCTTAAGTTGAACTTTCTGGTTAGATCTCTTACTTGAGTTTTACCTGTGCATTAGATGAGTACTTATTGTATGCTTGTTGTTTGTCTGCGATAGAATACCCTGAGTGCGCCGCCTGTTACTTCGAATCTCTAGGTTTCGCGGATTATCAGCAAGGCAAGTAACACTTGATCATACCTTTCCCACTACCCAGTTTTATTGCATTAGATCAAATCCTCAAACATTGCATGATTAGGGTCTAATTAAATTGTGGGATGGGAAGTAGTTGAGGTAGTACCTATTACCTGTTTATTATCAAACCTTTGGGAGTTATTTCTACATTGCTTATTATTGCTATGCTATGCTAGTAGACGTGGATTGGGTGAGTGATATCCATGACAGATGTGAGTTTGTTAATTAATGGTTTGTCTAAGGTGGCAACTTAAACACACATCTGGGTGGATTGAGGCACCTGGGTAATCCAGGATTTGCCTGTTTTCTTTTGGACCGCCACCCAGGCTCAAAGGGATCATGAGATTTTTCTTGCTAGAAACTTCCGTGTGCAGCCACAAGCTATTATGGGCTCTATCATAGTTGACTAAGTCATGCGAACTCTTACAGTGGTAGACTAGCAGATGTAGGGGATGTAGGTGGTACGGTCTACCCAATCGTAAGGTGCTAGCGCTTCTGAAAGACTATGTCTCGGTCATCCGTCTTCTCAAACACCATGTAGTGCGAGAAACCAAACGGAGGCGATCGAGTCTTGTGGGGAAAAGTGCGCAAACCTCTGCAGAGTGTATAAACTAATCATGGTTAGCCGTGTCCCCGGTTATGGACATCTTGAGTATCTAGTACCTGGATTATCATGTGAATCTCAACATGTTACTCTAAATTAATTTGGTTGGGTTTTGTTTAATGATGTTTAATTGGGATTGAGAATGCTGTCAACCATTCTCAATATTTAACAACTACCATGATAGTTAAATAAATTTATTTCCTTTGCAGTAGGGAAAAATTGGCTTTTCGCAGAACTGTAACCATAGAGCTTTCCACCAGCCAAATATGCATATAGAATAGCTGTTTCATTCCATTACTCTCTATGTGTTACATTGCCAGCATATTCCATGTGCTGACCCATTTTCGGGCTGCAACATTAATGTTGCAGACTTTTCAGACGATGATTAAGGAGTTTTTAGGTCGTGGTTCTATACTCAGTGATGCCGTTGGAGTTGATGGACTCGCTTATCTTCCAAGCCTTCCGTTGTTATCGTTATTAGATGGCCTTAAGCCATGTTTATTGTAATAAGTTCTCTATTGAGACACTCAATGTAATAAGTGTGTGATTGCTACTCTGTTATAAATCCTCCGAGTACTGTGTGGTGTCAGCATTACTGATCCAGGGATGACACCGGAGCACAAAGATTGGACCGTTTGAGGTCTGGTCGCTACAGAGATGGTATCAGAGCACATGTTGACTCTAGGACACGGCCACTAAGCTAAAGACCTAGATCACTACCTACTCTCTTCTCTTCTGACTCCTCATCTTTTCTACTCTTTTAGGATGGCGGATGCAAGGAACAAGTTCACGCAACAGGATGAAGACACACCCTTTGGACGTCACTTAAAGGAAGTCACTAGATACCTGAACATAGAAGTACCAAGCTTCACCGAAACCTACAATACCACTTTACCTGAAGAAGAGCGCTGGATGATTCAAGTTCAAGTTCCAGGAAGGAAGTTCATGCCAGTCACTAAGCCCATAGAGTTTTCTTTTGATGCACCAACTTGGAGTCTAGGAAGGAGCATGGCAGCTCACATCGCCATAGGACGCATTGGAGAAGTCTACTGCAATGATCTCAAGGATACTATCTACCAGATTTGTGGACGCCGAGATGAGCACTGGGAGATGATCAGCACCAGGAAGGATAGATCAATTGCAGCTTTTATCCAGGAGTTAAACCAGCACATTCGACGTCAGGAGAACCAGATGTGCGCCGACATAATAGACCTGAAGAAGGCAAGGACAAGAATCAAGGAACTGGTGGAAGAACTCAAGGCTACACGTGAAGATTATGAAGAAGAAATTGAAGTATTAGTAGACAAGAATGCCGACCTAACAATGAAGATCGGGATATTTATGGGAGGCCCTACACTAGTAGATGAAGACGAAGAACCCAAGGAGATGCGCCCAGAAGACTACATCATCATCGACGACACCGATTCGGATCCAGATGATAGCGATGATGACTATGTTGATGAAGCCGGAGCAGATATCATGGAGTCTGCAACCGAAGAATATTTCTAGTAGACCACCTCATCAGTAGTAGTAGTCCACCATGTAAATATTATAGTCCGAGCACTTTTGCGATAGTTAGATCGATTGTATGCCCTTGTTTGATTAAATGAATGAAGTGAATTGTTTGATTTTGCCTCATGTGCATATGGGTAGTGTTTTCTCTTTAGACCCCCTCTATTCTTAAATATCATGTTTTCTAAACCCTTAGATGCCTCCGAGACGTGACCCCGGATTTACCTTTCCACCGGAGCTCACTCAGTTGATCCAGCAGCAGAACACATTGATGCACTTGCTAGTCTAGAATCAGAATCAGGGGAACAACTACAACAATCCACCACCACCACCTGTTGATCATTTATCCCGTTTTCTTAGGCTGAACCCGCCGGTGTTTTCTAGTAGCACCGAGCCAATAGTAGCAGATGATTGGCTCCGCAAGACAGCTAGAGAGTTGACCACAGTAGGATGCACGGATGCGGAGAAGGTGAAGTTTGCCGCACATCAGCTTGAAGGACCCGCAACATCATGGTGGGATAATTTCACAGCCACTTTCCCTGTCGACACTGTCACATGGGACCAGTTTCAGCAGGCTTTTCGCACTGCCCATGTTTCAGCAGGAGCTATGGCCATGAAGAAGCGTGAGTTTCGCAACTTGCGCCAAGGAGGACGGACAGTTGGCCAGTACGTGGAGGACTTTAGTAAATTAGCACGTTATGCCCCAGATGACGTTGCTACGGATGCAGCTAAGCAGGAGAAGTTTCTGGAAGGACTGAATGATGAGTTGAGCATGCAGTTGATGGTAGCAACCTTCAACAACTACCAGGAGTTGGTAGATCATGCTCTTATGATTGAAGGGAAGCAGCAGCAAATTGAAAGTCGCAAGAGGAAGTATGCACAAGGAAAGTACAATTCAGGAGCTCAGCAGAAGCCACGTTTTACCCCTAGACCGGGAGGACATTTTCAGCATACCCATGGAGGAGGTAGCTCGCACAATCACAATGGCCCCAGGAATGGTAATGGTAATGGAGGAAGCAACGGCCAGAACCGCACCAACCCATCAACCCCAGCCAAGAAAGACCTGAGCCAAGTCACTTGCTTTAAGTGTTCGAAGACCGGACATTATGCCAATGAATGTCCTGAATTACAAAATGGAAATAGCAATGGAAGCTCTGGGAAGAAGCCGAACCCTTTCAACAGGGGACAGGTGAACCACGTTAGCGTGGAGGAGGTTGAAGCTCAGCCTGATGCAGTAATAGGTAAGTTTTTGGTTAAGTCATTTACTGCACTCGTTCTTTTTGATACTGGTGCATCGCATTCATACATCTCAAGGGGATTTGTGGATAAGTATAACCTGTCAACCCAAGCCCTTAGGTCACCCATGTTAGTAACCTCGCCTGGAGCAGAATATATGGCTAGTCGATGGTGTGATCGGTTACCATTAAGGATTGGTAACTATGTTTTTCCCTCAGACCTAATAGTATTGGAATCCCAAGGATTGGATGTGATATTAGGCATGGATTGGTTATCAAAGTATGAAGGGAATATTGAATGTGCTAGTAAGTCAATTTTGCTTACCACCCCAGAAGGGAGAAGGATCAAGTATGTATCCCGACATGTGCCAAAGAGGACTCAAGTAAATTGCTTAACAGGAGTTGTGCAGGAGGAAGTACCAGTGGTAAAGGAATTCCCTGATGTATTTCCAGAGGAGTTGCCAGGCATGCCACCAGATAGAGACATTGAGTTTTTGATTGAGCTATTGCCAGGCACAGGGCCAATATCGAAGAGACCATACAGGATGCCTGCAAAGGATTTGGTGGAGATTAAGAAGCAAATTAAGGAGTTACTGGATAAAGGTTATATTCGCCCAAGTTCTTCACCTTGGGGATCGCCAGTACTTCTAGTGAGAAGAAGGATGGATCGTTAAGGATGGTTGTCGATTATCGAGGATTGAATGAAGTAACAATCAAGAACAAGTACCCACTACCGATGATCAATGATCTGTTTGATCGATTGCAAGGAGCTAAGGTATTTTCCAAGATCGATCTGCGATCAGGATACCACCAGTTGAAGATTCGGGAACAGGATATACCCAAGACGGCTTTTACCACCAGGTATGGGCTGTACGAGTATACCGTTATGTCATTTGGTCTGACTAACGCACCTGCATATTTTATGAACATGATGAACAAAGTGTTTATGGAGTTTTTGGATAAGTTCGTCGTAGTGTTCATTGATGATATCCTGGTTTACTCAAAGAATGAAGAGGAGCATAAGGAACATTTGCGTTTGGTTCTTGGAAAGCTCAGGGAACATCAATTATATGCCAAGTTTAGCAAATGTGAGTTTTAGTTGAAGGAAGTAGGATTCCTCGGACACGTTGTATCCGGAGAAGGAATAGCAGTTGACCCCACAAAGGTTATCACTGTGACCAATTGGGAAGCACCAACAACAGTTGGAGAGATCCGGAGTTTTCTTGGACTCGCAGGATACTATCGGAGATTTATTGAGAATTTCTCAAAGATTGCGAAGCCTATGACGGAGTTGTTGAAGAAAGATACCAAGTTCATATGGACGGAGGAATGTGAGGCTAGTTTCCAGGGTTGAAGAAACGTTTGGTTACTTCACCAGTGTTGATTTTGCCAGACTAGACCAAGGATTATGAGGTGTATTGCGACGCTTCACGTCGAGGACTTGGAGCAGTGCTTATGCAGGAAGGGAGAGTTGTTTCATATGCCTCACGATAGCTTAAGCCTCATGAGTTGAATTATGCTATGCATGATTTGGAGTTAGCAGCCGTAGTGCATGCACTGAAGACATTTTCTGATTGGAAACCATTGCGAGGTGTATACGGATCATAAGAGTTTGAAGTATATTTTCACACAGAAGGAGTTGAATCTCAGACAAAGGAGATGGTTGGAGCTCATCAAAGATTATGATATGAAATTGCATTATCACCCAGGAAAGGCTAATGTAGTAGCCGACGCATTAAGCCACAAGAGTCATGTCAACACCCTAATAACGGGAGAATTACCAAGGGAGTTAGTCAAAAATCTTCGAGAGTTATGTTTAGAAATAGTCCCAAGAGGCTATGTAGCAGCATTGGAGATTCAGTCTACATTGATGAATAAAATCAGAGAAGCCCAAAGGACTGACAAGGAGATTGCTTTTATTAAGGAGAAACTTAGCAAAGGAAAGGCTAAGGGATTTCGTGAGGATGAGCACGATACCCTATGGTTTGAAGACCGTGTTTACGTGCCCAATGACCCGGAGATCAGGAAGTTGATACTGCAAGAGGCACATGATTCACCATATTCGATTCACCTAGGAAATACCAAGATGCATTTGGATTTGAAGGATATTTTTTGGTGGACCGGAATGAAGAAGGATATTGCAGAATACGTAGCAGTTTGTCATGTATGTCAGAGAGTGAAGGCAGAGCATCAGAAGCCAGCAGGATTGCTACAACCATTGCCGATACCCGAATGGAAGTGGGATAAGCTAGGCATGGATTTTATTACAGGATTTCCCAGAACACGTTCAGGCTATGACTCGATTTGGGTTGTAGTCGATCATTTGACAAAGGTAGCTCAGTTCATCCTGGTAAAGACCACTTACACCAATGCTAAGTTGGCAAATATATACATGACCAGGATAGTATGTCTGCATGGAGTTCCGAGGAGTATCGTATCAGATAGAGGAACCCAGTTTACCTCAAAGTTCTGGAAGCAGTTGCACGAAACTTTGGGAACCAGGCTAGAATTCAGTACAACTTTTCATCCACAAACAGATGGACAGACCGAGAGAGTCAATCAGATTTTGGAGGATATGCTGAGAGCTTGTGCGCTAGATTGTGGATCTAGTTGGGACGACAATTTGCCATATGCAGAGTTCTCTTATAACAATAGCTACCAAACCAGTTTGAAGATGGCCCCTTTCGAAGCCTTGTACGGAAGCAGGTGCAGGACACCGTTGTCATGGGACGAAGTTGGAGACCGCCAGTTGTTTGGACCTGACTTGATTAAAGAGTCTGAACAGAAGGTGAAGTTGATTCGCGATAGGCTCAAGATAGCCCAGTCCAGACAGAAGAGTTATGCAGATTCTAAACGCAAGGAGACAGTTTACGAAGTTGGAGATAGAGCTTATCTTCGAGTATCACCACTTCGGGGAACAAAGCGTTTTGGAGTTAAGGGAAAGTTAGCACCACGATTTGAAGGACCATATCGAGTTTTGGAGCGTATGGGAGAAGTGGCCTACAAGTTGGAATTGCCCGAAGGATTGTCAGGAGTTCATGATGTGTTCCACGTTTCTCAGTTGAAGAAGTGCCACGCGGAGATGGCTGACATACCGTTGAGGGATACAGTGCCACTGGAAGCAATCCAGTTGGATAACAATTTGACCTATGAGGAGAAACCAGTTAAGATTCTCGAGTTTGCCAGTCGAGTCACTCGCAGCAAGGTTATCAAGTTTTGTAAGGTTCAGTGGAGCCACCACACGGAGGACGAAGCCACCTGCGAGTGAGAGGAAGATTTGCTCAAGGACCACCCTCACCTATTTTCTAGCCAACCCGAGTCTCGAGGGCGAGATTCATCTTAAGGCGGGTAGGTTTGTAACATCCCAAATTTTCAATTTGGAATGTTATACATTAGATCATCATTGCATATCATATTTTATTTGCTTTTGGTTTTGATCCTAGAAATTCTATGCAACTCAAGGACCCACGGAGAGAGTTGGGGCTTTCGTTATTTTCATATTTGAGTTTTCTCAAAAATTGAGAATAGGATCATTTGATTTTAATTATTTATCATCAATTATTTCTATTACAAAAATATGAGAGAGGGAATAAAATGACTTTCCCAAAATAAAGAAATATTGAGGATTTAATAATAAAATCAAGTAAAATTTTATTTCAGAGTTTTTCGGTATTTTATTTGAATTTAGAAAAATGTGCGTTTTTCAAAATTGCATTTAGGCCCCAAATAAATGTTCACCTTGTGCGGCTTGATTTTAGAAGCTCGGGAAAATTTATTTCGAGATTTTTGGAGTCCGTTTAGTATTTCTTTTTATTTTTCTTCTATGCGTAATTATTTAAAAAAACGCACACCGACCTAACCGGGCCGTGTCCGACTAGGACTCCTGGCCCGGCAGGCTTTATAAGCCGCAGCCCAGCCCCAGGCCAAACCCTAGCCGCCAGCCCCGCCCGACCTCGAGCCCCGCGCCGCCGCCCGCCGCCGCCTCGCCGGACCCCGCCGCCGCCTCATCGGACCCCGGCGCTGCCGACCCGCCGCCGAGGTGCCTCGATTTCCGTGCCGCCGTTTTCCTCGAAAAAACCGTTCGGTTTTTCCGTCGGTTTTTCGTCGGTTTTTTTCAGTTTCCGTCTTTTATTTAGATCATTTTTTTCGGTTTAGGTTAAATAGTGAGCGTTCGCTCGTGTTCGTTTCAACGAACGTATTCATCGTTTAGATCCGGTTAACGAACGTTCGTTCGTTAATCCGTTCGTCGTTTTTCTTTTTGTCGGATTTTCCGCGATTATTTTCTGATCGCGATTTCTGATCCGATTTTCGTTTTAGTATAACTTTTCGCTCGTTTATCGGAATCAAGCGATTCAAGCGCCTGGAGTTTCATCTCGAAACCCTCTATCCGTCTAATGAACTTAAACAAGTTTTTGCCACTGTAAAAATTGCCTTAGATCCAGATTAGTAGAATGAAGTTGTTTTCTTTCGCCGTTTGACTTTCGTTGCTTCGTTCGATTTGATTCTTTTTGCAAACCCGAGTTCTTAAGTTGAACTTTCTGGTTAGATCTCTTACTTGAGTTTTACATGTGCATTAGTTGAGTACTTATTGTATGCTTGTTGTTTGTCTGCGATAGAATACCCGGAGTGCGCCGCCTGTTACTTCGAATCTCTAGGTTTCGCGGATCATCAGCAAGGCAAGTAACACTTGATCATACCTTTCCCACTACCCAGTTTTATTGCATTAGATCAAATCCTCAAACATTGCATGATTAGGATCTAATTAAATTGTGGGATGGGAAGTAGTTGAGGTAGTACCTATTACCTGTTTATTATCAAACCTTTGGGAGTTACTTCTACGTTGCTTATTATTGCTATGCTATGCTAGTAGACGTGGATTGGGTGAGTGATATCCATGACAGAGTGAGTTTTTTAATTAATAGTTTATCTAAGATGGCAACTTAAACACACATCTGGGTGGATTGAGGCACCTGGGTAATCCAGGATTTGCCTGTTTTCTTTTGGACCGCCACCCAGGCTCAAAGGGATCATGAGATTTTTCTTGCTAGAAACTTCCGTGTGCAGCCACAAGCTATTATGGGCTCTAGCATAGTTGACTAAGTCGTGCGAACTCTTACAGTGGTAGACTAGCAAATGTAGGGGATGTAGGTGGTACGGTCTACCCGATCGTAAGGTGCTAGCGCTTCTGAAAGACTATGTCTTGGTCATCCGTCTTCTCAAACACCATGTAGTGCGAGAAACCAAACGGAGGCGATCGAGTCTTGTGGGGAAAAGTGCGCAAACCTCTGCAGAGTGTATAAACTAATCATGGTTAGCCGTGTCCCCGGTTATGGACATCTTGAGTATCTAGTACCTGGATTATCATGTGAATCTCAACATGTTAATCTAAATTAATTTGGTTGGGTTTTGTTTAATGATGTTTAATTGGGATTGAGAATGTTGTCAACCATTCTCAATGTTTAACAACTACCATGATAGTTAAATAAATTTATTTCCTTTGCAGTAGGGAAAAATTGGCTTTTCGCAAACCTGTAACCATAGAGCTTTCCACCAGCCAAATATGCATATAAAATAGCTATTTCATTCCATTACTCTCTATGTGTTACATTGCCAGCATATTCCATGTGCTGACCCGTTTTCGGGCTGCAACGTTAATGTTGCAGACTTTTCAGACGATGATTAAGGAGTTTTTAGGTCGTGGTTCTATACTCAGTGATGCCGTTGGAGTTGATGGACTTGCTTATCTTCCAAGCCTTCCGCTGTTATCGTTATTAGATGGCCTTAAGCCATGTTTATTGTAATAAGTTCTCTATTGAGACACTCGATGTAATAAGTGTGTGATTGCTATTCTGTTAAATCCTCCGAGTACTATGTGGTGTCAGCAGTACTGATGCAGGGATGACACCGGAGCACAGAGATTGAACCATTTGAGGTCTGGTCGCTACATCATAAAAATCGCCTATTCACCCCCCCTCTAGTCGATATAATGCACTTTCAATTGGTGTCAGAGCGAGGTACTCCCTTGTTCTGTGTGATTTTGGTTTAACCGCTTAGAGTTTTAGTTATGTCGACTGCAGGTATGACGAAAGTGACATGCCCAATCTTTGACGGTCACGAGTATCCCAAGTGGAAGGCCATGATGAAGAAATGCCTCATGGCGATGAACTGCAAGCTGTGGACCGTCACTGAGATTGATCTACCGATCTGTGCAAGATGGCGGAAGCTGATGACATTTGCAAGTACACTCTTCTAAACCTCACGGCGAAGGATGTCATCTGCTCTAGTCTGTCACAAAATCAGTTCAGGAATATCATGCATCTTGATCATGCGAAGCTCATCTGGGACCGTCTCTCTGAGGTCTATGAAGGTCATCGAACCTGTCATGATCCTTGGTTTGAGGACTTCAAGGAATCTCTCAAAACGATGACATTCGAACCAGAATCATCATCTTCTGCATCATGCCTTATGGCAAAAGATGTTGAGGTAACTGAATGCTACCTATCCGAGTCTAGTGATGATGAATCTGGTGATGAATTTGGACCCAGCTATGTCAAACTTGCTTCCCTTGCCACTAAACAACAAAGAGCTTTGGAAAAAGTTCACTATATGCTAAACAAGAGCGATGATATGTTGGGTGAAGAAATGGATCAGTCAAAATCTATGGCTGAAAGTCTTCAGAGACTTCATACTAAGTATGACACCCTTCAAGATCAACATAACACTCTCTTATCTGACCATGAGAAGCTTTCTTATGAATTTCTTCAAAGAAAGCAAGACCTTGAGAAGCTAAGAGTGAGTTATGAAGATCTTCAGAAGGAGCGCGATTCATTACTTGCTCAACAAATTAGCGCATCTCAGGAAGAATTTGTTCCTCCATGCTTGAAGTGCATTGAACGTGAATCTGCTAATTCTTCACCTGAATGTTCAAATGCTGCTAATGTTTCAAATTCTTCACATGCCTCTGCTATCACTAATTCCTCATCTGAGGTAATTGCTAGTATCACTAACGATGCAGGGCTGAAAGAATTGTACACGACAGGCATGTACAAAAGCCTCAAAGGGCATCAGGCTCTTTGTGATGTGCTTAAAAAGCTGATCCTCAATAGGAACCCTAGGAAAGAGGGTATCGCCTTTGAGAAGAAACTCAATGCTGATGGTACATATTGGAAGCCTGAGCAGTACCCAAAACTACATGGGTTGCTGCAAAGGGACCTCCAGTTGATCCATCTAACTTATCTGGATTTGCATGTGTATCTCCTCATTCTGATGATGAGTCAATTGACTCCAACTATAAGCTATTCAAAAATCAAAATGGTGAAGTATTTGCTAGATATGTTGGCACTAACTGTAAGAACGGCTCCCCTATGAAGAAAATCTGGGTTCCCAAAAGATGCCTTGAAAATCTTCAAGTGAATGTCATCATGACGCCACCTGTGAAGAATAGGAACCCCAAATCAAATTCTTCATATGGACCAAATTCCTCATATGGATCAAAGTCCTCATGTGGACATCATCGTGCTAACCTGTCTGTTTCACAGGGAAGATCTAAGGATTATGGATATGTGCATTATTCTTCAAATCATTATGTCCATAAGTCCTCGAAGAATTTCTCTACATACTCTTATGCTTACTCTAACCCCTCTTATGTGAGACGAAATAGACTGGCTTCTATGCCATCCTTTTCGTATGGAGCTCGCAGAATGATGAACTCTTTGCCACCCCTTCATATGTGGGTGGTGAAGAAAAAGAACTAATCTCTTCAGTAGGGCCGGGTCTCCAGACGCACGTAATCGTCTGAAGAATTTACTGGAGACCTGAGCATGCCTGATAGGACGCAGGCTAATCATGACTAAATGAACTTTCATTTCTCACGTCCTCATACTGCTTTATCAATCCTTTTACTTCATGAAATTGATCTGATGAATTGATGTCATATTCTTAACTGATGAAGTATATGAGTTTGTAAGCTACACTAATTCGTCTACAGGATGATCAACCTAAAGCCACTGAGTGGGTCCTTGATAGTGGATGTACAAACCACATGACTGGTGACAAGAATCTATTGAGGATGCTCCGTTATATCCATCGCATCTGAAGCATATCATCTTTGCTGACAAAGGCAAAAGTCATGTATTGGGTCTAGGTAAGGTTGCGATTACAAAGGATCGACACATGGACAAAGTCATGCTTGTTGAGTCCTTAGGATACAACCTTATGTCTGTCTCAATGATTTGTGATCTTGATATGGTTGTTATCTTTGGCAAGTACCGTTGTGTTGTGGTTATGGAAGCTGACAATTCCAAAGTCTTCGAAGGCTTTAGGAGAGGAGACCTGTATATTGTTGATTTCTCTACAGGACCACAACCAGCCGTGTGCTTACTTGCAAAAGCTTCAGAAGGCTGGCTCTGGCATCGACGACTTGGTCATGCAGGCATGAGGAATTTGCACACGCTTGCGAAGAAGAAGCATGTCATTGGCATCGAGAATTTCAAATTCCTCAAGGATCACCTATGCGGAGCCTGTGAAGCTGGGAAGATGACGAAGGCCAAGCATCCAGCAAAGACTATCATGACCACCACTCGCCCGTTTGAATTGCTTCACATGGACCTCTTTGGTCCTAATCATTATTCTGCTATTTCAAATGAAGCATCTCAATATGGCTTTGTTATTGTTGATGATTATTCTCGCTATACATGGGTACACCTTGTTACTTACAAAAATGAAGTGCAGGAAGTCTTCAAACAATTTTCCTCGAGGGCTTCAACCAACTTTGGTGTGAAGATCAAGCACATCAGAAGTGATAATGGCACTGAGTTCAAGAATTCTGGTCTCGATGACTATCTTGATGAACTTGGTATTACTCATGAGTTATCTGCTCCCTACACTCCTCAGCAGAATGGCATCGTGGAGCGCAAGAACAAGACTCTTGCTGAGATGGTTTGCACTATGCTTGATGAATACAAAACGCCTCGTCGTTTCTGGATGGAGGCAATTGATACTGCATGCCACATCATCAACAGAGTATATCTTCACAAATTCTTCAAAAAGACTGCCTATGAACTCCTTACTGATAAGAAACCCAATGTAGGTTATTTCAACGTCTTCGGTGCTAAATGTTGGATTAGAGATCCTCATCACAACTCAAAATTTGCACCGAAAGCACATGAAGGTTTTATGCTTGGTTACGGAAAGGACTCGCACACCTACAGAGTCTTCAACAACGTTCTTCACAAAGTTGTTGAAACTGTAGATGTGCGGTTCGATAAAACTAATGGCTCGCAAAGAGAGCACCTACCTACCGTGATAGATGAACCAGCACCTGAGGAAACTATCAAGTTCAAGGCTACTGAGGATGTCATTCCTACTGAAGAATCTGCTGAAGAATTCATTCCAGAACATGAAGAACGTCGAGCTAATGCACCTGAAGAAAATGCTGAAGAAAATGGTGCTGAAGAAAACGCTGATCAAACTCTTCAACGACAACCAGCTCATCCTCGCATTGCAAAAGAAGTGCAAGTTGAAAAGATCATCAATGACATCAAAGCGCCAGGTCCTCTCACACACTCAAAAGCTTCACATTTGTCTAACTTTTGTGGGCAGTATGCTTTTGTCTCTATTACAGAGCCCACTAAGGTAGATGAAGCATTTCTGGAGCCTGAGTGGATTCAGGCTATGCAAGAAGAATTACATCAGTTCGAGCTCAACAATGTCTGGGAACTGGTCAAACGTCCAGATCATCGCAAGCACAATATCATCGGCACAAAGTGGATCTACCACAAAAAGCAAGATGAAAATGGCCTTGTGGTGAGGAATAAGGCACGGCTTGTAGCTCAAGGCTACACACAGGTTGAAGGAATTGATTTCGATAAAACTTTTGCACCTGTTGCTAGACTTGAGGCTATTCGCATATTACTTACTTATGCTAACCATCATGATATCACTTTATATCAAATGAATGTGAAAAGTGCATTCCTCAATGGTAAGCTTGAGGAAGAAGTATATGTTGCTCAACCCCCAGGTTTTGAAGATCCAAAGAATCCTGACAAAGTCTTCAGACTCAACAAGGCCCTCTATGGCCTCAAGCAGGCCCCACGGGCTTGGTATGATACCTTGAAGGAACTCCTCATGAAGAAGGGCTTCAAACCTGGTTCACTCGACCCTACTCTTTTCACTAAATCTTATGATGGTGAATTGTTTGTGTGCCAAATATATGTTGATGATATTATCTTTGGCTGTACTGACCAACATTATAGTGATGAATTTGCCTATATGATGAGTGAAGAATATCAAATGTCTAGGATGGGAGAGTTGAAATTCTTCTTAGGTCTTCAGATTCATCAACAACACAATGGCATATTCATATCTCAGGAGAAATACCTCAAGGATGTACTGAGGATATTCGGCATGCAAGATTGAAAAGGCGTCAAAATTCCTATGCCCACAAATGGCCATCTGTGCACTGATGAAAATGGTATTGACTTCGATCATAAGGTATACCGCTCCATGATAGGTTCCTTATTGTACTTATGTGCATCTAGGCCAGATATAATGCTTAGTGTTTGCATGTGTGCCCGATTTCAAGCTACACCGAAGGAATCACACCATAAGGCTGTGAAGCATATTCTTCGATATCTAGCTCACACACCAACACTTGGATTATGGTACCCCAAGGGATCGACTTTTGATCTTGTTGGATATTCTGACTCTGACTATGCTGGTGATCGTGTGGATCGTATGTCAACATCTGGTAGATGCCATTTCCTCGGACGATCTTTGGTCTGTTGGTCCTCGAAGAAACAGAACTGCGTATCACTATCTACTACTGAAGCTGAGTACATTGCCGCTGGTTCTTGCTGTGCCCAATTGCTATGGATGAAGCAAACTCTCAAGGACTACAGCGTCAACATGAAGAATGTGCCTCTCCTCTGTGACAATGAGAGTGCCATCAAGATTGCTCACAACCCAGTTCAGCACTCGAAGACAAAGCACATTCAGATTCGTCATCATTTTCTTCATGATCATGTGTTGAAGGGCGACATTTCTATTGAGCATGTGAAGACTAAAGAACAGCTAGCCGATATCTTCACAAAGCCCTTGGATGGGAAGAGATTTAGCAAGTTGCGGTGTGAGCTAAATATCCTAGAATCTTCGAATGTTCTTTGAAAATGACACTCATCCTAACACTTATGCAAAATTGATGGCTTAGATGTGCAACACGTGAAGAAACATTTTTCTTCAATCAATGAAGAATAACACTCTTAGTGTGAAGAAATTAATGAAGAATTTGATTCTCAGAACCCTACGATAATTGTACGCGGTGTCTGAAATCATCATTCTTATATGGTGGGCCACGCCACCACCAAAAGTTGAAATTCCTCAAATTATTCATATTCTTCAACTTTGCATAGTCTTCACTAGTTCCGTCGTTTTTCTTCATTGGCTATATATATATATGAGTTTATGTCCTCTACAGCATTCACTTATTGCTATTTCTTCAAGTTGGTTTTCTGCTAAGTGAATGTGATCGGACCCTTCCCCTCTATGCTATACTCAACCCAATCTGTTCACAATTTCTTCATGTGCGTTCTATTTGAAACTCGTTCAAAATCTTCACTGTGTCCTTGTCAGCTGAAGAAATTGTGAACGGAACTTTAAAACCTATCTTATCTAAATTTTCGGCTTTGCCGCTCAAATCGTTCCGCATCCCACGATACACTTATCCACTCACCCACGATCTAACACGATCTCCACCTCTCACTACGTGGGTGACACATGTCAAGCGAATGAGAAGGGTCAGGGGCACATTCGTCCAATTTCTTCGGGCGAGCAGTTTTTCACCGTTGCTATAAATACCCCTCCTTCCCTTCCTCACTTCTTTTACTCCGCTCGACATCTCTCTCCAGCTCGAGCTTCTCAAACCCTAGCGCCGCCGCTACTTCATCGCCGCCGGTGAGGAAGAGCTTCACTGCCTTGACCTCGTCGGCGACGTATTCGCACCGACCGCGGAAATCTTCACTCCGCCGCCGCCATAGCCGTCTTCCTCCGCCAAGTTAGGGCGTGGAAGATCTGCACAGGCAAACTTCACATCTCATCACTCCAGTTCGTCGTGTTCTTCGTCCAGGGTAATTAAAAGTTACTTTTACTACCCTCGTTGATTCGAATGATTATCTACAAAATCTTCAAATTTGTTTTTCTTCATATCTTCACACACTGAACACCTCACAAGTCATCTGTTCTTGATTCATTTCTCTAAGCATCATTTTTCTTCAAGATTCCTCAGTTGTGTGGATCTTTGATCTATACAACTCTGGAACCTAAGACAAAGAATGCTTAGTGAAAATCTTCAAGACTCATCTGGTCAAATTCCTCAAACTTGTTCTTTTTGAAAAACCTTCTTAGAACGCATATGACCTCTCCAAATTCCTCGCAACTATACTCTGTTCACAGGTACACATGTCAGCTGCTAAATCACTAGGTTCTCATCAACTTAACTCATTTGCAGCGTTCCTCGAAGAAAAGTTGCATACTTCATCAGAGAATTCGATTGTTCAAATTCCTCAACTGAAGAAAATGGCTGATGGTGAAAGGACACAGAAGGGAGGAAAGAGGCCTGAGGTAAATACAGCGTTTGAGATCCCTGATGACATATATGCTGGGTACTGCACGCCTACTGAGGAAACCAAGAATGAGCGCAAAGTGTGCAAACTGAGGATAGAGAGGAGATGGGCAAGAGAATGGAGGGAGTACAGATATATCACTCCTAAGTACATGAAGAAATTCACACTTAATCCTCCATGCCCAAGAGTTCCATTGGCACCTGGCCAAATAGCAGATCCCACCAGCCTCAAGCGCGACGAGGACTATCCTAATGAATGGGCCAAGCGCCAAACCAAGTTGGCTAGGCAAGCCCGAGAAGCAGTGAGGAAATTCAATGAAGACTCTGCCGCTGCTGCTGCCTCTGCTGAGGTCTCTGCTGTCAAGCCAAAGAAGGATATGTCTAAGAAGCCTGCACGCAGGCCAAGTTCCTCAGCAATGCCCTCACGGCCAGAATCATCAAAGCCCTCGCGGCCAATTCCTCATGTTGCTCCTATTCCTCCAAAGTCCTCAGCTCCTCCGCCAAAGCCTTCAGCTATTCTGACCAAATCCTCAGCACCTATGCATCTCGCCTCGTGCCAAAGGACTGCCGGCATCTCCATTGCCTCAAGTGTCTCAGCTAGTTTCTCAGCTGGCCCCTCACTGCTGAAGACAAAGGCCACTGCTGGACGAGGTCCTCGCCCAAGTTCTCAAAAGAAGCAAGTCGCTTTCCAAGTATCGTCTGATGAAGACGAAGCTGATGATGATGAACTTGCAGAAATCATCAGAGACAGGCAAGTCAGGGCCGCTAGAGCCAAAGGATCATAAGTGCCACTGCTTTTGGATCCCAAGCTGATCCTCGACTACATTGATGATTGGCACAAGGTCCCCAACACTCCCTTGCCTGACTTCAAGCTGACTCCTGGCCAGAGTCACATGTTGACCCACTTCATTCAAGAAGAAAAGTGGAAATTTCATAAGGCCAGGCAGATCAAGAAAGCGCAGTACAAGAAAGAGCGCTATCTGGAGAAAAACGTTGTCTCTATGACAACTGAAGAACTTGTCACTATTCAGACTGAGATTAAGAAACTCAGTGATGACTTTGACACATATCGCTCTGATTGGCTTGGAGCCAAGGTTCGCTTTGTGACACTTGCGAATAACTTCACTTCCAATGTTGCAGCCCCAACGCAATAGGAAATTCCTCAGGCTGAAGCATCTGCTCAACCTACTGAAGAAAATGCCAGCACCGCCGAAGACAATGTGAGTTCCAGGGCTGATGACTGCATTCCAGCCGCTGAAAAAATTTCCAAGGCACCCACTAGTGGTGTGCCTGAATAAACTGAAGAACTCAGGGCAACTTCATCAGTTGTGCCTGAAGAAAATCAACCAGATTCCTCAGCTGCTCCTGCACCAACTTCAACTCCAATCCTTCCATCTGCATCAGATGTGAAGAAGACCAAGGCTGCAGAGCGTGCTGCAGTGAAGAAAAGGAAAGCATCATCTGCTTCAGATTTTTCAGCTCCGAAGAAAATGAAGCCTATGACAAGTTCGTTTGCAAATCCGATTGATGTTGTTCCCATCTCAACCAGGCCATCTAAGGACCTTGTTCCTTTTGATGAAGAATATGTGATCCCTAGCGGATCTGATGAAGAAACTCCTTCTGCTGCTTCGTCTGAACCGTTGGATGAAGAAATTGAAGTGGATGCGATCCCTTCAACACCTATCATCTCCTCGCCTATGCCTCAGTTCACAGCTGAAGAGGCTGGCGTTGAAGAAATGGAAGATGAAGATGTGGACATTGGCTGCTCCACACCCGTAATCAGTGATGAATTCTAAGAAAGTTAGCATCCAAACTCTCCAATGTTCACCCATCTACAGCAAATTCCTCAGTCCCCCACACAAACTGTTCACATGGGCTTTGAAAAAACTCATCCCACTGCATCTGTCCATGAGGAAATTCCAGCCACTAGCGCCAAAGAAACTGCTGCTGCTGAACAACCGATGACGCAGACTGCCACTGAGGAGGAACCAGAAATTCCTCATCCTGAAGAACCTGCGATTGAGATTCCTGAGGTCATGGTGCAACTCACTGACACTCCTCTGCCGAAGCCAAAGGATCCTTTCTCACGCAAGCAAAAGTTCAAGGCTGATGATTTCTTCGGCGAGCACGTATTCTTCGAAGATTACAACCCATATGACTCTGCTCGCATTGGGAAGAGGCGTTTCTGGACTTCCAGTCAAGCAAATTTCTATTCCTCAGTGCTGTTCAACAAGGAGAAAATCTTCTACCATGAGCATATTCCTCACGTGGATATGGAATCTCTGCCGTGCTTCGCACCAGTCCTTAGTGTTCTTCATGATGCTGGACTGCTTAACTTTTGCTCTGACATCTGCGATTGGAATGAAGAACTGATTCTTCAATTTTATGCAACACTGCACATCACCGGAGATGCTGAAGATGTGAATTCATGGGTGCTGGACTGGATGTCTGAAAACACTCACTACACTACACCAGCCTCTGAATTGCTTCGTGCTCTACCACTCAGTCCTCCCCTTGAAGAAGCTCGCTGCATCTACAGTGAACCTGACCTCACACATCATTACATGCAGGTGCTGATGAAACCTTTGAAGCTAGGTCAAGCACCAAGAACCAAATTCCTCGTGAAGGAATTGCTGTACGTGCCCAGAACTGTCTATCGTATTCTTACGAGGACAATCAGTCCCATCAAAGGCCATGACTCATCTGATGAGGAGATTTTTGGCATTATGAAGAATCTGGTATTCAACATCGTTCATGGCATTCCTGTCAATTATCACGATTTCCTCATGAGGACTATGGCCAATGTTGCACTGTCTCTGTTTGATCTGAAGCCTTATGCACCTTGGATTATGAGATTCCTCAGGATAAGGTCTTCACTCAACTACAAAGCTGATTTCCAGAATCACCTCAGCTACTTGCCCCCAATTGAAGTCCTCAAGCAGACATATTCCTCAGTTGATGGAAAGGGCAAGGCACCAGCTGTAATAGATGAAGGCATTCGTCCATTGGATTGTCAGTTTCACAAAGCTGCATCTTATTCCACCAATGATGACTCTGCCACACATGACTCTGCCAATGCACCTAAGTCCACTCCTCAAGCCACTGCTCCGCGCGTGATGACTGGCCGTGAACTTCTGCTTAGTCTTCACTAGAAGGTGGATCGAAATCACAAATGGGCTAAGCGTCAGTTTGGTTCACTTCTTTACAACATGACTGCCACACACAATGCAGTGAAGAAAAACCACTACTACCTCCATCAAGTCTTCGATCGCACCTGGGCAATCCTGTCACATCTGTATGGTGAAGAAAATCTGAAGAACATGGGTCTCAAAGAAGATTTTGACTGGTCTGCACCTCCATCGAAGAAATTCAATGTAACACCCTCGATGCGACTATAGCTCCCATGTGTCGACGCACGACTTAGAGACATAATCGCATTGAAGGCATATGTCACAAGTTAGGCAATCTTCACAACATCCCATATAATATGATAATAAAAGGGGAGATAACATAGTTGGCTTACACTCGCCACGTCAATCAAGTACATTAATAACATTACATCATCCAAACACTCATGGCCCGACTACGACGCCAAAATAAAAGAGAACCCAACATGCGACACGGTCCCAATCACCCCCAACTGGGCACCACTACTGATCATCAGGAAAGGAAACATAGTAACGTTGAGAGTCTTCGTCGAACTCCCACTTGAGCTCATACGCGTCACCTGGAGCGGAATCATCAGGCCCTACATCTGGTGTAATAGTAATCTGTGAGCCACAGGGACTCAGCAATCTCGCACCCTCGCGATCAAGACTATTTAAGCTTATAGGTAAGGCAAGGGTAAATATAAGTGGAGCTGCAGCAAGCGACTAGCAAATATGGTGGCTAACTTATTCGCAAAAGAGAGCGAGAAGAGGAGGCAAAGCGTGAGCGAGAAACTAGAGAGCAACCTGCGCAAACATTACTCCAACACCGTGTCCACTTCCCGGACTCCGCCGAGAAGAGGCCATCACGGTAACACACTCAGTTGATTCATTTTAATTAAGTTAAGGTTCAAGTTATCTACAACCGAACATTAACAAATTCCCATCTGCCCATAACCGCAGGCACGACTTTCGAAAGTTCAAATCCCTGCAGGGGAGTCCCAACTTAGCCCATGCCAATCTCTCACGGTCAACGAAGGAATAGACCTCCTCCCAAGACGTTCCGATCAGACTCGGTATCTCGGTAATTCAAGACACTTCGACAGGTTAAAACAAGACCAGCAACACCGCCCGAACGCGCCGACAAATCCCAATAGGAGCTGCACATATCTCTTTCTCAGGGCACACTCAGATGAGCCAGACGTCGGGTAGGCCAGCCCAGAGTTGCCCCTGGTAGTCCCGGACATTGCTCGGTTGGACCAACACTCAGAGGAGCACTGGCCCGGGGGGGGGGGGTAAAATAAGATGACCCTTGAGTCTGCAGAACCCAAGGGAAAGAAAACGCTAGGTGGCAAATGGTAAAACCAAGGTTGGGCATTGCTGGAAAAGCTTTAATCAAGGTGAACTATCAAGGGGTTCCCATTATAACCCAACCGCGTAAGGAACACAAAATTCGGGAACATAACACCGATATGACGGAAACTAGGGCGACAAGAGTGGAACAAAACACTAGGCGAGAGGCCGAGCCTTCCACCCTTTACCAAGTATATAGATGCATTAAGATAACATAGCAATATAATGATATCCCAACAAGTAAATAAATGTCCCAATAAGGAACAGCCTCCAATCTTCACCTGCAACTAGCAACGCTATAAGAGGGGCTGAGCAAAGCGGTAACATATCCAATCAACGGTTTGCTAGGACAATGGTGGGTTAGAGGTTTGACATGGCAATTTGGGAGGCTTGCAAGCAAGTGGTAGGCATCGTAGCAATGGCATAGCAAAAGAGCGAGCAAACTAGCATAGCAAAGATAGTAGTGATTTCGAGGGTATGATCATCTTGCCTGCACAGTTGTCAGAGTTGACTGGATCCTCAAAAGCAAACTCAACGGGCTCCTCGTTAGCGAACTCGTCTCCCGGCTCTACCCAAACAAGACAAACAAGCAACAAGGATACAATCAACCACGTGCAAACTCAAACAACACGATGCAAAGATGATATGCTATGCGGGATGCGATGCGGGATGCAAAATGCAAGATATGATAGGAAATGCATGAACCTGGCCTCAACTTGGAAAACCAAGTGTGCCACTGGAAAGATGGATGAAATCGCTTGAAAACGATATAAAGAACGCCGGAATCGGAGTTACGGTTTGGAAATGGCAAGCGATTCAAAAATGACACCGGTCTGCGATTTACAGCAAGTAGGCATCTAAATGCAAAGAAATGAACATGCTACAGCACTCAAACATGACAACAAAATACATGGCAGGGATGCACACAAGATGCTTAACAAAAGTCTAGCACTGAGCTACGGCCAATTCATCCATTAACAGGTTCAAACAAGCATGGCAAAAACGCATATGGCAAACAGATCTCAGACTTAGTGAAATTAACACTTGTCTGGAATTTCAGATCAGGTAGCCCTCTTCGGAGCAACAAAACTACATGCTATAGGACCTGAACATGGCAAAGTAAAGCATGGCATGGAGCTACTCAAAGATCTTAACAAAAGTCCCTTAGTGACCTTGAGCCAAAAGGGACCAGAAAATACAATTGCAAGCATGTGAACATAGCAAAAACATAATTAGTTTCAGACTTAGTGAAAAACTGACACATGCTGAAATATAACTCAAGTAGGCATGTTTACGAGCTCGATGCACTCACTACAGAGCAAGTCATGGCAAGACAAGCATACATCCATCAAGAAGGCACAAAATACAAGCTAGTCATGGCAAGAACAATAGCATAGCATGCACGGATCAACCACAATATCACCGGCAAAATTGCAAACAAGTTGATAATCTGCCCAGATTCACAAAGTAGCAAAAGTAGAGCTCGATTGACTCAAGTTAGGGTGCTCCATAATTGCAAACAAAGACATGGATGGATAGAGCACTACAAGATTAACAAAACTCCCTTACTGACCATCCTCAAAAGAGGCGCGGATCACTAGGAAACAACAAGAACATATGGCATCATGAGATAAACAGCTCCAGGACAGTGAAATTACTAAGTCCCTGAAAACAGAATTAGCAAGTGCACCACTTTGCAAGCTTGCACAAGTCACCACACACATCACAAAAATACATGGGTTGCACCTCTGGAAAGATGACAAAACCCTTAACAAAACACATGTAGAGCACACGGGCATAGCATGCACACAATAATCATGGCAAAAATGACAAAAGTGCTAAACGGAGTAGCAGATCTGACAATTAACTCAAGTAGCCCTCTTCTAACGGCATTTCGGGCATCAAGATGAACTCAAATGAAAATGATGCAATGTAATGAAATGATGTACTCTCTGAGATGAACATTTTGATATGCTATATGCATGAATCGGAGCTACGGATGCAAAGTTACGGGGCTACGAACATGTGCATATGGACTGAGATTTACGGGACATGGAAAAAAACACCACCTAGGGTTTTACTGTTCACCGGATCCGGATCTGGGCACGGAAATCGAGGATCGCCGGGATCCCACCGGAGCTGACCCGGAGCTCGCCGGATTCGGTCGGGGAAGGAGGAGGAGGAGTCGCCGGAGTGGCGGAGCTTGGCAGGGCGGCGGGAGGCGGCGCGGAGCGACGCGGGCGGCTCGGCGGCGCGCGGCGGAGCGGGGCGGCGCGGCAGGCGGCGGGGTTGGCGGCAGGCGGTGCATCGCGGCTGGGGAGGAGAAGGGCGGCGGGCGGCGCCGCTGAGGAGGCGGCGGCCCGGTAGGCGGCGGCGGGGGCCCATCCTGGGCCGAACGGGCCTCGGCGGCGGCGCGGCTGCCGTGCCACGTGGCGGCACGCGATTCGCGGCGGCGGGGAGCGGACGAGTCCGGCCGGATTCGGATGTGTCCGGCCGGTGCGGGGGCGAAATTTAGGGTTTGAAGAGGAGGGGATCCGGGATATTTCGAGGGGGGGCCTATTGATAGGCATAGGAGGAGCTAGGAGAGTCCAAATGAGGTGCGATTTTCGGCCACGCGATCGCGATCGAACGCTCTAGATGATGGAGCAGAGTTAGGTGGGTTTTGGGCCAAATTGGAGGGGTGTTAGGCTGCAACACACACGAGGCCTTTTCGGTCCCTCGGTTAACCGTTGGAGTACCAAACGAAGTCCAAATGGTACGAAACTTGATGGGCGGTCTACCGGTAGTAAACCAAGGCCGCTTGGCAAGTCTCGGTCCAATCGAGAAATGTTT
This sequence comes from Triticum aestivum, assembly GCF_018294505.1. Classification (NCBI taxonomy): domain Eukaryota; kingdom Viridiplantae; phylum Streptophyta; class Magnoliopsida; order Poales; family Poaceae; genus Triticum; species Triticum aestivum. The sequence continues at coordinate 568,671,288 of NC_057800.1, forward strand.
AATCCCCACACATGAAAGAAAGGTAGAAATGACCACCGGAGGAGAACGAAGCGCCGGATTGCAAAACGGACAACGGGAAAAATGCTCGAATGCATGAGACGAACACGTATGCAGATGCAATGCACATGATGACATGATATGAGATGCATGACACGCAAGCAATGACAAGGCAACAACAGCGAATAACTGCACGACACCTGGCACATCGGTCACGGGGCGTTACAACACTCCACCACTACGAGAGGATCTCGTCCCGAGATCTAGAATGGCACCGGAGGGAAAAACGGAAGAGAAAGAGAAGAGGTAAAATTAAGTTGCTTCATTGACAAATGAGTGAAACCACGAACCTTGAGAGGTTAAACAATATCGAGAAAAGAATTCAATGGAGACAAATGAAGTTGAAAGCACTCCGGTAGGAAAGAGGAAACAAGGAATAACAAATTCAGGCAGCACTCCGGTTGAAAGGAGATGCAAGGCTTGATAAGATGAAAAGAACTTGAACAAAAGGACACAACACTCCGGTTAAAAGGATAGGCATGAAAAAACATGATCTTTGGCGAATGGGATGATGGGTTGAGAAGAGCAACACCACCAAGCTTCTGGAACGAAAGAAATAGAAGATAGATAATTGAAATAGGAGAATGGAGAAGAAAATGCCAACTTCTACCACAAAAGAGCTTGAAAAGGCATCTTTAGGAGAAGGGTCGAGCGGAGTTGTTGGAAAACCAACAATGAAAGGAAAAGCTTTATATGGACTAATAGAAGACATCTCAAAATTATGAGGTGACAACTCGCCACTAACGGGAACAAGATTGGATAAGAACAAAGAGGGGAGAAACCATTTCACCGGGAGGATAAAGAAGAACTTGGATCATTTATAAGCACCATAATTAACAACAATCCTTAGGGAAGGCTTTAGGTGAAATATAGCCCAAGATAACTCCAATGACGAGATTGATGGATTTAAAATATCTCATTCTTGACCACATGTGAATCATGAAAACATGAACTCAATTATCAAGAATGACATAATACCACCTCCAATGATATGGAAGAAAAGATTGCACTCTAGATAGCAAGAAGAAGAATGCTTGAGCTTCATAGAAAAGAATCTGGATGAAAACTTCGAGAAGGAATTAAATCCTTTATGAACCATCATGTAGAACCTTCAAGAAGAAACTCCGATAACAAAAGAATAACGAAAAGAAGGAGAAGTTGAAAACACAAGGTGAACCCTTGTAATGATTTAGAAGGAGCTTCGCGACGAGATAATGTGAGAAAGCTAGGAACTCCGGAAAATAAAGATGAAGCAAAAGAATCCGAGAATTTGATGAGCCTCCGGAATAAGGAATTAATCACTTGGATGAAACAAGAATAAGAATTACATTATGCTTATCCTTCATCAATTAAATTGATGACAAATAATGGATTTGGCATACTACTCATTCTCGTATCAAGGATTAAGAGAGATAAAACATAAACTTGAGAAGGTCTTCAAGGAACCACCGGTAGAATTTGAAAAGCACGAATAAAACATAAAGAAACACCAGGAAGAAATATAAAATGAACGAAGATGCTTGAGAGGGTTTAGATACATGAGAACGAATAGATCACGAGCTGATTAGAGGATATTTGGGCGATGCACCGGTAAGATTTGTAGAATGATACTGAAAGCTGAGAATGAATAATCTTAGATGATGGGCTCCGGAAGAAGGAAAAGAATTTTTGCGATCAAAACAATTATGAGAGGATGTCCTTGAACTAGAACCACGAATCTATGAGAGAACGGATAAGATATGGAGGTAAAACTCTTCTTCGGTCTTCAAATCTTCGAGAATGACGACGAGAAACACCACCGTGAATTATTGAGACACTCCGGAATAAAGAAGAATACAAAAGTTGAACCAATGATGAAAAGAAATGAAAGATCTTGGAGAAAGACATTTGACTGATGATGATTCATTCTTACGTCAAACTTTAGAAGATTTGACAATAACTCCGGGAGAATAAGAAGAGTCAGGTAAGATCCTGGGAAAAGACCTGTGGGTTAGGGCCCACTCAAAAGAAACACCGTAGAATCATTTAGAAGGGAGATTGCACCGGTTGAATTAAATGACTTGAATGAAGGAACATCCTCGAAATAGGTTGAACGGATCTTGGATGACAAGGCGAGCCTTCCGAGATATCTTCAGGGCACTGGAACAAATGAATAGCGAGAAGTGAAAGAATATGAGGAGCACCGGCATGATAGGGTATTTGAAACGAGGAAAAAGATATGATCAACACCGAAAGCTTGAATTGGTTCCACCGGAGAAGAAAATGAGTGACGAGAGACGAACTTGAAGCTTCGTTAGCATCTTCCTGAGAATCACCGGGTAAGAACATGAAGGAAAAGAATGGAGAGACTTCACATCAATGAAGGATACTTGAATAATAAATCCGAGTCCTTGAAGAAAACAAGGGTGGGAGGGAGGGAAATCAAAGGCAACTTGGAGACGGATGAAACAAACACCGTTCAGAAGAAACTGATATTTGATCTTGCAGATGTTGAAATGATCGGATCCACTTGAAGAGAAACACGCCGGTTAAAAAGGATTGACAAAAACAATCTTGATGATCAAGAAGGATTGGTATTCATATCGGAGTATGAGAATACCATTTGGGGAAGGTATGGAATCAACATTTGGCTTCGAAGCAACTCGAATACCACAACTCAAAAACAAAACAAAGGATTGGCTTGCAGAATAAGCCGAAACAAACATATGATAGAGATTTCGTCTGAAGTTTTCGTGGTGGGGCCTACACGGGTTCGATCGTACAGCACCATCATGTACAAGGCAGTGCACATGACATACGAAGCGTCCCCGAGTCGGCATAGCCAAGGACTCTTTAAGACACAACGAGACCACTGTAAAACCGACCGTGAATAGGCGGACCACTAGACGTCGAACCCCAATTTTATATCATACATCCATCGGAAAGAAATTCTAAGAGCTACTTGAATAACCCACCTATGAAACTCCCGAACCTTTCCGGTTATGCAATCAGGTGTTGGGGATACAGGGGAAGCATAATATCTCACCCAAAACTAGCAAATCCTACATCCAGCTGTATCCATCCTTCAACACATAACCAAGAAACCTTCGGAAACCATCTACCTCAACCTTCGAAAAGCATCCGTTATACAAGTTATGGCGATACTCCCGAACTCCCGCCCTAGTACTGGGTGGCATCGAGGTTATCTCACCAACGAACTGCATAAAAGAGATTTTTGATGTCGGCGTACTAGACTCAGGTATTCCAGAACTGCAACGATAAAATTATGATGAAAACACCTTAGAGCTCAACTCCTCGGGACACTTCCACTAAACCCCTGACAGGAGGCACCAAGACAATGTTCTCATCATAAAACCATCGGAACGATTCCAAGATACCCGCGTGATCCTAAATTTTTTTTAGTGAAATTTGAGAAGAGAAGAGTCAAAACTCTATGTCAGGATGCCTTACCAGAGCGATGAGGAGACTGGGAAGTAAAAAGAATTCCTAATCTCTCCGATATATAATTCCTAAATGACTCAAAACATTTTTCTAGACACAACTCGGCCGCTAAAAACGATCAAGCAATGGGGCTCCTAAGGTCGGGGAAGGCTCTGATTACCAACTTTTAACACCCTCGATGCGACTATAGCTCCCACGTGTCGAGGCACGACTTAGAGACATAATCGCACTGAAGGCATATGTCGCAAGTTAGGCAATCTTCACAACATCCCATATAATATGATAATAAAAGGGGAGATAACATAGTTGGCTTACACTCGCCACGTCAATCAAGTACATTAATAACATTACATCATCCAAACACTCATGGCCCGACTACGGCGCCAAAATAAAAGAGAACCCAACATGCGACACGGTCCCAATCACCCCCAACTGGGCACCACTACTGATCATCGGGAAAGGAAACATAGTAACGTTGAGAGTCTTCGTCGAACTCCCACTTGAGCTCATACGCATCACCTGGAGCGGAATCATCAGGCCCTACATCTGGTGTAATAGTAATCTGTGAGCCACAGGGACTCAGCAATCTCGCACCCTCGCGATCAAGACTATTTAAGCTTATAGGTAAGGCAAGGGTAAATAAAAGTGGAGCTGCAGCAAGCGACTAGCAAATATGGTGGCTAACTTATTTGCAAAAGAGAGCGAGAAGAGGAGGCAAAGCGCGAGCGAGAAACTAGAGAGCAACCTGCGCAAACATTACTCCAACACCATGTCCACTTCCCGGACTCCGCCGAGAAGAGGCCATCACGGTAACACACTCAGTTGATTCATTTTAATTAAGTTAAGGTTTAAGTTATCTACAATCGGACATTAACAAATTCCCATCTGCCCATAACCACGGGCACGGCTTTCGGAAGTTCAAATCCCTGCAGGGGAGTCCCAACTTAGCCCATGACAAGCTCTCACAGTCAACGAAGGAATAGACCTCCTCCCAAGACGTTCCGATCAGACTCGGTATCCCGGTAATTCAAGACACTTCGACAGGTTAAAACAAGACCAGCAACACCGCCCGAATGCGCCGACAAATCCCAATAGGAGCTGCACATATCTCTTTCTCAGGGCACACTCAGATGAGCCAGACGTCGGGTAGGCCAGCCCAGAGTTTCCCCTGGTAGTCCCGGACATCGCTCGGTTGGACCAACACTCAGAGGAGCACTGGCCCGGGGGGGGGGGGGTAAAATAAGATGACCCTTGAGTCTGCAGAACCCAAGGAAAAGAAAAGGCTAGGTGGCGAATGGTAAAACCAAGGTTGGGCATTGCTCGAAAAGCTTTAATCAAGGCGAACTATCAAGGGGTTCCCATTATAACCCAACCGCGTAAGGAACGCAAAATTCGGGAACATAACACCGATATGACGGAAACTAGGGCGGCAAGAGTGGAACAAAACACTAGGCGAGAGGCCGAGCCTTCCACCCTTTACCAAGTATATAGATGCATTAAGATAACATAGCAATATAATGATATCTCAACAAGTAAATAAATGTCCCAACAAGGAACGGCCTCCAATCTTCACCTGCAACTAGCAACGCTATAAGAGGGGCTGAGCAAAGCGGTAACATAGCCAATCAACGGTTTGCTAGGACAATGGTGGGTTAGAGGTTTCACATGGCAATTTGGGAGGCTTGAAAGCAAGTGGTAGGCATTGTAGCAATGGCATAGCAAAAGAGCGAGCAAACTAGCATAGCAAAGATAGTAGTGATTTCGAGGGTATGATCATCTTGCCTGCACAGTTGTCAGAGTTGACTGGATCCTCAAAAGCAAACTCAACGGGCTCCTCGTTAGCGAACTCGTCTCCCGACTCTACCCAAACAAGACAAATAAGCAACAAGGATACAATCAACCACGTGCAAACTCAAACAACACGATGCAAAGATGATATGCTATGCGGGATGCGATGCGGGATGCAAAATGCAAAATATGACAGGAAATGCATGAACCTGGCCTCAACTTGGAAAACCAAGTGTCCCACTGGGAAGATAAGATGAAATCGCTTGAAAACGATATAAAGAACGCCGGAATCGGAGTTACGGTTTGGAAATGGCAAGCGATTCAAAAATGACACCGGTCTGCGATTTATAGCAAGTAGGCATCTAAATGCAAAGAAATGAACATGCTACAGCACTCAAACATGACAACAAAATACATGGAAGGGATGCACTCAAGATGCTTAACAAAAGTCTAGCACTGAGCTACGGCCAATTCATCCATTAACTGGTTCAAACAAGCATGGCAAAAACGCATATGGCAAACAGATTTCAGACTTAGTGAAATTAACACTTGTCTGGAATTTCAGATCAGGTAGCCCTCTTCGGAGCAACAAAACTACATGCTACAGGACCTGAACATGGCAAAGTAAAGCATGGCATGGAGCTACTCAAAGAGCTTAACAAAAGTCCCTTAGTGACCTTGAGCCAAAAGGGATTAGAAAATACAATTGCAAGCATGTGAACATAGCAAAAACATAATCAGTTTCAGACTTAGTGAAAAACTGACACATGCTGAAATATAACTCAAGTAGGCATGTTTACGAGCTCGGTGCACTCACTACAGAGCAAGTCATGGCAAGACAAGCATACATCCATCAAGAAGGCACAAAATTCAAGCTAGTCATGACAAGAACAATAGCATAGCATGCACGGATCAACTACAACATCACCGGCAAAATTGCAAACATGTTGACAATCTGCCCAGATTCACAAAGTAGCAAAAGTAGAGCTCGATTGACTCAAGCTAGGGTGCTCCATAATTGCAAACAAAGACATGGATGGATAGAGCACTACAAGATTAACAAAACTCCCTTACTGATCATCCTCAAAAGAGGCATGGATCACTAGGAAACAACAAGAACATATGGCATCATGAGATAAACAGCTCCAGGACTTTGTGAAATTACTAAGTCCCTGAAAACAGAATTTGCAAGTGCACCACTTTGCAAGCTTGCACAAGTCACCACACATATCACAAAAATACATGGGTTGCACCTCTGGAAAGATGACAAAACCCTTAACAAAACACATGTAGAGCACACGGGCATAGCATGCACACAATAATCATGGTAAAAATGACAGAAGTGCTAAACGGAGTAGCAGATCTGACAATTAACTCAAGTAGCCCTCTTCTAACGGCATTTCGGGCATCAAGATGAACTCAAATGAAAATGATGCAATGTAATGAAATGATGTACTCTCTGAGATGAACATTTTGATATGCTATATGCATGAATTGGAGCTACAGATGCAAGGTTACAGGCCTACGAACATGTGCATATGGACTGAGATTTACGGGACTTAGGGAAAAAAACACCACCTAGGGTTTTACTGTTCACCGGATCTGGATCTGGGCACGGAAATCGAGGATCACCAGGATCCCACCGGAGCTGACCCGGAGCTCGCCGGAGTCGGTCGGGGAAGGAGGAGGAGGAGTCGCCGGAGTGGCGGAGCTTGGCAGGGCGGCGGGAGGCGGCGCGGAGCGACGCGGGCGGCTCGGCGGCGTGCGGCGGAGCGGGGCGGCGCGGCAGGCGGCGGGGCGGCGCGGCGGGGTTGGCGGCAGGCGGCGCGTCGCAGCTGGGGAGGAGAAGGGTGGCGGGCGGCGCGGCTGAGGAGGCGGCGGCCCGGTAGGCGGCGGGGGGGGGGGCGTCCTGGGCCGAACGGGCCTCGACGGTGGCGCGGCTGCCGTGCCACGTGGCAGCGCGCGATTCGCGGCGGTGGGAAAGCGGACACGTCCGGCCGGTGCGGGGGCGAAATTTAGGGTTTGAAGAGGAGGGGATCCGGGATATTTCGAGGGGGGCCTATTTATAGGCATAGGAGGAGCTAAGAGAGTCCAAATGAGGTGCGGTTTTTGGCCACGTGATCGTGATCGAACGCTGTAGATGATGGAGCAGAGGTTGGTTGGTTTTGGGCTAAATTGGAGGGGTGTTGGGCTGCAACACATACGAGGCCTTTTCGGTCCCTCGGTTAACCGTTGGAGTACCAAACGAAGTCCAAATGGTACGAAACTTGACAGGCAGTCTACCCGTAGTAAACCAAGGCCACTTGGCAAGTCTCGGTCCAATCCGGAAATGTTTAATCCCCACACATGAAAGAAAGGTAGAAATGACCACCGGAGGAGAACGAAGCGCCGGATTGCAAAACGGACAACGGGAAAAATGCTCGAATGCATAAGACGAACACGTATGCAGATGCAATGCACATGATGACATGATATGAGATGCATGACACGCAAGCAATGACAAGGCAACAACAGCAAATAACTGCACGACACCTGGCACATCGGTCACGGGGCGTTACATTCAAGAAGGTCCAGGTTCCTTCTCTGGTGGCCAGCTCATTTTCTTCATCGCGCGACACTGATGAACATGAAGATTTGGACGACATTGCGACAGGCCCTACATCAACAAACGACCCCAACAACATTGGCACTCCTTCATCAACATGATTATCTTCAGGGGCGTTAGTCCTCATTTTCGATCCTTTTGGTCATTCGATGACAAAGGGGGAGAAATATGAGTTAGTCTTCAAGCGGGTCTACTATATGGGCGTTTTTTATTTGCTAAGTTACAACTCTCGTTCTTCTGAAACTTTATTGAATCAATTGTAATCTTAAACCCGATGGTGCTCTGATACTTTTGATGCACTGTGCTCTGATACTTTTGATGCACTATTCTGCATGCTTATTCCTTGTTAATATTATTGCACGCATGCTAAATTTCATCAGGCACCATATTTCATCATGCATAGCAAATTCTTCATATTATATGTTAAATGCGTGTATGAATTACAAGATATAGGGGGAGATCTCCATGATTCAACTCTTCAAGTGTGCATTGCTTCAAAGGCAAATTCCTCACTATGCACATCTTCAGGGGGAGTTCTTCTATATCTTGCAATCAAATTCCTCAATATCAATAGTTACACTTCATATGTTTATCCCCGTTGAAAAACTTAACCTATGTTGTCATCAATCACCAAAAGGGGGGGGGATTGTAAGTGCATCTAGGCCCTTAGTGATTTTGGTGTATTGAAGACTTATAGGTTAAGGGACTAACGCGTTTGTGAGTGTACACAGATCTATAAGTCTATGAGGAGTTTGATATTTACAGGAAAAGTCGACCCCTAAAAATGAATATCTTCGACTGAAGATTTTGGTATTTCTGAAGACTTCCATGAAGACTTTGAAAGTGAAGAAATTGGTGTGTCCGTGAAGACTTGATATTCATGCGAGGAATATGAAGCTTGAAGACTTCCGTTTTCATAGTTTTGTTTTTCTCTTTCTTGAGTCATAGGAAACACTGTACTGTTAAAGGGGGTCGAGGAAATACTAAGGAAAATTTTTCCATGTGATGCTCAACTCAAAATCCTACACCTACCAATCCCTTCGAGTGAAGCCATTGGAAATCTCATACAGTTCAGTCAATTTCTTCAGTGACAGAGACAAAGTTCTTCTGGTCTCTGAGGAATTTGTCCTGACTGAGGAGTTAGGAATTCGCCAGTGCGGATTGCCTACACAGTGAGGAACATGATAGCCCTGAGGATTTTGCTACTCAAAATTCCGACCGTTGCTATGCTATGCGCCAGCTGTCCCAAAATATCTATCCATCTAACGGTCATATCATTGAAGGGCATTTATGTCTTATCATGTCGGGCTGCTCCCTAGGCTATAAATAGCCGCCCCCTACAACCACTAGCTGGTTGGCTGCTCCGAGAGAAACTGACACTTGTCATTTGAGAGCAACCCATCCTTTGAGGACTTTGAGCAAAAATCATCAAGTGAGGAAAAACCAAAAACACAAAACCCAAACACCTACAAACCCCAAGTGATTGAGCATCACTGAAGAGATTGATCCTGAGTGGATCCGACGCTTGTTACCTTTGAAGACTGTGCTTCTTCCAGACGGTTAGGCGTCATGGTCTAGAGCATCCAAGAGGAATTGTGGATCGCCGAGTGACCAAGTTTGTGAAGGTTTGGAAGTCGCCTAAAGACTTACCACGAGTGATTGGACGAGGTCTGTGTGACCTTAGTTCAAGGAGAATACGGTGAGGACTGGGTGTCCTGAGCTGCATGTTCAGGACTGGGTGTCCGGGACTGTGTGTCCTCGAGTTTAAATACTCAGCCGCTCCAACCAGACGTACAACTGAGACAACAGTTGGAACTGGTCTACCAAATCATTGTCTTCACCAAGCTTACTGGTTCTATTTCATCAACTCTTTCATTTCCTCATAACTGTGTTATGTGTTTGAAGACTTTGACTGAAGACTTTCTCAATTTCCTCAGTTTAATTTCTTCAGTCTGTTTGTCTTCATCCTATGTTATCCTGTGATTATGTTTCCTGTACTCTGTGCCTGTCTTCATTTCATCATGATGACTATGGTTGTATTCTGTTATGTTTACCTTTGAGTACTTATTCCGCTGCTAGTAGTTCTTCGCTATGGAATTTCCTCACTGGCAAATTCCTCAGTGAAGAATTTCATAAAAATCGCCTATTCACCCCCCTCTAGTTGATATAACGCACTTTCACTTCATTCGGCTTAGCAAACAATGGAGATCATTGCAACACATTGATGTCATTGTGAGACCCGAACATGCCAAACGAATGTGCCTAATCCAGAGACCCTGTGAACCAACTGGTTCATATGACGATAGGATTCTTAACATGGTCATGATATTGCCCTTGTAGAGCTTTTGAACAGTTCTTCCATCTCCAATGCATGCAGTCAAGATATCCCAGCAAACCTGGTCATCCTCTTACTTCAGATATTGCCAAAGAGCCTCTCGGTGTCTGCGCTAGTTGATTCTCTCAAGTACTGAGATCCTAAAACCTCGACCACGACAGTAGCAAATCTAATCATGGCATCTTCGCATGTGCTCTTAGACATCCAAAGGTATTCATCCCATGAATCCACGGTCGTGCCATCTGCAAGCATCTGCTATGCGATCAAACACTTCTGGTAACCAGGGAATCCAATCCTACCTACGGTATTCTTCTTCAAGATGAAGTGGTCATCAATGGACCGGACATCATGGTAGAGACTGATGTGGCACAAACTAGCGAGACACTAATTCATGTGTGTTGACGACCCGATCTTTCACTGTGATACTTGATCAACAGTTTGTCCCCCATGTTCCTCGCAACTTCCAAACAATAATCTTCGCATGTACACGAAAATACACGAATAAAAGTAATGAGCCTCTTGGGTCAGCACGTAGTTGATGTGATGATGACAGATACACATGATACACTCGTCCCCAACTCAAACTTTTTCTATATATTTCATAACTCCAAATAAATTGATCTGTGCATGGCCAAAGCCGCTGCCTTTTCACATCACACAGACGTAGCCTAAACCATGTCTCACGTGATTCACAAGTAAACTAGGGACAAAGAAGTATTTAAATGGAAAGAATCTTAACAAACCAAACACAATGCGAGCCTACCTATTATTATACCCAAACGATAAGTGTCACACATGTGATACGAATCACTTCGGCCTTAGTGGCTGTTACAACTAAAATTGTCATCCAAAAAGGAAAAAACCCTAAGATAACTAAAATTTGTCATCTGAAAAGATGTTGTCATGCTTGACAATTAAAATTGTCATCCTCGCGTCACTAAACTTGTCAGAAATAAGTTCTAAGTTGCCATTATTGAATTCATGCGCCAACTCATTCAAAAGTCCGAACTTATGGAGAGAGATGACCAATATATTTCAACACCCTCCCTCACTCTAGGTTTACTAGTAGAATGCCTGTGTGTTGCTATGGGCTATCCACCATGTTATCTTCAACATCCGGGTCCAACACAAAACCCCATCCCACGATGTATCTTCCCCTTTTCTATCTAAACCTTCCCTTTCCGCTTGGTTTCCCGTTGTAGCGGGACATTTCTCGTTGGAGCCACTTTCTTTAAAACCAGATGACGTCCACCTCATCTTCGTCGTGCATTGCAACAGGGATGGAATTTTTCATGTTTATAATATAATAGAGTGGGTTAACCTAACACATACTATTGACACAAAAACAACAAGTAACTATAGAAATCATTCTCAAAGGTCCATTCAACTTTGCAAATGCACACTGATGTCAGAGGAGAGTTGAAATGTGAACATATTCCTAGTCATCAATATGCTCCACCTCTAACCCACACACCATTCATTGCTACAAGTGATAATTGTCGTTCTTCTCTTTCTCGTCCTTCCCTGTATCTTCTAATTCTAGCCTCTTCGCCAACCAGCAACGCGTCAACATTAGTGTGTTCGTCATCAACGTCTCATCTTCTTCTTTCTCATTCCTTGCCATCTTTAGTTCTCATTCCTAATTGTTTTCTAGAATATTATTTCTTTCTCTTTTTTTGTTTTATTTCCTGGAACACTCTTTCTTTCTCCAACACCGTAGACCACTTGGTGGCTTTAGTTCTTTTTCCTTCTTATGCTTGGAACACCCCTCTTTTCTACAATAGCATGAACCACCTGACCAATGTTGTGTCATGTTGTCCACACTCGCGAACGTTTCAACAACAGTCGGTGTGTGTACATCCTATAGAGCATAGTTGTCATCCATCATGGTGAACGCTAGATCACCCATGTCGCGATCTTATCGTGGTCGTTGTCCATGTTGGCAAACGGTCCTCGGCTGTGTCGCTGAGAACATGTTGATCGTATGCCCATAAGAAAAAAAAGTTATTTTTGTTGTATTAGGAAACTTGTGATTGCCAATTAATAGTAGATAAATGGCATAGTGCGCCGAAGTAGTGATTTGTTATGCAGGAATATTTGATTTTGTTTTAAAAGGTTATCAAGAAATAACTTATGTCTATCTTTTAGGAAGGTGATTTCACATATATGATGCGATTTCTGAATTCTTAATTACCTATTATTGATGTAATTGAATCGAATCAGCACCTGCCCATGCAAGCACGAAACAAGACCCCCTCAATGGGATTTGGTTTTTTACGACATGGACAAAAAACAACGGAAGGGGTGGTGAGAGGTGGGACGAAATAAAACCGGACGAAAAAAGACCGTGCTAGGCTACCAACTCCTCCATTAGGAGTAGGGATTAGTCCTTAGATGTGGGATTTATGTTGGCTGCAGAATTATTTTTTAATAATGCATTGACAGGGTCTTGAACTCAAGACCTCATGGCTCTGATACCATATTGAATTTATGCTCCAATCAACTCATCCAAAAATCTGAACTTATAAAGAGAGACGGTCAATATACTTCCATAATGTTCGTGCCACACATATGACACTTATTAGATTCCTTATTATAATGGCCTAATTAACTATGCATGCATGTGGATCAGCACATCATATACATAGGTGCCAATGAGAAAGCCAACTTGGAGAGAGCAACTAGTTGACGAACGCTCCTTCGGGAGCCTCACAACGATCACCTGGGGATGGGCTGAGAGCGCGGCGCTTGGCGTGCTCTCAGCCGCCGCCACGTGTCGCGCTCTGGGCAGCCCCTCTAGTTTTTTTTATTTTTCTGCACGCATTTTTGACTTTTTAAACATTTTTTTTGTTTTTTTGACCTTTTGGTTTCTCATTGGTTTTCCTTAGCTTTTGGACCAAAAAAATTTTCAAAAAAATTTCACGTGAAAAAACGCGTTTTCTTTTTTTATTAGATTCCGTGAGAGGCACAATTTTACTTCCGTGAAAGAAATGGCTTTGCTTTTGTGAGCGGCACGACCATGCCTCTCGGAAATGGGAAAAATGCGTTTTTTTTCTTTCGCGAGAGGCATGGTTTTGCTTTCGCAAGAGGCACGATCGTGCCTCTCGAAAACAAAAAAAATGTATTTTCTATTTTTTTCTTCTTCCATGAGAGACACGATTTTTCTTCCATGAGAGGCATGGTTGTGCCTCGGAAACGAAAAAAATGTGTTTTCTGTTTTTTTCCTTCCACAAGAGGCACGGTCGTGCCTCTCAAAAACGAAAAAAACACGTTTAGGCACGGCCGTGCCTCTTTCGGAAAGGAAAAAAACATGCTTCCGGTTTGGTTTTTCCGTCCGTTTTTTCGTGAAAAAAGTTCGTCAAAACGTATCAATATGAGATCTAGTTTTGAAGAACTCGACGCGAGGAATCCAATGGTGAAAACGATTCGAGATTTGGACGCACAATTTAAGAGATAAAATATTTTGAATAAATAAATATACGAAAAAAAGAACTCACAGGTTGCGACAAGTGGAGAAGTTGAGAGTGATCTTTGCAAGCAGTACTTCTTAATTAGTGATTTCGCAGCTTGGAGGCGTACGGAAATTGGGCTCGACCAAAGCAGCGTTGGCTCCTTATTAATCTCCGATATTTTTTCTTAATGTGGCCGAACAGAATGATACAATTTTCTTTGAATTTTGTTTTGGAAACTACCTTGATCTCTTGCCCTGTTGCCCCATGTTAATCCTCCCTTACATCCTGTTTTTTCATACTCCCCCGTTTCAGTTTACAAGTCCCGCGCCTGCCAAAAATAGATATGTTCTTTGTCACACCAAAATGTTGCCTGCAAATTTTTAGGAGAAAAACTCAAGTGTTGTGATCTGTGGAAAAAAAGACCAAGTCAAACAACAAATGATAACTTCAAAGTTACACTTATTTTGTTTTTTCACCGAGAAGCACTATCATCCCGTTTGCATGAAATTTTCAAGCACACCTGTTAGACTAACAAGAAAATCTACAAAAAGAATTTGAATTTTTAAAATTTATTTAAAATTTATTTTGAATTTACTGTTCATTAAGGAGCATATGTACTTGAGATCCAAGACGGCCGTCCCTGCAAGCATGTCATTATTTTCTGTAACTTTTTCCATGGCTTAATTCTTTTTAACTAGTTCAACTTGAGTAGTATCACCAGTCATTGGTACCATGGCCATATCAGAGGTGATTGAAGACGTTTTTTTGCATCCGAAAGCGCCGGCGTAAATCGCCATCGAATAAGGCATCAGAGGCAACGTAGTCATCCATCAGCGTCAAGTAGCCTTGTGCCCTATTTCGATTGGGCACTCGTTGACCCTCGATCAATCTCTTGAAATTGAGAACATGCCCTTTCGCATGCTTCACATCTGCAAGGACCGGTTGCATCATCGCCATTTATCCGTTAGTCCTCCTTGTCAGATGAGTCTTCAGACGACTCTATGTGGCGCTTGTATATGTACTCCATATCCGAATCTATTACTTCTAAGAAGGGACAAAAAATTTAGCACAAACATTTCACCAAATACTTGCCAGGCGTGGTGACTACCGTAGGGGCGGATGGTACTTGCACGACAGACGGACGAGAGTTGTGGACCAGCGGCGGAGGACAACGGTGTGGGAGGCCAGGTCGGTAGAGGTCCTGAAGTTCCGGGAAGGGCTTGGCGGGCAGCCAAGGTGGTAGAGTGGCAGCGGAGGCGAGATAGAAAGTGGATGAAGAGAAAGAGGCAAGGATGGAGACGTGGGGTCCAGGCGGGGTTTTGGGTGGGCCGGGGGTTTCGGAGTCCTACGTGGTTGGTGTCCGGACTCCCATGCCCTGATTAGTTTTCGGGTTGCGCAAAAATGGACGTCCGGACTGGTCCGTGGACCAACGCGGGATAACATTGGATGACAAACTGTGTCTGGCAGCTTGGTTTGGACGCTTGCCGGAGGTTTGATGGTCCACTTTGAAGGTGCTCTAAGAGAGTATGTTGCATTGTCGGGAGCTCCTAATTGGCGCTTACGGTGCCAACTAGCGCTCACATGCGCACTGGGTGGCACATCTACCCCTGGTTGACAGGTGGATCGGTTGATTGTCCACTAGTTGATTGGTAGACCGATTTTTCTAAAAATGCTTTGGAAATATTGTAAATTTCGAAAAGGATTTTTTTAAAAGAATCATATTCATACATTTTTAATAAGTCAATGAATTTGAAAAAAAAAATGCACAAATATGAAAAAGTTCAAAAAATTGAAAAAAGTTCATGGGTTTGAAGAAAGTTCATGGATTAAAAAAACATGGATGTGGAAAAAGTTCGTGAATTTTGATTTTTTTGCAAAATTTAAATAGGGTTGCAAATTTGAAAATGTTCATTCATTTGAAAAAGTTCACGGATTCAAAAAAAGGTTCGCATGTTTTGCAAAAAGGTTCACAAATTTATTAAAAGTTTGTGTATTTAAAAAACTCTCATCATTTCTGAAAAAGTTCACAATTTTGTAAAAGGATTAACAAAAAAGAGAAATAGAAAAGCGAACAAGAAGTAAAAGAAAAACACCCGAAGGAAAACCTAAAGGAAAAAAAAAAGGAATACCAGATCGGAAGCATCTAGAAGCTTCCCAGATAAAAATGGACCAGCGGCTCACGAAAGCACTGGCGCGCGCTAGGTACATATGCGAACGAGAAGAAAAATTAATTTAAATTGACCGAGCCAAGGATAGGGGTGTGTGCCAGGTTGCTAAAACAATAAAAAAGGACATGTCAAGCGTTGTATAGAATTTGCGGTGGTAAGGCTAATCATAGTGGGGAGTAACTTAGACAATGTCATGCATATGACACTAGTCTTTGTTGCTACCTTTATAATGTAAAGTAATATATAAGTAGTATCATAAATGATAGCATTTATTACATTACAGATTCATTTTACTTTCGGTTACATTATGTTACAGTAACATATTATGTTACTTCAAACACCTCTCTCCTCATTAATTCTATGCCATATAAGCAAACATGTCTTAAAATGTGCTATGTTATTTGCTAAGTTACTCCTACTATAACTAGCCTAAAGGTGCTAAACGGCACTTGCTGTGCCAACCGGCGCTCACACGCGCACTGGCTGGCACAGGCTGCACAAATATGCCTAGTTGACTGGAGGACCGGTGGCTGTCCACCAGTTGAATGGTTGGCCTTTTTTTTGCGAGATAAAATAAGATTTCATTAACCCAAGGAGGCTTATGTGCCTATGAAAGGTTTACAATGCAGTCTAAGCCCGGTCACAACCAGGGTTGGCCATTGACTTTTGAAAAAAAATGATTTGAAGAAATTCGTAAAATTGGGGAAAAAACTAAAAAGAAACATTGATTTGAAAAAAGTTCATAAACTTCAAGACAGTCCATGAATTTTGAAAACATTCATGAATATGAAAACATTAAAAAATTGGAAAAAGTTCATGAATTAAAAAAAATCACATGTTTCAAAAAAATTATGGCTTTGAAAAGGTCATTGATTTACAAAAATGAAATATTATAAAATGTTCACGTATTTGAAAGCGTTCATGCATTTGGAAAAAGTTCGTAGATTAAAAAAATATCACGGATTCAAAAAAAGTTGGTGGGTTTTGATAAAAGGTTCGGGAATTTGTAAAAAGCACGAGTATTTCGGTTCGTCATTTTCATAAAAATTCATGAATTTGAAAAAATGTTGACAAAAAAGTGAAAAGGTGACAAGGAAAAATAAATCAAACGGAAAACGAAAAAGGAAGAGGAGAAAAAAGGGGAAGGAAAACCCAAAGAAAACAAACAAATAAACAAACTGGAAGCATCTAGAAGCTTATCAAAATGAAATGGACTAGCGGCTCATGAAAAAACTGACGCATGCTACGTACACTTGAACGAGAAGAAAAGGAAATTTAAATGGACCGAGCCCAAGATTGAAGGCGGTGTGCGCTAGGTTGTCAAAATAATAAAAAAAACGGCCTGTCAAGCGCTGAATAGGATTTGTGGCATTTCTCTCCCTGAAAAAAAATACTCTGAATTCAGTAACAAGAAATCCTGAAAACATTTCTCACTTAACCAGTGCTATTTAGGTCGTTTTAGAGTTCAGTGTTGGTACCCTGAGACGGAACCATTGAGCTGTCTACTTTTTTTTTGGAGACAAATTGAGCTGTCTACTAAAAGCATCGAGTAGCCTGTGACAAAGGCCCATCCTTTCTGCTTCTGTGAATAAGCAACCCATACCCAAAGATCACGGGCCATTTTGTTTCAGCGGACGATTGCGACAAAGGCCCATCATTTCTACTTCTATGAATAAGCAGCCCACGCTCAAGATCACGGGCCATTTTGTTTCGTTAAGACTTTAGACCCTGTACGGAACGAGAGATCGATCTACGATACGAAAGCCAAAAAAAAAAAAGATCTACGATACGAAAGCCACCCTAAACGGCTAAACCAAAGCAATTCTTGTCTAAAAAAAAGCAAATCGATCGGTTAGGCACTTCAGCAGCCAGAAATCATCTTCTTCGCTGTGCGCAGGTAATGATCTTTTAGAGAAAAAAAAGGTAACGATCTAAACAGTTGCTTGACGCGACGCGAGCATCGTGTGCTCTATTCGTCATGCTGCGTTGTGCTTACATCAGTATCAGTACCTCACCGATCTTGGCGGTAAACCGTACTGAACCGCCATCTCTAAGCATTTGTAACACCTGGAATGAGTCGCATCATGAGAGGAGGACGAGGAGTAAAGATAGGAATTCTTGTCAGGTCAATCACTTTCACAGTTACCAGTACTTTCTGGCAATAATGTTACATGCCTTAACGTACAGTTAACATCGCCCGCTGCCAGCAGGGACTGGAATCATGAAGTTTCCAGGTTCCTCAGGCGCCTTCATTCTCCAGCTTCGTCATGTTGTAGCGCATTTTCCTTTCCTGGAAGGATACCGAGCGCTCTCAGCACCTCTTAGCGAGGGCAATTTACAGCCGTCGGATCTTCATTTACATTGATCTGGGACAATTGTTCGGACTGAACGAAATTACCGTCAAATTGCCACCGGACGCAATAAGATTTTCTTTCTTCCCCGGCCTTCTATAATCCCCAATTACTAGATTTCTCTCCACACGCGTACTTTCGTCCGGTCTAAACTGTACAACATACTCATAAGTTATTTTTTGCATTAATCTACCCATATAAGGCATATATGTCTTTCTTTCGGATGTTTCAAGTCATGCATGTCAGTCACACAAATTAATTTTTATGTGGTCATGGAGGGTACGTGTGTTGGACTCTTGTAGCAAAAAATATTTAATTCATCTTTCACATTTTTATTAAAAGATGGCATCACATGGAGTTCAATTCAAAAGTGTTTCTTGTTTTGTAAATAATTTTATCACACACCTCATAGGTTCCTTTTTGAAATGTAAATTATTGATAGCCGTCCGATCAAATGTACACATAAGTTACCTTTTTGCAATCAGGTCAGCGTGGGGGCGGGGGGAGCGGCAAATTTGTAGATTCCTATGTGCCCACTGTTAGTATATGTGCAATCATTTTCCTATATATATATATATATATATATATATATATATATATATATATATATATATATATATATATAATTTTTTCAAGAAAATTTTCAATCTATTCATCATTCATCGTGATAGTAAAACGAGTAGTAATTTTTTTTAAAAAATACATCCAAATTCGTAGACCACCTAGCGACGACTACAAACACTGAAGCGAGCCAAAGGCGTACTGCCATCATCGCTCCTCCCTCCTGGAGCCGGGCAAAACTTATTGTAGTAGACAGCCACGAAGTCGTCGTGCTAAGACCCTATATGACCTGTGCACCAGAACAACAACCATCACCTTTGAAGAGAAGTTTAGATCGGAAGGATCCAACATGTAGATGTTGGGGAACGCAGTATTTCAAAAAAATTCCTACGATCACGCAAGATTTATCTAGGAGATGCATAGCAACGAGAGGGGAGAGTGTGTCCACGTACCCTCGTAGACCGAAGCGGAAGCGTTAAGTAACGCGGTTGATGTAGTCGAACGTCTTCGCGATCCAACCGATCAAGTACTGTACGCACAGCACCTCCGCGATCTGCACACGTTCAGCTCGGTGACGTTCCTCGTACTCTTGATCCAGCTAAGGCCGAGGAAGAGTTTTGTCAGCATGATGGCGTGATGACGGTGATGATGAAGTTACCGACGCAGGGCTTCGCCTAAGCACTGCAACGATATGACCGAGATGAAAATCTGTGGAGGAGGGCACCGCACACGGCTAAGACAACTGTCAACATGTGTGTCTATGGGGTGTCCCCCTCCCCCGTATATAAAGGAGTGGAGGAAGGGGCGGATCGGCCCTCTCTATGGGGCGCCCCAAGGGGGATTCCTACTCCTAGTAGGAGTAGGTTCCCCCCTCCCTAGTTGGAGTAGGAGAAGAAGGCAAAAGGAGGAGAGAAGGAAAGGGGGGTCGGCCCCCTCCCTAATTCGGATTGGGCTTGGGGGGGGGGGGGTGCCCCCACTTGGCCGCATCCTTCTCTCTTCCGCCATGGCCCATTAAGGCCCATTGACTCCCCAGGGGGTTCCGGTAACCCCCCGGTACTCCGGTAATTGCCCGAACTTATCCGAAACTATTTCGGTGTCCAAACATAGCCATTCAATGTATCAATCTTTATGTATCGACCATTTCGAGACTCCTCATCATGTCTGTGATCACATCCGGGACTCCAAACTACCTTCGGTACATCAAAACACATAAACTCATAATACCGATCGTCATCGAACGTTAAGCATGCGGACCCTACAGGTTCGAGAACTATGTAGACATGACCGAGGCTCACTTCTGCTCAATAACCAATAGCGGAACCTGGATGCTCATATTGGTTCCTACATATTCTACAAAGATCTTTATCGGTCGAACCGCATAACAACATACGTTGTTCCCTTTGTCATCGGTATGTTACTTGCCCGAGATTCGATCGTCGGTATCTCAATACCTAGTTCAATCTCGTTACCGGCAAGTCTCTTTACTCATTCCGTAATGCAACATACCGCAACTAACTCATTAGTCACATTGCTTGCAAAGCTTATAGTGATGTGCATTATCGAGAGGGCCCAGAGATACCTCTCTGATACATGAAGTGACAAATCCTAATCTCGATCTAAGCCAACTCAACAAACACCATTGGAGACACCTGTAGAGCGTCTTTATAGTCACCCAGTTATGTTGTGACGTTTGATAGCACACTAAGTGTTCCTCTGGTATTCGGGATTTGCATAATCTCAGTCATAGGAACATGTATAAGTCATGAAGAAAGCAATAGCAATAAACTAAACAATAATAGTGCTAAGCTAACGGATGGGTCAAGTCAATCACATCATTCTCTAATGATGTGATCCCGTTCATCAAATGACAACTCATGTCTATGGTTAGGAAACTTAACCATCTTTTGATTAACGAGCTAGTCAAGTAGAGGCATACTAGTGACACTCTGTTTGTCTATGTATTTTCACATGTACTAAGTTTCCTATTAATACAATTCTAGCATGAATAATAAACATTTATCAATGATATAAGGAAATATAAATAACAACTTTATTATTGCCTCTAGGGCATATTTCCTTTAGTCTCCCACTTGCACTAGAGTCAATAATCTAGATTACATTGTAATGATTCTAACACCCATGGAATCTTGGTGCTGATCATGTTTTGCTCGTGAGAGAGGCTTAGTCAACGGGTCTGCAACATTCAGATCCGTATGTATCTTGCAAATCTTTATGTCTCCCTCCTTGACTTGATCGCGGATGGAATTCAAGCGTCTCTTGATGTGCTTGCTTCTTTTATGAAATCTGCATTCCTTTGCCAAGGCAATTGCACCAGTATTGTCACAAAAGATTTTCATTGGACCCGATGCACTAGGTATGACACCTAGATCGGTTATGAACTCCATCCAGACTCCTTCATTTGCTGCTTCCGAAGCAACTATGTACTCTGCTTCACACGTAGATCCCGCCACGACGCTCTGCTTGGAACTGCACCAACTGATAGCTCCACCATTCAATAAAAATACGTATCCGGTTTGTGACTTAGAGTCATCCGGACCAGTGTCAAAGCTTGCATCGACGTAACCATTTACGACTAGCTCTTTGTCACCTCCATAAACGAGAAACATATCCTTAATCCTTTTTAGGTATTTCAGGATGTTCTTGACCGCTGTCCAGTGATCCACTCCTGGATTACTTTGTTACCTCCCTGCTAAACTAATAGCAAGGCACACATCAGGTCTGGTACACAACATTGCATACATGACAGAACCTATGGCTGAAGCATAGGGAATGACTTTCATTTTCCCTCTATCTTCTGCAGTGGTCGGGCATTGAGTCTGACTCAACTTCACACCTTGTAACACAGGCAAGAACCTTTCTTTGCTTGATTCATTTTGAACTTCTTCAAAACTTTATCATGGTATGAGCTTTGTGAAAGTCCAATTAAGCATCTTGATCTATCTCTATAGATCTTGATGCCCAATATATAAGCAGATTCACCGAGGTCTTTCATTTAAAAATTCTTATTCAAGTATCCTTTTATGCTATTCAGAAATTCAGTATCATTTCCGATTAACAATATGTCATCCACATATAATATCGAAAATGCTATAGAGCTCCCACTCACTTTCTTGTAAATACATGCTTATCCAAAAGTCTCTATAAAACCATATGCTTTGATCACACTATCAAAGCGTATATTCCAACTCCGAGATGCTTGCACCAGTTCATAAATGGATCGCTGGAGCTTACACACTTTGTTAGCACCTTTTGGATCGACAAAACCTTCATGTTGCATCATATACAACTCTTCTTTAAGATATCCATTAAGGAATGCAATTTTGACATCCACTTGCCAAATTTCATAATCATAAAATGCGGCAATTGCTAACATGATTCGGACGGACTTAAGCATCACTACGGGTGAGAACGTCTCATCGTAGTCAACTCCTTGAACTTGTCGAAAACCTTTCGCAACAAGTCGAGCTTTGTAGACAGTAACATTACCGTCAGCGTCAGTCTTCTTCTTGAAGATCCATTTATTCTCTATGGCTTTCCGATCATCGCGCAAGTTAACCAAAGTCCATACTTTGTTCTCATACGTGGATCCCATCTTAGATTTCATGGCCTCAAGCCATTTTGCGGAATCTGGGCTCATCATCGCTTCCTCATAGTTCGTAGGTTTGTCATTGATGACCCACAAGTATAGGGGATCTATCGTAGTCCTTTCGATAAGTAAGAGTGTCAAACCCAATGAGGAGCAGAAGGAAATGATAAGCGGTTTCCAGCAAGGTATTCTCTGCAAGTACTGAAATAAGTGGTAATAGATAGTTTTGTGATAGGATAATTTGTAACGAGCAACAAGTAACAAAAGTAAATAAAGTGCAGCAAGGTGTCCCAATCCTTTTTGTAGCAAAGGACAAGCCTGGACAAACTCTTATATAGATAAAAGCGCTCCCAAGAACACATGGGAATATCGTCAAGCTAGTTTTCATCACGCTTATATGATTCACGTTCGGTACTTTGATAATTTGGTATGTGGGTGGACCGGTGCTTGGGTACTGTCCTTACTTGGACAAGCATCCCACTTATGATTAACCTCTATTGCAAGCATCCGCAACTACAACAAAAGTATTAAGGTAAACCTAACCATAGCATGAAACATATGGATCCAAATCAGCCCCTTACGAAGCAACGCATAAACTAGGGTTTAAGCTTCTGTCACTCTAGCAGCCCATCATCTACTTATTACTTCCCAATGCCTTCCTCTAGGCCCAAATAATGGTGAAGTGTCATGTAGTCGACGTTCACATAACACCACTAGAGGAGAGACAACATACATCTCATCAAAATATCAAACGAATACCAAATTCACATGACTACTAATAGAAGACTTCTCCCATGTCCTCAGGAACAAACGTAATTACTCACAAAGCATAAACATGTTCATAATCAGAGGGGTATTAATATGCATATAGGATCTGAACATATGATCTTCCACCAATTAAACCAACTAGCATCAACTACAAGGAGTAATTAACACTACTAGCAACCTACTAGCACCAATCCCGAACTTGGAGACAAGAATTGGATACAAGAGATGAACTAGGGTTTTGAGCAGAGATGGTGCTGATGAAGATGTTGATGGAGATTGCCCTCTCCCGATGAGAGGAGCATTGGTGATGACGATGGCGATGATTTCCCCCTCCCGGAGGGAAGTTTCCCCAGCAGAACAGCTCTGCCGGAGCCCTAGATTGGATCCACCAAGGTTCCGCCTCGTGGCGGCGGAGTTTCGCTCGGGAAGATGGCTTATGCTTTTTTCCCATCGAAAGACTTCATATAGCAGAAGATGGCCACCAGAGGGCCACCAGGGGGGCCACGAGGTAGGGGGTGGCCCCCCTGGTGAACTTCTTCTGCTGAGTATTTTTTATATATTCTGAAAACGTTTTCCATGAAGTTTCAGGACTTTTGGAGATGTGCAGAATAGGTCTCTAATCTTTGCTCCTTTTCCAGCCCAAAATCCCAGTTGCCGGCATTCTCCCTCTTTATGTAAACCTTGTAAAATAAGAGAGAATAGGCATAAGTATTGTGACATAATGTGTAATAACATCCCATAATACAATAAATATCGATATAAAAGCATGATGCAAAATGGACGTATCAACTCCCCCAAGCTTAGACCTCGCTTGTCCTCAAGCAAAAGCCAATAACGTTAAATATGTCCACATGTTTAGAGGTAGAGGTGTCGATAAAATAAAATACGGACATGAGGGCATCATGATCATTCTTAGAACAGCAACATATATGGATATTGTCATATGACTTCTTATGCTAGAGTAATAATTTAATCACACTTTCAAGTATGAATCATAAACTTCATTGAAAACTAACAAACTATAATCTCAGTCATTGGAGCAATTGCAATTTATCATAACATAGGAAAGAGTCAATATAAGAGCTTTTCAGCAAGTCCACATACTCAACTATCATATAGTCTTTCACAATTGCTGACACTCACGCAATACTTATGGGTATGGAGTTTTAATCGGACACAGAGAAAGATAGGGGCTTATAGTTTTGCCTCCCAACGTTTTAGCTCAAGGGTAATGTCAACAATAATAGTTCATGAAAACTCACATCCAATTAACCATATATACCAGGATCTTTCCAACATACTGTGCTTGCCAAAGGATAAAACGTAAAAGGAAGGGTGAAGATCACCGTGACTCTTATGTAAGGTAGGAGATAAAAGTAAAAGATAGGCCCTTCGCAGAGGGAAGCAGAGGTTGTCATGCGCTTTAATGGTTGGATGCACAAAATCTTAATGCGAAAGAAGGTCACTTTATATTGCCACTTGTGATATGGACCTTTATTATGCAGTCTGTCGCTTTTATTTCTTCCATATCACATGATCGTATAAAGCTTATTTTCTCCCACACTAATAAGTCATACATATTTAGAGAGCAATTTTTATTGCTTGCACCGATGACAACTTACTTTGAGGATCTTACTCAATCCATAGGTTGGTATGGTGGACTCTCATGGCAAAACTGGTTTAAGGGTATCTGGAAGCACAAGTAGTATATCTACTTGGTGCGATGAATTGGCTAGCATGAGGGGGAAAGGCAAGCTCAACATTTTGGAGCATCCATGACAATATAATTTATCTCAGATATAAGAAAACATAACCCATTACGTTGTCTTCTTTGTCCAACGTCAACTCTTCAGCATGTCATATTTTAATGTGTCACACCCTAGCTAGTTCAAGCATTAGAGTGTGCATCATGTTTAATTTCCTTTTAAGTTTGAAATGGGGATGACAGAACCCCCAACACCCCCCTGGAAACAACTAGGGTTTACTAAAATTATTTTTGATGAACCTGAAATGCCCTTCTAAAAAGTTCACTCTCTTGTCTTGGGTTGGAACCTCTGGCAAAATTTGTGCACAATTTTCTAGGTCAACAGAAGGTCATTGAATTAAATCATAAGTATTTGATTTTGGGCATTTAAATGCTATAAAATAATTTAAATGCTCAAATAATTCTGGAAATAAATGTTTGCTATTGGAAATATTCTAAACAGAGCCCACAATTATTTTTAGGATTTTTGGAAATGTTTTAGTATTTTTAATAAAGCCCAACAGTTGCAGAAAAAAATAGAAAACAGAAACAAATAAGAAAAAGAGAGAGAGGGAAACCCACCTGGGCCTCACCTGTGCTGGCCCAGCCCACCTGGCTCGGCCCAGCCGACTGGCCTTGCCAGTCGTCCTCCTCCTCCTGCCAGGAGGACGAGGAGCGCATGGCCGGCGCCCGCGGCCACACGCCGGCCACCTCCTGCTTCTACCGACGACCTGGAGGCGTCTAGGGGTGCCACGCCGACCCCCACGTCCCCCTCTCTCCCTCCCTCACTCTCCTCCTTGTCTCCCTCACCCTCTCCCGCAATGGTCGAGCACGATCCTCGCCCCCGTTCGCCGTAGTCGTCACCAGAGCCACCCCCTCGCCTCTCCGACAAGCCCATTAGCTCCGCGCTGCCGTCCTCGACCTCCTCGTCGACTCACGCGATGCCTGACGCCTCCAAGCACCTCCCCGATGCCTTCTTCTTCCTCGGTCCGCAGAGATCGCCGGCAATGCCCCGACGACGTCCGACCTCCCCCGAGCCCGCTGAGACGCGTTCTGTAACTGCTGTGAGCCCATCTTTCTTCCGCCCCTCTCCCCGCGCTTGTCCGCGTCCTCCAACCCCCTCTGCCATCGAGGCCGAGAGCTCGGCTCCGCCGGCCATGTCGCCGCCGTGGCCACAGGCGCGTAAGCTCGAATCCGAGCACGCCTTCGTCTTCCACGTGCTCCCAGGAGCCCGTCGCATAGTTCCACGCGCCTCGCCGTGCCCCGCAGCCTCGGTTTCGGCCTCGCCCGAACTCCGGCCTCTGCCAAGGTCGTCGCCGGCGACGTTTTCGGCCACCCTAGCTCCACCCACTGCCACCACTCGATGCGGTTTGCTCCCAGCTATGCGTAGATGCTCTCCGCCGTTGTTTTGGTTGCCGGAGCACGAAACCCGCAGCCCTCCGCCGCGTCTGGCCTCACCGGCGGCTAAACGCCGGCGAGTTTGACTCAGTTTGACCCCTGTGTGGGCCCAGGTAGACCCCCCCGAGTCTATGACAGGTGGGGCCGGTCTGCTAATTAGCTTAGGATTAGTTTTAACTAAGTTCAATTAGTTCAGTCACTGACATGTGGGCCCAGGCCCCACTGACAGCTAATTAGTGTTAATCTAATTCTGTTAACTAGTTGTGACACTGACAGAGAGGGCCCACCAGTCAGGTTTGACCTGGCCGACCCAGTTGACCCGCTGATGTCACATCTATGTCATGCTGACGCATTAATTCAATTACTGGATTTATTCTTTAGTAGGAAATTCCAGAAAATAGTCAAAACTTCTAAAAATCATAGAAATCAACCATAGCTCCAAATGCAAATATTTATATATGAAAAATGATTACAAAATTCAAACTATCCATCTGTAATGGTTTCATGCATGACAAAACAAGTTAACCTTGCTGTTTAAGCAGAAGAAGGTGATGCTCTAATAAGGCCATGTTTAATGAGCTCATATTTGAATCTTTGATTCAAATGAGTTCATCCCCTTCTGTTTTAGCTTGCATTAGGCCAAGAAACTTTCATCTTGCCATGTCATAGCATGCATCTTATTGTTGCATATTGCCATGTGTTGATTATGCTTCGGTGTGTCTTTCGTGGTAGGTTCTGCCTCCGAGGATAACCCCGAGTATCCGTCTGAAGGGCAGTACCCTACTACCACTACAACAGGCAAGCAACCCATTGATCATTCCGATACAAACCCATGTTCTCTCTTCTGCTCTTGTTTACTGCATTAAGACAACGTGATTCAAACTGCTGTGTGCTATGGTAGTTGAACCCTTATCCTCTGCATGACCTGTCATTGTCACAGTAACTAGATGAAACCCACTAGCATGTGTAGGAGTTGATTGAGCCATGTATGTGATTCCTACCTTGCTATGCCTGCTATGCTTAGAGTTGTGTCAGGTCTGGTTCATCTGGGTGATGGGCTAGAGTGATATGATTATGTCGGTAATATGAGGGATGTGTTGAACATGTTTTGGTAAAGGTATCGATGAGAGGCCATGTAGGAGTACATGGTGGGTTGTTTCATTCAGACCATCCATAAGAACTGAGATCTGTATGTGTGATTTAAGATGTAGTTACTACCGTACATTGGGCCCGAAACCAATGGACCCTCTCAGCTTCTTAAATACCTTAGTACTCTGTCCAGGAGTTGCAAATAGTTTCTGGTGTTTGTAGGTTACGTGTTGGCGGCCATGCGTAGCGTTGACCCTAGGGGTGGGCTATGTTGCGGTAGATACACCGTGGCACGGTGTACCGAGTCACCCGTTTGGTGTCACGGGAACACTGTTCACATCGTTCGGGGCCGTATGTGGAAACCTCGACCGGACTCCCTGCGGATGGAACCTGGATAGGCGATACACCTGGACCAGAGACTTAAGTGTTTAGGTAGGCCGTGGCCGACACCCTCGCTGGCTTCCGCTTGAAGGTTGCCGAGTACATGTCGTGTAAACGGCGGTAAGTGGTGAAAGCATGTATGAAGAAGTATACCCCTACAGGGTTAACATCATCTATTAGAATAGCCGCGTCCGCGGTAAAGGACTACTTGGTTGCCTATACAGTTCATAGACAAGTTAATGGATACTACTAAAAGACTTAAGATAAGTGTGAGTACCGAGGATGGCCCTCTCATAGGATGACGAGAGAGGATCCCTGGTGGAGTATTGTGTTGGTGAGTAGTGGACTCATGTGCGAAAACTACTTTACTAGTGGAGTACCATAGGATAGCTTAGCCAAGAGTCAAAGCTGGCTTGCTGCAATAACCCCACCACCTTCTTGAGAATGAGCATGTATATTAGGTTCTGATGTAAGACTTGCTGAGTACCTTTGTACTCATGTTTGCTTAATTACTGTTTTCAGACGACAACACCGCCCCCTCCGATGGGTTCTACGTAGACCTTGACGTCGACGAGTGACTAGCCACCTAGGTGGTGATCCTGGCCATGAAGGGCCCTATGTAGATAGACAGGCTTCGAGAAGCCTTCTTTCTTTCTAGTGTCTGTACTCAGACTAGTTGCTTCCGCATGTGCTTGTATGATTGTATGACTTGAGTGTCGGGTCATGTGACCCCTATCTGCATGAACTTGTTATGTATGGCTCTCTGGAGCCTTTAAATAAAGTACTTGAGTTGTAGAGTTTTGTTGTGATGCCATGTTGTATGTACTCATATCGGGCATATTGTGTGTATGATTGAAATGCTTGGTATGAGTGGGATCCGACAATCTAGTTGTTTATCCTTGGCAGCCTTTCTTATGGGGAAATGTAGTCTAGTGTTCCTCGAGCCATAGTAGTCCGCTACAGCCCGGTTCACCGGAGTCCTGCTAGCCCAGCACTACTACTCAGGACACTTGACTAGCCGGCATGTGTTTCACGTCGTTCCTATGTCTGTCCCTTCGGGGAAATGTCACGCGGTGACATCCGGAGTCCTGCCTAGCCTGCTACAGCCCGGGTTCCCCGGAGTCCTGTTAGCCCAGTGCTACAGCCCGGAATCACTCGCTGATGACCGACATGCTCGATGTGATTCATGTATGCCTGTCTCCATAGGTCTGTGCCGCTTTGGGTTCACGACTAGCCATGTCGGCCCGGGTTCTCTGTCATATGGATGCTAGCGACACTATCATATACGTGAGCCAAAAGGCGCAAACGGTCCCGGGCCACGGTAAGGCGACACCCGTGGGATACCGTGCGTGAGGCCGCAAAGTGATATGAGGTGTTACCGGCTAGATCGATGTGGCTTGGAATCGGGGTCCTGACAGCGTTGGCATCAGAGCCGGACTGCCTGTAGGTTCGTTGAGCCAAACTGGTCGATGTCGAGTCTAGAAATGCTTTAGTTATATGTAGGGGAATTGATTGTGGGAGGGAACGTAAGGCTCTTTTACTCCTTTACCTTATGCCCTCTGCTCTGAGTCATTCTCTTCTCATTCAACGTGGGTTAAGGACTAGGCTCTCTTCTTCTATCAGGTTCACGTGTTACTAATCCGTAGTAGCTTATAGGATTCTTGTTACAAGTCCCAGCTCAGTTTCTACTATTTTTAGTATGTTGCTAATTGGATCAGAACCTTGATATGATGTTGTTGAGTGGTATTGCAAACTGTTGTGGATGTCTCAAATCTTTTTCTGAGCATTTACAGCTGTTATGCTGTCCAATTTTCCCTAGAAATTCTAATGTCTTTGCATTGTGGTTGTGCTTTCAGATGGCCAACCGTGCTCAAAACCAAGTGGTTCGCCTGACCCGGTGCCTCGACGTGCCCGGTCATACTGCTATGTTAGTCCGGGTAATGATCGAGACGGGTTACCGTTGGTATCCCGAATACACCGTCGAAGAGCAATTCCGAGACTTTAATCAAAGCCAATATTTCTGCACTGTCAGGATATTTCCTTCTTATCCTGGATCTACCGAGCCCCTTCACTGTTCCTATGGACTCGGGGTTACTGTTGAGATGGCTGTGCAGGATGCTGCCTATTCCATGATGACCATCATGCGAGTCCGGACTGGCCTGCTTCGGAACACCGACTTCCGTTACATGCCAGCTTCACTTCCGGGAGCGCAAGGGTATCTTCAGGCTATCTATGCTGACTCCACTCAGGAGGACTCATTAACTCGTACCACTGCCGAGATGCTCGAAGATAAGGACCGAGAGAATCGGGCCTTGAGGCTGGAGCTTTTCAATACCCGTGCTGATCATTGGGCCACATTGACTCGGTTTGCACCTGCGGTGCAAGCTGGATGTATGGATACAAGGGATCTGTATCCTGTGAGATCTGCTCTGCCAGACATGGTGGATTGGCGTGATGTGGGAGGCATCACCCCACCCCGTGGTCCCCGCAGGCCACCGTTTGTTGGTCCAAGACCTCATCCTAGCCCCTATGGTCCACAGGCTCCTCAGGACCGTCTGTTCCCGGATGATCACGTTGAACTTCCAGGCTATGGAGGTGACTTCTATGAGGACTACTACGGAGCTGTCTGAGTTAGTAGTAGTATCACTAGTATTGTAGTAGTTGTATCTCCACTGTCCTGCGTGACTTGTGGAATATGACTTTGTGTGTAATCAATTCCGGAGGTGTAGACAAATAATGTATAGGAGCTTGGAATGCCTCCGATGAGATGTAACGTCTTTCATCATAGTTGTACTGTAGCCTGGGCTTGTACTAAACTATGTATGATGTGTATGACCGTTGGTATATATATGGCAGTTTTATATTACCATGACATACGGATGAACATCTCTGCATTCCGTGTTATCCATTACATTCTGCACTTCCTTGCTAAGTTTGAGCCATCCTTATCTAAACCGTTGTCTTGTTATCTCCTAGGATGGTCAACACCCGCAGCAACCCTGCTGCCTCGGAGCAGGGGGAAGCCAGTGCAGCTAGGGGTGAAAATCTGCCTCACCCGCCTTCTCTGGCCGAAGTGATGCTGGAGGCGGAAAGAAACAAGCGTGAGACTAACCGCCTGCTAGAGCGGATTGAGCAGAACACTGCACGCCATCAGCGAAATGACTTGGTGTCAATCAATGACTTTATCAAGCTGTACCCACCAAAGTTTAACCATTCCGTCGAGCCCCTCGACGCGGATGACTGGCTTCGCAGCATTACCCACAAGCTACGTTCTGCCAACGTAGCCGAAGCCGACAAGGTTACTTATGCTGCCTATCACCTCGAAGGCCCTGCTAGCCTCTGGTGGGAAAACTTCGAAGCTATGCGCCCGGTCGGCCAAATTACTACTTGGGCTGAATTCAGTGAAGCTTTCCGTGAACATCACATTCCGGAAGGTCTCATGGATCGCAAGAGGGAGGAGTTCTGCAATTTCACCCAAGGAAGACTGACTGTGGATGCATATAGTCGTGAATTTGGGAATCTGGCACGTTATGCCCCTGAAGAGGTATCTACTGACGCTAAGAAGCAGGCAAGGTTCCGCAAGGGACTTAGCCCTGAGCTTCGCCGCGATCTTCGTCTGCACGAGTGCACCTCCTTTCAGAAGTTGGTCAACAAAGCCATCAGTGCTGAGACAGGCCAGACTGATTATGATGCTTCACGCAAGCACTCCCGTGATTTTGGCTCTTCATCCGGCTCTGGAGCTCAGAAGCGCCGGGTGTGGATCCCAAGCACGGCACTGCCACCCAGGTTCATCCCGAGGCCATCCTTTGAGGCGCCTCGTCCCAACCAGCAATTTGCACCGCCCAAGCCCTATGGTGGCCCCGCTGCTAATGCTGCTCCACGCCCCAATGTGGTGACATGCTTCAAGTGTGGAGAGCCGGGTCACTATAGTCGAGAGTGTCCCCAGAACAACCCTAATCAAACTGGAAAGTCCGTTGGCCGTGGTAAGCCCGCGGGAAAGACATTCTACGCCAAGCCGGCCACCACTGCCCGTGGCCATGTCAACTATGTTTCAGCCGAGGAGGCTCATGAGGATCCTAACGTCGTCCTTGGTACGCTCCTTGTTAACTGCCATCCGGCATCTGTTCTTTTCGATACTGGAGCATCTCATTCATTCATATCCGAGAACTATGCTCGAATGCATAACACGACATTCTGTGACATGCCCACTTCCATGGTAATTCAAACTCCGGGTTCCAAATGGCAAACTTCTAGAGTAAGCCATGGGAACGAAATTCTTGTCGATAGACTTGTCTTCCTTGCTTCCTTAATAGCTCTCAAGTCCTCGGACATAAACATCATTTTGGGTATGGACTGGATGTCAGCTCATTATGCTAAGATTGATTGTGCCACTAGAACCGTTCAACTTACTCACCCATCGGGCAAGACAGTCAATGTCTTAACTCGAGTGGCCAAGCGCCAGCTTTACTCCCTAAATGCCAACCCCCTTCCAGACCTTGAGGATGTTCCGGTAGTCCGAGACTTTCCGGATGTCTTTCCAGAAGAACTGCCAGGTGTTCCACCTGACAGGGATGTCGAGTTTGTGATAGACCTTGTTCCAGGAACCGTTCCAATTTCTAGAAGACCCTACAAGATGGCACCCTTAGAACTAGCCGAGCTTAAGAACCAACTCGATGAGTCCTTGAAAAAGGGTTTCATCCGTCCTAGTTCCTCTCCTTGGGCTTGCCCCGTCCTCTTCGTCAAGAAGAAGGATGGAACGGATCGAATGGTTGTAGATTACCGACCTGTCAACCTGGTCACCATCAAGAACAAGTATCCGCTTCCCAGGATCAACGATCTGTATGATCAGCTCGCTGGATCCTCAGTCTTTTCCAAGATGGATTTGAGGTTGGGCTACCATCAAATCAAAATCAGAAACGGGGACATTCCCAAAACGGCCTTTGTTACTCGTTATGGCCAATACGAGTACACCGTTATGTCCTTCGGTTTAACCAATGCCCCAGCTACCTTCTCCCGGTTAATGAACTCGGTCTTCATGGAGTATTTGGATAAATTTGTCGTAGTATACCTCGATGACATACTCATCTACTCCAAGAATGAAGAGGAACATGCCGAACATCTAAGGCTGGTATTGATGAAACTTCGAGAGCATCGCCTTTATGCCAAATTCTCCAAGTGTGAATTTTGGTTGCCAGAAGTGACCTATCTAGGCCATGTAATCTCTGGTAAGGGTATTGCTGTCAATCCCGAGCGAGTTCAAGCCGTCCTTGATTGGACTCCACCTGAGACGGTCAAGCAAGTTCGGAGCTTCCTTGGCTTAGCGAGCTATTGCCGCCGCTTCGTCGAGAATTTCTCCAAGGTTGCTAAACCTCTAACTGAACTCCTCAAGAAAGATAAAAAGTTCGAGTGGACTCCACAGTGCGAGTTCAGTTTTCAGGAACTGAAAAGACGCCTGACATCTGCTCCCGTACTGGTACCACCAGATTTCTCCAAGGACTTTATTATCTATTGCGACGCCTCGCGACAAGGACTAGGTTGCATACTCATGCAAGATCGTCAGGTAATTGCCTATGCTTCACGGCAATTACACCCACATGAGGAAAATTATCCCACACATGATCTAGAGCTTGCAACTGTAGTCCATGCACTCAAAACCTGGCGACATTACCTCCTCGGTAATCGTTGCGAGATCTTCACCGATCACCAAAGTTTGAAATATATCTTCACCCAACCAGATTTGAATCTCAGGCAAAGACATTGGGTCGATTTGATCTCGGATTACGACTTAGGAATAACTTACACCCCGGGCAAAGCCAATGTCATGGCTGATGCACTAAGTCGTAAATCCTATTGTAACAACCTGATGTTACAACAAAGTCAACCACTTCTCCATGAGGAATTTGGTAAGCTAAATCTTCACATTGTTCCTCGAGGATTCCTATCCACCCTGGTGGCGAAACCTACCCTTACGGATCAGATTATCAAGGCACAGAAGGTAGATCCGGGAATCTCCCATATTAAGAGAAACATTAAAAAAGGAGTCGCGAATTGTTTCTCCATTGATGATCAAGGTGTCGTATACTTTGGAAATCGCCTAGTGGTTCCAAAGGCACGGAACCTGAGGCGACTGATCCTTAAGGAAGCTCATGAATCCCCTCTCACCATTCATCCTGGTAGTACTAAAATGTATCAAGACCTACGCCAGAGGTTTTGGTGGACTAGGATGAAGAGAGAAATCGCTCAATACATTGCTAATTGCGACATTTGTCGTCGTGTTAAAGCAGAGCATCAACGGCCTGCTGGCACCCTTCAACCTTTGGCTATTCCCGAGTGGAAATGGGATAAAATCAATATGGATTTCATCACTAGGTTTCCCAGGACCAAGAGAGGGAATAATGCCATCTTCGTCGTGATCGACCGTCTTTCCAAAGTAGCCCACTTTCTACCTGTTCGTGAGAGTATCACCGCTAGCCAGCTAGCCGATTTATACACCTCCCGAATAGTGTCTCTTCATGTTGTTCCATTGGAAATTAACTCAGACCATGGGAGTCTCTTCACCTCTCGATTTCGGGAAAGTTTCCAAAATGCTATGGGAACTCATCTCTCCTTTAGCACCGCCTTCCATCCTCAGTCAAGTGGTCAAGTAGAACGAGTCAATCAAATTCTGGAAGATATGCTCCGAGCCTCTGTCATCTCGTTCGGAATGGGTTGGGAGAATTGCCTTCCATTCGCGGAGTTTGCTTATAACAATAGTTATCAAGCCAGCTTGGGCAAGTCTCCATTAGAACTTCTCTATGGACGAAAATGTCGAACGCCTCTTAACTGGTCATAAACCGGGGAAAGACAACTCTTTGGCCCGGATATGATTCAGGAAGCAGAAGAACAGGTTCGCGTTATTCGTGAGAAATTGAAAACAGCCCAATCTCGTCAAAAGAGTCAATATGATCGCAAACATAAGCCTATGACTTATGAAGACGGCGAGAAGGCTTACCTTCGGGTTACTCCGTTAAAGGGAACCCATCGTTTCGGTATCAAAGGCGAATTGGCTCCTCGTTACATTGGACCCTTTCGCATTCTTGCCAAACGGGGAGAAGTTGCCTACCAATAGGAACTACCTTAGCATCTTTCCAGAGTTCACGATGTCTTCCATGTTTCTCAACTCAGGCGTTGCTTCGCGGATCCTATCCGTGGAGTGGACCAAGAAACGCTTGATCTACAAGATAACCTCTCATATTGGGAATATCCCGTTTGTATCCTTGATCAAGCCGAGCGTACCACTCAACGTCGTAATATCAAGTTTCTCAAGGTTCAATGGTCACACCATTCCGAGAAAGAAGCCACTTGGGAAAGGGAGGATCGTCTTTGACTCGAGTACCCCACCTTCTTTCCGGAGGATCCTAAATGTCGGGACGAGATTCTTTTGAGTGGGGGTGAGTTGTCACACCCGAGCTAGTTCAAGCATTAGAGTGTGCATCATGTTTAATTTCCTTTTAAGTTTGAAATGGGGATGACAGAACCCCCAACACCCCCTGGAAACAACTAGGGTTTACTGAAATTATTTTCAATGAACCTGAAATGCCCTTCTAAAAAGTTCACTCTCTTGTCTTGGGTTGGAACCTCTGGCAAAATTGGTGCACAATTTTCTAGGTCAACAGAAGGTCATTGAATTAAATCATAAGTATTTGATTTTGGGCATTTAAATGCTATAAAATAATTTAAATGCTCAAATAATTCTGGAAATAAATGTTTGGTGTTGGAAATATTCTAAACAGAGCCCACAATTATTTTCAGGATTTTTGGAAACGTTTTAGTATTTTTAATAAAGCCCAACAGTTGCAGAAAAAAATAGAAAACAGAAACAAATAAGAAAAAGAGAGAGAGGGAAACCCACCTGGGCCTCACCTATGCTGGCCCAGCCCACCTGGCTCGGCCCAGCCGACTGGCCTTGCCAGTCGTCCTCCTCCTCCCGCCAGGAGGACGAGGAGCGCGTGGCCGGCGCCCGCGGCCACACGCCGGCCACCTCCTGCTTCTGACGACGCCCTGGAGGCGTCTATGGGTGCCACGCCGACCCCCACGTCCCCCTCTCTCCATCCCTCACTCTCCCCTCGTCTCCCTCACCCTCTCCCGTGATGGCCGAGCGCGATCCTCACCCCCGTTTGCCGTAGTCGTCACCAGAGCCACCCCCTCGCCTCTCCGACAAGCCCATTAGCTCTGCGCTGTCGTCCTCGACCTCCTCGTCGACTCACGCGACGCCGGACGCCTCCAAGCACCTCCCCGATGCCTTCTTCTTCCTCGGTCCGCCGGGATCGCCGGCAACGCCCCGACAACGTCCGACCTCCCCCAAGCCCGCTGAGACACGTTCTGCAACCGCTGTGAGCCCATCTTTCTTCCGCCCCTCTCCCCGCGCTCGTCCGCGTCCTCCAACCCCCTCTGCCATCGAGGCCGAGAGCTCGGCTCCGCCGGCCATGTCGCCGCCGTGGCCACAGGCGCGTAAGCTTGAATCCGAGCACGCCTTCGTCTTCCACGCGCTCCCAAGAGCCCGTAGCACCATTCCACGCGCCTCGCCGTGCCCCGCAGCCTCTGTTTCGTCCTCGCCCGAACTCCGACGGCCGCCAAGGTCATCGCCGGCGATGTTTCCGGCCACCCTAGCTCCACCCACTGCCACCACTCAATGCGGTTTGCTCCCAGCTATGCGTAGATGCTCTCCGCCGTCGTTTTGGTTGCCGGAGCACGAAACCCGCAGCCCTCAGCCGCGTCTGGCCTCGCCGGCGGCTAAACACCGGCGAGTTTGACTCAGTTTGACCCCTGTGTGGGCCAAGGTAGACCCCCCCTGAGTCTATGACAGGTGGGCTGGTCTGCTAATTAGTTTAGGATTAGTTTTAACTAAGTTCAATTAGTTCAGTCAATGACATGTGGGCCCAGGCCCCACTGAGAGCTAATTAGTGTTAATCTAATTCTGTTAACTAGTTGTGACACTGACAGAGAGGGCCCACCAGTCAGGTTTGACCTGGCCGACCTAGATGACCCGCTGACGTCACATCTATGTCATGCTGACGCATTAATTCAATTACTGGATTTATTCTTTAATAGGAAATTCCAGAAAATAGTCAAAACTTCTAAAAATCATAGAAAATCAACCATAGCTCCAAATGCAAAGATTTATATATGAAAAATGATCAGAAAAATTCAACCTATCCATCTGTAATGGTTTCATGCATGACAAAACAAGTTAACCTTGCTGTTTAAGCAGAATAAGGTGATGCTCTAATAAGGCCATGTTTAATGAGCTAATATTTGAATCTTTGATTCAAATGAGTTCATCCCCTTCTGTTTTACTTTGCATTAGGCCAAGACACTTTCATCTTGCCATGTCATAGCATGCATCTTATTGTTGCATATTGCCATGTATTGATTATGCTTCGGTGTGTCTTTCGTGGTAGGTTCTGCCTCCGAGGATAACCACTACAACAGGCAAGCAACCCATCGATCATTCCGATACAAACCCATGTTCTCGCTTCTGCTCTTGTTTACTGCATTAAGACAACGCGATTCAAACTGTTGTGTGCTACGGTAGTTGAACCATTATCCTCTGCATGACCTGTCATTGCCACAGTAACTAGATGAAACCCACTAGCATGTGTAGGAGTTGATTGAGCCATGTATGTGATTCCTACCTTGCTATGCCTGCTATGCTTAGAGTTGTGTCAGGTCTGGTTCATCTAGGTGATGGGCTAGAGTGATATGATTATGTCGGTAATATGAGGGATGTGTTGAACATGTTTTGGTAAAGGTATCGATGAGAGGCCATGTAGGAGTACATGGTGGGTTGTTTCATTGAGACCGTCCATAAGAACTGAGATCTGTATGTGTGATTTAAG
Source organism: Triticum aestivum (assembly GCF_018294505.1). Lineage (NCBI taxonomy): Eukaryota > Viridiplantae > Streptophyta > Magnoliopsida > Poales > Poaceae > Triticum > Triticum aestivum. Next base: position 568,708,911 of record NC_057800.1, read on the forward strand.
ATGCAGTTACTACCGTACATTGGGCCCAAAACCAATGGACCCTCTCGGCTTCTTAAATACCTTAGTACTCTGTCCAGGAGTTGCAAATAGTTTCTGGTGTTTGTAGGTTACGTGTTGGCGGCCGTGCGTAGCGTTGACCCTAGGGGTGGGCTATGTTGCGATAGATACACCGTGGCACGGTGTACCGAGTCACCCGTTTGGTGTCTCGGGAACCCTGTTCACATCGTTCGGGGCCGTATGTGGAAACCTCGGCTGGACTCCCTGCGGATGGAACCTCGATAGGCGATACACCTGGACCAGAGACTTAAGTGTTTAGGCCGTGGCCGACACCCTCGTTGGCTTCCGCTTGAAGGTTGCCGAGTACATGTCGTGTAAACGGCGGTAAGTGGTGAAAACGTGTATGAAGAAGTATACCCCTGCAGGGTTAACATCATCTATTCGAATAGCCGCGTCCGCGGTAAAGGACTACTTGGTTGCCTATACAGTTCATAGACAAGTTAATGGATACTACTAAAAGACTCAAGATAAGTGTGAGTACCGAGGATGGCCCTCTCGTAGGATGATGAGAGAGGATCCCTGGTGGAGTATTGTGTTGGTGAGTAGTGGACTCATGTGCGAAAACTATTTTACTAGTGGAGTACCGTAGGATAGCTTAGCCAAGAGTCAAAGCTGGCTTGCTGCAATAACCCCACCACCTTCTTGAGAATGAGCATGTATATTAGGTTCTGATGTAAGACTTGCTGAGTACCTTTGTACTCATGTTTGCTTAATTACTGTTTTCAGACGACAACACCGCCCCCTCCGATGGGTTCTACGTAGACCTTGACGTCGACGAGTGACTAGCCACCCAGGTGGTGATCCTGGCCATGGAGGGCCCTATGTAGATAGACAGGCTTCGAGAAGCCTTCTTTCTTTCTAGTGTCTGTACTCAGACTAGTTGCTTCCGCATGTGCTTGTATGATTGTATGACTTGAGTGTCGGGTCATGTGACCCCTATCTGTATGAACTTGTTATGTATGGCTCTCTGGAGCCTTTAAATAAAGTACTTGAGTTGTAGAGTTTTGTTGTGATGCCATGTTGTATGTACTCATATCGGGCATATTGTGTGTATAATTGAAATGCTTGGTATGAGTGGGATCCGACAATCTAGTTGTTTATCCTTGGCAACCTTTCTTATGGGGAAATGTAGTCTAGTGTTCCTCGAGCCATAGTAGTCCGCTACAGCCCGGTTCACCGGAGTCCTGCTAGCCCAGCACTACTGCTCAGGACACTTGACTGTCCGGCATGTGTTTCACGTCGTTCCTATGTCTGTCCCTTCAGGGAAATGTCACGCGGTGACATCCGGAGTCCTGCCTAGCCTGCTACAGCCCGGGTTCCCCGGAGTCCTGTTAGCCCAGTGCTACAGCCCGGAATCACTCGCTGATGTCCAACATGCTCGATGTGATTCATGTATGCCTGTCTCCATAGGTCTGTGCCGCTTTGGGTTCACGACTAGCCATGTTGGCCCGGGTTCTCTGTCATATGGATGCTAGCGACACTATCATATACGTGAGCCAAAAGGCGCAAACGGTCCCGGGCCACGGTAAGGCGACACCCGTGGGATACCGTGCGTGAGGCCACAAAGTGATATGAGGTGTTACCGGCTAGATCGATGTGGCTTGGAATCGGGGTCCTGACATAATGAGTGCTCACAATCATAAAAGATGTCCAAGACAGTATATTTATATGTGAAGACCTCTCTTTCTTTATTACTTCCTATTGATTGCAACGATGACCAAAACTATGCTTGTCAACTCTCAACAACTTTTATTCATCATACCTTTTCTATGTGAGCTCATTACTCTCCATAGGATCCATATGATCTCTTTGTTTCTTTTTATTTCTTTCTCTTTTCTCTTATTCACTCAAGATCATGGCAAAATAATCAAACCCTTGACTCAACACTAATCTTTGTTATATAGCTCACGGACTCGATTACATAGAAGGATCATAAAGCAAAACTCACAACTAGATCATACTAAAACTTTATTCTACTAGATCAACATATTACCAAAAGGATCAAACTAAGAAAAACGGTAAAGATAAAAGTGATGGCGATACGATACCGGGGCACCTGCCCCAAGCTTGGCAGTTGCCAAGGGGAGTGTCCATACCCATGTGATTATGTTTCCTTTTTCAGGGATGGTGATGTGATATTCTTGGCGATGATGCCCCTCAGGATACGATTCTCCTCCTCGAGCTTATTGACTTGCTGCTTGAGGTCCATTATTTCCTTTCGAAGTTTTCCTGTAACAGCCAAAGCTCCCTGCACCCAAGGGTGCTGCATAGCTACGGGAAACCAGTAACACTCTTTTTCATATTCTCATAAGAAAGAAATCTAACATTGGAAGGGATAACCGAATTTGGAATAGCTGAGCTCTGCAGTTCTCCAATCGTGAACCCAACTCGGAAGCAAGAAGTGACTTCTTGATCCTCCATGGCATCTATCCTTATCAAATCAGCCTCCATCTCTTCCTCCGTTCCTGGCCCAAAGTGGTCAGCATCACTGTTTGTCCTTGGTTCCGATGCTGGATGAGACACCCGGCTCTCCCCGACTGACTCTTGAGAAGACATCTCGCTCTAATCTGCAGCAACAACAGCTCGAAACAAAAATAGAGGATATTTGCGTGATACGGGAGTCGAAACCTCTGGGAGATTATATAATGAATTTTTACCGACCAAAATACATATCATGCAAGAAAACGGAGTCCGGAGAGCGCACGAGGTGCCCACGAGGTAGGGGGGCGCGCCCAGGGGGTAGGGTGCACCCTCCACCCTCGTGGAGGCCTCGTGTCCTTCCCGGACTGCTTCTTATTTTTCTAAATATTCCAAAACGGAGAAATATTGCCTTAAAAACTGTTTTGGAGTCGGTTTACTTACCATACCACATACCTATTCCTTTTCGGAGTCTGAAACGTTCCGAAAAGTGTCCCTTATGTACTCCTCCGGGGTTACGGTTTCAATAACATTGGTTTCAACATTTATGGGATTACCTGAGATATAATGTTTGATTCTTTGACCGTTCACCACCTTCGGATTTGTGTCTTCGAAGTTGTTGATTTTTATGGCACCGGAACGATAGACCTCCTCGATAACGTAAGGACCTTCCCATTTAGAGAGAAGTTTTCCTGCAAAAAATCTTAAACGAGAGTTGTATAGCAATACATAATCACCTACATTAAACTCACACTTTTGTATTCTTTTGTCATGCCATCTTTTAACTTTTTCTTTAAATATAGGCTTGGGTTCTCCATTCATCAAGTGGGCTAATATCAAATAACCTCTTCTCACCGGCAAGTTTGAAATCATAGTTGAGCTCTTTAATAGCCCAATATGCCTTGTGTTCTAGTTCGAGAGGTAATTGACATGCTTTTCCATAAACCATTTTATACGGAGACATACCCATAGGATTTTATATGCAGTTCTATAGGCCCATAATGCATCATCAAGTTTCTTGGACCAATTTTTTCTAGATCTATTAACAGTCTTTTGCAAAATTAATTTGAGCTCTCTATTACTCAATTCTACTTGACCACTAGACTGTGGGTGATAAGGAGATGCAATTCTATGATTAACATCATATTTAGCAAGCATTTTATGGAAAGCACCATGAATAAAATGTGAACCACCATCAGTCATTAAATATCTCGGGACTCCAAACCTCGGAAAAATAACTTCTTTAAGCATTTTAATAGAAGTGTTATGATCAGCACTACTAGTTGGAATAGCTTCTACCCACTTAGTAATGTAATCAACAGCAACTAAAATATGTGTATAACCATTAGAGGCAGGAAAAGGTCCCATATAATCAAAGCCCCAAACATCAAATGGTTCAATAACAAGTGAATAGTTCATAGGCATTTCTTGACGTCTACTAATATTACCAATTCTTTGACATTCATCACAATATAAGACAAACTTATAGGCATCTTTGAAGAGAGTAGGCCAATAAAAACCAGATTGCAATACCTTTTGTGCGGTTCTATCTCCAGCATGGTGTCCTCCATAAGCTTTAGAGTGACACTTGCATAGGATCTATTCCTATTCATGCTTAGGTACACAACGTCTAATAACACCATCTACTCCTTCTTTATAAAGATGTGGGTCATCCCAAAAGTAATGCCTCAAATCATAGAAGAACTTTTTCTTTTGTTGGTATGTGAAACTAGGTGTTATGAATTTGGCAACAATGTAATTAGCATAATCAGCATACCATGGAGCAGTATGAGAAGCATTTATGACATTTAATTGTTCATCAGGAAAACTAGCATCAATAGGTAGTGGGTCATCAAGAATATTTTCTAACCTAGACAAGTTGTCTGCAACGGGGTTCTCAGCTCCCTTTCTGTCAACAATATGTAAGTCAAATTCTTGTAGCAAGAGAACCCATCTAATAAGTCTAGGTTTAGCATCTTTATTTTCCATAAGATATTTAATAGCAGCATGATCAGTGTGAATAGTTACTTTAGAATCAACAATATAAGGTCTGAACTTATCACAAGCAAATACAACTGCTAAGAATTCTTTTTCAGTGGTAGCATAATTTCTTTGAGCATTTTCTAGAGTTTTACTAGCATATTGAATAACGTTTAATTTCTTATCAACTCTTTGCCCTAGAACAACATCTATAGCATAATCACTAGCATCACACATAATTTCAAAGGGTAAATTCCAATCAGGTGGCTGAACAATAGGTGCAGAGATTAATGCTTTCTTAAGAATTTCAAGTGCTTCTACACAATCATCATCAAAAACAAATGATATATCTTTTTGTAATAAATTAGTCAGAGGCCGAGAAATTTTTGAGAAGTCCTTAATGAACCTCCTATAAAATCCGGCTTGACCAAGGAAACTTCTTATACCTTTGATGTCCTTGGGACATGGCATCTTTTCAATAGCATCAACCTTGGCTTTATCAACTTCAATACCTCTTTCAGAAACTTTGTGCCCCAAAACAATACCTTCATTAACCATAAAGTGGCACTTTTCCCAATTCAAGACAAGATTAGTTTCTTCACATCTTTGCAAAACTCGATCAAGGTTGCTCAAGCAATCATCAAAAGAAGATCCATAGACGGAGAAGTCGTCCATGAAAACCTCACAAATCTTTTCACAAAAGTCAGAGAATATAGCCATTATGCATCTTTGAAAGGTAGCAGGTGCATTACATAAACCAAAAGGCATACGTCTATAAGCAAAAGTACCAAAAGGGCAAGTAAAAGTACTCTTTGTTTAATCCTTAGCTGACACAGATATTTGAGAGAAACCAGAATAACCATATAGAAAGCAAAAATGTGTATGTTTGGATAATCTTTCTAGCATTTGATCGATAAGGGGTAATGATCTTTTTTAGTGGCCTTATTTAATTTGCGGAAATTAATTACCATCCTATAACCTATAATAATTCTTTGAGGAATCAATTCATCTTTATCATTAGGAACGACAGTAATACCTCCCTTCTTAGGGACACAATGAACAAGACTTACCCACTGACTATCAGCAATGGGATAGATTATACCTGCCTCAAGGAGCTTTAGTATTTCCTTTCTTACCACTTCTTTCATTTTAGGATTCAGCCATCGTTGATGATCACGAACTGGTTTAGCATCTTCTTCCAAATTTATTTTATGTTGACATAGAGTGGGACTAATGCCCTTAAGATCATCAAGAGTATACCCAATAGAAGCACGGTGCTTCTTCAGAGTTTTCAATAATCTTTCTTCTTCATGCTCTGAAAGGTTAGCACTAATAATAACAGGATATATCTTTTTCTCATCAAGATAAGCATATTTAAGAGTATCAGGCAACGGTTTAAGCTCAAACACGGGATCACCCTTGGGTGGAGGAGGATCCCCTAGGATTTCAACAGACAGATTGTGTTTCAGAATAGGTTCCTGATTATACTTCATCTATTTCCCCTCTTTCATTCATAAACATATCATTTTCATGGTCTAGCAAATATTGTTCTAAAGGATCACTAGGGGTATGGCAATAGAAGCAAGACCAATAATTTCATCCTTACTAGGTAATTATTCTTCATGGTGTTGTCTACTAAATTTAGAGAAGTTAAATTCATGAGTCATATCATCTAAACCGATAGTAACAACATCCCTTTTGCAATCTATGGTAGCAGTAATAATTGTCAGGAAGGTTCTACCAAATATAATGGGACAAAAGCTATCTTGTGGGGAACCAATAATAAGAAAATCAGCAGGATATTTAGTTTTCCCACACAAGACTTCAACATCTCTAACAATTCCCATTGGTGAAATAGTATCTCTATTGGCAAGTTTAATTGTGACATCAATATATTCTATCTCAGCTGGTGCAATATCATGCATGATTTCTTTGTATAAGGAATAAGGTATTGCACTAGCACTAGCACCCATATCACATAATCCATGATAACAATGATCTCCTATTTTAACAGAAATAACAGGCATGCCTACCACCGGTCTGTTTTTATCTGTAGCACAAGGTTTAGCAATTCTAGCAGTCTCATCAAGGAAATGAATAACATGCCCATCAATATTATCAGACAAGAGATCTTTAACAATAGCAATATCAGGTTCAACTTTAATTTGCTCATGAGGTGTATAAGTTTTAATATTGCTTTTACGAACCACGGTTGAAGCTTTAGCATGATCCTTTATCCTAACAAGAAAAGGTGGTTTCTCAACATAAGAAGTAGGAACAATAGGATCATTATAAGTGACAATCTTTTCTTCAACTTTAATAGGTGCAGCTACTTTTACTTCTATGGGAGGATGGTATTTAAACCACTTCTCCTTGGGGAGATCAACATAAGTAGCAAAAGATTCACAGAAAGAAGCTACTATCTCAGAGTCAAGTCCATATTTAGTGCTAAATTTACGGAAAACATCGGTATCCATAAAAGATTTAACACAATCAAACCTAGGTGTCATACCTCACTCCTTACCTTTGTCGAGGTCCCAATCTTCAGAGTTGCATTTAATTATTTCCAATAGATCCCATTTGAATTCAATATCTTCATCATAAAAGAGCCAGCACAAGAAGTATCAAGCATGGTGCGATTGCTATTAGAAAGCCGAGCATAAAAATTTTGAATAATCATTTCTCTTGAGAGCTCATGATTGGGGCATGAATATAACATTGATTTAAGCCTCCCCCAAGCTTGAGCGATGCTTTCTCCTTCGCGAGGCCAATATATATATATATATATATATATATATATATATATATAATTGCGATCACGGTGAACAAGATGCATAGGATAAAACTTCTGATGAAATTCCAATTTCAATCGTTTGTAATTCCAGACCCCGTATCATCACATAGCCTATACCATGTCGATGCGTCTCCCTTCAAAGATAAAGGGAAGACCTTCTTCTTAACAACATCTCTGGATACACATGCAAGCTTAAATAATCCACAAACTTCATCCACATATATTAGATGCTCATCAGGATATTTTGTTCCATCTCCTAAAAAGGGATTAGCTAGCAGTTTTTCTATCATACCCGAAGGAATTTCAAAGCAGACATTTTCATTTTCAGTAGGTTCAGTAGGTTGAGGAGCTACTCTTTGCTCTACTGGTCGGGGTGAAGATACCCCAAACAAGCCCCTCAGAGGATTACTTTCCATAGTAACAAGTGACAGTAAATTTCAGCACACTATATAAATTTTCCTTACCAAATTCCACCTACCAAAGGCGCTTCACTCCCCGGCAACGACACCAGAAAAGGGTCTTGATGACCCACAAGTATAGGGGATCTATCATAGTCCTCTCGATAAGTAAGAGTGTTGACCCCAACGAGGAGCAGAAGGAAATGATAAGCGGTTTCCAGTAAGATATTCTCTGCAAGTACTGAAATAAGTGGTAATAGATAGTTTTGTGATAGGATAATTTGTAACGAGCAACAAGTAACAAAATTAAATAAAGTGAAGCAAGGTGGCACAATCCTTTTTGTAGCAAAGGACAAGCCTGGACAAACTCTTATACAGAGAAAAGCACTCCCGAGAACACATGGGAATATCGTCAAGCTAGTTTTCATCACGCTCATATGATTCGCGTTCGGTACTTTGATAATTTGGTATGTGGGTGGACCGGTGCTTGGGTACTGTCCTTACTTGGATAAGCATCCCACTTATGATTAACCTCTATTGCAAGCATCCGCAACTACAATAAAAGTATTAAGGTAAACCTAACCATAGCATGAAACATATAGATCCAAATCAGCCCCTTACGAAGCAACGCATAAACTAGGGTTTAAGCTTCTGTCACTCTAGCAACCCATCATCTACTTTTTACTTCCCAATGCCTTCCTATAGGCCCAAATAATGGTGAAGTGTCATATAGTCGATGTTCACATAACACCACTAGAGGAGAGACAACATACATCTCATCAAAATATCGAACGAATACCAAATTCACATGACTACTAATAGCAAGACTTATCCCATGTCCTCAGGAACAAACGTAACTACTCACAAAGCATAAACATGTTCATAATCAGAGGGGTATCAATATGCATATAGGATCTGAACATATGATCTTCCACCAATTAAACCAACTAGCATCAACTACAAGGATTAATTAACACTACTAGCAACCTACTAGCACCATGATACGTCTCCAATGTATCTATAATTTTTGATTGCTCCATGCTATATTATCTACTATTTTGGACATTATTGGGATTTATCATCCACTTTTATATTATTTTCGGACTAACCTATTGACCTGGAGCCCAGTGCCAGTTCCTGTTTTTTCCCTTGTTTCAGTGTTTCGAAGAAAAGGAATATCAAACGGAGTCGAAACGGAATGAAACCTTCTGGAGAAGTTATTTTTGGAAGGAAAGCAACCTGATGGACTTGGAGTGCACGTCATGAAAGAAACGAGGGAGCCACGAGGTAGGGGGGCGCGCCCTCCACCATCGTCGGCCCCTCGTGGCTCCCCTGGCGTATTTCTTCCGCCTATATATATCCATATACCCTAAAACGATCAGGGAGCAGAATAGATTAGGAGTTCTGCCGCCAGAAGCTTCTGTAGCCACCGAAAGCCAATCTAGACCAGTTCCGGCACCCTGCCGGAGGGGGAATCCCTCTTCGGTGGCCATCTTCATTATCCCGGTGCTCTCCATGACGAGGAGGGAGTAGTCCACCCTCGGGGCTGAGGGTATGTACCAGTAGCTATGTGTTTGATCGCTCTCTCTCGTGTTCTTGATTTGGCACGATCTTGATGTATCGCGAGCTTTGCTATTATAGTTGGATCTTATGTTTCTTCTCCCCCTCTAATCTCTTGTAATGGATTGAGTTTCCCCTTTAAAGTTATCTTATCGGATTGAGTCTTTAAAGATTTGAGAACACTTGATGTATGTCTTGCCGTGCGTATCTGTGGTGACAATGGGATATCACGTGATAATTGATGTATGTTTTGGTGATCAATTTGCGGGTTCCGCCCATGAACCTATGCATAGGGGTTGGCTCACGTTTTCGTCGTGATTCTCCGGTAGGAACTTTGGGGCACTCTTTGAGGTTCTATGTGTTGGTTGAATAGATGAATCTGAGATTGTGTGACGCATATCATATAATCATACCCACGGATACTTGAGGTGACATTGGAGTATCTAGGTGACATTATGGTTTTGGTTGATTTGTGTCTTAAGGTGTTATTCTAGTACGAACTCTAGGGCTATTTGCGACACTTATAGGAATAGCCCAACGGATTAATTGGAAAGAATAACTTTAAGGTGGTTTCGTACCCTACCATAATCTCTTCGTTTGTTCTCCGCTATTAGTGACTTTGGAGCGACTCTTTGTTGCATGTTGAGGGATAGTTATATGATCCAATTATGTTATTCTTGTTGAGAGGACTTGTAGTAGTGAAAGTATGAACCCTAGGCCCTATTTCCTATCATTGCAATACCGTTTATGCTCATTTTTACCATTAGTTACCTTGCTGTTTTTATAATTTCAGATTACAAAAACCTTTATCTACCATCCATATACCACTTCTGTCACCATCTCTTCGCCGAACTAGTGCACCTATACAATTTACCATTGTATTGGGTGTGTTGGGGACACAAGAGACTCTTTGTTATTTGGTTGCAGGGTTGCTTGACAGAGACCATCTTCATCCTACGCCTCCTACGGATTGATAAACCTTAGGTCATCCACTTGAGGGAAATTTGCTACTGTCCTACAAACCTCTGCACTTGGAGGCCTAACAACGTCTACAAGAAGAAGGTTGTGTAGTAGACATCAAGCTCTTTTCTGGCGCCGCTGCTGGGGAGGTTAGCGCTTGAAGGTATATCTTTAGATCTTGTAATCAAGTATTTTAGTTTCTTGTTTTATCACTAGTTTAGTTTATAGAAGAAAACTATAAAAAATGGAATTGAGTTTGTCTCATACGCTTCACGTTTTTAATATCTTTCATGAGTATGATGGAAAGGATAATTGTGCTCAAGTGCTAGAAGGAGAAATCTATAAAATTTTTGGCACTAAATATTTGAATGATGAGCATGATTGCAATGTTGTTAGTATGAATTCCTTGAATATCCATGATGCTAATGATATGCAAAGCCACAAGCTTGGGGAAGCTATGTTTGATGAAGATGATATTTTTTGTCCCCCAAGTTTTGATGAGCAAATCTATTATGATGAAAGCATGCCTCCTATCTATGATGATTATTGTGATGACACGTATGCTTTAAAGAATAATGATAACCATGAAACTTTTCATCTTGATCTTAATTTTCAATCACATGATAGTTATTTTGTTAAGTTTGCTCCCACTATTATTCATGAGAAGGAATTTGGTTATGTGGAGAGTAATAAAATTTCTATGCTTATAGATAATGAAAATAATGCTTTAGGTGTTGGTTATATTGTTGAATTCATTCATGATGCTACTGGAAATTATTATGAGGGAGGAACATATGCTTGTAGGAATTGCAATAATATAAAGTTTCCTCTCTATGTGCTTAAAGTTTTGAAGTTATGCTTGTTTTGCCTTCCTATGCTAGTTGATTATTGTTCCCATAAGTTGTTTGCTCACAAAATCCCTATGCATAGGAAGTGGGTTAGACTTAAATGTGCTAGTTATATTCTTCATGATGCTCTCTTTATGTTTCAATTCTTATCTTCTATATGAGCATCATTGAAATCATCATGCGTAGCTAGGGGCGTTAAACGATAGCGCTTGTTGGGAGGCAACCCAATTTTATTTTTGTTCCTTGCCTTTTGTTCCTGTTTATTAATAAATAATTCATATAGACTCTGTTTATATGTGGTTCTAAGCTTTTAATTAGTCTTTGTGCCAAGTAGAACCTTTGGGAAGACTTGGGGAAAGGGTCGTTGATCATGCTGTAAAAAACAGAAACTTTAGCGCTCACGAGAATTGCTGCCATTTTTATTTGGAGACTGATATTTAGTTAATTCTTTTTGCAGATGATTAATAGATAAATTACTCAGGTCCAGAAGTTTATTTGAGAATTTTATGAGTTACATAAGTATACTTTTGATCCATATTACTACAGACTATTCTGTTTTTGACAGATTCTGTTTTTTGTGTGTTGTTTGCTTATTTTGATGAATCTATGGCTAGTAAAAGAGTTTATAAACCATAGAGAAGTTGGAATACATTAGCTTTAACACCAATATAAATAAATAATGAGTTCATTACAGTACCTTGAAGTAGTGTTTTGTTTCCTTTCGCTAACAGAGCTTACGAGTTTTCTGTTAAGTTTTGTGTTGTGAAGTTTTCAAGTTTTGGGTAAAGATTCGATGGACTATGGAATAAGGAGTGGCAAGAGCCTAAGCTTGGGGATTCCCAAGGCACCCCAAGGTAATATTCAAGGAGAACCAATAGCCTAAGCTTGGGGATGCCCCGGAAGGCATCCCCTCTTTCGTCTTCGTTCATCGGTAACTTTACTTGGAGCTATATTTTTATTCGCCACATGATATGTGTTTTGCTTGGAGCGTCATTTTATATCATTTTTTCTTGATGTTTGAATAAAATATCAAGATCTGAAATTCTTAAATGTTAGAGAGAGTCTTCACATAGTTTCATAATTATTCGACTACCCATTGATCTTCACTTACATCTTTCGGAGTAGTGTGTTATTGCTCTAGTGCTTCACTTATATCTTTTAGAGCATGGTGGTGGCTTTGTTTTATAGAAACTATTATTCTCTCATGCTTCACTTAGATTATTTTGAGATTCTTAAACAGCAAGGTAATGTGCTTAATTCTAATATGCTATGTATTCAAGATTAGTAAAATTTTCTTATGAGTGTTTTGAATACTAAGAGAAGTTTGATGCTTGATGATTGTTTTGAGATATGGAGGTAATAATATCAAAGTCGTTCTAGTTGAGTAGTTGTGAAATTGAGAAATTCTTGTGTTGAAGTTTGCAAGTCCCGTAGCATGCACGTATGGTAAACGTTATGTAACAAATTTGAAACATGAGGTGTTATTTGATTGTCCTCCTTATGAGTAGCGGTCGGGGACGAGCGATGGTCTTTTCCTACCAATCTACCCCCTAGGAGCATGCGCTTAATACCGAGGTTTTTGATGACTTATAGATTTTTGCAATAAGTATGTGAGTTCTTTATGACTAATGTTGAGTCCATGGATTATACGCACTCTTACCCTTCCATCCTTGCTAGCCTCTTCGGTACCGTGCATTGCCCTTTCTCACATTGAGAGTTGGTGCAAACTTTGCCGGTGCATCCAAACCCCATGATATGATACGCTCTTTCACACATAAACCTCCTTATATCTATAACGCCCCGAGACCGATGTGCCAGGTGTCCTCCAGTTATTCTCTGTTGTTGCCTTTTCATTGCTTGCGTGTCATGCATCTCATATCATGTCATCATGTGCATTTCATTTGCATACGTGTTCGTCTCATGCATCCGAGCATTTTCCTCGTTGTCCGTTTTGCAATCCGGTGCTCCTATGTCATCCGGTGTCCCTTTCTACCTCTTTTCGTGTGTGTTTGTGTTAAACGTTTTCGGATTGGACCGAGACTTGTCATGCGGCCTTGGTTTACTACTGGTAGACCGCCTGTCAAGTTTCGTGCCATTTGGACTTCGTTTGATACTCCAACAGTTAACCGAGGGACCAAAAGGCCTCATGTGAGTTGCAGCCCAACACCCTTCCAAAGTGGCCCAAAACCCACCTAAACCACATCCATCATCTTGGTCATTCGATCACGATCACGTGGCCAAAAACCTCACCTCATTTGGAGCTTCCTAACTCCTCCTACCTCTATATAAGTGCCTCCCCTTCCAAATCACGGGGGAAACCCTAGTCTACCTCCTCCATCGCGCATCCAGACGCGTCCTCGCCGTGCCGGACATGTCCATCGCGCCCTCCACGTCGCCCGGCCAATCAGCGGCCTCCACGTCAGCTCGCGCCGCCACCCCAGGCCACTCACAGCGCGCCACATCAGCCTCGCCCGCGCCCACTTCGCTGCGGCCCGTGGAGCCCATCGCGGGCCCGCGCAGGCCCGCGCGCCGCCGCCGCTCGCTCATCTGCGGCCCGAGTTCCGCCACCCGATCCGGATCGCTTGTGCCGCCTGGGGGCCTCGTCGCCGGCCACCGGCTCTGGTGAGCCCTCGCCGGAGCTCCTCCGCCGAGCGCCTCGCCTCCCTGCGCTCCCCCGCCGCCCCGTCATGCCTCGTAGCGTGCCGCCACCGTCCGGGTGAGCCCGTGCCGCCCCCTCTTTTCTTCTCCTTCCTCTCTTGCCTCTCGCTCACTGCCTCCGTCCCACAGGAACTCACCGTGTGCCGGAGCTTCAAGTTCGCCATTCCGCTCGTTCCCTCCATTCCCGATCGGATCCGGAGGAGCCACGCCCGGATCCGTCCTCTGCGTCCTGCCCCGCATCCATTCCCGGCCTCCGCGCTCGCCGTTGTCGCTAGAGAGGCCATCCTTACTGCCGCCAGCGTTCCCTATCTCCTGCGCCGCCGCCATGGCCTCCTGCCTGAGAGGAGCGCGCGAGGAGGACGACGCCTTCGCCCTGGGCCTCCGCCTGTGTCTGTGGGCCGGCCTAGCCCCAGATCCACTGGCCCATCGCACCCCTCCTCATTTGGGCCAAGCCCAAGGGGTGAGCTACACCCTAAACCTCCGCCCCGAGCGACCTTTAGCTATGCTACGCTCGGGTGTGTTTTTTTCACTAAGTTCCAGATCTGCATACTTTTCATGCCATTTTTATCATGTCATAACTCTCCATCGGTGGTTCCGATTCGTGCGTGTAGCATATCAAAATGTTCGTCTCGAAGAGTACATCATTTCATCTCATTGCATCATTTTCATTTGAGCTCATCTTGATGCCCGAAATGCTGTTGGAAGAGGGCTATGTGAGGACTATGTCAGATCTGTTTCAGCAAATGGCCTTTTGTCATTTTTGCCATGATTAATGTGTGCATGCTATGAACCTGAGCTCTACATGTGTTTTGTTATATGCCATGCCATCTTTACAGGGGTGTATGCCATGTATTTTTGTGATCTTTGTGGTGAATAGCACAAGCATGCAAAGTAGCTTACTCAATGTTGCTGATTTCAGGGACTTAGAATTTCACCAAGTCCTTGTCCTGTTATTATTTTTATGCCATATGTTCATGTTGTTTCCTAGTGATCCGTGCCTCTTTTGAGCATGATCAGTAAGGATGTTTTGTAGATATTGTGGTGTATATCCATCCATGTATTTGTTTGCATTTATGGAGCACCCTAGCTTAAGTCAATCGAGCTCTACTTTTGCTATAAAATGTTCCTGGTAGATTGTTAACATGTTTTGCAATTTTGCCAAGCTTGTTGTTGTTGATCCGTGCATGCTATGTTGTTGTTCTTGCCATGTCTAGCTTCTATGCCATGTCTTCTTGCTGGTTGTATGCTTATATTATCATGCCATGCTTTGTAGTGAGTGCATCGAGCTCGTAAATATGCCTACTTGTTATCTGTTTTGCCATGCTCTAGTTTTTCACTAAGTCTGCATCTGTTTTCGTTAATTGCTATGTTCACATGCTTGCAATTGCATTTTATGATCCCCTTTGGCTTATGGTCACTAAGGGACTTTTGTTATATGCTTTGAGTAGCTTCATGCCATGCCTTGCTTTGCCATGATATGTTCCTGTAGCATGTAGTTATAGTGCTCTAAACATTGCTTCCTGATGTTAAATTCCTGATATGCTGTTAATTTCACTAAGTCTGAAACCTGTTATCTTTTGCACTTTTGCCATGCTTGTTTGAACCTGTTATTGAGTAAATTAGCCGTAGCTTAGTGTTAATCTTTTGTCAAGCCTCTTGAGTGGATCCCTGCCATGTATTTTGTTGTCATGTTAGAGTGCAGTGGCTTGTTGTTCTTGATGCATTTAGATGGTCACTTGCTGTTAATCGCAGACCGGTGCCATATTTGTTTTGCTTGCCATTTCCAAACCGTGCATCCGTATCTTTATATCGATTTCAACCAAAATCAACTCCTCTTTTCAGTGGCACTCTTGGTTTTCCAAGTTGAGGCCAGGTTCATTCATTCCTTTCCAAATCATGCATATGCATCACATACCGCATCCTGCATATCATGCCATGTTCATGTGTTGGTTGTTTACTATGTTGTGTGCTTCTTTCCGGTGTTGCTTCTTCGTGTTGGTTCCGATAACGTCGCGTTTGTGAGGACCCGTTCGACTACGTCTGTTTGTCTTCTTCATGGACCCGTTCTTCTTCCTTGCGGGATTTCAGGCAAGATGACCATACCCTCGAAATCACTTCTATCTTTGCTTGCTAGTTGCTCGCTCTTTTGCTATGCCTATGCTGCGATACCTACCACATGCTTTATCATGCCTCCCATGTTTCCATGTTCAGCCTCTAACCCACCTTGTCCTAGCAAACCGTTGTTTGGCTATGTTACCGCTTTGCTCAGCCCCTCTTATAGCGTTGCTAGTTGCAGGTGAAGATGAAGTTTGGAGTTTGTTCCTTGTTGGAACATGATTACTGTTGGGATATCACAATATCTCTTATTTAATTAATGCATCTATATACTTGGTAAAGGGTGGAAGGCTCGACCTTATGCCCGGTGTTTTGTTCCACTCTTGCCGCCCTAGTTTCTGTCATACCGGTGTTATGTTCCTTGATTTTGCGTTCCTTACGCGGTTGGGTTATAATGGGAACCCCTTGACAGTTCACCTTGAATAAAACTCCTCCAGCAAGGCCCAACCTTGGCTTTACATTTGCCTCACCTAGCCCTTTTCCCTCGGGTTTTCGCGAGCCCGAGGGTCATCTTATTTTAACCCCCCCGGGGCAAGTGCTCCTCTGAGTGTTGGTCCAAACTAGAGCCCATTGCAGCGCCACCTCAGGGAAACTTGAGGGTTGGTTTTAGTTGTACGGACTTCTCATCCGGTGTGCCCTGAGAACGAGATATGTGCAGCTCCTATCGGGATTTGTCGGCACATTCGGGCGGCTTTGCTGGTCTTGTTTTACCGTTGTCGAAATGTCTTGTAACCGGGATTCCGAGTCTGATCGGGTCTTCCCGCTAGAAGGAACATCCTTCGTTGACCGTGAGAGCTTGTGATGGGCTAAGTTGGGACACCCCTGCAGGGTTTTGAACTTTCGAAAGCCATGCCCGCGGTTATGAGAAGATGGGAATTTGTTAATGTCCGGTTGTAGAGAACTTGACACTTGACCTTAATTAAAATACATCAACCGCGTGTGTAACCGTGATGGTCTCTTTTTGGTGGTGTCCGGGAAGTGAACACGGTGTTGGAGTTATGCTTGACGTAAGTAGTTTTGGATCACTTCTTGATCATACTTTCTCGAACGTGCTTTGCCTTCTCTTCTCGCTCTCATTTGCGTATGTTAGCCACCATATATGCTAGTCGCTTGCTGCAGCTCCACCTCATATCTTTTCCCTATCCATAAGATTAAATAGTCTTGATCGCGAGGGTGTGAGATTGCTGAGTCCCCGTGGCTCACAGATACTTCCAAAACCAGTTTGCAGGTGCCGATGAAACCGTGCAGGTGACGCAACCGAGCTCAAGGAGGAGCTCGATGAAGATCTCGTTCTTTGTGTTGTTTCGTTTCCAGTTGATCAGTCGTGGAGCCCAGTTGGGGTTGATCGGGGATCTGTGTAGCATTTGGGGTAGTATTCTTTTATTTTGGTTCCATAGTCGGACCTTGATTGTATTTGGATGTTGTAATGCTATTCATGTATGGTGTGATGTGGCCATTGTAAGCCAACTATGTATCCCTTTCCCTTATGTATTACATGGGTTGTGTGAATATTACCTCACTTGCGATATTGCTTTCAATGCGGTTATGCCTCTAAGTTGTGCTTCGACGCGTGGGAGATATAGCCGCATCGAGGGCGTTACAATATCTTCCTCAAAACAGCCACCATACCTACCTATTATGGCATTTCCATAGCCATTCCGAGATATATTGCCATGCAACTTTCCACCATTCCGTTTGTCATGACACGTTCATCATTGTCATATTGCTTAGCATGATCATGTAGTTGACATAGTATTTGTGGCAAAGCCACCGTTCATAATTATTTCATACATGTCACTCTTGGTTCATTGCATATCCCGGTACACCGCCGGAGGCATTCATATAGAGTCATACTTTGTTCTAGTATCAAGTTGTAATCCTTGATTGTAAGTAAATAAAAGTGTGATGATCATCATTATTAGGGCATTGTCCCATGTGAGGAAAGGATGATGGAGACTATGATTCCCCCACAAGTCAGGATGAGACTCTGGATGAAAAAAAATAATTAAAAAAAGAGAAACAGCCATAAAAAGAGAAGGCCCAAAAAAAGAAAAAGTCCATAAAAAGAGAAGGCCCAAAAAAATGAGAGAAAAAGAGAGAAGGGACAATGCTACTATCCTTTGCCACACTTGTGCTTCAAAGTAGCACCATAATCTTTATGATAGATAGTCTCTTGTTTTGTCACTTTCATATACTAGTGGGAATTTTTCATTATAGAACTTGGCTTGTATATTTCAACAATGGGCCTCCTCAAGTGCCCTAGGTCTTCATGAGCAAGCAAGTTGGATGCACACCCACTTAGTTTCTTTTATTGAGCTTTCATGCATTTATAGCTCTAGTGCATCTGTTGCATGGCAATCCCTACTCCTTGCATTAACATCAATCGGTGGTCATCTCCATAGCCCATTGATTAGCCTCATTGATGTGAGACTTTCTCCTTTTTGTCTTCTCCACATAACCCCCCTCATTATATTCTATTCCACCCATAGTGCTATATCCATGGCTCGCGCTCATGTATTGCATGAAAGTTTATAGGTTTAAGATTACTAAAGTATGAAACGATTGCTTGGCTTGTCATCGGGGTGGTGCATGATGAGAGCATTCTTGTGTGACGAAAATGGAGCATGACTAAACTATATGATTTTGTAGGGATAAACTTTCTTTGGCCATGTTATTTTGAGAGGACATAATTGCTTAGTTAGTATGCTTGAAATATTATTATTTTTATGTCAATATGAACTTTTATCTTGAATCTTTCGGATCTGAATATTCATACCACAATTAAGAAGAATTACATTGAAATTATGCCAAGTAGCACTCTGCATCAAAAATTCTGTTTTTATCATTTACCTACTCGAGGACGAGCAGGAATTAAGCTTGGGGATGCTGATACGTCTCCAACGTATCTATAATTTTTTATTGCTCCATGCTATATTATCTACTGTTTTGGACATTATTGGGCTTTATTATCCACTTTTATATTATTTTTGGGACTAACCTATTGACCTAGAGCCCAGTGCCAGTTCCTGTTTTTTCCCTTGTTTCAGTGTTTCAAAGAAAAGGAATATCAAAGGGAGTCGAAACGGAATGAAACCTTCTGGAGAAGTTATTTTTGGAAGGAAAGCAACCTGATGGACTTGGAGTGCACGTCAGGAAAGAAACGAGGGAGCCACGAGGTAGGGGGCGAGCCCACCCCCCTAGGGCGCGCCCTCCACCCTCGTGGGCCCCTCGTGGCTCCCCTATCATATTTCTTCCGCCTATATAAATATCCATATGCCCTAAAATGATCAGGGAGCAGAATAGATCGGGAGTTCCACCGCCAGAAGCCTCCGTAGCCACCGAAAGCCAATCTAGACCCGTCCCGACACCCTGCCGGAGGGGGAATCCCTCTCCGGTGGCCATCTTCATCTTCCCGGCGCTCTCCATGACGAGGAGGGAGTAGTCCACCCTCGGGGCTGAGGGTATGTACCAGTAGCTATGTGTTTGATCTCTCTCTCTCTCTCGTGTTCTTGATTTGGCACGATCTTGATGTATCGCGAGCTTTGCTATTATAGTTGGATCTTATGTTTCTTCTCCCCCTCTACTCTCTTGTAATGGATTGAGTTTCCCCTTTGAAGTTATCTTATCGGATTGAGTCTTTAAAGATTTGAGAACACATGATGTATGTCTTGCCGTGCGTATCTGTGGTTACAATGGGATATCACGTGATTCACTTGATTAATGTTTTGGTGATCAACTTGCGGGTTCCGCCCATGAACCTATGCATAGGGGTTGGCACACGTTTTCGTCGTGATTCTCCGGTAGGAACTTTGGGGCACTCTTTGAGGTTCTATGTGTTGGTTGAATAGATGAATCTGAGATTGTGTGACACATATTGTATAATCATACCCACGGATACTTGAGGTGACATTGGAGTATCTAGGTGACATTAGGGTTTTGGTTGATTTGTGTCTTAAGGTGTTATTCTAGTACGAACTCTAGGGCTGTTTGTGACACTTATAGGAATAGCCCAACGGATTGATTGGAAAGAATAACTTTGAGGTGGTTTCGTACCCTACCATAATCTCTTCGTTTGTTCTCCGCTATTAGTGACTTTGGAGTGACTCTTTGTTGCATGTTGAGGGATAGTTATATGATCCAATTATGTTATTATTGTTGAGAGTACTTGCACTACTGAAAGTATGAACCCTAGGCCCTATTTCCTATCATTGCAATACCGTTTATGCTCATTTTTACCATTAGTTACTTTGCTGTTTTTATAATTTCAGATTACAAAAACCTTTATCTACCATCCATATACCACTTGTATCACCACCTCTTCGCCGAACTAGTGCACCTATACAATTTAGCAATGTATTGGGTGTGTTGGGGACACAAGATACTCTTTGTTATTTGGTTGTAGGGTTGCTTGAGAGAGACCATCTTCATCCTACGCCTCCTACGGATTGATAAACCTTAGGTCATCCACTTGAGGGAAATTTGCTACTGTCCTACAAACCTCTGCACTTGGAGGCCCAACAACGTCTACAAGAAGAAGGTTGTGTGGTAGACATCAAGCTATTTTCTGGCGCCGTTGCTGGGGAGGTTAGCACTTGAAGGTATATCTTTAGATCTTGCAATCGAGTCTTTTAGTTTCGTGTTTTATCACTAGTTTAGTATATAAAAGAAAACTATAAAAAAATGGAATTGAGTTTGTCTCATATGCTTCACCTTTTTAATATCTTTCGTGACTATGATGGAAAGGTTAATTGTTCTCAAGTGCTAGAAGAAGAAATCTACAAAATGTTTGGCACTAAATATTTGAATGATGAGCATGATTGCAATGTTGTTAGTATGAATTCCTTGAATATCCATGATGCTAATGATATGCAAAGCCACAAGCTTGGGGAAGCTATGTTTGATGAAGATGATATTTTTTGTCCCCCAAGTTTTGATGAGCAAATATATTATGATGAAAGCATGCCTCTTATCTATGATGATTATTGTGATGACACGTATTCTTTAAAGAAAAATGATAACCATGAAACTTGTCATCTTGATCTTAATTTTCAATCACATGATAGTTATTTTGTTAAGTTTGCTCCCACTATTATTCATGAGAAGAAATTTGGTTATGTGGAGAGTAATAAAATTTCTATGCTTATAGATCATGAAAAGAATGCTTTAGGTGCTGGTTATATTGTTGAATTCATTCATGATGCTACTGAAAATTATTATGAGGGAGGAACATATGCTTGTAGGAATTGCAATAATATAAAGTTTCCTCTCTATGTGCTTAAAGTTTTGAAGTTATGCTTGTTTTGCCATCCTATGCTAGTTGATTATTGTTCCCATAAGATGTTTGCTCACAAAATCCCTATGCATCGGAAGTGGGTTAGAATTAAATGTGCTAGTTATATTCTTCATGATGCTCTCTTTATGTTTCAATTCTTATCTTTTATGTGAGCAAAATTGAAATCATAATGCGTAGCTAGGGGCGTTAAACGATAGCGCTTGTTGGGAGGCAACCCAATTTTATTTTTGTTCCTTGCTTTTTGTTCCTGTTTAGTAAAAATAATTCATCTAGCCTCTGTTTATATGTGGTTCTATGCTTTTAATTAGTCTTTGTGCCAAGTAGAACCTTTGGGAAGACTTGGGGAAAGTCTCGTTGATCATGCTGTAAAAAACAGAAACTTTAGCGCTCACGAGAATTGCTGCCATTTTTATTTGGAGAGTGATATTTAGTTAATTATTTTTGCAGATGATTAATAGATAAATTCCTCAGGTCCATCAATGTATTTGAGAATTTTATGAGTTCATAAGTATACGTTTGATCCAGATTACTACGGACTATTCTGTTTTTGACAGATTCTGTTTTTCGTGTGTTGTTTGCTTATTTTGATGAATCTATGGCTAGTAAAAGAGTTTATAAACCATAGAGAAGTTGGAATACATTAGGTTTAACACCAATATAAATAAATAATGAGTTCATTACAGTACCTTGAATTAGTGTTTTGTTTCCTTTTGCTAACGGAGCTTACGAGGTTTCTGTTAAGTTTGTGTTGTGAAGTTTTCATGTTTTGGGTAAAGATTCGATGGACTATGGAATAAGGAGTGGAAAGAGCCTAAGCTTGGGGATGCCCAAGGCACCCCAAGGTAATATTCAAGGACAACCAATAGCCTAAGCTTGGTGATGCCCCGGAAGGCATCCCCTCTTTCGTCTTCGTTCATCGATAACTTTACTTGGAGCTATATTTTTATTCGCCACATGATATGTGTTTTGCTTGGAGCGTCATTTTATTTCATTTTGTTTTGATTTCTGTTTGAATAAAATATCAAGATCTGAAATTCTTAAATGTTAGAGAGAGTCTTCACATAGTTTCGTAATTATTCGACTACTCATTGATCTTCACTTACATCTTTCGGAGTAGTGTGTTATTGCTCTAGTGCTTCACTTATATCTTTTAGAGAATGGTGGTGGCTTTGTTTTATAGAAACTATTATTCTCTCATGCTTCACTTAGATTATTTTGAGAGTCTTAAATAGCATGGTAATGTGCTTAATTCTAATATGCTAGGTATTCAACATTAGTAAAATTTTCTTATGAGTGTTTTGAATACTAAGAGAAGTTTGATGCTTGATGATTGTTTTGAGATATGGAGATAATAATATCAAAGTCGTGCTAGTTGAGTAGTTGTGAAATTGAGAAATTCTTGTGTTGAAGTTTGCAAGTCCCATAGCACGCACGTGTGGTAAACGTTAAGTAACAAATTTGAAACATGAGGTGTTATTTGATTGTCCTCCTTATGAGTGGCGGTCGGGGACGAGCGATGGTCTTTTCCTACCAATCTGCCCCCTAGGAGTATGCGCGTAGTACCGAGGTTTTTAATGACTTGTAGATGTTTTCAATAATTATGTGAGTTCTTTATGACTAATGTTGAGTCAACGGATTATACGCACTCTTACCCTTCCATCCTTGCTAGCCTCTTCGGTACCGTGCATTGCCCTTTCTCACATTGAGAGTTGGTGCAAACTTCGCCGGTGCATCCAAACCCCGTGATATGATATGCTCTTTCACACATAAACCTCCTTATATCTTCCTCAAAACAGCCACCATACCTACCTATTATGGCATTTCCATAGCCATTTCGAGATATATTGCCATGCAACTTTCCACCATTCCGTTTATCATCACACGTTCATCATTGTCATATTGCTTAGCATGATCATGTAGTTGACATAGTATTTGTGGCAAAGCCACCGTTCATAATTATTTCATACATGTCACTCTTGGTTCATTGCATATCCCGGTACACCGCCGGAGGCATTCATATAAAGTCATACTTTGTTCTACTATCGAGTTGTAATCCTTGAGTTGTAAGTAAATAAAAGTGTGATGATCATCATTATTAGAGCATTGTCCCATGTGAGGAAAGGATGATGGAGACTATGATTCTCCCACAAGTCGGGATGAGACTCCGGGCGAAAAAAAATAAAAAAAAAAGAGAAAAGGCCATAAAAAAGAGAAGGCCCAAAAAAAGAAAAAAAGAAGAAAAAGGCCATAAAAAAGAGTAGGCCCAAAAAAATGAGAGAAAAAGAGAGAAGGGACAATGCTACTATCCTTTGCCACACTTGTGCTTCAAAGTAGCACCATAATCTTCATGATAGAGAGTCTCTTGTTTTGTCACTTTCATATACTAGTGGGAATTTTTCATTATAGAAATTGGCTTGTATATTCCAACAATGGGCCTCCTCAAGTGCCCTAGGTCTTCGTGAGCAAGCAAGTTGGATGCACACCCACTTAGTTTCTTTTGTTGAGCTTTCATACATTTATAGCTCTAGTGCATCCATTGCATGGCAATCCCTACTCCTTGCATTAACATCAATCGGTGGGCATCTCCATAGCCCATTGATTAGCCTCGTTGATGTGAGACTTTCTCCTTTTTGTCTTCTCCACATAACCCCCCTCATTATATTCTATTCCACCCATAGTGCTATATCCATGGCTCGCGCTCATGTATTGCGTGAAAGTTTATAGGTTTGAGATTACTAAAGTATGAAACAATTGCTTGGATTGTCATCGGGGTTGTGCATGATGAGAGCATTCTTGTGTGACGAAAATGGAGCATGACTAAACTATATGATTTTGTAGGGATAAACTTTCTTTGGCCATGTTATTTTGAGAGGACATAATTGCTTAGTTAGTATGCTTGAAGTATTATTATTTTTATGTCAATATGAACTTTTATCTTGAATCTTTCGAATCTGAATATTCATACCACAATTAAGAAGAATTACATTGAAATTATGCCAAGTAGCACTTCGCATCAAAAATTCTGTTTTTATCATTTACCTACTCGAGGACGAGCAGGAATTAAGCTTGGGGATGCTGATACGTCTCCAATGTATCTATAATTTTTGCTTGCTCCATGCTATATTATCTACTGTTTTGGACATTATTGGGCTTTATTATCCACTTTTATATTATTTTTGGGACTAACCTATTGACCCAGAGCCCAGTGCCAGTTCCTATTTTTTCCCGTGTTTCAGTGTTTCGAAGAAAATGAATATCAAACGGAGTCGAAACGGAATGAAACCTTCTGGAGAAGTTACTTTTGGAAGGAAAGCAACCTGATGGACTTGGAGTGCACGTCAGGAAAGAAACGAGGGAGACACGAGGTAGGGGGCGCGCCGTCCACCCTCGTGGGCCCCTCGTGGCTCCCCTGATGTATTTCTTCCGCCTATATATATATATATATATATATATATATATATATATATATATATATATATATATATCCATAAACCCTAAAACGATCGGGGAGCAGAATAGATCGGGAGTTCCGCCGCCAGAAGCCTCCGTAGCCATCGAAAGCCAATCCAGACCTGTTCCGGCACCCTGCCGGAGGGGGAATCCCTCTCCGGTGGCCATCTTCATCATCCCGGCGCTCTCCATGACGAGTAGGGAGTAGTCCACCCTCGGGGCTGAGGGTATGTACCAGTAGCTATGTGTTTGATCTCTCTCTCTTGTGTTCTTTATTTGGCACGATCTTAATGTATCGCGAGCTTTGCTATTATAGTTGGATCTTATGTTTATTCTCCCCCTCTTCTCTCTTGTAATGGATTGAGTTTCCCCTTTGAAGTTATCTTATCGTATTGAGTCTTTAAAGATTTGAAAACACTTGATGTATGTCTTGCCGTCCGTATCTGTGGTGACAATGGGATATCACGTGATTCACTTGATGCATGTTTTGATGATCAACTTGCGGGTTCCGCCCATGAACCTATGCATAGGGGTTGGCACACGTTTTCGTCGTGATTCTCCGGTAGGAACTTTGGGGCACTCTTTGAGGTTCTATGTGTTGGTTGAATAGATGAATCTGAGATTGTGTGACGCATATCGTATAATCATACCCACGGATACTTGAGGTGACATTGGAGTATCTAGGTGACATTAGGGTTTTGGTTGATTTGTGTCTTAAGGTGTTATTCTAGTACAAACTCTAGGGCTGTTTGTGACACTTATAGGAATAGCCCAACGGATTGATTGGAAAGAATAACTTTGAGGTGGTTTCGTACCCTACCATAATCTCTTCGTTTGTTCTCCGCTATTAGTGACTTTGGAGTGACTCTCTGTTGCATGTCGAGGGATAGTTATATGATCCAATTATGTTATTATTGTTGAGAGGACTTGCACTACTGAAAGTATGAACCCTAGACCCTATTTCCTACCATTGCAATACCGGTTATGCTCATTTTTACCATTAGTTACTTTGCTGTTTTTACAATTTCAGATTACAAAAACCTTTGTCTACCATCCATATACCACTTGTATCACCATCTCTTCACCGAACTAGTGAACCTATATAATTTAGCATTGAATTGGGTGTGTTGGGGACACAAGATACTCTTTGTTATTTGGTTGCAGGGTTGCTTGAGAGAGACCATCTTCATCCTACGCCTCCTACGGATTGATAAACCTTAGGTCATCCACTTGAGGGAAATTTTCTACTGTCCTACAAACCACTGCACTTGGAGGCCCAACAACGTCTACAAGAAGAAGGTTGTGTAGTAGACATCACATCAATCCCGGACTTGGAGACAAGAAATGGATACAAGAGATGAACTAGGGTTTTGAGAGGAGATTGGTGCTGATGAAGATGTTGATGGAGATTTCCCTCTCCCGATGAGAGGAGCGTTGGTGATGATGATGGCGAATATTCCCCCCTCCTAGAGGGAAGTTTCCCCGGTAGAACAGCTCTGCCGGAGCCCTAGATTGGATCCGCCAAGGTTCCGCCTTGTCGTGGCGGAGTTTCGCTCGGGAAGATGGCTTATGATTTTTTCCCATCGAAAGACTTCATATAGCAGAAGATGGCCACCGGCGGGGCACTAGGGGGCCTACGAGGTAGGGGGTGGCCCCCTGGTGAACTTCTTCCGCTGAGTATTTTTTATATATTCTGAAAATGTATTCCGTGAAGTTTCAGGACTTTTGGAGCTGTGCAGAATAGGTCTCTAATATTTGCTCCTTTTCCAGCCCAGAATCCCAGCTGCCGGCATTCTCCCTCTTTATGTAAACCTTGTAAAATAAGAGAGAATAGGCATAAGTATTGTGACATAATGTGCAATAACAACCCATAATGCAATAAATATCGATATAAAAGCATGATGCAAAATGGACGTATTAGTCATGGTCAAGTAACATGAATTCTAGAACAGGGTTACCATACCAGTTTGGTGCGGATCTTACTCTGGTTGACCTACGAGGTTCGGTAGTAACTTGATCAGAAGTTTCATGATCATGATCATTAGCTTCCTCACTAATTGATGTAGAAATAATTGGAACTGATTTCTGTGATGAACTAATTTCCAATAAGGGAGCAGGTACAATTACCTCACCAAGTTCTACTTTCCTCCCACTCACTTCTTTCGAGAGAAACTCCTCTAGAAATGATCTATTCTTAGCAATGAATATCTTGCCTTCGGATATGTGATAGAATGTGTACCCAACAGTCTCTTTTGGGTATCCTATGAAGACACATTTCTCCGATTTGGGTTCGAGCTTATCAGGTTGAAGCTTTTTCACATAAGCATCGCAGCCCCAAACTTTAAGAAACGACAACTTGGGTTTCTTGCCAAACCACAGTTCATAAAGTGTCGTCTCAATGGATTTTGATGGTGCCCTATTTAACGTGAATGCAGTCGCCTCGAAAGTATAACCCCAAAACAATAGCGGTAAATCAGTAAGAGACATTATAGATCGCACCATATATAATAAAGTGCGGTTATGACGTTCGGACACACCATTATGATGTGGTGTTCCAGGTGGCATGAGTTGCGAAACTATTCCGCATTGTTTCAAATGAAGACCAAACTTGTAACTCAAATATTCTCCTCCATGATCAGAGCGTAGAAACTTTATCTTCTTGGTACGGTGATTTTCCACTTCACTCTGAAATTCTTTGAACTTTTCAAATGTTTCAGACTTATGTTTCATTAAGTAGATATACCCATATCTGCTCAAATCATTTGTGAAGGTCGGAAAATAACGATACCCACCACGAGAATCAACACTCATCGGACCGCATACATCAGTATGTATTACTTCCAATAAGTCTGTTGCTTGTTCCATTGTTCCGGAGAACGGAGTCTTAGTCATATTGCCCATGAGGCATGGTTCGCAAGCATCAAGTGATTCATAATCAAGTGATTCCAAAAGTCCATCAGCATGGAGTTTCTTCATGCGCTTTACACCAATATGAGCCAAACGGTAGTGCCACAAACAAGTTGCACTATCATTATTAAACTTATATCTTTTGGCTTCAATACTATGAATATGGGTATCACTACTTGATGAAGTTATGTACCTAGGGTAGGGTCATAGGCCTGACCTAGACACCCTCCCCTAAGACATCACCCTAAAACCAGAAGCATTCGAGGGGTAGCATAATCCACTCGACCTCGAAGCATTCCACTCGGAAGACTCGAAGTCACTCGACCGCGGCAACTACCACTTGACAGACAGAAGATCTAAAGTCACCCTGCATGGCAACGGTCGGAAATTTACTTCGTAGACTTAATAGACATTTATGTCACTTTATTGCTAGTGTTACCAGTAACGCCCCCTCTTGATGTACCTTAAAACCCTTGTAACGTGGGCTGGCTGGGGTCTAGGCGCACTCTATATAAGCCACCCCCTCCACTGGCACAAGGGTCTGCACCCACTGTAAACACACACATACATAATCCAGTCGACCGCCTCCGGGCATCGAGACGTAGGGCTGTTACTTCCTCCGCAAAGGGCCTGAACTCGTAAAACTCGTGTGTACAACTTCGCCATAGCTAGGATCTTGCCTCCTCATAGCTACCCCCATTCTAGTGTCAGTCTTAGATCCACAACAGTCTTATTTTGGTGGAGTTGCGATTTTTTCCGATTCTCATCATCATGGTTCCCGCTGGCGGACTGGTTGAGGGCCGCGAGATCCGTCTCGGTGCGCTCGTTTTCGTTGCTGACAACTCCGCTTGGCTTCAGGAAGCTCCACTCGACGTTGAAGCGCTCCCCGTCCGTGGGGCGACGCACTTTCGCCCGCGCGTCCACGGTGTCCTTCTCCGGCAACCGTTGACCCAGTGTCGGTCGGCTCCTATGGTGTCCTCGCCCCCCGCTGTTCACCAGCACAAGCGTTCCGGTCGGTCGCGGCTCCAGCGGTGAGTGAGACACATGGTGGCCCATCAGTCAGCCACCTGACAAGTCGCGGCAATCGAGCCCAACGAAACCCTCTACGGCCTGTTCGACCTGTCGACTGGCTCCATCGAGACTGCATCCGAGTGCGACAATAGTGATCCCGCGGCAGAAGTCTTGATGGTTAACGGACCACGCAGTCCTCCTGGCTTCCCCCGTGATGACGAAGGTGATGGCGGCGGCGGTCCGTCGCGCGTTCACGAGGAGTACCGCCCCGAGCCCCTTTCTTCGCAGCGGAGGGAAGAGCTTCCCCGCCGCAATATGGGTGCACTTCACACTCCTATCGTTGGAGAAACCCCCGAGGCCCGGGCCTTGGAGGAAGCACGCATGGCCAACTTGGCTGAGCGCACTCGACTGGAGAACCTGCAGCATGCACTCGACGAGCGTGCTCGGCAGCGGATCCCTGAATCCAATTGACGACAGCTTTTTCCGCCCCAAACTCAGGTATACCGCACACTACTAGAAAAATGGCTATAGCCAATATCCCTATTAGTGGTGCACCATGGTGGTGGTGCGCCACTGCTATATAGCAGTGGCGCACCAGAAGCAGGTGCGTCATTGTCATTTTTTTAGTAGTGGCGCACCTTTAGTCCAATGCGCCATTGCTATTTTTTCCTCGGGTCCACCCCCTTCCCTAGGTTTACCAATGGTGCACCTTTGCCAAGTGCGCCATTGCTATTTTAGATAGCAATGGTGCACCTAGCAAAGATGCGCCATTGGTAAGCCAGGGGAGGTGGGCATTTTTGTGTAGCAATGGCGCACCACCCCCTGGTGCGCCATTGCTATGTGCTGAACCGACCGGCCCTGATTCGAGGATTTTTGTCCGGTGAAAAGAGAATCCAATCCAACCAAAGCAACACAACACAATGCTTCCTCCTCCTCTCCCCTCGAATCGATCCCCTCCAAACCCGTCGCCTTCGACGTGGACCTCCTATCCCCATCCCCACCGGCGTTCTTGTCTCCTCTAGCCTCATAGTCGACCTCCCACCCTGCCCTGCATCCTGTCACCGGTGCCCCCACCCTCTCCCCTCTCCGCCTCTTCCTAGGAGGGAGCGAGGCCTCAGACCCATAGGCCGTGGCAACCACCACCACCGCGTCCTACTCTTTCCACCCCACCTAGCCGCCCTCCGCCTCCACAGCTCTTCGTCCCTCCCTCCCTCCTCGCGCCCGCAGCCATGTCAGAGATGCTGCTACTGCATGGGCTGACAGGGAAGAACAAGCAGGCGTGGAAGGAGGGCAATATCTGCGGCACGGTGGTGCTGGTCAAGAGCGGCATGCTCGACCTCGGCGACTTCAACTCATCCGTCCTCGACGGCGTCCACAAGATCCTTGACAGCCAAGGATGATGGCGTATCCTTCCATCTCGTCAGCGCCACCACACCCAACCCCCGTAAGTAGTCGCCTCCTCTCCCTTCCTCTCACCCCGCCCTGCATCTCTGAACTCACCATGCCATCTCCTTCCCTACACCGCGTGCGTTTCAGTTTTCCTCTTGGCCTTGTCCCTACAATCTGTATTGTTGATTTCAATCCAAAATAAAAGAACAAGCAGTGCAGATTTGGTTCCTTTTCTTTTCTTGCAAGAGCCAATATTTGTAATTTATACAGTTTTTATATTTCCAAAAGGGAGATGAAATCAACGATGGCACGGGAGTCAGTTTTTCTGGGTCACGTTTGAGTGGTCGAACGACTCACAGGGCATCACCAACGCCATTCCGAGTTCTTCCTCAAGACGCCCACCCTCGACGGCGTTCTCGCAACAAGAGCTCTTGCATGTGTTTCAGTTTGCCTCTCGCATTCTCGCGACAATCTGTACTAGCTGCCATCTGTATTGATTTCAGTTTTTTTAAAGACGATCTGTATTGATTTTGATACATTTCCTTTTCTTGGCGGATGCATGACCTGTTTCCTATGTATGCATAGGTACACTTATATGTTTTCAAAGTTGGCTGGCACAGAGCAAATTCATCAACTAATGCCATCTTCCAGTCATTCCTTTTTTATCTGAATCACTCACTCTAATTTGTAGTACTTGGAAATTTACTTGTGGCAGTCTGAAGCTTTATTTTAGTAATATACTTGGAGAATTCCAAATTGATTTTGAGAGCAGACCATGTTGATAAACTATAGCACTTCGTCTTGTGGTTCCTACTCAGACCCCCTCTGTTGACCTGCTTCCTTTACTAATCTAATCAGGGATTGAAGGTTGTCAACAAACTATGGAAGGAGGAAGGGACATCTTGATCAATAGTGACTAACTGGATGCAACCGAGGGAGGTAAGATGCATGCATATTCAACTGGCTGGTTTTCCAAGTTTAGGACTATGTTTACTGAATAATTAAGTTCTTGTGACAGGGAAGTATGCATCCTGAATGGCATAGACTCTTGGCTTCATGAAATGACCCATGTCTATGATTCAAGGTATCTTAGATCTTCGATGTCGGATGCAAATAATTGCTCAATTTCACTTCTCTGCAATGTTCATTCTCACATATTTCTATCATTCTTTGCAGGGATAAAGTAAAGAAAAAGAAGAAAAGATTACTAGAAGATTAGTTTTAGAATTTTCTTTTATTTCCTTGTAATTTTTCTTTTATTGGATACTTGTAAAGACATTGTAATATTCTTACTATAATAAAAATTATGATTCTATTTCATTTTTTGTTTTTAAATTATTTTTTCTTATAGGTTGTTTTCTATAAATTTGGATTTTTTTTGTTTTCCAAATACATTACTACTGGCGCATTTTAGCCCTTATTAGTGGCGCACCTTCCTTTATTACTAGTGGCGCACCTATAAGGCTATTAGTGGCGCACCTAGAGGGAATACTAGTGGAGCATCTAAGGGTTAGTAGTGGCGCACCAGAGGTGCGCCATTACTATCTGGATTACTAATGGCGCACCAGAGGTGCGCCATTACTATCTGTTACTAGTGGCGTGTTAATAGTGGCGCACCTATAGTGCGCCATTACTAACGAAAATAGGTGTGCCACTAATAGGGTTTTCTTCTAGTAGTGGCACTCTGATTCAAAATCTCACAGCTGCAGCCCGAATAGCAGAGTCAATTCAACCTTCCCAGTCGGAAGCTGGCAGAGGTTTGATGCAGATCCGGGCCTTGTGATACGTCCCCAACGTATCTATAATTTTTGATTGCTCCATGCTACTTTATCTACTGTTTTGGACTATACTGGGCTTTATTTTCCACTTTTATATTATTTTTGGGACTAACCTATTAACCGGAGGCCCAGCCCAGAATTGCTGTTTTTTTTGCCTATTTCAGTATTTCGAGGAAACAGAATATCAAACGGAGTCCAAACGGAATGAAACCTTCGGGAACGTGATCTTCTCACCAAACGTGATCCAGGAGACTTGGACCCTACTCCAAGAAGTTTCCGGGGAGGTCACGAGGGTGGAGGGCGCGCCCCCCTGGGCGCGCCCCCTGCCTCGTGGGCCCCTCGGAGCTCCACCGACGTGCTCCTTCCTCCTATATATACCTACGTACCCCCATTAGACCAGGGGGAGCCAAAAACCTAATTCCACCGCCGCAACTTCCTGTATCCACGAGATCCCATCTTGGGGCCTGTTCCGGAGCTCCGCCGGAGAGGGCATCCATCACGGAGGGCTTCTACATCAACACCATAGCCCTTCCGATGAAGTGTGAGTAGTTTACTTCAGACCTTCGGGTCCATAGCTAGTAGCTAGATGGCTTCTTCTCTCTTTTTGGATCTCAATACAATGTTCTCCCCCTCTCTCGTGGAGATCTATTCGATGTAATCTTCTTTTTGTGGTGTGTTTGTTGAGACCGATGAATTGTGGGTTTATGATCCAACTTATCTATGAATAATATTTGAATCTTCTTTGAATTCTTTTATGTATGATTGAGTTATCTTTGCAAGTCTCTTCGAATTATCCGTTTGGTTTGGCCAACTAGATTGGTAGTTCTTGCAATGGGAGAAGTGCTTAGCTTTGGGTTCAATCTTGCGGTGTCCTTACTCAGTGACAGAAAGAGTTGCAAGGCACGTATTGTATTGTTGCCATCGAGGATAACAAGATGGGGTATTTATCATATTGCATGAATTTATTCCTCTACATCATGTCATCTTGCTTAAGGCGTTACTCTGTTTTTAACTTAATACTCTAGATGCATGCTGGATAGCGGTCGATGAGTGGAGTAATAGTAGTAGATGCAGGCAGGAGTCGGTCTACTTGTCACGGACGTGATGCCTATATACATGATCATACCTAGATAACCTCATAACTATGCTCAATTCTATCAATTGCTCAACAGTAATTTGTTCACCCACCGTAGAATATCTATGCTCTTGAGAGAAGCCACTAGTGAAACCTATGGCCCCCGGGTCTATTCTCATCATATCAATCTCCATTACTTTATTTTACTTGTTTTGCTTTTACTTTTCACTTTGCATCTTTATACCAAAAATACCAAAAATATTATCTCTATCAGATCTCACTCTCGTAAGAGACCGTGAAGGGATTGACAACCCCTAAGCGTTGGTTGCGAGTTGCTACCGTTTTGTGCAGGTACAAGGGACTTGCGCGTGACCTCCTACTGGATTGATACCTTGGTTCTCAAAAACTAAGGGAAATACTTACGCTACTGTGCTGCATCACCCCCTCCTCTTCGGGGAAAACCAACGCTAGATCGAGACGTAGCAAGAAGGATTTCTGGCGCCGTTGCCGGGGAGGCCTACGCCAAGCCAAGTCAAGATTTACTCTCCCGTCAACGAGCCATTTCTGGCGCTGTTGCCGGGGAAGCCTATGCAAAAGTCAACATACCAAGTACCCATCACAATCTCTATCTCTCGCATTACATTATTTGCCATTTGCCTCTCGTTTTCCTCTCCCCCACTTCACCCTTGCTGTTTTATTCGCCCTCTCTTTCCCTTTGCCTTTTGTTTGCTCGTGTGTTAGTTTGATTGCTTGTTCGTCACGATGGCCTTACCTAATTTTGGTGATCTTCACCTTAAAAGGCTAGAAGATATCGAAAACAATGTCAGGAAGTTTATGGTCTTGCAATTTGAGCATAATAATTTCTTTAGAAACGAGCTTAAGGAACAAAAGAGTTTTATGAGTTATATGAATAAAGAGCTCGATGATATGTCCAAAGAATTTGATGGTGTAAGAGCCCAAATTGCTCATCTTGAAAAAATGACCGCTGAAATTTCGGATATGCAAGCCACCTTAGTCAATAAGATGGCCGCTAAACCGAATAACTATGAAAATCAAGATGAAGATCTAAAAGTTATTGATGTGTCCCCTATTAAATCTTTGTTTTGCAATATGAATCTTGATGAATCTGATTATGATCTTCCCTTACCTAGAAGGCGTTCTAAGAATTCTGAGTTTTTAGATCCTGATGATGAAATTGATAAAAAAGGGATTGAAAGAAATAAAAATCTAGATATTGCTAAACCCACTATTTTGGATCTCAAGGAATTTAACTATGAAAATTGCTCTTTAATTGATTGTATTTCCTTGTTGCAATCCGTGTTAAATTCTCCTCATGCTTATAGTCGAAATAAGGCCTTTACCGAACACATTGTTGACGCCTTAATGCAATCTTATGAAGAAAAGCTTGAGTTGAAAGTTTCTATCCCTAGAAAACTCCATGATGAGTGGGAACCTACAATTAAGATTAAAATTAAAAATTATGAGTTTCATGCTTTGTGTGATTTGGGTGCTAGTGTCTCTACTATCCCCAAAGCTTTGTGTGATTTGCTAGATTTCCGTGACTTTGATGATTGCTCTCTAAACTTGCATCTTGCGGATTCCACTATTAAAAAGCCTATGGGAAGAATTAATGATGTTCTTATTGTTGCAAATAGGAATTATGTGCCCGTAGATTTTATCGTTCTTGATATAGATTGCAATCCTTCATGTCCTATTATTCTTGGTAGACCTTTCCTTAGAACGATTGGTGCAATTATTGATATGAAGGAAGGGAATATTAAATTCCAATTTCCCTTAAAGAAGGGCATGGAACACTTTCCTAGAAAGAAAATAAAATTACCATATGAATCTATCATGAGAGCCACTTATGGATTGCCTACCAAAGATGGCAATACCTAGA
The DNA here is from genome assembly GCF_018294505.1 of Triticum aestivum. Classification (NCBI taxonomy): domain Eukaryota; kingdom Viridiplantae; phylum Streptophyta; class Magnoliopsida; order Poales; family Poaceae; genus Triticum; species Triticum aestivum. Next base: position 568,743,502 of record NC_057800.1, read on the forward strand.
TCTATCCTTGCTTTTATGCCTAGCTAGGGGCGTTAAACGATAGCGCTTGTTGGGAGGCAACCCAATTTTATTTTGTGTTTTTTGTTTTTGGTTCTGTTTAGGAATAAATAATCCATCTAGATTCTGTTTAGATGTGGTTTTATCTTTTAATTAGTGTTTGTGCCAAGTTAAACCTATTAGATCTTCTTGGAAGATAGTTATTTGATCTTGCTGTAATTTCCAGAATCTTTGCGCTCAGTGCCCGAATTGTCAAAAATCACCAGAACGTGATAAAATAGTGATTCCAATTGCTGCTGATCAATAAACAAATTGCCCAGGTCTTCTAATTTTGGTAGAATTTTTTGGGTTCCAGAAGTTTGCGTTAGTAACAGATTACTACAGACTGTTCTGTTTTTGACAGATTCTGTTTTGCGTGTGTTGTTTGCTTATTTTGATGAATCTATGGCTAGTAAAATAGTTTATAAACCATAGAGAAGTTGGAATACAGTAGGTTTAACACCAATACAAATAAAGAACAAGTTCACTACAGTACCTTAAAGTAGTCTTTTGTTTTCTTTCTCTAACGGAGCTCACGAGATTTCTATTGAGTTTTGTGTTGTGAAGTTTTCAAGTTTTGGGTGAATTCTTTTGATGGATTATGGAACAAGGAGTGGCAAGAGCCTAAGCTTGGGGATGCCCATGGCACCCCCAAGATAATCCAAGGACACCAAAAAGTCAAAGCTTGGGGATGCCCCGGAAGGCATCCCCTCTTTCGTCCACTTCCATCGGTAATTTACTTGGAGCTATATTTTTATTCACCACATGATATGTGTTTTGCTTGGAGCGTCTTGTATTATTTGTGTCTTTGCTTGTTAGTCTACCACAATCATCCTTGCTGTACACACCTTTTGAGAGAGCCATGTATGAATTGAAATTTGTTAGAATACTCTATGTGCTTCACTTATATCTTTTGAGCTTGATAGTTTACTCTATGTGCTTCACTTATATCTTTTTGAGCGTGATAATTTTTGCTCTAGTGCTTCACTTAGATCTTTTAGAGCACGGTGGTGGTTTGTTTTAAAGAAACTTGATCTCTCATGCTTCACTTAGATTATTTTGAGAGTCGTTAATAGCATGGTAATTTGCTTAATGTTAATATACTTGGTATTCAAGATATGTGAAACTTTCTTTTTAGTGGGTTGAATACTAAGATAAGTTTGATGCTTGATAATTGTTTTGAGATATGGAGGTGATAATATCATAGTCGTGCTAGTTGAGTAGTTGTGAATTTGAGAAATACTTGTGTTGAAGTTAGCAAGTCCCGTAGCATGCACGTATGGTTAAAGTTGTGTAACAAATTTGAAGCATGAAGTGTACCTGGCTTGTGCATCCTTATGAGTGGCGGTCGGGGACGAGCGATGGTCTTTTCCTACCAATCTATCCCCCTAGGAGCATGCGCGTAGTACTTGATTTTTGATGACTTCTAAATTTTTGCAATAAGTATATGAGTTCTTTTGACTAATGTTGAGTCCATGGATTATACGCACTTTTACCTTTCCGCCATTTGCTAGCCTCTTCGGTACCGTGCATTGCCCTTTCTCACATTGAGAGTTGGTGCAAACTTCGCCGGTGCATCCAAACCCCGTGATATGATACGCTCTTTCACACATAAACCTCCCTATATCTTCCTCAAAACAGCCACCATACCTACCTATCATGGCATTTCCATAGCCATTCCGAGATATATTGCCATGCAACTTCCATCATCATCATCATCATGACATGCTTTACTTTTGTCATATTGCCATTGCATGATCTTGTAGTTGACATCGTATTTGTGGCAAAGCCACCATGCATTATTTTTCATACATGTCACTCTTGATTCATTGCACCATCCCGGTACACCGCCGGAGGCATTCATATAGAGTCATATCTTGTTCTAGTATCGAGTTGTAATCATTATGTTGTAATCAATAGAAGTGTGATGATCATCATTATTAGAGCATTGCCCAATCAAAAAAAAGAGAGAAAGGCCAAAAAGAAAAAAAGAAAGGCCCAAAAAAAGAGAAAATAAAAAGGGCAATGCTACTATCTCTTTTTCCACACTTGTGCTTCAAAGTAGCACCTTGTTCTTCATGTAGTGAGTCTCATATATTGTGCTTCAAAGTAGCACCATGATTTTCATATAGTGAGTCTCATAAGTTGTCTTGTTCATACTAGTGGGAATTTTTCATTATAGAACTTGGCTTGTATATTCCAACGATGGGCTTCCTCAAAATGCCCTAGGTCTTCATGAGCAAGCAAGTTGGATGCACACCCACTAGTTTTCTTTTGTTGAGCATTCTTAGCTCTAGTGCATCCGTTGCATGGCAATCCCTACTCCTTGCATTAACATCAATTGATGGGCATCTCCATAGCTCATTGATTAGCCTCGTTGATGTGAGACTTTCTCCTTTTTTGTCTTCTCCACACAATCCCCATCATCATATTCTATACCACCCATAGTGCTATGTCCATGGCTCGCGCTCATGTATTGCGTGAAGGTTGAAAAAGTTTGAGATTATTTGAGTATGAAACAATTGCTTGGCTTGTCATCGGGGGTATAGAAGTTGGGAACATCTTTGTGTGACGAAAATGAAGCATAGCCTAACTATATGATTTTGTAGGGATGAACTTCCTTTGGCCATGTTATTTTGAGATGACATAATTGTTTGATTAGTATGCTTGAAGTATTATCATTTTTATGTCAATATGAACTTTTGTCTTGAACCTTTCGGATCTGAATATTCATACCATGATTAAGAAGATTTACATTGAAATTATGCCAAAGTATCACTCCGCATCAAAAATTCTCTTTTTATCATTTACCTACTCGAGGACGAGCAGGAATTAAGCTTGGGGATGCCTGATACGTCTCCAACGTATCTATAATTTTTGATTGCTCCATGCTACTTTATCTACTGTTTTGGACTATATTGGGCTTTATTTTCCACTTTTATATTATTTTTGGGACTAACCTATTAACCGGAGGCCCAGCCCAGAATTGCTGTTTTTTGCCTATTTCAGTATTTCGAGGAAACAGAATATCAAACGGAGTCCAAACGGAATGAAACCTTCGGGAACGTGATCTTCTCACCGAACGTGATCCAGGAGACTTGGACCCTACTCCAAGAAGTTTCCGGGGAGGTCACGAGGGTGGAGGGCGCCCCCCTGGGCGCGCCCCCTGCCTCGTGGGCCCCTCGGAGCTCCACCGACGTGCTCCTTCCTCCTATATATACCTACGTACCCCCATTAGACCAAGACGGAGCCAAAAACCTAATTCCACCGCCGCAACTTCCTGTATCCACGAGATCCCATCTTGGGGCCTGTTCCGGAGCTCCGCCGGAGAGGGCATCCATCACGGAGGGCTTCTACATCAACACCATAGCCCTTCCGATGAAGTGTGAGTAGTTTACTTCAGACCTTCGGGTCCATAGCTAGTAGCTAGATGGCTTCTTCTCTCTTTTTGGATCTCAATACAATGTTCTCCCCCTCTCTCGTGGAGATCTATTCGATGTAATCTTCTTTTTGCGGTGTGTTTGTTGAGACCGATGAATTGTGGGTTTATGATCCAACTTATCTATGAATAATATTTGAATCTTCTCTGAATTCTTTTATGTATGATTGAGTTATCTTTGCAAGTCTCTTCGAATTATCCGTTTGGTTTGGCCAACTAGATTGGTAGTTCTTGCAATGGGAGAAGTGCTTAGCTTTGGGTTCAATCTTGCGGTGTCCTTACTCAGTGACAGAAAGAGTTGCAAGGCACGTATTGTATTGTTGCCATCGAGGATAACAAGATGGGGTATTTATCATATTGCATGAATTTATTCCTCTACATCATGTCATCTTGCTTAAGGCGTTACTCTGTTTTTAACTTAATACTCTAGATGCATGCTGGATAGCGGTCGATGAGTGGAGTAATAGTAGTAGATGCAGGCAGGAGTCGGTCTACTTGTCACGGACGTGATGCCTATATACATGATCATACCTAGATAACCTCATAACTATGCTCAATTCTATCAATTGCTCAACAGTAATTTGTTCACCCACCGTAGAATATCTATGCTCTTGAGAGAAGCCACTAGTGAAACCTATGGCCCCCGGGTCTATTCTCATCATATCAATCTCCATTACTTTATTTTACTTGTTTTGCTTTTACTTTTTACTTTGCATCTTTATACCAAAAATACCAAAAATATTATCTCTATCAGATCTCACTCTCATAAGTGACCGTGAAGGGATTGACAACCCCTAAGTGTTGGTTGCGAGTTGCTATCGTTTTGTGCAGGTACGAGGGACTTGCGCGTGACCTCCTACTGGATTGATACCTTGGTTCTCAAAAACTGAGGGAAATACTTACGCTAGTGTGCTGCATCACCCCCTCCTCTTCAAGGAAAACCAACGCTAGCTCGAGACGTAGCACCTTGCTCCGAGCAGCTGGAGAGCAGAACACGGCAGTGTTCAGTCGCTGAATAGGATTCATAGCAGGTCTGTGATGGCAAATACAGTACAGTCGGCCCACAGCCCAAGATCGCCCCCACGGCGTGAAGGACGTGGGCACAGGCAAGACCAATACAGAAACCATGAGCAATATGATCACCTCCTTGGCCACGATGAACGTCGTCGAGTGCCCACACCTCCTCCGAGGAGTGGGTCATATGTGCCTCGGTGGCATGATGATAGACGCCCTCACAACGGCGAGCGAAGAATACCAGTCGACCCAAGAGAGCTAGGCTTTGATGCGAGATCTATTCTCGTTCAAGGTATGGTTGAAAGGAACTGAGCACATAGAGAAGACCATGACAGAGATGATCCGACTAGCGGCAGAGTGCACGTTTCAGGTCCCGAGTGTTTCAATAGAGCCATTAGGGCCGCAGTGATTCCTCCCAATTTCAGGTTGGCGACTGGAGTCAGCAAGTTTATGGGTGAGTCTAAGCCTGACACTTGGCTTGAGGACTACTGAGTAGCTGTACAAATTGGTGGTGGCAATGATGAAGTCACAATGAAGCACCTTCCTCTGATGTTGGAAGGCTCGGCCAGAGCATGTTTGAACCAGTTAGCACCTGGCAGTATATTCAGTTGGGAGGAACTCGCTCGAGTGTTTGTTATGACTTTTGAAGGTACTTGCAAGTGACCAGCGGGGTTGACTGAATTGCAGCATTGTGTGCAAAACCGAATGAAACCCTAAGAGACTATATCCAGAGATGGATCACGTTACACCATACAGTGGAGAATGTGTCAGATGACCAAGCAGTTTGTGCCTTCAAAGAAGGCGTTAAGTATCGGGAGTTGAATCTGAAATTCGGTCCAATAGGAGATATGTCCCTGACTCGGATGATGGAGATTGCCACCAACGCTAACGGCGAAGAAGAAGACTGACTCCGGAGTGGCAAGCACAAAACGGTCGCCCAGGACACCGGTGGAGGTACTTCCAATCGGAAACAGAAGCGTAAGGCCGAGCCAGCTGCTCCTGGTGAGGCTTTAGTTGTGGCTCAAGGAAAGTTCAAGGGGAAGCCCAAAGGGCCCTGGAACCCCAAGAAAGTGAAAGATCAAGACGGAAATGATGTGTTGGATTTTCCATGTCACATTCACACCAAGAAAGATGAAGAGGGTAATCTGATTTATCCTAAACACACCACTCGGCAGTGTCGACTCCTGATCCAGCAGTTCCGAGAGAAACAACCCAATGAGAAGGAAAAAGAGTCAGACATGGGCGAGGATAAGGAAGAGGATGATGATGCTTTTCCCAACATCAACTCCACTCTGATGATTTTTGCTGATGTTGAGAGCAAAAGTCGATTGAAAGTTATCAACAGAGAAGGGAACATGGTTGCTCCGTCAACACCAAGTTATTTGAAGTGGTCCCAGACTGCCATCACATTCGACTAGTCTGACCATCCAACACGTATAGCCACCCCTGGGAGGCAAGCGTTGGTGGTCGATCCAGTTGTTGAAGGCACTCGACTGACTAAAGTGTTGATGGATAGTGGTAGCGGCCTGAATATCCTTTATGCTGAAACCTTGAAGGGAATGGGGATTCCAATGTCCAAGCTCAGCGAAAGTAATATGAGTTTCCATGGCGTTATACCTGGCAAGAAGGCTAAATCACTTGGCCAGATTGCCCTTGATGTGGTTTTCGGTGATTCCAAGAATTACCGCAAGGAAAAGTTGACATTTGAAGTAGTGGATTTCCAGAGTGCTTATCATGCTATTCTGGGTACACTACAAAAAAAAGACACATCCGTGACATTTTGGGCCGACGGAGTTTTTTCTGTCATACATATGACACTTCTATGACAATAATTGTGACAAAACCCGGTATCATCATAGATGTGGTGGGCTCCTACTTCTATGACAAAAAATCATGACAGAAAATGGGCTTTTCGTCCTGGGCGGGCCGGAGACGCAGCTGCATGACATTCTTTGGGTCGTCCATGACGGAAAAAACCGTGGTAGAAGCGAGGGGGAGGAAAATTTTAGGGAGTTCCCGGTTACGGTGGGAGGTCGGGGGCCGAGCGATGCGCGTTTCTCTCGTACACGTACGCGCGTGTGTGCGAGGCGTTGGATCTAACTGAACCCGAGCGAGGCGTTGGGCTCTAACTGACCCTGAGCGATTGCAGTGCAGGCTACGCCTTACTGAACTCGAGCGATCGATCGATGGCTGTTAACTGAACCCGATCGAGCGATTCCTTCGCTGCTGCTGCTAACTGAAGCCGATCGATGGGATGAACAGTGAGTGTTGTGGGGGGGTTTGGATGAACAGTCATCGGTGGCGTTGCCTCTGGATGAACAGGACCCCGTGGTGTGGTGGAGGGCTGGATGAACAGTAGACGATGGAGGGGTGCCCGTGGAGGGGTGGATGAACAGAACACCATGGTGTGGAGGGCTGGATGAACAGTAGACGGTGGAGGGGTGGTTGAACAGGACCCCGTGGTGTGGAGGGCTGGATGAACAGTAGACGATGGAGGGGTACCCGTGGAGGGGTGGTTGAACAGGACCCCGTGGTGTGGAGGGCTGGATGAACAGTAGACTGTGGAGGAGTGGTTGAACAGTAGCCGGTGGAGTAGCGCACGGTGGAGGCTGGAAGAACAGGAGCCCGTGGAGGCTGGATGAACATGAGCCCGTGGAGGCTGGAGGAGGTCAACGGTGGAGATGAACAGTATCCCGTGGAGTCCCGTTTTGCGGTACGCCACACCCCTACCGATGAACAGGACCCCCGTTTCGACCGTAGCACTCCAACACAAGTCCGTTTCGTCTGTTTTGTGGTACGCCACACCCCTCCCGATCAACAGGATCCCTGTTTCGACCATAGGAGGTCTGTTTCATCCGTTTTGCGGTACGCTAGACCCCTCCCGATGAACAGGATCCCGTTTCGAACGTGTCCGGTCGAACACAAGGCCGTTTCCTCCGTTCTGCGGTACGCCAGGCCTCGTTTCCATTGCCTGTTCCGTCCAAGCCCTCCCGATGAACACGACGCATTCCGTTGCCTCCCCATGAACACGACGCATTCCGTTGCCTCCCCATGAACACGACGCATTTCGTTGCCTCCCCATGAACATGACGACGACGCTGTTTCTCCGTTCCGACCCAGCCATGTACACGAGCCCTGGCCATACGTATGCGCGAGTAGGCGTTCGAGACCCCGCCCATATGTACACATACGTGGCCGTATTTTCTTTCTTGCACCCTGGCCATTGTACATACGTGTACATGCTACGTGCGCGCCTCTACTACGACACGTGCGCGCCTCTACTACGACACGTGCGCGCCTCTACATCGACCAGTATGTACGTCCACGTTCGTGACCAGAATGACAACGCTACGTACGCTTTGACCAGGTGGGTCCCGACTGTCAGGCACTTCCTTGCCTGCAAAGATGTAGCTGGTGGGTCCCAGCAGTCAGGGGGCGAATCGTTTTTTTGCCCGGGCGCACTTCCTTGCGTGCGAAGGTGTAGCTGGTGGGTCCCAGCAGTCGGGGGGCTGGTGGGTCCCAGCAATCAGGGGGGCGAATCGTTTTTTTCGGACGCACTTCCTTGCGTGCGAAGATGTTGCTCGTGGGTCCCAGCAGTCAGGGGGCGAATCATTTTTTTCGCGAAATACGGTGGCCCATCCGGTGGGTCCCCGTTGTCAGGTGGAGGAATAATTATTTTGCGTGTAATAAGGAGGCACTTCCTTGCGGCTACCGTGGACCTAGCTGTCAGCCTCTCCACGTACAGTACTCTTCTGATGGAAGTCGGTCGTTGACCATGTTGACCACGCTACGCCGAGAGCACCAGGGCGGTGGTCTGAACAATGGTGAGGCCTAGGAAGGGGACGACGCGGAGCCGGGGAAGACGTAGCAGTGGAAGCCCGCACGGAGAGGAGTACGAGGGTTCACTGGTTCGGCTGCGGTGTGAGGCTGCCGTCGCCGCAGAATAACAGGGGGGGTGGGTGAGTAGAGGGATGGCCTGGCCAGCGGTGGGAGTAGTATGGGGCGGTGAGGCCTCCGTGGCATCACAGCCGGCCACGGGAGGCAAGAGCACGCGACACGACCGGCGCTGCTTTGGGCGGCTGGAGCAAGAAGACCAGAGGTTGAAGAAGCACTACGGCCGTTGGATGGACATCGTATGACCACTGCAGCTAGAATCGTTTATATTGACTAAGTTGACAAAGCCCTTGGTACGCGTCAACTTAGTAGGCCCACAACTCGGATTTGGTAGAGAACATATAGCCCATTTCCGATTTGTAAGAATGTCCAGCCCATTTTTTAATTCTAATGGAATTTACTACAGCCCATTTACAGTTTGTTAAAAGTACAACCCAACTTCTAGCTAGGACAACAATTAATAATTTCAAACAACCGCTCAAAACAGAATTCAAAAAAAAAATTCCCACATTTTGAAGGGATCCGAAATATTTTTATCCAAAATTTCTAGTCAGGTTAAATATAATTTCAAAATAAAGTTGTATTACGTTAAAATCCAACGAAATATTGTGCGCACAACAAATAATGAAATTAAAATTTTCAAATTCCAAAAATAATATATTTTTCAAACTGATTACGTGTTTGGTGCATAGTAACTGTCTAGTTATTATAATTACATCCCATTTATTATTTCTTAAATTCCATTTTCTTGTTAAGCTTAATGTATACCTCCTAGGAAAGTTTGCAGCCCAGCGGCGTGGAGAATAACAAGTTGACCCGGATATTGTGTACAACTGTCGGCCCAGTTGCATTGCTGATGTTGAAAAAAGCTATTTTTTATACGCACATTTAATTTTTTTTGTATAGATAAGGAACATTTTTTATACACACATTTAACAATTTTTAAATACATGATTAAAACTTTTTAAAACATATTTTTTAGTCAACAGTGGGCCCACAACGAGCGGAGGAGGTCACAATACACATATTTTTTAAATACATGATTAACACTTTTGCAAAAACAATTAGCCCACAGCGAGCCAATTAGCTCCAGTCGGCCCACAGTGGGCCGACAGGACCCAATCAGTCCACAGTGGGCCGACAGGGGCCAGTCGGCCAGCTGTAGGCCGACTGGAATCCAATCGGCCTGCTATGGGCCGACTAGGCCCAGTCGGCCTGCAGCGGGCCTACGGTGTATTATTTTTGAAAAAAAATTACCTAACGTAATATTTATGAAAATTAATAAAAATGTATTATTTAAAAAAATAGCGAAAAAAGGCATGTGTAGTACAGTACAACCTAACATGGTTACTCAGCCCACATTCAACGACGCTGGAAAGGCCCAAACAAGGCTTCTGTACAACTTTTTGAAGTCACTGAGCTCAATTAATAACTTAAGAAAAAAGTTAGATTACAGTGGAACCTAATTAAAAGCTGTCACGAGCAAATAAAAATTCAACGGGTCCCACTTGTGCGTGCGCGCGCGCGTGTGTGTGTGTGCGTGAGAGAGAGAGAGAGAGATAGAGAGAGAGAGACCCATCGGCCGATGCTCGTAAATACATCTTTCAGCCATATGCATTGCTGATGCTCAGTAAAAACTTATATAGTTGACACAATCATAAAGAACATCATAACACACTGAACTTGCATGCAAAAATTTCACGCAGGCGGCACAATCAGGATGGAAGTAGTGGATCACTACGGGAAAGGCTATGTTTAAACCAACGAAGTCGTACATAACGGTTCATCGTCTTTATCAATGACGGGGAAATATCTTGAATGTTGTGCAAAGAAAACAGACAGACAACACAATAAGTTCTCCTAGCACATTAAGTTGATGTACAACCCTTTCTAAAAAAAGTTCAGGTAAAAAATTAGAACATGTCACAATCAAATGTACTGGCATATCAGTGCTTCACACCCATAGATCAGATTTAACTAGTATCTGACAAGATTCAGTTGTTACCTCAAATTAGAGCACATCCAGGCAGCCAGCCCTGCCTCTTCTCCCAAAGAAGCAGTGGCCTCCACCGCGTGATGGAGTAGGCCCTGTGCCATCCATCGTTCCGAGCAACACGGGGAAAGTCTGACGTTGACTCCTGTAATGGGCGCCATCGATGGACCCTGGCACCAGCGGCGGCGGCAGGACTTCGATTGATGGATTGACCACTTCTTCGACATGCACGAACACTCGATACAGGTACATCCCTAACGTGGTCCGCGGCGGCCTTGGTGGCGACGAATAGTACAACCCCGGTTCCTGCACCGGTATCTCAACACCAATCACCTTCGGTATGGTGGACGGCTTCTTCATCCATGCCATAACCGTCAGAGCCCAGCTGTCTGGAGGAACAAACATACTTATGAGCTCACCTCCAAGGTCGTTGATAAGCTCGTTCATGGACTCGCTGTTCCAAGCACGTCGAGGCATGCCGTGGAAGGTAAGCTTTGTTAAAAACTCAAGCTCAAAGGGCACTGAGCCCCATCCTGGGTGCCACCGATCAAAGCTCACCAGCGCGCCATCACAGAACAAATGCCGGGAAGATTCGAACGCACGACTGCAGTCGAAAGTTGTCCGAAACCTGACGAAGAAATCAACCGGTGGCGGACAAACTTCGACGAGCTAGTCACTTATTTGGATGTCGTGCGCAATGCCAAGAGCTTTGACAAGCTCATCCGGCGAGATGGGAGGCCGGTCGCCGTTGATGGTTACCATCAGCACTTTGCCGGCAAACTGGTCGTCAAGCGCCGCCATGCCACTGTTGAGCGACAGCACGCAGCGACCGAAGGCAGGATGGACCTCAGGATCTCCGGCTCGGAGATCCGCGTTGACTGGCGACATGATAGTGCGCTTGAGTACAGGGAGTACAGGAGGGGGATTTGGGGAACTGGAGTAGGAATCGAGATTCCAGAGATGGGGGAGGGGCGGGAGACTGCGGATGAAAAGGTAGCATGTATTTCGAGCACGCGCCAATATGCTCTCGGCGCACAAGCGCACGAAAACACCGGTGGCGCCCACATGTCGGCCTAAGAGTCCTTATTCATTCTTTTTTGGAGAGCCCGACCTTTTTTTTAGGATCTTTTGAGAGCCCGACCCGAGAGTCATAATTGACCTATTTGGCATTGTGTTACTACTCGGCCCATATTCAACGACACCTCACTGGCCCAAACAAATGTACATCATCGAAAAGACACTGAGCTCAAATTATATAATTTGAAAAAAGGAGATATACTCTGAACACTTGAGAATGGTGATGCCCTCATTTAGCCCACCAGTAGTTCGAGACAATAAACAGTTCGAAACAACGATATATGCAACATTCAAACACTGATTAGTGACTACTACGGACATAAACAGCAAGACATGATAGTTCATAAGAAGTCTTGCTACACCACCAAAACGCACCCATTTGCAGCGCTCAGACTCTCGTGATCCAGACGAGAATGACATTCTAAACAGAAGCAACTATTACATAGTAAGAGTGACATAGATGAGGATGACCAAATGACAAGGAATATGCATAAAAAAAGAAAGAACTACCCATCCAGAACCAGCAGCAAAGACAACAAAGTCATTCGAAGAGATGATCCAACACCATTATAATTTGCAGCCCCGCTTCAGCGTCCAGTGATCCGAAGACACCAGTACTCCACCCTTTCGATGCAACAGCCCAATTACCTGTCGACCTGAAGGCTCGAACCACATCACTGCCTGTCGTAATTGATACATCCAAGGATCAGAGTTAATCCGGATGCCTTTGTCATTCTCACCTTCTTTTGGCTGCAGGCTGTATCGTTGACAATCAGGGGAGTTTGCTCCCGAACTCCTAGGGCTCGCCATGTAGACACAGTTTTCCATAGCAAACAGAGCCTCTCTGCCATCAAGGTCCTTGCCAACGGTGATCTCCTGGTTAATCGGATAATTGATTCCGAGAAACAGAGAGTGTGAACCAAGGCTATTTACCCGCCTCCAACTAAAAAATCCTAAAGGCCCCAACAAGCTGGTATCCTGCTCATAGACGTAACAGCCACTGTCCGGATACTCACGTATTACACGGTGCTTGTATACAGTGGGGTTTTTGCAATATAACTTTTTCGGCTCATGTGTCTGAATGATCATCAGTATTTTGCCATCGTCTGATCGAGCGAGGAACCAGTTGTGCTTCCCTGTTTCTGGCAAAGGTGGTGTGATTACAATGGGCAGTAATTATAGGGACACTGCATCATATCAAAAAGGACAGGCATTGTTAATGTAAGATCAGCATTGTTCAGAGTATGAGTAGGATAATGCAAGAAACAGCATTGATATGTCCCTGTTAGAACTGGGAGGGAAATACAGGGAAATATATACTGGGTTCGAAAATATAGAAGTGCCATGCATGGTTATACTCATGTTATCTCGCAATCGATTCTTCACAGGAAACTACCATGTCATGCATGTTATGTAATCATGTTCTGTCCTCACAAACAAATTCTTCAAGGTAACTAACAGACCATGCATTGTTATATACTCGTGTTCTATGGGAAATTTTTTTGTGAGGATATTATTCTAGCCATTGATTGCTGAAGGGCGAATATAGGTATGTACACATGGTAAGCATTGCAGGATTTCACTACTTCCAAATATAGAGTTCTCCGTATGCACATTTACTTCCCTAATGTATGGTTAGATGAAACCAACAGTGTGGTGCATGTTTCTACATCATGAAAATGAGGAAATTAACATGGCCATTGATACACACTCATATTTAGTAGTAGTATATAGATTACTGTAAAATAAGGATAATATCCATATATTCCTAACCGTTTGATTATTCAGGGTACAAATTGGCTGTAATGACATGGTCACAATCACATGAATTAACTCATTCCAAATATAGCTGATTTACGGCGTCTCTAATACATTGACATAGTTCTACTCAAATTCTTCTCAAACAGAGATATGCCAATCATCACAAAAAGTTCAAACAGTGTCATGGCGTCATCATTAACATGAGAGGAAACAACTTACACGCACCGTCCCAGCAATACGTGGTGCCATTTTCTTTGTCGATCGCGTAGATGATGCCACTGTGTTCAATAGCATCATAGAAGTGTGTATCAGCTTTGATGATGATCCACTGCGAGCCGAGTTGTCTCCAGCTAAAGAAGGCACCGGCGTAAAGATAGGCGAGTCCGTGGTCGAACAAGGCAATTAGCTTGACTTGTAGGATCGAAAGTATGTCTAGAGGGGGGGTGATTAGACTACTTGACCAAATAAAAACTTAACCTTTTCCCAATTTTAGTTCTTGGCAGATTTTAGCTATTGTAGGACAAGTCAAGCAATCATCATACAATTCAAGCAAGCATGCAAAGAGTATATTGGCAGTGGAAAGTAAAGCATGCAACTTGCAAGAATGTAAAGGGAAGGGTTTGGAGAATTCAAACGCAATTGGAGACACGGATGTTTTTCCCGTGGTTCGGATAGGTAGTGCTATCCTACATCCACGTTGATGGAGACTTCAACCCACGAAGGGTAACGGTTGCGCGAGTCCACGGAGGGCTCCACCCACGAAGGGTAATGGTTGCGCGAGTCCACGGAGGGCTCCACCCACGAAGGGTCCACGAAGAAGCAACCACCCACGAAGGGTCCATGAAGAAGCAACCTTGTCTATCCCACCATGGCCATTGCCCACGAAGGACTTGCCTCACTAGCGGTAGATCTTCACAAAGTAGGCGATCTCCTTGCCCTTACAAACTCCTTGGTTCAACTCCACAATCTTGTCGGAGGCTCCCAAGTGACACCTAGCCAATCTAGGAGACACCACTCTCCAAGAAGTAACAAATGGTGTGTAGGTAATGAACTCCTTGCTCTTGTGCTTCAAATGATAGTCTCCCCAACACTCAACTCTCTCTCATAGGATTTGGATTTTGTGGAAAGAAGATTTGAGTGGAAAGCAACTTGGGGAAGGCTAGAGATCAAGATTCATATGGTAGGAATGGAATATCTTGGTCTCAACACATGAGTAGGTGGTTCTCTCTCAGAACATATGAGTTGGAGTTGTGTATGTGTTCTGATGGCTCTCTCTCCAGGAATGAAGAGGAGGTGGAGGGGTATATATAGCCTCCACGCAAAATCCAACCGTTACACACAGTTTTCCAATCTCGATGGGACCGAATCAACAAACTCGGTCGGACCGAAAAGGTAAACCTAGTGACTGTTAGAGATTTTCGGTGGGACTGACTTGCAAATCGGTAATACCGATATGGTTAGGGTTTGGGCATAACGTAATCTCGGTGAGACCGATTACACAAACTCGGTGAGAGCGAGTTTGGTAATAAGCTAACCAGAGAGTTGGTCAGGTAAACTCGGTGGGACCGATTTGCTGTTTCGGTGAGACCGAAAAGTTACAAAAAGGAAATAGAGAGTTTATACTGCAATCTCGGTGGGACCGATTCGCTCTTTCGGTGAGACCGAAAAGTTACGAAAGGGAAACAAAGAGTTTGCAATCCCATCTTGGTGAGACCGAGATCCCTATCGATGGAACCGAATTGCTAGGGTTTGGCAGTGGCTTATGACAAGTGAAACTCGGTGGCGCCGGATAGAAAGAATCGGTAGGACCGAGTTTGGCTTAGGGTTTAGGTCATATGTGGATATGGGAAAGTAGTTGAGGGTTTTGGAGCATATCACTAAGCACATGAAGCAAAAGGCTCATTAAGCAACACCTCATCCCTCCTTGATAGTATTGGCTTTTCCTAAAGACTCAATTTGATCTTGGATCACTAAAATATAAAATGAAGAGTCTTGAGCTTTTGAGCTTGAGCCAATCCTTTGTCCTTAGCATTTTGAGGGTTCCACTTTCACATCCATGCCATGCCAATCATTGAGCTTTCCTGAAATAGTCATCTTGGAATAGCATTAGCTCAATGAGCTATATGTTGTTATGAATTACCAAAACCACCTAGGGATAGTTGCACTTTCAATCTCCCCCTTTTTGGTAATTGATGACAACATATAGATCAAAGCTTCGACAAATGATAATAAGCATGAAATATATCGTCGCTTTGAGAAGTATGTGACAAGTAAGAGCTCCCCCTAAATTTGTGCATATTTAAAATTTTCTTTGGACTGCAAATGCACAAAGAGTTAGAGTCATGGGTTACTCTTCCATGTCACATACATCTTGGTGGAGCGCTTAAAATGATAAGAATGAAATACATGCACTCATCACCAAGAATAGTGAATGATCACATAAGATAGATAAGATGATAATATTAAGCAAACATTAAGTGTAGCTTATGATCAAACACATGATCATCAATGTCTCACGAGCAATGACATAGTATCTCACACAAAAGCAAACAAAGTTCGAAAAACCACCAAATAAAACAAGAGAGAATAAAAGCAACACTCTCTCTCGAAGCCTATGATCTATACATTTTCTCCCCCTTTGGCAACAAGTTACCAAAAAGTTCCTAGAAAATGCATAGTGCTAAGTCAACACTCAGGCTTGATCTTCAGGTGGTGGTGGAGTCCGGAGCACTCCAAGGACGAAGCCTTCTGTAGATGTGGTCGGAGTCGAGGCTGAAGTGGACGCTGGAGCTGGTGGAACTGAGGCTGTAGCTGGTGCAGACGTGGTGGCTCTGGGGTCAGCAACTGGCACTGCAGACGACCTCGGACCTCGTGGCACTCTGGCAAAGGCATCAGTTGTAGTCTTCCCTCTCCTCTCCTGCATGTCATCCTGGAGCTGCTCCACTGCAGTCTGAATCTCTGTCACTTTGACATCCAAGTCATAGAACTTTTGTTCCATGATCCTCTCTAAGCTTGCCTGGTTCTGAGTTAGGGTGGCTAGTCCTTGCTCAATCTGTAGGGTGGATGCAATCAAGTAACCAAGCTGCTCTTGTTTGGTTTTCAGGAAATATTCAGATGCCTCCTCTTGAGTAGGCATCTTGGCAGCTTTCTCCTTCCTCGCCTTCTCCTTCTTGGCTTGTTCTTGGGCAGATGATGGCTCATTCTCAGTCATGACCACTTGATTATCTTCAAAGTCTAGACGGATGGGCAGGTGTTCCTTGTCCAATAAGTATATGCCCGTGCCCATCTTAGACTTGATGAGCTCCTGAATCTGTGGGGCATATCCACAGCTCCTCTTCTGGTCTGCTGCTGTCCTCTTGATTGTTTCAATCATAAGGCTCATGACTTTGAATTTCTGTGGCACGTCAAAGATATGAAGCAAGTTGATCGCGTGGCCCCTGATCATCTTGTGATCTCCAAACTTGGGCAATAGGGTGTGCCTAAGAATCCAGTTGATGGTTGGCAGCCCTGACAGAAGATAGTGTACTGAGCCAAACTTGAACGTATCAAGTGCTTCATTTGGAATCTCCTTATACATGTTTGACATTGAGTTGTGGTCCATCTTCTTCTTGGCATAAATGTCCAAGTCATCGTCATGCTCTTCTGGGGCATTAATCAGCTGAGCCCATTCAGCAACTGTAGACTGGTACCTCGTACCCTCTGACATCCATACAATCCTGCCATCTGGATAGAAATGGGTTGTGGAGTAGAACTGCATGATGAGTTCCTCGTTCCACTTTGTGAGCTTCTGCCCAACAAAGTCCTCTACTCCACATGCCTTGAAGTTGTCCTGCACTCCAGGGTAGTACTCTTCGTTGTCCTTGATGTATTGCCAATCAACCCATCTCATATCATAGACAATTGGCTTCTTGTCTAGCAGCACTGTCTCATAAAAGTCTTGTTGCTCCTTGGTGTGAAATCTGTAGTCAACTGCATTCCTTCTCCTTGAAGCATACGGGTCTGCTTCTCTCCACTTCCGGAGCCCTGAATGTCTCCTGAGTTTCATATCCTCAGCCACAGGATGAGCATCGTTGTGGTCTGGGATCTTGGGCTTGAGCTTTCTAAGAACATTCTCTTCTTCTTCTGCAGCTTCAGGCACTGGGGCCTTGTTCTTCTCAGTAGCTGGGATGCTTCTTGTGTTCCTCTTTGGCTTTGTCTTTGGAGCTGGCTTGGCCTTGGAAGTAGCTGCCCCTGTTCTTATGGCATCACCCATCAGCTTGGGTGCCTTAGGTGCTGGTGCAACTACCTCTTCTTCTTCCTCCTCATCTTCCATGATGGAAGCTTTGCCAAGCACTCTGGCTACAGTTTTCTTCACCCTTTTTTCCTCTTCTTGCCTTCAGCAGCAACTGGCTCAATGGGAGTGGGCTTCTCAGTTGAAGCTCTGGCCTTTGACATAGGTTGCCTGCCTGCTGGCCTTTTGATCTTCATCCCTGGTTTTATGCCCTGTGCTGGCTCAACTCTCTTGGAAGTTGCTTCCTCTTCTGCCACATAATCCTCATCTTCTGAGTCTGAGGTTCTCCTCTTTCTCTGTCTTGTGGCAGCTTTAGGCAGATTGCTAGGGGTGCTCCTACTGCCATCATCTGAGGAACTTGAGGGACTAGTGCCCTCACTCATCTACACTTGCTGCTCTGACAAGTTCTGGCTATCACTTTGGTCTGACATGATGCAAACTCTGACTGCTGACCCTGTGAATAGGTTATAGATGAGATAGAGTGGATGAGCATCACAAAATGCAGAGATTTTTGCAAAAGAATAATTCAAAAACTTAGTTTTAGTTTCCCACTGAAAGCATCTCGGATCTATCGATTTCTAAACTCGGTGATACCGAAGCAGTTTTGGCACCTAAACTAGTGAACTCGGTCAGACCGAGTCACAGTTTGGTGGCACCGAGACTGCTAGGGTTTAACAGAGTTCCAAAATCGGTCACACCGATAAGTAATTCTCGGTCAGACCGAGTCTCACTTGTGCAATGGCATGAGCCAAATCGGTGGGACCGAGTTTTTCAACTCGGTGGGTCCGAGATGGTTTCGGCAGAAACCTAACCCTAAAATTTTCGAATTAAACCTAATCTACGAGTTCATTGACTGGATAGAAGTTTAACAAACGTGGCAAGAATCATGATGATCACAATGTGCTAAGAATCGGATTGGGGAATAGCACAGAGATCGAGTCCATACCCTAGTTCGGCGGAGACTCGCTACGGCGGCAACGGTGGGGTTGAATTTCCGTTGACGGCGACGGAGACCAGCGACTGGAGGCGGCTGGCAGCGAGGAGACGATCCGGAGACCAAGTTGGCAGAGCAGGCTATCACGCGGGCGAAGGCGTTCAGAGAAATTTCCAAATTTTGGCCCGTGACTGTATATAGCCCGACCCTGTCGGTGTGACAGAGTGGAACAACTCGGTGGCACCGAGATGCAAAACTGTATACAGTTGTTGCAACTCGGTGTGACCGAATGGTTCAAATCGGTTGCATCGAGATCGAAAACCTAGATCAACTTAATGATCTCGGTAGGACCGAAAGTAGGGTATCGGTCAGACCGAGAATCATAAAGAGGTTTGGAAGTTTAAGTCTATGACGAATCGGGGACTCCGAGCGCTCCTCACACAGAGTGGTTCGAATCTGACTTGATCAAATTTTGTGATGTAGCATGAATAGAGTTTGAGATGAGAAAAGCATAGATAGCTAGAGGAGGTTCTTAGGCATTCTTGTCCATCCACTTGGCAAAAGGAAATAAAACCAAACAATCAAAACAACAAGTGGATGTCCTCGAATGAGTAAAATATGCAACTAGCATGCTCACACAATAATATGGCAAATGAAATATGTGACAAGGCATGCACAACCAATTCTAGCATCTATCAAGCAATTTGCGATGACAAGGTCATCTATATATGAGTATATTGACTTAGGAGTCAAGTGAGAACACTTGATCATAGGTCATACTCATCGTTTAAGCTTAAGTGGGGTTACCACTTTTACATAAAGCATTGTTATGTTCGCATCTTTAGAGTTGCTTTAGCTCAAGTCTTAGAGTAAAGCTCCCCCTAGATGTGATATCCCCCCTTAGAGGGATGAACTAACCTCGGGTTTTGTCGATGATGACTTCATGTAGATGTTGAAGATGTGGATGCTCAATGTTGATGTAGATCACTTGAGCTATCCATTTGAGTGAATTGCACTTTCAATACCTACATGGGTTAGTCCCACAAGGAACAAACAAGGATATCCATAGACATAGAGTGATGCACACACAAGATGATGTCCATGAAAACTTTTAGGTTACCTTGTCCCTTGTCTTACCAACAAGAGGGTTTGTGACTCCTTGAACTAGTGCAAGATGTGGAAGTTGATTGCACTTGTTCTTGCCAAAATGATGAGAGTGAAGTATGTTGGCGGAGTCACCCTCAAAAACTCTCTAGTTCTTCTTCTTTTGGATCCACACCATCTTGATGGGAATCCTTGGAGTTGTAGTCGTACTTGATGAAGTGGAACTTGAAGTAATCTTGGGAATCCACTTGACTAAGGTCTTAGGAGCTTCTTCAAATGCATCAATTTCCTCTTGAAGCTTGTCCTTGCCATTTTTGCTTGTAGTCTTGTGGTGGAAGATCATCTTGAGCTTGTGTCCCCTTGAAAGAAGTATCATACTTCTCTTGTTGAGGAACAAACTTTGTCTTGGGGTATTGATCTTCTTCCCACTCAACTCCATTGGCATTGAACTTTCGTTCAAAACCAACACCTTGATTCTTCCGGTGCATTCCTTGCTTGCGCACAATTTCCTCGAATTGCTTACTCCCGGCAAGGCTTTTGTACACTCCTTTCTCTATAATTCCCTTCAATAAGCTATTTTCTTGCTCAAGTGTAACTTGGCTAAGAGAATCATTAGTGGAATCAAGAGAACTACTAGAAGCAACAATATTGGATTTAGCATGATCATTGTTACTGCTAGAGGAAGAATCTTTCTTGTTCTTGTTACTAGACTTGACTTGAGGCATGTAAGTGGATAAGAGTAAACGCTTGGCAATGTAAGAAGAACTTTTCTTGCGGAGATCATCATTGATTGCCTTTAAGAACTCATGCTCTTTCTCAAGATTGAGTTTTTCAAAGCGTAGTTTCTCATGAGCTCTTAAAAGTTCTTGATGATCTTCGAAGATAGTGTCATGAGCTAACTTAAGAGTTTTTAGTTCTTTAGTTAGAGCCTCAATCTTCTCCTTATCATTGTCATTCGTTTTATCTTGATTAGCATGATTAATTAGTCTTTCATCATAGTATTCATCACTAGAGTTGTCAACAAGCAAATCATCACCTAACAAGTCATCTTCATCACTATTGAAATCAACATACTCGGGATGTGTTACCTTAGGACCTTTGGCCATGAAGCATCTTCCAATTCCTTCATTTGGTGAGTCAAATATGTCGTAGGAGTTGGTTGACACAAGTGCTAGACCGGCAACACCTTCATCTTGAGTATCTTCGGAGTCGGAGTGATAACTTTTCTCGGAGTGGCTGTCGGAGTCAGAGCCGGATACCCATTCACCAACATGAGCTTGATGTCTTCGTTTTGCGTAGCTCCTTGATGATTTTTCCTTCCTTTCCGAATCCTTGCTTCTCCGTGAGTATCTTCGTTCATAACGATCATCTCTACTCCTTCTCTCTCTTGGTGGTGATTCTTTGCTTCTTCTTTTTGGAGAATCTTCTCTTCTCTTGTAGGGAGCCGTACACTCATTGGAATAGTGTCCGGGTCTTCCACAATTGTAGCAGTTTCGCTCTCGACTAGAAGATCTTTTGTCATTGTAGGACCTTGACTTGAAGCTTCTATCTTTGCTTCTACTCTTGTAGAACTTGTTGAAGTTCTTCACCATTAAGCTCAATTCTTCATTGAAGTTTGTTTCTCACTTGATGATGTAGGGGCTTCACATGAGGCTTTGTAGGCACCACTTGATTTGTTGTGAAGTTCCTCTTTATCCTTAAGTGACATCTCATGAGCAACAATTCTTCCAATCACCTCCGTTGGCTTGAGATCTTTGTAATTGGGCATCATTTGGATCAATGTGCACACGGTATCATATTTTCCATCCAAGGCTCTTAGAATCTTCTTGATGATGAATCTATCGGTCATCTCTTCACTTCCTAAGCCGGCAATCTCATTTGTGATGAGAGCAAGCCTAGAGTACATTTCAGCGACACCTTCACCATCCTTCATTTTGAACTTGTCAAGTTGACTTTGAAGCACATCCAACTTGGATTCCTTGACGGAGTCGGTACCTTCGTGCATATCAATCAAAGTGTCCCAAATTTCCTTTGCATTCTCAAGACGGCTGATTTTGTTGAATTCTTCGGGGCACAATCCGTTGAAGAGAATATCACAAGCTTGAGCATTGTATTGCAACATCTTCAACTCATCCGCGGTAGCTTCACGGTTTGGTTCTCTCCCATCAAAGAAGTCACCTTGCAAACCAACACACACAATAGCCCAAACGGCGGGGTTATGTCCAAGAATATGCATTTTCATTTTATGCTTCCAACTAGCAAAATTAGTACCATCAAAGTAAGGACCTCTACGGTGATAATTTCCCTCGCTAGACGCCATACTCTCCTAGGTTGTGAAACCAAGGCTATGACCACCAAAAGCTATGGAGATCAAAGCAAATGGAGACAAAGCTCTGATACCACTTGTAGGATCGAAAGTATGTCTAGAGGGGGGGTGATTAGACTACTTGACCAAATAAAAACTTAACCTTTTCCCAATTTTAGTTCTTGGCAGATTTTAGCTATTGTAGGACAAGTCAAGCAATCATCACACAATTCAAACAAGCATGCAAAGAGTATATTGGCAGCGGAATGTAAAGCATGCAACTTGCAAGAATGTAAAGGGAAGGGTTTGGAGAATTCAAACGCAATTGGAGACACGGATGTTTTTCCCGTGGTTCGGATAGGTGGTGCTATCCTACATCCACGTTGATGGAGACTTCAACCCACGAAGGGTAACGGTTGCGCGAGTCCACGGAGGGCTCCACCCACGAAGGATAATGGTTGCACGAGTCCACGGAGGGCTCGACCCACGAAGAGTCCACGAAGAAGCAACCACCCACGAAGGTCCACGAAGAAGCAACCTTGTCTATCCCATCATGGCCATCGCCCACGAAGGACTTGCCTCACTAGCGGTAGATCTTCACGAAGTAGGCGATCTCCTTGCCCTTACAAACTCCTTGGTTCAACTCCACAATCTTGTCGGAGGCTCCCAAGTGACACCTAGCCAATCTAGGAGACACCAATCTCCAAGAAGTAACAAATGCTGTGTAGGTAATGAACTCCTTGCTCTTGTGCTTCAAATGATAGTCTCCCCAACACTCAACTCTCTCTCATAGGATTTGGATTTTGTGGAAAGAAGATTTGAGTGGAAAGCAACTTGGGGGAGGCTAGAGATCAAGATTCATATGGTAGGAATGGAATATCTTGGTCTCAACACATGAGTAGGTGGTTCTCTCTCAGAACATATGAGTTGGAATTGTGTATGTGTTCTGATGGCTCTCTCCACGAATGAAGAGGAGGTGGAGGGGTATATATAGCCTCCACACAAAATCCAACCGTTACACACAGTTTTCCAATCTCGGTGGGACCGAATCAACAAACTCGGTCGGACCGAAAAGGTAAACCTAGTGACCGTTAGAGATTTTCGGTGGGACTGACATGCAACTCGGTAGGACCGATATGGTTAGGGTTTGGGCATAACGTAATCTCGGTGAGACCGATTACACAAACTCGGTGAGACCGAGTTTGGTAATAAGCTAACCAGAGAGTTGGTCAGGCAAACTCGGTGGGACCGATTTGCTCTTTCGGTGAGACCGAAAAGTTACAAAAGGGAAACAAGGAGTTTACATTGCAATCTCGGTGGGACCGATTCGCTCTTTCGGTGAGACCGAAAAGTTACGAAAGGGAAACAGAGAGTTTGCAATCCCATCTCGGTGAGACCGAGATCCCTATCGGTAGAACCGAATTGCTAGGGTTTGGCAGTGGCTTATGACAAGTGAAACTCGGTGGCGCCGGATAGAAAGAATCGGTAGGACCGAGTTTGGCTTAGGGTTTAGGTCATATGTGGATATGGGAAAGTAGTTGAGGGTTTTGGAGCATATCACTAAGCACATGAAGCAAAAGGCTCATTAAGCAACACCTCATCCCTCCTTGATAGTATTGGCTTTTCCTAAAGACTCAATGTGATCTTGGATCACTAAAATATAAAATGAAGAGTCTTGAGCTTTTGAGCTTGAGCCAATCCTTTGTCCTTAGCATTTTGAGGGTTCCATTTTCACATCCATGCCATGCCAATCATTGAGCTTTCCTGAAATAGTCATCTTGGAATAGCATTAGCTCAATGAGCTATATGTTGTTATGAATTACCAAAACCATCTAGGGATAGTTGCACTTTCAAGTCTGCGCAATTCGCATGTCGTGTGGGCACTTGGCAGATTACAATCTTCTGCAAAACAAGGTCCGTCCAACTGTCGTAGTAATCTAGATGACTTGGACCATGATGGTAATACTCTATATAATCCAACGGAGGAAGGATAATCTGATGGGAGGTCTGGAAGATCACGAGCACCAACTTTTTACCGTCTTCTTTGAAGGCAGCCATCCAGTGGGAGTTCATGCCGACCCAGTACATACCTGCCAAGAAGTTTCGGGTGATGGTGATCAGATCGATGTCGAGGGAAATGATGTACGGCGACCCACTACATACATGCAAAGAAGTTTCGGCTAATGGAGATCGGATTGAAGTCGAGGGGCATCATGCACGCCTCTGTATCATGGTGAGCCAATCTCGCAAGACCAGATAGCAGCAAGCAGGGTGTCTTGAAAAGCTTAGGCCTCGCTTCGATGATGGTCGTGTGCATGTCCCTCGAGCATGCAGCCAGCCGCAGGGCGCTCAACATATTCATACACGAACAACAGAGGTCGAGGATGTCACTAGGGAGATTGCTACAATCGCGGCTCATATGGATGCTGCGCAGTTTGCGTTCGGCCATGGTGGAGTTTGGAAGGGGGCTTGATTTACGAGGGAGAAGGATGTCGGTGCTGGAGCGGCTAGCGAGGGAATAGTGGTACTGGGGGAGGCGAGTGAGGCGACGGTACACGGGGGCACAGTGAGATGGAGACGAAGAAGGAGATGGAGTGGTGCTATGGGAGCGGAGAGGGAGATGAGGCGAGGCGCCAATGTGCTGTACAGCAGCGGTGACAGACTGCACTGTGCACAGGGTGAGGCTGACTTTGGTAACCCGAACACGCCGCCTGGACTAGTGTCAGGCGCAGGGTGTTGTCACTTCACTGTGAGGACCGGATGACTAGTATTTTGACCATCAAGTGTACCACAGTTGTACTACTACTACTACTACTACTACTACTAGTAGTAGTAGTAGTAGTAGTAGGTACATGAGTACTCCAGTATTGTATAGCGTAAATAGGTCTCCCGTGCTAGCATGCACGAGAACCAAATTCTCGTGCATGCCCAATCAACGCTCTGCCGCGATGCATGCAGTGGTCGTTCTGGTGCATCAAGGACGGCATGCAGATTGTTCCACACTTGTGAAGAGGAAAAATGGAAAGGTAGAACGCGGCAGCAGAGGAAGAGAATGCTGGCTAACGAGGCTAGGAGGGGATCGAGCTGGAAGTTAATGCTCCACGCCTAAAGGTTTTGGGAAAACCTGATTTTCATAAGGTGACTTATACTCACCTAAACGGAGGGAGTATTCCTTAACCAGAGAATGTTGTGTCTCCCACTCACGCGTTCAAAAAAAATTATGAAACATTTTTTATCTGTTTTCATAGGTCCCACCTATCAGGAAGGATGGGCACGTACACGAACATGTACGACTCATCAGTCTACCCGCATAGCCTTTTCGTTTAGTCTACCTAGTCGTCTAATCAACTGCCTGCATGCCACTTCTCCCATTTACTTCTCCATCAGGAACCGATTCTCCTCGGCTTCTTCACCTCCCCTTCGTCTTCATTTTAATCCAAACCCCACTGCGTTCACATTGTCTTAACCTCTTTAAATAATCATCTACTACTTCAGTTAGACTAGCCATCTAATCCTAATTCTCCAAACCATAGCCCTCCGTTCCAGCGGTTCCAAATGGCGATAGAGATCGAGATGCAGGTTTTTAGCGTCCAACATGTCCTCATCGAAGGCTCGATGCGCAAAGTTGACACCGTCACCGTCCACCCAACGGTTGTTCGGCAGTGGATCAACAACGCATCCAACTCCCTCGAAAAGGTAGAGACGAAGTTCATCGGTCTCGACGCAGAGTACATGGAGCGTGCCCCTGGGAAGATCCAGCGTGCCGCCGTCCTTCAGCTATGCCTCGAAGATGATGTTTTGGTGTACACATCATACACTCGCCCTCCATACCAGGTGAGCTTCACGATTTCTTGTCTCGGGAGGACGTATACTTCTGTGGGGCAGCCATTGAAGGGGACAAACAGAAGCTGGAGTCGTACAACCTTGATTTGAATAGCATCACTGACCTACAAACCAGAATCAAAATTCCTGCAAAAGTTTGTGATAAACAGACACCATCCCTATTCGACGTAGCAAATTTTGTGCTCGGTACAAATCTTCAGAAGGGTGACGAGATGGTGGCATTAAGGTCGTCTGGATGGGAGAATTAGCCCTTTATGTACGAGCGAATAAAATATGTTTCCCTCGATGCCTGTGTGAGTTTTGAGATAGCTGCAAGGTCCAAAGAGCTTGTTGCGAAGCCGTCTCCCACAGAGAAGAAGAAGAAGAAGAAGAAGAAGAAGAAGAAGAAGAAGAAGAAGAAGAAGAAGAAGAAGAAGAAGAAGAAGAAGAAGAAGAAGAAGAAGAAGAAGAAGAAGAAGAAGAAGAAGAAGAAGAAGAAGAAGAAGAAGAAGAAGAAGAAGAAGAAGAAGAAGAGGCTGCACCAGCAGGAGGGCATTATGGATGGATGAACTATTTCCTCTCTTGTAAAATAATTATTCCCTCTCGGTGTATATTGATATAGATGGACTATTTCGATGGTGTGCATGTCTTTGGAACAGAGTAGTAGCGTGGGTCCGCTTGACTATAAGGAACTATTTATCCGCATATATAAATTTCTCTGCTACTCCTTCCAGTGATTGGTATGCAGTGCATGTGTCCGTAGACATGACAGCTTGTCCTTGGAAGTTCAACTACGGTGACCATCACGTTTCATCTCGCGTTTCCCACGACGCCTCTCCAACCCACGGCACCATGTCCCCCGACCTGCGGCTCACCCCTCTTAGCCCCACTGCCCCTCTGCCTACGAGAGCATTACATGTGGACCAGTCACCTATCGGGTCCATATGTTATTGACTCAAAGGTAGGTGTAGTAAGGCGCTGAAGCTCAGTCCCGACGGCCCTGAGAGGGAAATGTAACTCCTGCACCAGGGCTTGTGGTGCTCCCGCAGCACGAACTCGTGCGAAACTCGAGATTTGTTTCTTTACTATACATGCACACAATGATTTAATGGACATTGTAATCTCAACATGTGATGGGGAGCTCTAAATTTGAATTTGAAACTTATAAAAGGAAAAGATTCAAAACAAATAAACTGGGAGAGAGGGAGTATATCGTAGGATGTGTCCCATACAAAATAAGTCCCCTGGTTTGTCACCGCGAAGATGCGGTTAGAAAGGAGCACAATGTCTTCCTACTCGTACGGCAACAAATCGGCCGCAGACAGCATGGTCCGCCTTTGACTGCCATGTGCAAGGTTCGTACTATCTTATTCAATCTCACCGTGGTTCCATCGTACCAATTCATGCGATGGCCCGTTGCATGGCTGATCCCAATGTTGGACAAAGGTTCTACAGGAACGGTTTCAACGTTGTAAATGTTGTGCAAAATGATGTTGGTACCCTCCCGTACATATGCAAGCCAATCTCCACTCACACCGAGCCTAACCTGTGAAACAGTGGGCAGGGGAGAATTAGGAAATGGACACGGAAGTAGTCTTTAGAATGCATTTACTATGTGATCAAACTCATCTTACCTGCTCATCGGAGGAAATCCGAGTGCCCCTCAACGTCGGCATCTCAAGGGGCGTCAACTTGCAACTACGGCCACGCCGCGCTGGAGAGACCCCCAAGGAAACATCCTCGTGCGTTCCACGGAACATCAAGATGCATTTGTATGAGTAGTTTATCTTGTGAGAGAAAAGGATGAACGAGGGAAGGCCTCTAGAGATAGAGATGGACATTACTACTACCAATGTGCTGGACCATGCATTGCAATGGATCCAAAGTAGTAGAATAATACTTGTTCACGTGCTTGAAATATAAACACTCTAGTTTTGATATACATGTGTCAGTAGACATGACAGCTTGTCCATGGAAGCTGAACCACGGCGACCATCACGTTTCTTGTTTCTACCACTGCCACACCCACACGCGATTCCCACGACGCCGCTCCAACCCACGGCACGACGTCCCCCAACATGGACATGGATCCTCTGACGTGGCTATCACTGCCTTTCCTTCGCTGACAGGTGGGACCCACGCTTATGGGTCCCACATGTCAGTGACAGAATGGTAGGATTGTTCGTGTCAGGGGATCCTCATCCCCCCGACGTGCTCCTCATCCCTCTCGGCCCCACCGCTCCTCTGCCTTTGTGTGCATGACATGCGGGCCAGCTGAACTGCGGCGACCATCAACTTTCTACCACAGACACACCCGATTGGACGCGGTTTGCCTGCTCCGTTGCTGTGCTCCAATCCGTACTCCCGCACCATCGAATTTTCATCCAGCGGCTGTGACACATTTTGTCCCGGGCATCAATCCTCAGCTGGAGTACTTATGTACTATAGGTAGTACCCGCTGGTGTGGCCGTCTACGCCTTGTAACGCCCCGACGCCCAGCTGTGGCACCCTCGCCACGGCCACGCCACCACCGACCGGTTCATCTCGAACGAGTGAGTCGTGAACCACGCCACCACCATGAGAATGACATGTGGGCCAGCCGCATATAAGGTCCGCATGTCATTGACTCATAGGCCGGGCACTAAGCCACTGAAGTTCGGTCCGGTGGGCCCCGAGAGGGAAATTTAACTCCCGCGGCAGGCCTTGTGGTGCTCCCGCAGTACGAGCTCGTGCCAAAACTGGAATTTGTTTCTTACTACTACTCCTACCAATTAGTACTAGTAAGGTACACGTGCATTGTACGCATGAGATTCTGGTGGTTTGTGCATTATGCTTCTACATGTGGAGCTTTCTGGATTCTAACATGTGGCAAAATCTCGTGGAATGTAAGGTTAGGCAAGTTTGATTAACTTAGGTGAGTGTTTAGTTCAAGCCACACCTTAGGCAAGCTACACTAAGCCCCCACATGACATACACACAATCTAAGATGACTTATTCACCTAGACGGAGGGAGTAGTGTTTCTAGCAAGATGCCCGCGCATTGCACGAAGTTGATGGAAAAGGTAAGCACAACTTATAAATTGACGGATGGAGTACTAGTTACAGTGATGCATATAATTAAGCAAAGGGATCGCACATGTCGGTATTGACTGGAACGAGAATGCAACAGCACAATAAGAATTAAGGCCACGATGATGCGATCGCAATGGTGGTTACAGAAGGCAAGAAGAAAGATGGATCCACGAACGTACGACCTCCTCCTCCTCAAGTTAGTGCGCCGGGCCACCGACCGGCAGCTAAGGAGCGGCGGCTTTTGTGGCGAGGTCGAGGTGCTTCTCAGCAAAGGCATCCAAGGCTTCTAGCCGGTTGAGGAAGGCCAACATCGTAGCGTCCTCACTGGCCTTGTAGATACCTATGTACACGATTTGCTCGTACACGTGGATGTGTAGGTCAATGAATTCTTGCAGGGCGAGGCGCCTCGCGGCGAGCGCGACCTCCAGGTGGACATCCTTCGTGGCGTCGGCGGGCAGTCGTAAGGCCACTAGTGCTTGAAAGAGGTTCTGGCCATGGAGGCCAATTAGGGTGGCAGGCAATGAGGAGCCCGGGCGCGTGGGCTGGAGGAGTACGGCGATGTCGTCCGCGAGCTTCTTGATGACGGTGAACTTGTTGCTGGTGTCAACGATCATCTGGTCCAACTGAGAGTCGTAGTTGGCGTCGACGGCAGCCATCCACCTGCCGGTCTCCAACACCGTCTAGAGACGATCCTCGGCGCCATGCCGCAGGCCGGCATCGTGGACCATCTGGCGCAGTCGCTGGCTGCTCACGCGCATCGCCGCCATGGGTCTAGAGTGAGCTCTTTTGTGCTTAGTGTAGGTGCTTAGGCAAATGCTTAGGTGCGTACGATGTGGTAGATGCATTGGAATGGAGGGGCGCCTTTATATAAGGGCAATGAGGGCAAACTGCATTGCATTCACATCGTGCAGCCTCTTTTCCCGGACCTCCTCCCATTACTTCCCTCATGCATTAATTGAAGAAGGATGCATTGGCCGTTCAACATATCGGGAACCGCTACTCCCTCCCTCGTCTGCATTAAAGTCGTATCAGGAACTGCGCCGCCCGCTATCAAATCGAATACTCCCTCCATCTAGGTGAGTATTAAGTCATCTTACAAAAACCACTCGTTTCTTCACATTATATACGTACAATATATATGGCCAACATCATATAGCCAGCAGTTTAGTTGTCAAAGAATTTCAGGGTGCTTAGTTTTGTCAAAGAATTCCAGGGTGCTTAGTTTTATTTGAGGGGTGGGTTGTGCACTTATGCTGGACACCATTATTGTGACAAGCCTTTTTTAATAGTACTACTGTACAAAAGTGGAGTATATACATTTTTTAAAAGGCTAGAGGGCGGGGCAGTCTAGCTCGGCCGGTTTCACAAGAGGCGAGGGCCTTTGTGATTTGCCGGCTCATTACTGCTGTCAAATCGAATAGTACTACACCGCCCGCTGCACGCCTGGCGGCTCCATTAAACCCCTCCGTTAAACCCGCATGCAAACCGAGAATCCTACTCCAGCCACATGTCCGTTCATGAGCGGGACGGAATTAAATGCAACACCGGCCGAGCTCCTCCCGTCCGCCCTCAGTTTAAATGATGCCAGACGCCGGCCAAGCTCCTACCGTCTGCCCTCTATTTACATGAGGCCAGACAGACAGCGGGCAAGAATCGCACCCCTCCGCCGCTTCCCCATCTCCTCCACCATTTTCTCCACTCTTCCGATGGCTTCCGATGAGCCATTCACCGGCATATTACCCAGCTGGGTGGCCCGCCGAGCCCTCCGGATACGGGCGAGGCCACTCGGTGCTTCACCAACCTTGCTTGGCCCGACGGAGCCAGTTGCCACCCCAAGCAGGCGTGTGGTTCAGCAACTTGCTGCTCCAGTTCAGCTCGATGAGGAGTGGCGAGTTGCTCCACGCCGGCACGGCGACGAGCACGCCGGTACGGGCGTTGTCGCTGCCACGCCGTACCGCACCACCAGTGTCTGTGGTGGCCGCGCCTCCCGTGTCTATGGGCACGCCTCCCGTGCCTACGGTAGCGCCATGCAGGCAGAGACAGAAGCCGGGTGCGTGGAGAGCGACGAGAAGGTGGCCAGCTTCTCCGTGTCCGCCACCATCATCGAGGAGAAGTAGAACACGGGAGGCCGCCGCCACTTGGGACCCATGAAGGCCACCGCCGAGGCGACGACCGCGGATTCAGGTGGTTTCTTTGCTGCTTCGTCTCTCCCGAGGACCTTCTCGACCCCGCAAGTGTCTGACGAACATGAGGAAGAGAAAGGGATCCGCGGGCGGCCATTTAGAACTAAAATAAGTCTAGATACATCCATTTCTAGGACAAGTATTTCTGGATGGAGGGAGTATTAATTACACAAGAGAGCCGGATTGGCACCTCTTAGTTCATGTAAATGTAACGAAATCCATCATGTTTATATGAAGATCCAGCTTTTTTATACGAAATCCTTCATGCTTATATGAAATCAGTCTGTGTTTGCACGAATTTCATCTGGTTGATTAGAGTTGTAAAAATGTATGCCGATGGCATTTGATGTCGTCCTCCGCTAAAGGAAGCGGGAGGAAATTTGCCGGCTGCCATTGGAGATGCTCTTTATGTTGGTGACATCCAATCCATTTGAGTTAATTGCCTGTATGATTGTCCCTCTATTAAAAAGTTAATTGCATGTACAGTTTACACGTGACTTGCAGGGTGGCTACAGCTTCGTACGGAAAGTTAAAAAGAAACAAGTCCATCCTTAATCTTGTATTCTAAGTACTCTGTGGGTTCCACCATCAGTACAGTAGTGAAATAAGTATATATATTAAATAAGTAGAGTAATATATAATATAACAATATAAAGTTAAAAGACAGAATTCGAACTCATGTCATCGCGTTGCGAGCATCCGACGTTAACCAGCCCAGCACATTTTTGTTGTAGACCATGCTGGAAATATATCTCCATGTCTACTCTTATATATACTCCATTCGTTCCTAAATATTTGTCTTTTTCATATTTCAAATGGACTACCACATACGGATGTGTATGTAGACATATTTTAGAGTGTAGATTCACTCATTTTGCTCCGTATGTCTTTTCAGGAAGGGGTCAGATTTGTCCTTGATTTATTTATGAGGTATCCAGATGGCACTGCACCGCCAAGAAAAGAGGGTAACATCAAAATTATGGACTACTTTTTTGAGTATGTTGGTAAGGTCCGGTCATTGTCACTTGTTGAAATCTCTAAAAAGACAAATACTCCCTCCGTCCGGAAATACTTGTCATCAAAATGGATAAAAGGAAATGTATCTAGACGTATTTTAGTTTTAGATACATCTCTTTTTATCCATTTTGATGACTAGTATTTTCGGACGGAGGGAGTAGAAAAAGAGTTGGTGATGATGGTGTGTGTGCCATCCTGCAATATAGGCCGTCGAATTTATATCTAACGGATAGGAAAGAAACTATGGCAATTTTGCAAAAATATACCCACACGTCTCTCCACGTTCGCAAATAAGGCCTTCCCTCGTTCAACCTTTTCTCTCACAAGATAAACTACTCATACAAATGCATCTTGATGTTCCGTGCAATGCACGGGTAGCTAGCTAATTTCTTTTAAAATAGTTGCTGCGACAATTGGGTTGAAGTGATATATTTTATGTCTGCCCCGAATGATTTCAGATTCACTAGTAGTAACAAAGAAAAGGTTGCCTTGTTAATTAACAGAAAACAGGGTGAAAAATATCACATGAGGCCGGTAAAAACAAGGCACACTAGGTTCAGCGTCATCGTCACTACAGCTATGCGCGTGCGAGAAGTCTACATATCGAGGGGGCTACCGAGCGAGGCACCGAGACACAATGTTTGAGAGAGAAACCAATTGACAGATTATGATCAGATCGAGTTGTCACCCTTCTGCTGTCATTGTTGGGGGGGAGAGAAAGACGTATTGAGAGTGTGCGCGGTAGGCACAGAGGCACAACTAGCGAGTGTGTGTGTGTATGAAAGAGGAGTAGATAGATTATTATCAAGATCAATGTGCCACCCTACTCCTTTGGTGCCGGGTAGTGTGTGTGTGTATGTTTGACAGAGAAGCCAGTCGATAGATTAGTATCAAAATTGAGGTGTCACCCTACTCCTTCGGTGTTGGGAAGTGTGGGTGTGGGGGGGGGGGCAGTGACACTCACATATCTCTACTCTTATAAAAAAATAGAGTTGGTGATGATGGTGATCCTACCATCCTACAATATAGGCCATTCGATTTATATCCGACGGGCAGGAAGGAAACTATGGCAATTTTGCAAAAAGATACCCACACCCCTCTCCGCATTTGCAAATAAGACATTCCCTCGTTCATCCTTTTTTCCCACAAGATAAACTTCTCATACAAATGCATCTTGATGTTCCATGCAACGCATGGGCATCTTGCTAGTAGGGAGAAGGAGTTTGTGTGACACATATCTAGCTATATTAAGGGATAGGTAGATAGCATATGTGTGAGAGACATTAGTGGTTGTGGGTGGGCGGAATTAAAGGGGTGGGCATGTTAGACATAGAGAGCGTGTGTGTTTCTGTGTGAGAGACTTGTAGGACGGGGTATAAAGATGAATTTAACCCTGATGGAGGGAGAGAAATACACGAAGTGCGCGTGTGTGATTCCGATGCCCACAGGGAAATGAGATATGTATGCGTGTGAGAGAGATTGCACAATTCATTCATGTATCACTATCTAGCGATCATGGACGTGCATCGCTTGAACATAAGTCAATATCTACTTCATATCGTGGCCAAAGGTACAATATCGATTCAATGCTATAAAGATTGGACACTCACATATCACATTTTTTTCTATTTAAATAAGCCCTTTTAGTTGTGCATGCCAAAGTTACAGTGATGTTTCTTCAAACAACCAATGTAGCTATCATGAACATGCACCATTGTTACTCTTGCATTCAAATTCATTAGTCTTGGATGATTTAAGTTTCTATTTTAAAGTAATATATGTAATATTCATATATGAATTCAACGGGTACGCAATTTATGAAATGGAGGCTATGTAATCATATGAGGTAACACTTTTAAGTAGCTGACTACAATATCCATTTCTTTTTGTGCGCCTCTACACTAACACGTCAATGCATTATGTTTACAGTAAATAACCAATGGCGCTAAATTATCTATTTACACGAGAAATACATAGGCTGAGCGTTTGATCCCTTTTTTTGTGAATGTGCCACTACACCCGTATGATTGGTCGCGCCCAAGTGAACGTCCAAGTTATCAGTGCATCATCCCGAGTTATTGTCTTTTTTCTGGGGTGGACTTCACACCAATTATTAACTGCTGACGCGTGCCCCGTGTACACAGTCTAGAATGACCTTCCCGCTAGCACGGTCCAAAATTAGTTGAAACTGGATACGAACGATCCCGCGGGCAGCAAAATCTCCCGCCTCCTTCTAAAATTTCCGCCACCTTATTCTTTAGCATGCGAAATCCCCTTTTGTCCTTGGTGCACGGAGACCAACAGTTACAATACCGCCCTCATCTACAAGATAGGTCGGGGCTGCTTTGGTAACTTCTGGTTCCCCCACTACACGACACCCCCATTTCCTCTCCCCCTCCCGCAAAAACGACTAACTCCACAGCACCAGAGCATCTTACATCACGCCGTCCGTACTTCATCACCCTTTCTCCCCTCTCGAAACCCTAGACTGCTCATCCACCAGCGTACCATAGCCTATTCACTGCCAGCGGCATCCACCTCGCCGGATCGGCTTCTACGGATGCATCTACCCCTCCCACCTCCCCTAGAAACAAGTAGACTGCTCATCCACCACTGTACCATAGCCCATTCAGTGTCGGCCTTGTCTACGGCGCCGGATCTGCTTCGCCGGTACTCTCGTCAACCGTCGCGCATCTGCAACAGCTCATTCATACCCCCCACCGGAGACGCTTCGTCCACACCCCCCGAAGCCGCCCCACCGACGCCCCTGTCGACGGCCTCTAATCCTCTTCGCCGACACCTTCCTCAACCCTACCGGAGCCGCTTCACCGACACCTTCCTCAACCCCACCGGAGTAGCTTCGCCTATACCATTCTCAACCCTACCAGGGCCGCTTTGCCAACTCATAAGTCCACGGCCTCAGATCCGCTTCCTCGCACCCTCATCCAACCTACCGGAGCAGCTTCTGATACCCCATCCACGGCCGCAGATCCGCATCATCGACACCGCCCTTAACCCAACCACTGGAGCAGCTTCTGACGCCCCGTCCACGACCGCAGATCCGCATCGTCGACACCATCCTTAACCCAACCACCGGAGCAGCTTCACCTATGCCCTTGTCCACGGCCATAGATCCGCTTCGCCCACACCATAGTCCACCCTACCGGAGCCGCTCCACAAACACCCTACTCGACGGTTCTAAATCTCCTAACCGGACCCTGACAGCCAGTGTAGCGTCATCACCCTCTACGTTTCTAACCCGATTCCCACAGTCTGGAGAGATGCCAAGCACCCGCCACGGGCTAGGTACTTGTCACCTTTAAACCCGTCCAGCATCACCTACCCGATGTACTTCAAATATACTAACCGGTCGTTGTTACCTGTTATGCAGCTCGCAAAAACTACAAGGACGAGGTTTCTTCTGGATCTAACAGCTTGGCCAACCAAGATCCTGGACTGAGGCATTGCTATGATCTTGTAAGCGTGTCTCTCTCTCTCTCTTGTATTGTTCTGTGCCTGCCAGCGTGCTTTGCTAGGATTTTCGAGCAGTAATTCCTTTGTGCAGACAATGATTTCTAATATTGGCTGCTAAATTAGATATGTAGATGTCATACATGATACTACCTCGTACATCTGTTCCTAAATATAAGTCTTTTTTAGAGATTCCACTATAGGCTACATACAGAGCAAAATGAGTGAATCTACACTCAAAAATGCATCTATATACATCTGTATGTGGTCCATACTGGAATCTCTACAAAGACATATATTTAGGAACATGGGAAGTACATTACACAAAATCGTAGGTGGCATGTAGGAATTCCAGTGCACTACATTAGGCTCCCTTAGAGTGCCTGCTAGTCCAGCATACAGAGTCATGGCTAGTTTATGGTACGCACACAATCGTTAATTGGTGGTTTAAATATGCGCAAGGGATATGCAATGTAGTATCATGTAGAGATGTCTGAAATTAGCCGTGTCAACTTGCAGATAGGGTTACACAATGAAAAAGTACAGGATGTATGTGGCAATTTCATGGAACATCGCAAAAAAAGGAGAGGCAGCGGTGAGCCTATATAGTGTGCCATGGTACGTCACTCCTCCATTGCAATCATCGTGACATGTTATTTGTATGCCAGTTCTATTAGCCAAGTTTTTTAGGGACAGTTATTATGAGTTATTCTAAGAAAATAAGAACCTGTGAATATAAGCTCCATGTAATAAGCCAACCAGTTCTTTTCATTGCGTTTTCAGCTTATCTTTGGTATGATCAGTGGAAAGTCTAGATTGCATTATATTTTTTTCATTTTGCTGCCCATATGGAAATTAATTTGACTTGCAAACATCACAAATTGAACCCAATGCAGTAATTAATATGATAGGAAAACAGACCATCACTATTTGCTCAAAATGCAAATACAAAGATACCATCTACTTAGCACAATCTACTTTGGTCAATGTTTTCCATAGAGATCCCATTGCCTAATTTAAACGAAGAATGCATGACCCACATTTAAATGAAGAACAATTATTTATTGAAATTCAATGGTCCAAGTGGCTGGTTATTATCGTATAGCAGCACCACCTGAAAGCATCATATAGCAGCAGCAGCTCATAGCAACTCATCATACAGCAGCAGCAGTCTGCAATTCATCATATACCAGCAGCAGCTCATAGCAATTCATCATATAGCAGCAGCAGGAGCAGCTCATAGCAATTCATCATATAGCAGCAGTAGGAGCACCTCATAGCAATTCATCATATAGCAGCAGCAGGAGCAGCTTGTAGCAACTCATCATATAGCAGCAGCAGGAGCAGCTTGTAGCAACTCATCATATAGCAGCAGCAGCAACTCATAGCAATTCATCATATAGCAGCAGCAGCTCATAGCAACTCATCATACAACAACAGCAGCTCATAGCAATTCATCATATAGCAGCAGCAGGAGCAGCTCATAGCAATGCATCATATAGCAGCAGCAGAAGCATCTCATAGCAATTCATCATATAGTGGATCAGAATGAAAATTTGGCAAAAAAAAATCAGAGGAGATCCTCACCTTGTTGGATGAGCTCATCCTTCAACAACACCTCAAGGCCATGGCCTAGGAGGAGGGGAGGGGGAATAAGGTGCCTGATGCCACAGTGTGGCATCAGTCATAGTTGTGCAGCGCCCACCGGAGTAGTGCGTCGGACGGACCACAGTGGAGCAGCTGCTGGAGACCATGAGAATGAGGGGCGGCACCAGAGGGAGGAGAAGCCAGGGAGATTTGCCCCTACCCACCGGCCATGTAGCCTAGCTGGACATAGCATCGTCGAGGACAAGGCCACATGGGACCAGTGGTGACGGCTCGCTAGAGGAACCCTAGTGCTGCAGGCAGGGGATCGAAGTAGAGGGAAAGGGGAGAGGAGATGCAAGCGGGTAGGGCAATGAATGCTTGCGTGTTTGTTTTTACTTGAGGGTCAGGTGTGACACGGGCGTCAGCAGTTGCATTTTGAGTGTAATATAGGCAGACAACAGAGTCATTTCACTATTCCCCTTCCCTTCAATTTTTAGTGAGGTTCTACCCGAAACCCCCCCCCCTCCAAAGTGAAATTAGTTAAGCCCAAGCCCATAACTCAAAAATGACTTCTTTACATATTTTATGACTTATTTTGACAATATGCCCTGAAAAGGCGGAATCGAACTGGCCCTTAACCTGCAATTCAATTGTGCATGCAATGATGAATCACTCCTGCCTGCTATCTGTACATTTAGGCATCATCATACATGGCATAACCTAATACATGTGCATTCCATTGTAGAATCTGGAATATGCAATGTTTATGTTAGTTCATACATTGCACATGATGTTTAAATGCCCCTTAAATCTGGTCAGTCAAGTGATGGTCTTTAAGCCTCCTTCTTTGCTTCTTTTCTTGATATGTAAGATTTGCTCACACATCTGTTCAATTGCTTGTTTGCATCAGCCAGCCAAACTAGGACTGTTTGCTTTGATTACTTGTTGTTCTTGACCTAAGACTCTAACAGAGCTTGTCAACGATTTAAACAGTAAGGGCTGCTGTAGTGGGACCTTGTCTAACTCATAGGTGACATAAAGGTTTGGCTGTACACTACAGTAGGCAAGTATGTTAGGAAAGTATGCATAATTATCTTCCAAGGAGACGAGTAACTAGTTGACATAATTATGTGGTGTTGCTTTGTTATAATCTCATCCTTTTGTGTTCACAGACTGGAAAGTATGCATATTTATCTTCCAAGGAGACGAGTAACTAGTTTGTGTCACCTTGCAGAGGGGGTGCAATGAAGATAAGATTGAGGATTTCCAAGTGCAAGATGTTAGGAAGGAGCCTTGCAAGAGAAGTAGGAGCTGCGCTAAGCCTCTTCAACCTGCTAAGGTAAGTCACTGTATGCAACTCAACAGTTCAATTCCTTGTTTGTTTCAGGCATAGTTAATTTTCTCTTTTCAATTGCTTTATTTGTCCTCAGTTAATGAGATGCCCAAATAATCATGCCTGATGTTCGGTACTTGTATCACTATTAGTTGACATAACTAAAGGCCTTGCCATTTAATTACTCTGCCGAAGTGTGCCTGAATCTTTGAAGTCTATTAACCAACTATTATTGCATGAGGCTCACAATCTAGTTTATACTACGCTAATGATTGCATAGTTTTGCCTGTTGTGGTATGTTTGTATGAAACCCTCTGCTGTTCGTTATGCTCCCTAGACTTTAATTGAGGCACAAAATGGCCAACTGCTTGCTTACTTATATGCAACATGCTGTCTAAATTTGTAACTTGTCTGTGTTTTCGATTGGGCCCCAACATCATGCTCCTCTGGTGAGCTA
This sequence comes from Triticum aestivum, assembly GCF_018294505.1. NCBI lineage: Eukaryota > Viridiplantae > Streptophyta > Magnoliopsida > Poales > Poaceae > Triticum > Triticum aestivum. The sequence goes on from NC_057800.1 coordinate 568,782,271, forward strand.
AGAGGGATTTCTGTATGCAGGCTGCACAGACTATCTTTTTTATAATTTTTAAAATATCACCTGCTTATGCTTCATGATGTGTAACATTTTTTTTGAAAGTGACATGTAACATTATTGTTAGTCCTGTTTTGCCATGTAGTACAAAATAGTGTCTTGTTCGCTTCACTGTTGTAACTATATTTTTGCCCTACTCATGTGTACTTACAAAAACATTTCAGGATGAAGTGACATCAACACAAAGATCTGCGAGCAGTGCGGCATGGCCGTTACCGAATGATTATGGATTGGAATTGGAATGTGCTGATGTTCTCGAGCATCAACTAGAGGTGGCAAGACAATGTGTACATGATTGTCAATGTATAATCAACAAGTTGAGACTGGACATGCAGGTATTAGATGCAGGAGTCAAAAAATGAAACAAGACACTGAGGTAACCATGAAGGAATTGGAGATTTTGTAGACTAAAATTTCTGCTATCTGAATCCGGCCAATCCTATTTTCTGAAGAGATTATAGTTCAAATGGAGTTAAGTTGATGCGCGTCCATGATGTATGAGCTGTATTTGCCCAGTGTATGTAATTTGTTGTTTGTGTATGCTTTATTATCACCTATGCCGAACCATAATGTCCAGTGGGTATAATCGGCTGTAATTTCTTTATTGTATAGTTTAGGATTATTCTACCTTTCTATGCCTTGATCTCTTTGTTGTAATAGTGTAGGCTTTTTAGAGGTGATAGTATTGAGTAGGATAATTCTTTGAATATGCTATATCGTTCAAACGGGGGCCAATTCGCCCGACCATGGCCCTTCACGGGCCGTCGGATCCATGGGCCTTCTACGTCTCGTAGGATCCATGGGCCTTCTACGTCTCGTAGGATCCATGGGCCTTCTACATCTCCTAGGATCCATGGGCCTTCTATGTCTCATAGGATCCATGGGCCTTGTACGCCTCGTAGGATCCATGGGCCGTAGGCTCATTTATGGGTCCTGTACAGGCCTTTAATGGGCCGTAGACGGGCCTTTAATGGAAATCGTACGTTTTATGGGCTGACCATAACGGGTCGTTAATAGGCCGTGTTTGGTGATGCTATGAAAATGGCCCAACAGGAAACGGTCCACAAACGGGCCGATTGTAACGACGGGCTGAATTTGGCCCACAAACAGAAAATGACAGTAACGGGTCATAAGTAACCGAATGCTGCAAATGAGCCCAAGAATAAATGGGCCCTCAGAAGGTCGGAAGTTAATTTGGGCTGGAAACGGCCCAACGGAATAACGGGCCATTAATGGGTATAAAGTGATACACTGCTCATTACGGGCCAGTTTCACCACGGGCCATTAATGGGTGTAAAGTAATACACTATTCATTACGGGCCAGTTTCAGCACGGGCCGCTAATGGGCCAAGAGTTACAAAGGGCCTCATATGGGCCGAAAGACGACATGGGCTATACATGGGCCATAAGTGAAAACGGGCTGGAATCATATTGGACGTCCCAGATGACGCTACTGGGCCTAATTCGGATAGGGCATAACGGGCCTTGGGTTAGCAGGTTGTAAATGGGCTATATGTGAACATGCCGTTAACAGGCTTTCCATGGGCCGGCCCGCCAGCTTTTGACCAAGTCAAATGGGCCGGCCTTTTCACAGGAATGGGCCACTGTTGGGCCGTGCCACGTGTCGACGTATCATAGGCGCCTTCTGTCCAGTGAGTGGATGACATCTGTCCCACCGATGAGCCGACACGTGTTTCCTCTAGCTAATGATGATTTTACACGTGGAAAATCCCCATTGGTCGGGGCTGTTAACGGGTTATCGGATCCAAAACAAGACCCGATAGCTTAACGGCATTCCGTTACGATGGATGGCACGTGTCGGTCACCCTTGACGAAAGCACTTCTGTGACGCGCGATTTATTATCATGGAAGTGGACACTTCCGGGATGATAATTTTGGTAATGTCATGGAACACTTCTACGACAGCACAGGTATGACTATCTTGATTCTGTCATAAATTTTTCATGGATGTACATGCATGACAAAAAAAAGCGACCTACTGTGACAAACACGTATCATCACGGAAGTGTATCTTTTTGGAGTGGTAGGCCTGCCTATGCACGTTTCATGGCTCGACTGTGTTACGTGTACATCAAATTGAAAATGCCTGGTCCCAGAGGAGTGATCACTATCACTGGCAATCGGCAGAAGGCAGAAGAGTGCTTCTAGAAGGGCTCAAAAATCGCCGATGCACAAATGGTAGCAGTCGAAATGCAAGAATACCAGAAAAATGCAGATCCAAGTGATTTGCTACGCTCCAAGAAGCCTGCCACATATTCTGCATTTCAGTCGTCTGGTGAAACCAAGACGATTCATATTCACCCGACCGATCCTAATGCTGCTCCGACTCATATCTCAACCTCACTCGACAGCAAATAGGAAGAAGCGCTCATCCAGTTCCTCCGTGAGAACTGGGACATCTTTGCATGGAAACCTTATGACATGCCGGGTGTACCCAGGGGACTGGCTGAGCATCATTTGCGAGTCGACCCAAAAGTAAAACCAGTCAAGGAACATCTTCGACGGTCCGCCGTACAGAAGAGAAAAGCAATTGGTGAGGAAGTGGCTTGGCTCCTGGCAGCTGAGTTCATCCGAGAGATTTACCACTCCGAGTGGCTTGCCAATGTTGTTATGGTCCCCAAGAAGGACGACTCACTTCACATGTGCATTGACTTCAAGCATATCAATCGGGCCTTCCCGAAAGATCATTTTCCTCTCCCCTGCATCGACCAGATTGTCGACTCGACTGCAGGGTGTGAGCGTTTGTCTTTTCTAGACGCCTATTCTGGGTACCATCAAATCCGACTGTATGGACCCGATAAGATAAAAACAACTTTCATCACACCATTCGGGTGTTTTTCTTATGTCACCATGCCGTTCGGTCTCAAGAATGCTAGAGCTACATTCATGAGGATGATTCAGAAGTGTCTGCTCACTCAAATCAGTCGGAATGTGGAAGCATACATGGATGACATTGTGGTCAAGTCGCGTAAAGGTTCCGACCTGCTGACTGACCTTGCTGAAGCCTTTGCCAACCTGAGAAGATATGATATCAAGCTTAACCCATCAAAGTGCACATTCGGAGTTCCTGGCGGAAAGTTACTCGGCTTCCTCATTTCCGAATGAGGGATCGACGCGAACCCAGAGAAAGTTGGTGCCATACTCCGGATGAAGCATCCTATGCGTGTGCATGATTTCCAGAAGCTTACTGGTTGTTTGGCCGCCTTGAGTCGATTCATTTATCGCCTCGGTGAAAATGCATTGCCTCTTTACCGACTGATGAAGAAATCTGACAAGTTCGAGTGGACTCCTGAAGCTGATGCGGCGTTTGCAGAACTCAAAGCCCTGCTTTCCACCCAGCCGGTGCTCGCTGCCCCAATCAGCAAAGAGCCTTTACTGCTTTATATTGTAGCCACTGGACAAGTTGTCAGTACAATACTCATGGTCGAGCGGGAAGAAGAAGGAAAATCCTATAAAGTCCAGCGCCCAGCATACTATGTTTCTGAAGTTCTGACTCCATCCAAGCAAAGATATCCACATTGTCAGAAGCTTGTTTATGGGATTTACATGACCATGGAGAAGGTTGCACATTATTTCTCTGATCACTCCATTACAGTCGTCAGCGACGCACCATTGTCAGAAATTCTGAACAACAGGGATGCAATTAGTCGAGTGGCAAAGTGGGTGATTGAACTCCTCCCCTCGAATATCAAGTTTGAGGCAAAGAAAGCTATCAAGTCCCAGGAAATAGCAGATTTCCTCGCCGAGTGGATCGAACAGCAACTGCCGACTTAGATTCACTCGGACCATTGGACCATGTTCTTTGATGGATCTAAGATGCTGAATGGTTCTGGTGCTGGGGTAGTATTGGTATCCCCCCGAGGCGACAAGCTCCGCTACGTTCTCCAGATTCATTTTGATTCCTCCAACAATGAAGCTGAATATGAGGCACTTTTGTACGGGTTGCGTATGGCCATTTCACTCGGTGTACGTCGCCTCATGGTCTACGGCGACTCAAATTTGGTGGTTAATCAAGTAATGAAGGAGTGGGACGTCAGAAGCCCGGCTATGACTGGCTATTGTAATGCAATGAGAAAGTTAGAGAAGAAGTTTGAGGGTTTAGAGCTCCATCACATACCCCGACTGAAAAATCAAGCAGCGGATGATTTGGCGAAGATAGGTTCCAAGAGGGAAGCCATTCCGAGTAATGTGTTTTTGGAACATATTCATACACCTTCAGTACAGGAAGATCCTTTCACTGAAGAGCCCCCACAACCAAAGAGCGCCACTGATCCAACTGAAGTCGAAGTCCCAACCGTGGTCGACTTGATCATGGAGCTTTTGGTCATCACTCCCGACTGGACAGTGTCGTACATCGCATACATTCTGAGGGCGAAACTCCCAGAGGAAAAAGAAGAGGCCCGACAGATCGTCCGCTGATCTAAAGCTTTTACTGTGATAGGAGGGCAGCTGTTCAGAGAAAGTATAACTGGAGTCAGCCAGAAATGCATAACACCAGAAGAAGGTTGAGTGATCCTCAACGACATCCACTCGGGGACCTGTGGCCACCATGCGTCCTCTCGGACCATTGTGGCCAAAGCATACCGAGCGGGTTTTTATTGGCCACGGGCAAATGAGATGGCACAAGAAATAGTCGACAGATGTGAAGGTTGCCAGTTTTATTCCAACATGTCTCACAAGCCTGCGTCAGCCCTGAAGACCATTCCACTCGTCTGTCCCTTTGCTGTTTGGGGTTAGGACATGGTTGGACCCCTGAGAACGGGTAGGAGCGGCTTCACTCATGTACTCGTGGCAGTCGACAAGTTCACCAAATGGATTGAAACCAAACCTATCAAAAGTCTTGAAGCCAGTACTGTGGTCAGTTTCATCAGAGACTTAACATTCGGATATGGTGTTCCGCACAACATCATCACTGATAATGGGTCAAACTTCGATTCCGATGAGTCTAGAGCCTTCTGCGCTTCCCAAGGCACTCGAGTCGACTATGCTTCCATCGCCCATCCCTAGTCGAATGGACAAGCTGAAAGAGCAAACGGATTGATTCTCAAAGGACTGAAACCCCGACTGATGTGTGATCTCAAGCATGTAGCAGGCCCCTGGGTCGATGAACTTCCATCAGTGCTTTGGGGTTTGAGGACAACTCCTAATCGGTCGACTGGCCGAACTCCATTCTTCTTGGTCTATGGAGCTGAAGCTGTTCTTCCGAGTGACTTGCTTCACAATGCACTCAGAGTCGAGCTTTTCTCAGAAGATGAAGCAGAACAGGCTTGGCAAGACGCATTTGATCTCCTAGAAGAGGAAAGAGAGATGGCTCTGATCCGGTCGACCATTTATCAGCAAGACCTGCGTCGATTCCACGCCAGAAACGTGAGGGTCGAGCATTTCAAGAAGGAGACTTGGTTCTTCGAGTGGATCAGCAGAAACCACACAAGCTCACCCCTACTTGGGAAGGCCCCTTCATTATCACCAGAGTGCTCCACAATGGAGCATACCACTTATACAATGTCGAGCACAAGAAAGATGAGCCACGCGCTTGGAATGCGGAGCTGCTCTGCCCCTTTTACACTTAAGCATTCAGACTGATGAGATGTAATAAGAAATACCCTTTAGTTTGATTATCAAAGACACAGTTTTACAGTCTCTTAAATGATTGTTTTCCTTTTTTATATGTTCTAAATCCCCCAGTGGGTGCCTTAGATGCGAATCCGTTTTGCCTAAGTTTTAAAAAATCCTACCGAGTGGTGAGCAACCCTCTCACTCGGGGGCTTAGCTGCGAATCTGTTTCGCCTAAGTTTGAAAGATCCTACCGAGTGATGAGCAAGCCTCTCACTCGGAGGCTTAGCTGCAGTCCAGTACTCGCCTAAGTTTGAAAAATCCTACCGATTGGTGAGCAACCCTCTCACTCGGAGGCTTAGCTGCAGTCCAGTACTCGCCTAAGTTTAAAAAATCCTACCGAGTGGTGAGCAACCCTCTCACTCGGGGGCTTAGCTGCAGTCCAGTACTCGCCTAAGTTTAAAAAATCCTACCGAGTGATGAGAAAGCCTCTCACTCGGGGGCTTAGCTGCAGTCCAGTACTCGCCTTAGTTTAAAAATCCTACCGAGTGGTGAGCAACCCTCTCACTCAGGGGCTTAGCTGCAGTCCATTACTCGCCTAAATTTAAAAAATCCTATCGAGTGATGAGCAAGCCTCTCACTCGGGGGCTTAGCTGCAGTCCAGTACTTGCCTAAGTTTAAAAAATCCTACCTAGTGGTGAACAACCCTCTCACTCGGGGGCTTAGCTGCAGTCCAGTACTCGCCTAAGTTTAAAAAAATCCTACCAAGTGGTGAGCAGCGCTCTCACTCGGGGGCTTAGCTGCGAATCCATTTCGCCTAAGTTTAAAAAATCCTACCGAGTGGTGAGCAACCCTCTCACTCGGGGGTTAGCTGCTGCCAGTACTCGCCTAAGTTCAAAAAAATCCTACCGATTGGTGAGCAACCCTCTCACTCGGAGGCTTAGCTGCAGTCCAGTACTCGCCTAAGTTTAAAAAAATCCTACCGATTGGTGAGCAACCCTCTCTCTCGGAGGCTTAGCTGCAGTCCAGTACTCACCTAAGTTTTTAAAAAATCCTACCGGTTGGTGAGCAACCCTCTCACTCGGGGGCTTAGCTGTAGTCCAGTACTCGCCTAAGTTTGAAAAATCCTACCGAGTGGTGAGCAACCCTCACACTCGGGGGCTTAGCTGCAGTCCAGTACTCGCCTAAGTTTGAAACACATCCATATCCGCAAGGACGATGAGGTGTAGGTCGACTGCAACCTTCTCTTCGGAGCTGCGCCACAAATACAATGTGCGCTCCATCCTCATCCACAAGGACGATGAGGTGCAGGTCGGCTGCAACCTTCTCTTCGGAGCTGAGCCACAAATACAATGTGCGCTCCATCCTCATCTGCAAGGACGATGAGGTGCAGGTCGACTGCAACCTTCTCTTCGGAGCTACGCCACATATACAACATGCGCTCCATCCTCATCCGCAAGGACAATGAGGTGCAAGTCGACTGCCACCTTCTCTAAGGAGCTGCACCACAAATGCAACGCCACTCCATCCTAACCTACAAGGACGACGAGGTGCAGGTCAACTGGAACATCCTCCTCGAAACTGCATCTCAAGTACAAAGACTATTCCGAGTGAAGAACAAGTTCCACTCGAAGGCAAACACAAGCACATTCAGAAGATAAACCAAGTTCAGATAAATCCTAAAGTTCTAGAACGCAGATAAAAGTACTCAGGCATCAGGCTCGAAGGAGTTTAACAGTTACAGAATCACTCGGCATTCCGAGGCAAATTTAAGGCGAGATATAAAGTTTGTTCACTCCGCAGGAGGAGGGCTTGCAGGCTCGACGAACTCATCCAGATCGATTCCGTCAGCGATCCGAGTGGCAGCAGCAATGAAGGTTTCCATGAAGGATTGTAATTCGTGCCTTTTTGTGTTGCCAACTTTGATCGCCACCAGCTTCTCTTCTCGGGCTTCTTTGTAGTAGACCCGAACCAGCGATACAGCCACGTCGGCACCGCATCGGGCAGAAGACTTCTTCCATTCTTGCACTCGACCAGGGACCTCATTGAGTCGAGTCATCAGAGACTCGAGGTCATTTTGAAGCGTTACCCTTGGCCAAAGTGCTGTATCGATGCGCGACACTGCCACCTTCAGGCGAGCAATATAGCTTGTAACGCTGGCAACACGGGATTCCAGTCGGAGCACGTTCATGGCAGCCTCATCACCGACAGGAGAAAGGATGGGATCCAAGCCCGTCTCGATCCATCCAGTTTCTTCTTCAAAGTTTGGCAGAAATCTGCAAATTCAAACAGTAAATCAGTAGGATAAAGAAAAGTACCTTTTAGCATAAGGAAGAGCTTCTTGGTGAGTGCTTTCAGATAAGCTTCTAGGTCGTTTCTCCTACGAGAAACGCTTTCCAGCTGCTCGTTCAGAGTTACCTTATCTTTCTTCAAACGAGTCGCCTCTCGGTTGGACTCGGTAAGAGACGCCTTCAGCTTGGTGATTTCCTCCTCTAGCGCACCGACTGAAGCCAGCTTTTTGTCAGCAAGTGCAGTCTTCTCCTGAGCCTCCTTTTGCGCAGCTGCAAGATCGAGGTCCTTCTTCGCCAGAGCCTGCCTCATTTTCTCTGCAAGATATACACTCGGGTCAGACAGAAGAACGAAGAGATAACTTGAGGGATGATTAAGATAAATAGTCGACAGGTCGTTACCTTCCATACCAGCTACTTCGTCTTTAGCCCTTTTCAAGTTCTGATTGGCTAGCTCCAAGTCAAGGTTGAGTTATCTCTGCTTTTCCTCGAATTCAGCAAACTTGGAGATAAGCGCACATGATTTCTGCAATTATTAAAAGATATGTCAATGGACAAGGTCAAAGATCATTCGCCTCCGAGTGAATAAAACTCTAAGACTACTACAGAATCAAAACATTCTATAGTAGTCTCGGGGACTACACCCAGTGGGTACACTTATCGTGCCCCCACTGGTTCAGATTTTCACTCGACATGGTCCGCCCAGACCGAATGGAAGAAAAAAAAGATATTCTCAGATCCCAACCGACTGCCCACAGTCGACCGTGGTATTGGGGACTACACCCAGTGGGTGCACTTAGCGTGCCCCCACTGGTTCGGGTTCCACTCGACATGGTCCGTCCAGACCGAGTGAAAGAGTGAAACAGTAAAGACATTCTTTAAGACCCCCGCCGACTCACACATTCGACGGTGGCCTCGGGGACTACACCCAATGGGTGCACTACGCATGCCCCCACTAACCCAGAACTACAATCGACATAACCTAGTCGACTCAGTCAAGAAAGTTACTCAACAGAAATTCAAACACCCAGTGGGTGTACAGATGTGAAGTGCAGAATAACAAGAAGATGCACGAAGGAAAGTCTTCGGGTAGCATATCCTAACAGAACAAGCAACAAGATAAGAGTTCAATCGGAAGTCAGCTTACCTGGACATTGGCTCGAAGGGCCGCACTGGCGTCATAAGCAACCTGATTGTTTTCGTGCACCACCTTCACCCGCTCCATAATTATGCCGGCTTGGCGAATGGCTTCTGCAGCGGCACCTGCCTGGTCTTCTGGAACATGATGGCTGGTGAAGAATGGAGTTGGCGGCTCAGTCGCGGCAGCTTGACGTTCCGAGGCATGAAGCTGGATGGTCGAACCCAGCACTGGTGCAGTCGGCGATGTGGGGCATTCACTTGATACTGGATCAGCGAAAGTAACAGAAGCTCGAGTCACATCTTTAGGCTGTTGAATCGCTGGCTCTGCCGCCAGCACCGATTGGGATGTCTTGCCAGCTGATGCCTTCTTGTTCCTCCTGGGCCTCAGCGGCACGTCCTCGTCGTCATCTAGAAGTTCAATGACATTGGGAGGAGCTGCAAAAAGATTAGTCACCGAGATACAATCGACCCCAGATCAATCCCCAGAATTTAATCGACCGATAAAATGGCCCAGTAACTGAAGACAGGATTACGAGAGTTGTACCCGGGTTGGAAGTGACTGCATCTTCCATTTCTTCATCTTCATACTTGTGGGTGGAAGTCCCGGAGGTAGCACCACTGCAAATTTTAAGATTCAGTCGGTCATGTCTATCATGGTGGGTCGACCAAAAGTCGATTCGTACTAAACTAAGAAATCAGGTCCGACTATTACCCGGAAACAGTAGGAATGGCCACTTTGATCTTGGGCAAGGCCTTCTGCGGTTTTGACAATGCAGCTTTCGGTTGTTTCGGTGCCTTCTCAGTCGGCGCTGGAGACGGCGCATCTTTCGGTTGCTTCGGTGCCTTCTCAGTCGGCATTGGAGAAGACGTCCGAGGGCGCTTTGACGACTGCCCAGTCAGCGCGGTCGCTTTGTCATGGATGCTTGTCGGGTCGTGAGTGTGCTTGGATCGCCTTTCCCTACGGGGAGGTGAGTCGACCTCTTCTTCATCACTCGGGTCGGCACTCACCTCGTCCTCCTCTTCATCAGAGTGCCACTCGCCGCTCTCGCCTCCGCTCGCCTCCCCCTCCAGATCCTGCTCCTGCTCCCCGTTGGGCATCAAGTACATCTCAATAAGGGCCTAAAATACAACAAGCGAAGCAAAAATCAGTCGGTTGACAACAAGCAGTTACATGATAAATCAAGAGAACACTTGGCAATTTAGAGTTCGACCTTGTCTGGTTGGCGCGAGTTGTCGAGTGGAGGGACTCTCGTAGACCCCCTGGGGTTATCTTTGTTTCCAGTGATACCCCTCAACCACTTCTCCACCGTATCCTCATCGACCTCTTCTGGGTGGATCCGCGTGGAATCCTCAATGCCCGAATACATCCACATCGGATGGTCACGAGCTTGAAGCGGTTGAATGCGTCGCTTAAGGAAGACCTCCAACAGATCCATGCCAGTCACGCCATCACGGACGAGTTGGACCACCCGCTCGACCAGCACCTTCACCTCCGCTTTCTTCTCCGGGGTCAGTTTCAAGGAGTAGGGCTTCTCGACTCGAGCCATGGAAAAGGGGGGAAGTCCGGTCGACTGACCTGGAGTCGGCTGATCTTTGCAATAGAACCAGGTCGACTGCCACCCTCGGACTGACTCAGGAAGGATCATGGCTGGGAAAGTGTGTTTACCTCTCATTTGAATCCCAAGACCCCCACACATCTGGATCACGTGCGTCCTCTCATCACTCGGGTTGGCCTTCTTGACCGACTGAGAACGACACGTGAAAATGTGCTTGAAGAGGCCCCAGTGTGGTCTACAACCCAAGAAATTCTCGCACATGGACATGAAGGCAGCGAGGTACACGATGGTGTTGGGGGAAAAGTGGTGGAGTTGTGCTCCAAAGAAGTTCAAGAAGCCTCAAAAAATGATGGGGAGGCAAAGAAAACCCGCGGTCAACATGGGTGGCGAGGAGAACGCACTCACCCTCCTGCGGCTACGATTCGGTCTCGCCCTCCGGGAGCCGCACCGATTCGTGGGGGATCAGTCCCCCCTCAACCAGATCATCGATGTCGTCCTGACGAATCGTCCACCGAATTCAATCGCCCTGGATCCAGCGCGTGGTAGACCGAACCTCAACGAAGATCCGCCCCGGCTGGACTTCTTCCCCTTCGCCTTCGCCATCGCCTTCTTTGCACGCTCTAAGGCCACCATCTTCTCCTTCCCCATTGCAGCGGGCGGAGCTCGAATAGAGCGGCGGCGCCGGGAGCAGAGGTGGATGTGGTGGAGAAAACGGGGGAGAAAGAGGAAGAATGGGAACACATTGTGCAAAAAAACCCGATCCGGCACCTTATATGAGGTCGTTTCCGAGTGGCTGACCAGTGGGTCCAGGCGATCCTATCGAATCCCTCAACAGTCGCGCGCGTGATACGTGGCGAAAAAGGTGGCGCGGTGATCAAGGCGGCCTTGCCTAATCCAACCAGATTACTGCAGCCTCCTCCGCCCCGCATGCTTCCCAAAATTCGAATCCCACAAGATCCACGAGCAGCAGAGCAACCTGTCAGACGGAAGATTTTTCCCATATCAGCACTCGAAGCTTAGCGGTAAAAGTTCACTCGATAAAACCAAGAATGGATCAAGGCGACTGAAAAAGAAGTTGAAGTCATCGTGATTGCTCATTTGGTCCCAATAAGACGCTTCCGAAGCGTGAAATTGAGTCGGGGGTGTTCTCAACTCCTTCTCCATTCGAACCCTGAACCATTCGGGGGGCTAATGATGAAGCTATGTACCTAGGGTAGGGTCATAGGCCTGACCTAGACACCCTCCCCTAAGACATCACCCTAAAAACAGAAGCATTCGAGGGATAGCATAATCCACTCGACCTCGAAGCATTCGACTCGAAAGACTCGAAGTCACTCGACCATGACAACTACCACTCGACAGACAGAAGATCTAAAGTCACCCTGCACGGCAACGGTCGGACATTTACTTTGTAGACTTAATAGACATTTATGTCACTTTATTACTAGCATTACCAGTAACGCCCCCTCTTGATGTACCTTAAAACTCTTGTAACGTGGGCTGGCTGGGGTCTAGGCGCACTCTATATAAGCCACCCCCTCCACTGTCACAAGGGTTCGCACCCCCTATAAACACACACATACATAATCCAGTCGACCACCTCCGGGCACCGAGACGTAGGGTTGTTACTTCCTCCGCGAAGGGCCTGAACTCGTAAAACTCATGTGTACAACTTCGTGATAGCTAGGATCTTGCCTCCTCAAACCTACCCCCCATTCTACTGCCAGTCTTAGATCCACGACACTACTATCAAGAATTAGTAAAAATAGACCACTCATCAAGGGTGCATGACCATAAAAGATATTACTCATATAAATAGAACAACCATTATTCTCTGATTTAAATGAATAACCATCTCGCATCAAACAAGATCCAGATATTATGTTCATGCTTAGCGCTGGCACCAAATAATAATTATCCAGGTCTAAAACTAATCTTGAAGGTAGATGTAGAGGTAGCGTGCCGACGGCGATCACATCGACTTTGGAACCATTTCCCATGCGCATCATCACCTTCCTTAGCCAATCTTCACTTAATCCGTAGCCCCTATTTCGAGTTGCAAATATTAGCAACATAACCATTATCAAATACCCAGGCGCTACTGCGAGCATTAGTAAGGTACACATCAATAACATGCATATCAAATATACCATTCACTTTGCCATCTTCTTATCCGCCAAATACTTGGGGCAGTTCCGCTTCCAGTGACCAGTCCTGTTGGGGATATTGCTATCAGCTGAGACCCGCCCAGGAGGAGCCGGGTCAGCCCCAAGGGCTGGTTACACAAAAAGCCCAGTGAACATTCAAGATTGTAGTTTATTAAGTATTATAGAAGGCCCAAGGGCCTGAAGGCGGCTTAAGGCCTGATATTATGAACCACCATATGTAAGGAAAGACTTGGAAAGAAAGGCATGTAAAGAAAGTCACCGAGCCGGACACGATTATGAGCCGGCCGGGACTCTGTAGGCCACCAGGCGTTAACCCGTGTATATAAGGGGACAACCCGGTGGCGGCTTAGGGCAAGAAACAACAAGTTGATAACCAAGCCGGCGAGTTGAGCCTCTTGGTAATCAAAACCTCAGCAATACCAAACCCAACTAGATGTAGGCTTTTACCTTCATCGTAAGGGGCTGAACTAGTGTAAAAGTCTCTCGTGTCCTTTGTCCCGATTAACCCCTTTAGGCTTCCTAGTGCGATGGCCCTACGACTAAGTCCTTGCTCTAGGACATCTGCCGTGACAATTCCATGACAGTTGGTGCCCACTGTGGGGCCAACGCACAGTGGATTTGAGTTCTTGAAGGGCAACTTCGAAGGGCTCAAGGGATACGCTGTGGGCCGGATGACCAAGAGTCATCGCGGCAAGCTCTACATCGACGATGAAGGCTGGGGCCCCGAGGCCGGCTCAATTGAGTACGGGTACCGGGTCCCCTTCGGCGGAATTCACGTCTTCATCGGCCGGATCGACGAGTCGGGCCCTGAGCCGGACGTCCACACCAACCTCATCGAAATGGCTCAGCACGCAAGGACCTCCCGTGTTCAATCTGTCGTGAAGCATGCCTTCGTAGGCTGCATCCACAGCGGTGAATACTCTGAAGGATCGATGGAGGGCGGTGAGATGGTCGTCTATTCTGACACTGCATCATCAACAGGCGAGATGGACTCTTTGTACCAGCTACAAGACGGCATGCTCGGGGGCTGTTCCGATGGCAGCAGTATTCCGGACCCCCTTGAGCCGCCGAATTGGGCCGAAGTCTTCATGGCAGGGACACAGCTCGGGCAGAACTCTACCGCAGCGGTAGCAACAGCTACCAGGTCGGCTACAGCCGGGTAGGAGACCCCGCGCACCCCCCGGCTTAGATTCTAATGGACCCCATGGATAAATTGACAACTCTTTTAACCGCCGTGGTAGAGCCGGTAGATAAAGCCCAGCACGACGCAGAGGTGGCACGCGTGCGTAAGGAGATGGTGCAAGCTAAGGAAAACCTAGCTGCGGAGGAAACCCGGATGGCAGCAGAGCGAGTGGCTTTGGATGCTCGAGCTCAACAACTTCAAGCGGATACTTTTCGGCTCTCGGTGGACCTTAGCGCATCAAACGAGGTCATGACGAGGAGGCATCAGAAAACTCAGTCACATCTGCCTCTGACGCTTGATCCAAGGAACCTGTTCCATACACCCGGGGGTGGGGGAAGCAACCCGCCGGAGACAAAACCGGATCACAACACCCGGCGCACCAGTTCAGCCACGGGCCATGGAGCCGCCTCGTATAATTACCGCTCCACCTCATTACGTACCAACACCGCCGGGTCACTTCTCCAACCCCTTGGAAAACCTCATTGCAGTGTCGGCTCGTTTGGCGGCTCTCCCAATGGAAGGCGACTCACCAGCAGCAATCGAAACACAGAGGGTAAGAGAGCTTCTTCAAACGGCTCTGGCACAGCAGGATGCGTACTCCTACAGTCGAGATAGGATCCATTCAACTCCTGGCCCAAGCCGGAGCCTGAGTTACAGTAGGCATATGGAGTCCGCAGATATGTCAAATAATGCTCAACGCCACAACTAGGGCTGGACCAAAAGCTCGTAACTCCCGAGCTTAATGAGTGCTCAATAGTTCGGCTCGTTAAGCTGGTAGCTCGCTTCTTAATGAACAGAGCCAATCATTGATTTCAGCTTGTTAAGATTAACGAGCTTAACGAGCGAGCTAACGAGTTTCACGAGTAGCTCGTTAAGCTCATTAGTAACAACACAACACATATTTTCATCTTACGTGACAAACTTTTGTAGCATCTCAGCCCATCTATTCAATCTAATCGACATATGAGGCAATGAACTACTATATTTATTTTTTATAGTCATCATATTTTGTCTTGAAAACCACACATACACATTCATCCTGTATATCGTAAGACATTATAATCTGTTAACGAGCGTTCGTGAGCGCTCACGAGCTTAACGATCTTCAAACGAGCCGAGCCGAGCAGGGTTTTCTGCTCGTTAATATTAACGAGCTTGGCGAGCCGAGCCTTAATGAGCACGAGCTTAATGAGTACGAGCTTAACGAGCCGAGCTGCTCGTTAGTCCACCCCTAGCCACAACCGGTCATACAGGCATGAGCCAGTGCGGGCTGGAGCCCTTAACTTGGTGGATCAGGAGAGGATTCGCCAAGAGGTGGAACGAGCAGCTCAAATGGCAGCAGATCAGGCGGCTCATCAAACCTTTCTGGCTTATCCAGCAACCTCGGTTGAGGTAGGAGTGGCCACAAGGACCGGAGGTGTGCCTTGCTTGGTGCCGGCCATACGCAATGAGCGTTTGCCAAAGGATTTCAAGGGGCCTCGTAAAGTGCCTAATTACATGGCTGACCTATAGCAGGGGGCTTGGATTGAGAGTTACGAGATGGCTATGGAATTATTGGAGGTCAGCGATGCTGCAATGGCCAAGTATTTCACCATGATGTTAGATGGAACAGCTCGTACTTGGTTGAAGGGATTTCCACCCAATTCTATCGGCTCATGGGCGGAGTTGAAAGCCCGGTTCATCCAGAACTTTAAGGACACGTGTAAGCAGCCCATGTCGATTGTGGACCTGACCAATTACAAGCAAGAGGATGGTGAATCCACAACCCATTGGGTGCGCCGGGTCAAGGAGATAATACACTCATCTGATAAGATGGATGCTGGCTCAACAGATTTAATGTTGGAGAAAAATTGCCGTTTTGAACCTCTGAAGCAGAAGCTGGGGCGACTCAAGCGTGACTGCAATGACATGGGAACATTGATGGCGGCTCTCATCAAGTATGCTGATTTTGATACTACAAAGGACCCGGTGTCTGACGAAGAAAAGGCAGCGAAGGGAAAGAAGAATGGCAAGGGCAAGGGTCACCAGCATAACCCGGCAAATCAGGGAGGTAATAAGCGTAAAGCTGATGAGTTTGTTTCTAACACTAATGCACATGGTGGTAATCAACGGCGCAAGGGCAGACGGCCCCCTCGGTCGGGCGGGTCAGGTCCCTCCCTTGAGCAGTTGTTAAATGAATCTTGTCCAAAGCACGACACTTGGGAGAAGCCAGCCACCCACCTGTGGAAAGATTACACGATCATGAAGGCGTTTAAAGATTCGAACGCGTTTGATGGAGATCACGGCCCAGGTGGTGGTTCAGGAGGAGGCGGTTTCCATGGCCCGGGCGCCGGTTCAGGTGGGGGAGGTTTTCATGGTTAGGGTTATCCTGGTCACCAAGGAGGATATAATCAGCAACCCGGCCAAGGTAATCAGCAGCAGCAATCCGGTTATCAAAGCAACCCGAAGCAGCTGAGTAGTGGGCAATATCATGTATTTACCACCAGTTTATGTAAGAGGGACCAGAAACTTCACAAGAGGGTCGTCAATGCCGTTGAGCCGGCGATTCCACGTTATCTACGTTGGTCAGAGCAGCCTATTGTGTGGAGCAGAGAGGATCACCCGCCCCGGGTTGATAATCCGGGTCACTTGGCTTTGGTAGTGGCACCTCAGGTTGGTGGATACAAGTTTACTAAGGTACTCATGGATGGAGGCAGCAGCACCAACATCCTCTACTATGAGATGTTCCGCCGGATGGGATTGACTGATAAAAATCTTAAACAATCCAACATTGTTTTTCACGGTGTGGTACCTGGTAAGTCGGCATACCCGGTTGGTAAGATTGAGCTGGAAGTAGCCTTTGGGGATGAGTATGACTCCAGAGCAGAAAAATTAACCTTTGAGGTGGTTAAGATCAAGAGCCCATATCATGCCCTGTTTGGGCGGCCGGCTTATGCCAAGTTCATGGCTCGGCCGTGTTACGTGTATTTGCAGCTCAAGATGCCGGGTCATAAGGGCACCATTATAGTACATGGGAGCCGGAAGATAGCCTTGGAGTGTGAAGAAGGTGATGCTACCTATGCTGAATCTGTTTGTGCAATAGAGGAGTTAAATTTTTACAAGGATCATGTTGACCCGGCAGACATGACGTCATTAAAGAAACCAACAACAGAGCATGAGCCGGAGTTGAAATTCAAGTCAGCTGATGACACTAGGATGGTTGACTTTGTGCCTGGCAACTCATCCAAATAGTTCATCATCAGCGCAAACTTGGATCCAAAATAGGAAAGCGCGCTCATCGAGTTCATCCGTGAGAACCGGGACATCTTTACATGGAAACCTTCAGACATGCCGGGTGTCCCAAGGGAACTCGCTAAGCACACTCTTAATATTGATCCAAAGTTCAAACCTGTTAGACAGTTTCTCCGACGGTTCAATGAAGAAAGGCGCAAGGCCATTGGAGAAGAGGTGGCCCGACTCTTGGCAGCCGGGTTCATTGTGGAGGTCTTTCACCGCGAATGGTTAGCTAACCCGGTGCTTGTACACAAAAAGAATGGCGCCTGGCGTATGTGTGTGGATTACACCGATCTGAACAAGGCTTGTCCGGCTGATCCTTTTGCTCTCCCTCGTATTGATCAGATCATTGATGCTACGGTGGGTTGCACACGTTTGAGTTTCTTGGATGCTTATTCCGGTTATCATCAGATTAAGATGGCGGTCAAGGATCAGGAGAAGACACCTTTTATTACTCCTTTTGGAGCTTTCTGCTATGTGTCTATGCATTTTGGGCTTAAGAGCGCCCAGGCGACTTACCAGCGGTGTGTGCAGAATTGTCTTCATGATCAAATTGGGCGTAATGTGCAGGCTTATGTGGATGATATAGTGGTAAAATCCAGGAAAGAGGAAACCTTGGTAAGTGTGTTCCTGATAATCTCCGGGTCTACAAAATGATGCTTAACCCGGCCAAGTGTGTTTTTGAAGTCCCAGCTGGCAAGCTCTTGGGTTTTTTGGTGTCCAACCGAGGCATTGAGGCTAACCCGGAGAAGATCAAGGCAATTACATCCCTAGCCAAACCAGCATGCATCAATGACGTTCAGCGGCTGGCGGGTCGTGTTGCCGCTTTGAGCTGGTTCATAAGCCTGTTAGGGGAGAAGGCAATGACTCTGTATCAGATGATGAAGAAAACAGATGCTTTTGTTTGGAGCGATGCGGCGAATGCTGCTTTTGAGGATCTGAAGACACAGCTTGCTGAGCCGCCGGTCCTGGCTTCTCCAATTGAGAAAGAGTCGCTGTTGTTATACGTGGCTGCCAACTCACAAGCTGTTAGTGTGGCTATTGTGGTAGAGCGCAAAGAGGCTGGCAAAGAGCATCCGTTTCAACGGCCGGTTTATTACGTCAGTGAAGTGTTAACTGAATCTAAGCAACGATATTCACATTGGCAGAAGCTTGTATATGGGGTGTTCATGGCAAGCCGGAAGCTTAAACATTATTTCTAGGGTCACCCGATTACTGTGGTCAGTTCTGCTCCTTTGGAGGACATCATTCAAAACAGAGAAGCCACTGGGCGAGTCGCCAAGTGGGCAATTGAGCTTGGGTCTCATGGGTTGAAGTATGTGCCGCGTACTGTGATCAAATCTCAAGCACTGGTTGACTTCATCAATGACTGGACAGAGATGCAGATGCCAGAAGAGAAACCAGACAACACGTATTGGACTATTCACTTTGATGGGTCCAGACAATTGGAAGACTCGGGGGCTGGAGTTGTGTTAACTTCTCCACGAGGTGACAAATTTTGTTATGTGTTACGGTTGATGTTTCCTTGCACTAATAATGCAGCAGAGTATGAAGCCTTGCTCCATGGTCTTCGAGCGGCGAAAGAGATGAGTTTGAGCCGGGTCAGATGTCTTGGCGACTCAGATCTAGTGGTTCAACAGGTATTTGGCAAGTGGGATTCCAAGGACCCTCTCATGGCGGCTTATCGCCGAGAGGTTGATGCTGTTGCAGGGCATTTTAAAGGTTATCAGGTGGAGCACATTGACCGTCGAAAGAATGAAGCGGCTGATGCCTTAAGCCGGTTGGGGTCTCAGCGTAAGCCGGTGCCACCTAACACCTTTTTGGATGTGTTGCATAACCCCTCTGTCAAGTTGCCCACAGAAGAGGATTTAGCTGTTCCTGACCCGGAGGCGCAGTTGGTGGCGGCTCTTCATGTCATCCGAGATTGTACAGTACCATTCTTAGCTTACATGACCCGGGGAGAGTTGCTAGCGGATGAGACCCTGGCTCGACAGATAACCCGGCGGTCTAAGTCAATGACGATCTCAGATGGAGAGTTATATCATCGTAGTGTTTCCGGAGCGTTTCAGTGGTGTGTATCCCCTGAAGAAGGTCAAGAAATCCTTCGAGAGATCCATGAAGGCGATTGTGGTCATCATGCTGGGTCAAAATCTTTGGTGGCCAAGGCGTTTCGTCACGGTTTTTACTGGTTGACGGCTCACGCTGATGCAGAAGATCTGGTCAGTCGATGTGATGGATGTCAAAAGTTTGCACGACGAGCACATGTGCCGACTCAAGAGCTCCGGATGATTCCAATCACTTGGCCGTTTGCGGTCGGGGGGCTTGACATGGTGGGGCCTTTTAAAAGGTCTAAGGATAAAAAGACACATCTCTTGGTGGCAGTTGATAAATTCACCAAGTGGGTTGAGGCGGAGCCTGTGAGTAAGTGTGACGCGGCCATGGCGGTTCAGTTCACGAAAAAGGTGATCTTCCATTTTGGTTTTCCACACAGTATTATCACTGACAATGGCACTAATCTGTCCAAAGGGGCTGTGGAGGAGTTTTGTCAACAAGAGCACATCCGGCTTGATGTTTCTTCTGTAGCTCATCCTCAATTCAATGGTCAAGCTAAGAGAGCCAATCAGGAAATTTTGAAAGGGCTCAAACCTTGGCTTATGGTTCCTTTAAAGTGAACGCCGGGTTGTTGGGTAGAAGAGTTACCCTCGGTGTTGTGGAGTATCAACACCACACCCAACAGGTCTACAGGTTACACACCTTTCTTCATGGTTTATGGAGCAGAAGCAGTGTTGCCTAGTGACATCCATCATGACTCGCCCCGTGTGGCGGCTTATGTTGAAGCTAATAATGAACAAGCCATACAGGATGCACTTGACTTGTTGGATGAAGAAAGAGACTTAGCAGCGGCCCGATCAGCAATTTATCAACAGGACCTGCGCCGTTATCACAGCCGTCGGGTTAAGTCCAGGACCTTTCAGGAAGGCGACTTGGTGCTCCGGCTCATCCAGGATCTATCAGATGCACACAAGTTATCCCAACCTTGGTAAGGACCCTTTGTGGTCAGTAAGAACTTAAACAACGGGTCATATTACCTCATTGACGTTCGAGAGCACAAAGACTCACGTAAGTCGGAGGAGGAGACCCGCCGGCCGTGGAACATTGCTCAACTTCGGCCATACTACACCTGAGCCACCGGCTCTCATCATGTACATATGTTAACATTGTGTATACCATGATAAGCAATAAAGTAAGACCATCGGTCTCTTTTCTTTTCAAAGACTATGCATCTTTGTTATTTCTTATTTTTAAATGACTATTAAGGAGCTGATCATATTTGAATCAAGTTTAACCTTCTTGGTTCAGCTTATGATCGTATCCGAATCTGGCTGCAAATCTCATGGTCACGTGGGGCTTCCTGTTCAAACATAGGTCGTATTCGAACCAAAGAGAACATAGTTGTCATAACCCTCTTGATCGGCTCAAGGCCGAACTCACTTGGGGGCTTCTTGATCGTATCCAAATCATAGCTTAACCCCTTTTGAGTCTGACTTGGATCGTATTTGAATCAGGGTCATTAAAAACCTCTCAAGGTCATTTGGGGGCTTCCTGTTCAAACATAGGTCGTATTCGAACCAAAGAGAACATAGCTGTCGGTACCCTCTTGATCGGCGCAATGCCAAAGCCATTGGGGGCTATATGGTCGTATCCGAACCTTAGCTTAACCCCTTTGGTCCAGTTTGCTGATCGTATTCGAATCAGAAAACCCCATCTTTTTGAAATACAGGATTAAATTATGCTTATTATCTATTGCCTGCCTTTTTAGTCTTTTGTTGTTTCAATATTACAACCACAGCCGCCCGGGTTATTCACACTGGCGGTTTACGGATCAAAAGGTGCAACCTACCAAGGTATAGTAATCATTGAGTACTCAAAAAAGCATTGGCTTCTTATAAAGATTGAATTATCAAATTCATCATCCGGGTTATTTAAACCGGCGGTCTAAGGATCAAAAGGGACAAGGTATGGTTATTACTTATACACACTTATCTGTTGCGTTAACTACAGAGTTAGTTTCAGCCCTTGTCCTTTATTTATATCTGCCTCTGTTTCTTATTATGGAAGACGTATTGGCTATAAATTGGGTGTTTTAACCTGTTTGGTTCTAAGCCGCCAAACCAGTCTTTTCTTTGTGTTTACAGGAACAGAGTTCAAACATTGCAGAGACAAAACATTAAATATGATGCATACATTGGCATCAGGAAACCCAGAGTCACATAAAAGTATTTTATGCATGATGGCATAAGCAGAGCATACGGTGTTTTCACAACTAAAGTTATTACAAGGCTCTATAAGCCCATGAAGATGATCATTGTTCCTCCCTCACCGGTTCACCACCTTCTGTTGGCTGCAAGTTGGGTTGTGAACAATCAAAACCACTCATGGCGACAAATTCGGCTTCGTCGTCAATCAGGCCGATCGGGTCAACTTCCGGGGCAAATGTGTCTTCTCTCACTGGTGGGATCAAATCTGTTACTTTGTATGAGGGAGTGGACATCTTCTTATTCTCACTATCAAAACCCGGCTGGTATTTATCAACATTGGTGTCATCTCCAAGGGTAGTTGCCTGAGGCCGGACTCCGCGCACGCAAGCCATGAAGTCATCCTGATCAAAAGGAGACTCGTCTTCCTTCACGGTGGGATAACCTCTTGCCACGTCCGCCGGGTCTAGGTATGGCACCCAAGCCTTGGAGCGGCTCAGGGCAGTCAAAGCTCCGGCTCGAGCGCAGGAGCGTTTTACTTCTTGAAACCTGGCAGGAAGGATGGACAGTTTCTTCAGGACGTTGCTGAGCCGGTTGGATCCTTGATTAGCAAGAGAGATGGCAGCCAGAGCCCGCTGTGTGCCAATATACAATTGTGCAACAAAAGTATATACTGCCTTCAGTTTAATCAACGGGTCTTGGCTCAGATTTTTGCTTCGAGGGCCTGCATAAATTTTACACGCAAAGTCAGTTGGCGGATCATACTCCAGATCGGCAAAAAGCACACAAAAGTTAAAGTCAAACGGCTCACCAAAGATGGCGGCTACCATCTGAGATACCTGGCCCTTTAACCCGTTCAACTCTGTTGAAATCTCTTTCAGAGCTGTCTCGGCCGTCTCAGCATGTTGGGTCAGGAGTGTTTTTTCTTCTTCCCAAGTTTTCTTCTTGGCAGCGAAGCTGGTCTTTAAATTTTCCGTTGCAGAGAGACTTATTTGCAGTTTGGAGTTAGCAGATTTGATTTCTGTCTCCTGACTCACTAGCCGGGTCTTTGCGTTAGTTAGTTGAGAATTCAATTCAGATAAGGCATTCTGCAAAACAGTCAAATGAGTCAAGATTCCGTTTCAAGTTCAACAATCAAGATTTAAGTCTCAAGGACTTTACACAAACCACTTGACACTTGGGGGGTAATGTGTGCCAAATCAAATTTCTACGACTCTACAGACATATTTAAGTCCCAAGTACTTTACAAAGTAACAGCACTTGGCACTTGGGGACTAATGTATGCCGTTCAGCAAGTTTATCAAGGTTAAGCCGGAGTATTAAGTACTTTGAAGATGGTCTCAAAACAATTTAAAGTACCGGTTCATTTATGATCAAAATGAGCCGGTCCTTGGGGACTACAGGTGAAGCTTTGATCTATTAAAATCAAGAAAAGATTCAAAGGTAAAAGTTTCGGCCTATATTTTAAAGTCTACAGGTTATTCCGGTTCTCTCATAATCTGAAGACTTGGGGGCTGAAGGAATACAGATAAGCCGGAAAAACGTACCTCATATTTTAACTGCAGCTGCTTGACCATCTCAATCTCAGACTCGCGACTAGAGTGTACATGACTGAGATAGCCAAATAAAATATCATTAGCATTGAGACGGTCATAGTCGGTAACGTCAAAGTGAACTTTCTGCCTCTTCAATGCCTCTTGCTTTGCTGTACATCGAGCCAGCACGGTTGGGTTCCCCGGTTCAATAAAGCGGCTCCCAGTAATCTAAACATCTTGTGCAGACGGAGATGGTGGGTTGGCTGAGCTTGATGGTCCGGTTGTGGAAGGGTTCATAGTGGTTTCGTCAAATGGCGGCTTAGGAGGATTTGCTTCGTTATCAACAGGCGGGTCTTCTGGAGCGTCAGCTAATGGAGAAGGCGGCCTAGCCGGGTCAGATTCCAGCACCGGCGGGTCTTCCGTCAGTTTAGCAGCCTTTGCTTTTTTGGATTAGCTTGGCCACTAAGAAAAATGTTGCAGGATTGTCAGTATAAAGGTACAATTGAACAACCCGAAAGAAAAGGAGGATTTCTGATTACCTGGGAGTAGTCTTGAAAGCCGGGAATTGCGTTTGCGATGAGTCGCCGGAAGAGCGAGACACCTCCTGAAAGGATAAAAAGAATTAAAAGAAATATAAGGAGAAGGATCCAATAAACACAGTTAAAAACAGAAATAAGTAAACCTCATTCGGACGTTTCCGAGGAGTTTGTTGAAGAACGACAGCCGGTTCATCTTCAGTCACAGCTTGATGGCGGCTTTCATGTTGCTACTTTTTCAAATGAAAGTTGGGATCCAAGTGAGCTAAAGGGTTAGAAAACCTTACTTTACGGGTCACTCGTCGAACTTTTTGTCTTGGTAAGGGCTCTGAGTCAGAGGAAATGATAGTTACCTCTGCTTCCTCGGCCTGACTGGCCCAGTGTCATCCTGGTAATGATCAGTGTCAATAAGATTGTTAAAAAATTGGCCAAGGGAATCAAGGGCTACCTCCAAATCAGATGTGTCATCAAGCTTCAGCAAATCTTTAGCAGTGTTCTTCTTTTTCTTCTTCGACTTTCGGGTCATTTTCTTGGCATTCATGGCGGCGGCTTTCGCCTTCTTGGCAGCCTCGTGGTCATATTTCACTTTCCAAAAGTCAGAATTGGCTTGTAGGCAGGCAAAGACAAGATGAAGGATTAGTGCTAAACAATACGGTGGGTAAAATACAAAGGAAAAGAGATCAGAATATCCTTACTTCTGGCACCGCATTAAGCTTACAAAAGGGATTTAACCCAACGATATTGCAATCTTCATATTTCCCATTTACCAAAAGGTTTGACATTGTGACAATGTCTTCTTCAGATAGTTGAACTGGGCTATGACGAAGAGAGTCGTCCGGGCCTCCACCATATTCATACATCAACTTTGACCGACGGCTTAAAGGAATAACCCGCCATGAGATCCAGCAGCGGGTCAGATCAACTCCAGTCAACCCATTTCCTAACAGGGCATTGATCTTTTTGATGGATGGCATCAATCTCTTGCGTTCAGCAGCAGTGAGTTTTTCTGGAAGCGTGAACTTGGAGTCAAGACGATCAGGGCGGTTACCCGAAAATGGCTTCTCGTTTGCTGGGGAGATATCCTGACAGTAGAACCAAGTTTGGTTCCAGTCCTCTGGGTGACTTGGTAAGACTATGAGAGGGAAGACAACACCCTCCCGACGCTGAATTGAGATGTCTCCAAGCTCTAAGCTAAGACCATTGGTGCACTCATTCTGCCGGTTCAGATAAAAATATTCTCTAAACAGCTCTAGGGTCGGGTCTTGCTGAAGATACACCTCATAGAGCACTTGGAAGTTACAGATATTAGATACGGAATTGGGCCCAATGTCCTGAGGATGGAGTTTGAAAAAGTGAAGGACCTCTCTGAAGAACTTTGAACCGGGCGGTGAGAAGCCACGGTTCATGTGGTCAGTAAAAACAATCACTTCGCCGTCTCTTGGATTGGGTCGTTCTTCTTCCGGGTCAGGGGCACGGTAAGACATGACGGCTTTTGATGGCAGAAATCTTATGATGATGAAGAAATCTTATGATGATGAAGAAATCTTATGATGAGGAACCCAGTTACAGATGG
Organism: Triticum aestivum; assembly: GCF_018294505.1. Lineage (NCBI taxonomy): Eukaryota > Viridiplantae > Streptophyta > Magnoliopsida > Poales > Poaceae > Triticum > Triticum aestivum. The sequence continues at coordinate 568,807,407 of NC_057800.1, forward strand.
TTGGCGTTTTGGACGGCATGACGTGCAAGGAACTGAAAAGAAAAGCAACATGCCGGCTCAGTTTTACGGTGAGGTTAACAACTAAAGAATGAAGATGCAAAAACAAGTAATGGCGGCTTAACTAAGGGCTAATGATATATAAGGAAAAGAAAGCCGGTGCGGTAAGCCGCCATGACTATATATTCTTTCAGAAAGTGGATTTAGCTAAGTATTGGGACAAACAAGTTTCCCAAATGGTTGATATTATTTAAGATCAAATGGATGTTAAAAAATGGAAAAAATTCTAGACCCAAAAATGCAGTCCAGATGAGTACATCAGATCTAAACATAGCTCTTGTACCAGAAAAAGGAGTCTGCTAATATCAAAAGGAGGCACCAAACAGCTACTGCAGGAACATACATCTCGTTCGGATCAGAAAGAGGAGGCAGTAGAAAAACTATGATGAACTACAAAGAACACGCAGGAGCTTGGAAACCCTAATGAAGATCTAAGGCAGGAAGGGAAGAAAGCTTATGGTTGCAGATCTACTGGGGAGGTCGCCGCGGGTTCTCTGGATCAGTTCAGGTCGATGCAGCGGCCAGAGTCAAAGACAGAGATGAGGTGCGGCGGCGGCGAAATTCGGGCAGTAGCAGGGTCGCAAGAGGAAGAACACACACACACACACACACACACACACACACACACACAGAGAGAGAGAGAGAGAGAGAGAGAGAGAGAAGAATAAGGAAGGCCGGGGCGAGCCTATTTATAAGGAAAGATGCAAATAGACGGGCGCGAAAATCAAGGGAGAACCGAATAATGGTTATCCAGCTATATGGGCGCCTCGATTCTCGGGAAACATTAAAGATAAAAGATCCGTTGGAAGATGACGTCATCAAAATGTTTTTGCGTTTTCAAGAGATGACGTCGCGACGGGTTACAAGGGAATTTCAATAAAGATAAGAAGATGGATTTTTTGGCTAAGTATGGAAGATTGACAAAGAACAAGGTTCAAGGTCAACCTGGGGCCTAATGTTGGGGATATTGCTATCAGCTGAGACCCGCCTAGGAGGGGCCGGGTCAGCCCCAAGGGCGGGTTACACAAGAAGCCCAGTGAACATTCAAGATTGTAGTTTATTAAGTATTATAGAAGGCCCAAGGGCCTGAAGGCGGCTTAAGGCCTGATATTATGAACCGCCATATGTAAGGAAAGACTTGTAAAGAAAGGCATGTAAAGAAAGTCACTGAGCTGGACACGATTATGAGCCGGCCGGGACTCTGTAGGCCACCAGGCGTCAACCCGTGTATATAAGGGGACCACCCGGTGGCGGCTTAGGGCAAGAAACAACAAGTCGATAACCAAGCCGGCGAGTTGAGCCTCTTGGTAATCGAAACCTCAGCAATACCAAACCCAACTAGACGTAGGCTTTTACCTTCATCGTAAGGGGCCGAACTAGTATAAAACTCTCTCGTGTCCTTTGTCCCGATTAACCCCTTTAGGCTTCCTAGTGTGATGGCCCTACAACTAAGTCCTTGCTCTAGGACATCTGCCGTGAAAATTCCACGACAAGTCCCTTTGCAGTAGAAGCACTCAGTCTCAGGCTTAGGTCCAGACTTGGGCTTCTTCACTTGAGCATCAACTTGCTTGTTGTTCTTCTTGAAGTTCCCCTTCTTCCCTTTGCCTTTCTTCTTGAAACTGGTGGTCTTGTTGACCATCAACACTTGATGCTCCTTCTTGATTTCTACCTCCGTAGCCTTTAGCATTGCGAAGAGCTCGGGAATTGTCTTATCCATCCCTTGCATATTATAGTTCATCACGAAGCTCTTGTAGCTTGGTGGTAGTGATTGAAGAACTTTGTCAATGACACTATCATCAGGAAGATTAACTCCCAGCTAAGTCAAGTGGTTGTGGTACCCAGACATTCTGAGTATATGTTCACTGACAGAACTATTCTCCTCCATTTTGCAGCTGTAGAATTTATTGGAGACTTCATATCTCTCAATCCGGGCATTTTCTTAAAATATTAACTTAACCTCCTGGAACATCTCATATGCTCCATGACGTTCAAAACGTTGTTGAAGTCCCGGTTCTAAGCTGTAAAGCATGACACACTGAACTATCGATTAGTCATCAGCTTTGCTTTGCCAGACGTTCTTAATGTCGTCAGCAACATCTACAGCAGGCTTGTCACCCAGTGGTGCTTCCAGGACGTAATTCTTCTATGCAGCAATGAGGATAATCCTCAAGTTATGGACCCAGTCCATGAAATTGCTACCATCATCTTTGAACTTAGCTTTCTCTAGGAACGCATTAAAATTCAACGGAACAATAGCACAAGCCATTTATCTACAACAACATAGACATGCAAAATACTATCAAGTACTAAGTTCATGATAAATTACAGTTCAATTTAATCATATTACTTAAGAACTCCTACTTAGATAGACATCCCTCTAATCATCTAAGTGATCACCCTCTAATCATCTAAGTGATCACGTGATCCACATGAACTAAACCATGTCCGATCATCACGTGAGATGGAGTAGTTTTCAATGGTGAACATCACTATGTTGATCATATCTACTATATGATTCACGCTCGACCTTTTGGTCTTAGTGTTCCGAGGCCATATCTGCATATGCTAGGCTCGTCAAGTTTAACCCGAGTATTCTGCTTGTGCAAAACTGGCTTGCGCCCGTTGTATGTGAACGTAGAGCTTATCACACCCGATCATCACGTGGTGTCTCGGCACGACGAACTATAGCAACAGTGCATACTCAAGGAGAACACTTGTACCTTGAAATTTAGTGAGAGATCATCTTATAATGCCACCGCCGTACTAAGAAAAATAAGATGCATAAAGGATAAACATCACATGCAATCAAATAAGTGATATGGTATGTCCATCATCATCTTGTGCCTTTTGATCTCCATCTCCAAAGCACCGTCATGATCACCATCGTCACCGGCTTGACACCTTGATCTCCATCGAAGCATCGTTGTCGTCTCGCCAACTATTGCTTCTACTACTATCGCTGCTTCTTAGTGACAAAGTAAAGCAATTACATGGCGATTGCATTTCATGCAATAAAGCGACAACCATATGGCTCCTGCCAGTTGCCGATAATAGTGTTACAAAACATGATCATCTCACACAAAAATTTATATAATCACGTCTTGACCATATCACATCATAACATACCCTGCAAAAACTAGTTAGACGTCTTCTACTTTGTTGTTGCAAGTTTTACGTGGCTGCTACGGGCTTTTAGCAAGAACCGTTCTTACCTATGCATCAAAACCACAACGTAGTATAGTGATTGATTTTGATCTTTAGAAAGAACCATGTTCATTGAAACTAATTCAACTAAAGTTGAAGAAACAGACACCCACTAGCCACCTGTGTGCGAAGCACGTCGGTAGAACCAGTATCGCGTAAGCGTACGCGTAATGTCGGTCTGAGCTGCTTCATCCAACAATACCGCTGAATCAAGAATCAACTAGTGATGGCAAGCAATATGTATATACCCACGCCCACAACTCCTTTGTGTTCTACTCGTGCATATAACATCTACGCATAGACCTGGCTCAGGTGCCACTGTTGGGGAATGTAGTATTCAAAAAATTTCCTACGATCACGCAAGATCTATTTAGGAGATGCATAGAAAAGAGAGGGGAGAGTGTGTCCACGTACCCTCGTAGACCGAAAACGGAAGCATTAAGTAACGCAGTTGATGTAGCCGAACGTCTTCATGATCCAACCGATCAAGTACCGAATGCACGGCACCTCCACGATCTGCACACGTTCAGCTGAGTGACGTCCCTCGTAATCTTGATCCAGCTGAGGCCGAGGGAGAGTTTCGTTAGCACGATGGCGTGATGACGATGATGATGAAGTTACCGACGCATGGCTTTGCCTAAGCACTACAATGATATGACCGAGGTGGAAATCTGTGGAGGGGGCACTACACACGGCTAAAGAACGATCACGAAGATCAACTTGTGTTTCATGGGGTGCCCCCTGCCCTCGTATATAAAGGAGCAAGGGGGGAGGTGGCCGGCCCTAGGAGGGGGGCGCGCCAAGTGTGGAGTCCTACTAAGGACTCCCTAGTCCTAGTAGGATTCCACCTCCCTTGTTGGAGTAGGAGAAGGGGAAAGAGGGGGAGAGGAAGAAGGAAAGGGGGGCTGCGCCACGTTGTCCAATCGGACCAGAGGGAGGGCGCAGGCCTCCTTCCTTTTGGCCTCTCTCCCCTATTCCCGTATGGCCCAATAAGGCCAGATACTCCCCGGCGAATTCCCGTAACTCTCCGGTACTCCGAAAAATACCCGAATCACTCGGAACCTGTCCGAACTCCGAATATAGTCGTCCAATATATCGATCTTATGTCTCAACCATTTTGAGACTCCTCGTCATGTCCCCGATCTCATCCGGGACTCCGAACTCCTTCGGTACATCAAAACTCATAAACTCATAATATATATCATCGAAACCTTAAGCGTGCGGACCCTACGGGTTCGAGAACTATGTAGACATGACCTAGAACTATTCTCGGTCAATAACCAATAGCGGAACCTGGATGCCCATATTGGCTCCTACATATTCTACGAAGATCTTTATCGGTCAAACCGCATAACATATGTTGTTCCCTTTTGTCATCGGCATGTTACTTGCCCGAGATTCGATCGCCGGTATCCAATACCTAGTTCAATCTCATTACCGGCAAGTCTCTTTACTCGTTACATAATACATCATCTCGCAACTAACTCATTAGTCACATTGCTTGCAAGGCTTATAGTGATATGCATTACTGAGAGGGCCCAGAGATACCTCTCCGACAATTGGGAGTGACAAATCCTAATCTCGAAATACGCCAACCCAACATGTACCTTTGGAGATACCTGTAATACTCCTTTATAATCACCCAGTTACGTTGTTGACGTTTGGTAGCACCCAAAGTGTTCCTCCGGCAAACGGGAGTTGCATAATCTCATAGTCATAGGAACATGTATAAGTTATGAAGAAAGCAATAGCAATAAACTAAACGATCATAGTGCTAAGCTAATGAATGGGTCAAGTCAATCACATCATTCTCTAATGATGTGATCCCGTTCATCAAATAACAACTCTTGTCCATGGCTAGGAAACTTAACCATCTTTGATTAACGAGCTAGTCAAGTAGAGGCATACTAGTGACACTCTGTTTGTCTATGTATTCACACATGTACTAAGTTTCCGGTTAATACAATTCTAGCATGAATAATAAATATTTATCATATATAAGGAAATATAAATAACAACTTTATTATTGCCTCTAGGGCATATTTCCTTCAAAAAAGAAGGCCCGATATTAGCCTAAAACCTGGTATTTTGGACCTAGTTTAGATTAGCTACTCAAGTTTTTCATTATAAATATCTTTAGAGAGCCGTTGTATCCTCATCTATCTGAGTAGGACAGAAACACTATGATAAGTCAAAAAAAGCATCTAGAAACGAAGCCCTCGTACCGGCAAGGGCCAAGATTCACCACGGTACCATGGTCCTAAGGCCACAGGAGACGAGGCTGGAGGCAAGAGGAAACCTAGCAGCGCCTGAGTACGAGCGCTCTTTCCCTTGCGGCTCCTTGGACTTAAGTATATATATATATAGTTCATGCTTCACATCACCTCATGAAGGCATGCATGTATTTTTCTGGGGAAATCAAGTCATTTATAGTCACACGTTAATATTTTTTCATTAATTTGTGCGTGGTATTGAACAATACATGCATTTGACACTTGGAGAAAAATATGTGGTTCATGTTTCACATTCTTTTGCAAGATGCGTCGAATTAAATTCAATTCAAAAGTGTTTCTAATTTTATACATAATTTCATCACATACTTTATAGGTTTTATTTTTTCTAAATGTAAACCAAAACTTTTTAAACTATTAAATGTCCCATATGCATTTGTTTAACAGTGACGCATGAAATCTAGTTATACCCATTCATGTCTTGTAACTAACAAAATTTCATACTCAGTGAAATGAAAAAAAGCATGCTCTATAGAAAAATTACACGCTCTTAAAAAAAAAGCTTTTTAAAAAAAACAAATGAAATAATGCACAAAAAAAGTTGGCCTTGCTACAAAAATAAACTACCATTGCCGACAAATAAAATAGCCATGATATGAAACTAAAAGTGACCATGGGCTAGTGAATAAAAAATACATGGTGTAACTAAAAGAAATTGGCATGGTACGTACCTAAGATAAACTACCATGTTCTAAAAAAATAGTAAAAATGCCATGGTCTAATTAATGAAATTACCATGCTGCCTATATAAATTTGCACATGGCACTGCTAGCATGGTCAAAACTATTAGTAAGATCTTATGATGATTATCGACATAATTGCCACGAGAAATCAAATTTTCGCGGGAACAAAGAAAATAGAAAACTTTTCATGTAAAAATTATCGTGTGAGAATATCCATAAATTAATATGCCATGATCTAAGCATAAATATTTCCAGGGTTACGTGAATTGAAAATACAATGGTGTAATTTGAAAAAAAATGTCACCCACTAACTAATAAAAATGCCATGATACCCAAATAAAATTACCATGTTCTCAATAGTCAAAATACCATGGTATGATTACTAAAAATGCCATGGTGAATATGATAAAACTACCTTGGTTACATGAATTGAAAATGACATCGTATAATTTGAAAAAAATGCCATTCACAAACTAATAAAAATGCCATAATATGTTCTTAATATTAAAAATACCATGGTATGATTACCAAAAATGCCGTGGTGCGTATGATAAAACTACCATGGTCTAATTACTAAAACAATCATACAAAAATGTCATGCGAGTTGTTTCAAAAAGCATTCATACTATGTTGTGTATAGACTTTGCCAACAAAAACGGTTTCATCACAAAAATTATGGAGCTACGCCCCCCCCCCCCCCCCCCCCCCCCGCGCAAAAAATAAGGTTTTTGCCATCTCAACAAAAAACATGATTTAGACATATGGTACTATATAGTTGAGTTGATAAAGGCCCTATATTTTTCCATCATAGCATATCACTTACAACCACAACAAAGAATTATGTGAAAATATCATCATTCCATAAGAAACATGTCACATATACTGTAGAAATACAAACAATTCTACAAAATTGACATGGGTATAAAAATGCCATGACAAAAATGTAAACTTATTGATGTCTACTACGAAATTTTATTCTTGTAGACTTTGTTGGGCCTCCAAATGTAGAGTTTTGTAGGACACTAGCAAATTTTCCCTCAGGTGGATGACCTGAGATTTATTGATCCGTGAGAGGTGTAGAATGAAGATGGTTCTCTCTCAAACAATCCTGCAATCAAATATAAAGAGTCTCTTGTCTCCCAAACACACTCAATACAATTGTCAGTTGTATAGGTGCACTAGTTTGGCAAAAAGATGATGATAGATAGGTAGTATGGATGGTAGAAATAGATTTTTGTAATATGAACAATTAGAAACATCAAGGTAGCAAGTAGGAAAAGGCGAGCAAAACGTTGTCTCAATGCTTAGAAATGAGGGCCAAGGTTCATACTTTCGCTAGTGCAATCTCTCAACATCATTAACATATTTGTATCGCATGCAAGTCCCTCAAAGTGCGGTAAAGAACCACTCCAAAGTATCTATTCCTATCGGAGAAAGTATGATGAAATCGCGTAGGTAGTAAACCACCTCAAAGTTGTGTTTCCAATAAATCTTATTGTGATGACCCGGTCCCGACAGGGCCCTGAATCTCTGTGCTTCATGTGCCAGACCCTGGATTGATTGCTGGCACACATAGTTCACGATGAAATGCCAGAAAATAACACACGCCAAAGTATTACATCACAAATCTAGTCTTGAATACATTACATACCTACTAGCCCAAGGCTAGCTTGATACATTATGCATCGGGACATAAAATAATATCTTGCGGTGCCCATCCACTCATAGGCAACAGTTAAGTATAGCATTGTAACCCTACTTCGTATCTCTCATTCGACACAGAAAATCCTGCAACATGATACATTGCAGCCATGAGGGTCAATACATTGAATGTATTGGAAAGTTACAAACTTTCAGTAGCAACCCTACGAGTGTTCAACATGTCAAGGAAAGTGTTGTTCCTTTTATTTTATAAAAACTTATTCCTCTTGCTTCTACTTACTAGTCAAGATATTTCAACCATAGTTGCCTTACGAATGACTTAGGTCTTCTCCAACTGGTATACCATGAGAGTTCCTATGGATTCATGGTTACCCATACATTACCACAAGAGCCCCTCAGGATCGTGGTTAAACAAACACTGCCACGAAAGCCCCTCGGGATCGCGGTTAACAAACATTTCCATGAGAGCCCTCATGATCATGGTTAATCAAATATGTCCACGAGAGCCCCTCAAGATCGTGGTTAACAAGCACTGCCATGAGAGCCCCTCCGGATCATGGTTTCTCAATCACAACATGGTTGGACGTTCTTGTCCATGATTCACACAAAATCCCAACCACCAAGGTAACGTAAGTTTCAACAACATGTGGCTATCCTATATTGGTTCTGTAACTTTGTAAGGTAAATAGGGTAGAACAAGTTCAAGGGTGCAACTTGACTGGTAATTGATGAAGTTCTTCGCGCACACAATCTTGGTAAAGCTACCCATAGCTCTTCGTACAATCAATCGTAAGTAATGAGCAATCATAAACAACAATACAATACAAACAAACATACAACAAGTGTTGTGCATGGTGTCAGTGTCACTATGCTTTGAGATCATGTGCCATGTGTTAACCCATAAGAGTTTGGGAAATAATGTAGTGATTGTTAATTGGAATACATATGACATAAAGGGTCCGCATGCGACTTTCAATTCATACGAGTCCATCACATAAGGAGTATGTGATGTCAAGTTGTGGCCGCCAGATTATGCAAAAGGAATCTTGCAACTGGAGTAGACCCGGTCATGGACAACCCAGCCCGAACCCAAAGCCCGACATTCGGGCCGGGCTCGGGCTCCATTTTCTGACCCGAAGCCCGAATAAAGCCCGAAATATGCATAAAAACATATTTTATTCAAAATATAGGTATAATAAATTAATATAATATCCCGAAAATGATTAATTTAATTAAAATATGTCACTGTTCATGTACTTCGGGCTGGGACGGGCCGGGCTCGGGCTTGGCATTTTATCTTCGGGCTTTGTCAAGCCCGGCCCAAAGCCGACCCGGCCCGACGTTTGCCCAGGTTTAAACTGGAGTCATGGTCTATGAATCTTGGATAGCCAAGTTCATGTTCAAGTTTGACTAGCAATTCAAACTTGTTGACCTTCCATGGACTTGAATACACACACGCTTGGCTAGGTTTCATTTCAGTTTCACTAGTTGATCTTGACTTAAGTTGGGTTTTATGTTTGGATTAGTTTGAACTCTTCAACTTCATATTTGAATTGGTTTCAAATAATTTGAATTAGGTTTAACTAATTGGATAATTTCATCTAGGTTCATTAAATTGGTTAACTTATAATTCAATTTGAATTTGAATTAGGTTCACCTTATTTGAATTCAAATTGAAGCCAGTTCAATTTAAGTGTAAAATGTTGAAGCCAGTTCAAGTTCAAAATATTTCATAAATTTGGATTAATTAAATGACTTCCAAAATTTAATTTAGGGTTTAAACCAAATTCATATTATATTTATTAGTCTCCCGAAAGTCAAATACAAATCCAATATGACTACTAAAGTTTATTTATTTAAATTAAGGATAAACTAAAGTCAAGTTTAAATCCAAAGTCATTTATTAAGTGCAATTAGTTTCCAAATTTTACTTAAGTTTGAATTAAATTCAATTTTAGATTAATTTCCTAAAAACATTGTACTAGGTTTAATTTAAATTACTAATTTATAATGCAAAATTTTATTCAAATTAAACCTATGGTTTCAAGGTTATAACCAATTTGAGTTTTGATTAAATTCAAACTAAAATTTCTAAAGTCAAATAATAATCCAAGATGGTTACTAAGTTAATATTAATTTTAGGAATTAGTTGCAAAATAATTAAACATTTTTATTTCAAGATTAAACTAGATTAGGGTTTAAATATCGTTTAAATTATAGCTAATGTTTAAACTATATTCTAATTAAAATTTTAAATTATTTAAAATTTGAACTACAATATCGAAGTTGAAACTATATTTCACCAGATTCATTTTGCGAAAAAATCAATTAGATTTGACTTCTAGAATGCAAGCTATGTCCATTTTAACTTCAAATTCATTCTGTTTGAATTCAAATTTTAAAGTATTCAAATTCCAAAGACGGAATGATCAGAACCGGATCCGTGCTATCATCGTTGCCCCTCTACTATAGATGCAGTGCAACCACTGGGAGAGGAAGAAGCACCGACCGCATGCCGAAGACGGTCGCGCGTGTGTCGGTGCCAAACGTCGCCGCTTCTACCATGGATGGCCGCGATGAGCCTCATCGCCGCCCATGGGGATCAACCCCCTGAAGGACCGGTCCAAGGCCAAAACTCGATTGGTGCCAAGACAACAATGGGCCGGCGACGCAGCTGGTCCTCCCGACACCCATCTCATGGCAAGACGATGCGCGGGAGCAGTGCTGCCTCCGCCCGCTTGCAACCTACTCCACCTCTTCCACTCTTCTCTCCATCATCTCTGTCGCCTCCACGGGCAGAGAGAGAGAGAGAGAGAGGGAGAGAGAGAGGATTGAGGGGATAAGGGGAAGGAGTGATGGAGACGTTCGTCGCGGGTTGGTTTATGGCAAATGACCCCCCCCCCCCCCCCTCTTCAACTTACGTGGTTGTCTTCACGCGTCAAGATTAGTGCCGTTTAATCGGATGGTGGATGCATCATTCGCTGGGAAACTGACTTTTTCCAAATAACATTTTTCTAAAATTTTCAATTAAACGAGAAGATATTTATGGGAAAGAAGGAGAAAGGGGTTAGCAGACTCGACACGGAAAAAACTTCGAGAGAACGCCTGAAATTTCAGAAAGGAGAGACGTCGCTAAAAAAAACAAAGGAGAGGCGAAAAATCAAATGAGTAAGAGGAATTAATCAAATTATCAAATTAAACGGGAAAACGAGAGAAAGAAAACTTGACCAAACATCGCTGGTCAAACCAGAGCAACACCGCACTGCCTATAAATGCTCGCCACTACCGCAAACTGACACCAAGAAGGCAGGGGCACCAGTTCAGGACACTCGCCCGCTCTCCAGTTGCCAGATCTCCAGCCCCAGGAGCTCCGAAGCAGCCTCTCCAATGGCGGTCAAGGTCTATGTCGTGTAAGCATCCGCACCACAGTCTTCTTCTACCTAGGTCCACATCCTAAATTAACTGATTTTCTCGGTCTTGTTCGGTGTATCCCTGTCCGAAGATTGGCCTTCTTCTTTTTTCCCCTATGGATTACGATATTTCGACAATCTCAAAACCCATCCTAATTTACGCATTTGGAGTAATTCCCGAGATTAAGTATCACTTATAGTCAGTTAGATGCCGCACGGCTCTGGTTTTTTATTCCTTTGTTCGTCGGTAAGATCAGTAGATTGGCAGATGTGATTTCGTCAGTGCGCGCGGACGATTTGATTGCGACAGGGAGAAAATGAGTCGGAGGAAAAATCGGACTCCTAATAATTCTACAGTGTTGATTTTAGGTGCCAGGGTCTCAATCATGGCGGTAGGTTTCAGTCCCTGATGGAATTGATGCGTCAATAGTGGTGGGCTCCGGCGCTAATTGTGCTGCCCTCTTTCAATGCTTTTTTAATGCGCACCCGGGCGATTCTGCCCCAATTTTATAGTTCCACTGATTGGCCCCCGAATTTAGTGTCTCACTGGCATTCATGTATGCTATTCTGTTTTTGTATGAGCTAAAGGCCAACTGATAAACAGTACCAAACCACAAGAACAGGAATTTATAGACTTCTGATATTTGCGAGTTCTTTGGCTCCAAATTCATTGCTTCAGTCGCATGATGAACTGAAATGTGAAGTCCAAACGAATCATATGTTTGAGTGAATGATTTTTCAGAAAGAAGTGATATCCTCTGCCCCTCTGATGAATAACAATTTAATTTCAAACAGCGTTTGTATTCTTTTTTTACCATGTTATGTCCCATTTTCAAGTAATTAATTAAATTATTTCAGCAGACAACTGACTGGTTTAGCACTATCTGATGGAAGCTTTTCTATGGCCTGCCTAATGCAAGTTCAGATCTTAGAACTATGTGTATAGATTATTTCTGACCTGGACTTTTAACTACCAACTATGGAACTCAGGAACCCTGCAGTTTGGAACATTTGGATATTTTAATGCATATTTACACCTGACAACACATTCAAATAATTTAAATTTTATTTGTTTTGTCACTTCCTTGAGCTTATTAGTCTTATCTATGATGTACTTTTGTGGTTCCACTACAGGCATGTTATTTAATGTTCTCTTGAATGATAGAAAAGTGAAAGAGATATTCTGGGAAATATGTTTCCTTCCTCGTCATCAGTTCCGGCAAATAACAAAATTTTGATCGGTGCTTTGCATGCACATGTCTTGTTCTCTTTTTGTAGATATCTTTCCGTTAATTGCAAATTAAGGCAAAGGTGTAGAGCTTGCTTCCAAGTAATTGAATTGTATAGTATGAGTGATGATTATATGAACATAGGCACTATAAATGTTAGCAATCATTATGCTTATCTTTAAGGAGAAAGATAGAAAAACAACGATATGTGCGGACTATAAAATTCTCAAAGGATGCACAAATAAATATGTCAAATTGAACAATAACGTTATACACTCCTACTTTCATAGAGAAAATTTGTAAAATGCACTGTTGATTCTTCCACAGGTACTACTCCATGTATGGACATGTCGCTAAACTAGCTGATGAGATAAAGAAAGGTGTGTCGTCAGTTGAAGGCGTCGAAGCTAAAATATGGCAGGTTCGTCCCTGTCATCTCGCGTTTTAACTCACCACATTATAAATTGTATTTAGACCAATCATTTGAAAAATAATAATATGCATTTAGACCCCCCAGAAACCAGTCTGGCTATGTTGCCTTCAAGAATAGTGTACTAAGTTGTTCGAATTCTTATGTGGAAAATTAATACTGAGTGCAGTTTTTACATACATCACTCTTCCTCCATTGTTGTGCTGATCTTATATCACTCTTACCATCTGAAAGGTCCCTGAAACTCTCCCCGAGGAAGTACTTGGAAAGATGGGTGCACCTCCCAAGCTTGATGCCCCAATCATCACACCACAAGAACTTGCGGAGGCAGATGGGATCCTCTTTGGTTTTCCTACAAGGTTTGGTATGATGGCTGCACAAATGAAGGCTTTCTTTGATGCAACCGGTGGCCTGTGGAGGGAGCAGAGTCTTGCAGGCAAACCTGCAGGCATCTTCTTCAGCACTGGTACTCAGGGTGGCGGGCAGGAGACTACAGCGTAAGTGTCATTCAGCATTGTCGTGTTTAAAAAGAGAAGCCTCATAATGAAACATCATCATAAATTGACATTTTTATCATTTCTCTTCGCGCTTCTCCCCTCAGATTGACAACGGTAACCCAGTTGACTCACCACGGCATGGTGTTCGTTCCCGTCGGGTACACCTTCGGTGCCAAGCTGTTCGACATGGACAAAGTTCAGGGTGGCAGCCCGTACGGCGCAGGCACATTTGCCGCCGATGGTTCGAGGTGGCCATCTGAGATGGAGCTGGAGCACGCCTTCCACCAGGGCCAGTACTTTGCGAGCATCGCGAAGAAACTCAAGGGATCTGCTTGACCTCTGCTGTCTGCACATATCGTAAAAAGGCATTTACATGAGCTCCACCATATTGTCAATAGTTTGTTCCCTTATTTTGTGGTGTTTAAAAATTTGTGTGTCTCTGTGGAACTTCTATTGCGGCGTGCGTGATATATGTGCTTTGATAGATTGGTTATAGTTTGGAGTTCGTGTGCTTACCATCATGTTTATATATAATAGATTGTCAATGGTTGTTTTGGCTGTCACTCGTGGGCATAGCAGTACTGTTCTATCTTTTTTTTTTTTTTGAGAAACTACTGTTCTATCTTAGGCCATCCTAGACTATAGTTGGACAAGACTCTGTCCGATGCCATAAGATCAACACCCTGGAAATGGGCTAAGGTGGGCTGACTCTGCAGGCTACTACAGCCGTGACTTTGCTTCTGTGAACCCCCGATAAAAACGGACAACTTAGATTCACATATTTTATTTATCTTACAGTATTTCACATTATTCAAACACACTGAACACAAAACAAGAATAGAAATAAAATTGAAAACATGAAATATTACCCAGGTCGTTGATCTAAAATTGGAAGACTCGTGGAGGGCTAAGTCAATGACTCAGCGAACCAACAACCTAGATTTAGCGGAGCTTGGGCCAAACCGTAGGAGGGGCAAAGTGGCAGAGCTTGGGCAAACCATACAAGGGGCAAATGGGCTGGGGGCGACCTAAAGCAGTAGGATACCTGGTAGTCATATGTTTGTCTCAAAGATTAAGCCATGCATGTGCAAGTATGAATCAATTTGAACTGTGAAACTGCGAATGGCTCATTAAATCAGCTATAGTTTATTTGATGGTACGTGCTACTTGGATAACCGTAGTAATTCTAGAGCTAATACGTGCAACAAACCCCGACTTCTAGGAGGGGCGCATTTATTAGATAAAAGGCTGACGCGGGCTCTGCTCGCTGATCCAATAATTCATGATAACTCGACGGATCGCACGGCCTTCGTGCCGGCGACGCATCATTCAAATTTCTGCCCTATCAACTTTCGATGATAGGATAGGGGAGGGGCAAATGGGCTGGGGACGACCTAAAGCAGTAGGAGGGGCAAATGGGCTGGAGGGTGGCATAAAGCAGGCTTTTGCTATATTTCAATGTTTCCATTTACTGAGGATTAGTATGAGAAAATCGCATGGGCTGGGGGTGGGGGGAGGCTGCAGTGGCCCATATTGGCCTCCACTAAGCTCCGAATCAAAAGCGGCTAGAAATACACATGCTTCAACGGAACACTGTGGTGCTAGCTTAAACCGCTAGTCTATTCAGGGTTTAGGATTGTACTTCTAACTCGTAAATTAAATGGAGTCAAATAATTTGAGTTTTAAAGAACATATGGTTTGGTGTAAAAATAACATTTCTTCAACACCATATCATATGATTTGCCATATTGTCATGATCATTTATCTCGGATACCGACAGTTATATTCGCATGTCGTTGCTTACGAGAAAGACGCTACTAGTGAACCTATAAACCCAGCCCAATTTTCCACAAACAATGTTAAAAAAATCCACGAACAAAAACCACCACTTTACTTCTACATGTACTTATATTCTCCACAATTAGTTATTCTGAAAATACAAAAGCACTTAGAACCATATGATACGCTCACAACTTGTTGCAACTAGGAAAATTGGTGAGATTGACAACCTTAATATATTTGTTGGTGACGCAAGAAAGTTTCTAATTGTGTGCAGGGGTGGGCTTGGAAATATTTGATTCCACACAATGACACATTAGTTCTCATGGAGGAACATTTACCACTTGGCGGGCCAACAAATACTGCCAAGCAACAGTACGCTGGAGCAACAATCACTTTTGCACCGTTGCGAGGGAATCAACATTTGATTCCATAGATTTTGCATTACAATTATTTATCTTCATTGTTATTTAATTTTCTTAGTTGCTTTTATTTATCATAGTTTACTTTTTTCACTTCTTAAATATCAAAAACAACAAAAATAATTTTATTACAACACGTAGTAGTTTCCCCTCTCCCCCGGATCCGTGGGTGGCGCGGGCGCCCAGATCCGCGGAGGTGCGGCCCCCACTTTGGCCCACGACGGCGCGGTGTCCCAGCAGCGGCGCCTGCGGTGGTGCCGATGGGAATCGGCCGACTGCACAGGGGCGCCGGTGACCGGGTCGGCGACCCCATGGCTTGGTGGCGGCGCGCCCGTTGGTCCGACCAGTTCCGGCACATCCTAGATCTGGTGACTACCGGACGACATGGGGGGTGGCGGCGGCCCGGCGTGGCCGGCGATCTGGACGCGGTGGTGCCGGCGGTTCACTGGTCTGCCGGAGCTCCAGGGGTATCATCGTCCTGACTCGATCTTCTCCGGTTCATGCTAGCTCCGGTACAGGGAGACTGTCATCATCTCTCGGTGCTGTCTGCATGGATCTGACAGCGGCGGCTGGATCCTTTTGGTCTAGTCTCCGACAGAGAAGGCGGCGGTTCGTGCACAAGAAGCTGGATGGAGTTCTTCGAATAGATCTGGGTGAAAACCTGCTCTTGGCTAGATGCCAAAGCCGATGGTGGTGGCGCTCTACGGTGTCGTTCCCTTCTTGAAGGCATCGCCGTGAAGAAGTTCTAGACTACTATCTGCTACCTCCGGGGAAACCCTATATCGATAGATTAGAAGACGATGGTGCAATCGTGTCGTTTCCCTCTTGGGGGGCTCTTTCTTGGAGGTGTACGCGGGCTCAAGGGACCAGTGGACGACGTCTTTGGTGGAGCGGTGCTTCGTCATACACATTGATGGTGACAAATCTCGATGGCATGGCGCCCTGGAGATTAGGCGTCTGATGTGCGATGATGGACTCGTGCAGGAGGCTGACGCTGTCTGGCGTCGTGGTGGCGTCGACGGTAGCTAGACCGGGCAAGGTAGATGCAACAGTACAGCTCTGAAGATGGATTGGTGGCAGGTGGCGGCAGCGGCCTCTGAGTGTGTGCCGGACCGGTGGGTGCCCCATACCCGGTAGGCGTCCTGGTTGGGGTCTCAGGTCTTAGATGTTAGGTTTGGTTGTGAGGTCTGTTTGATATTAGGTCCAGACTATCAGCATCCCTTCATCAACTCGATATGAGTAGCGACATATATTGCCTAAACGGTGTCTTTAGTCTTACTGTTGTATTGCTTTGTAAGGTCTTGTATGAATAATTAATAAAGTGGCTGCATGCATCGTCCAGATGCAAAGGCCGGGGGTCTTCCTCCTTTAAAAAAACGTAGTAGTTTCCTTTTACTTAGATACAATGAGTATTTCTGGTGAAAATACTAAGTTGTGTGACTTGGCAACCACAAATAATGATGACTTCATGATACATCCATTACTCTACTTGAAACTAAGGTTGGTTCCTTTGAAATTAGTTGTGCTTCGTTGAACTTATTAGTAATGAAAGAACTATTTGCTGGAACTTTTAATAAAGATGGTGCTAATCATTTGCATGATTTTGTTGAATTTTATGATGTGCAGAACTATAAAGAAGTTGCGGCTGATTATGTCAAGCTAAAAACTTTTCCTTTTTTTCATTAAGAGCAACGTAAATGTAGTATTGAATTCATGGAACAAACACTACTGGGAAACTGCTTATAAGTGGACTCTCACCGGTGGCAGGCAAGTGTCCAGTTACGGGCGAGAAAACCTGCCTGCGACTGCTACCAGCTTACAAGTGGAGGTCTACAAGGGGCAACCACCACTGTTTTTTTTTTGAGACAACACACGAAGCTTTTTATTGATTCGTCACAATGTTTACAGGGACGAAAGAAAGATCTCCGGGATGGCCTAACCATACACGGCGGCCACCCCCGAGAGATAAAGCATGCTTCGCTAAGTTGTGAGCTTCATAATTTGAGCTCCTAAACTCATGGCTAAACCTACACATATCAAAAGTTGCAGAATGGCTTAATATTTCATGCACAATAGCACCATATGGAGATGCGTCCTCCTTTTTCAGAGAGTCTACTGCCTTCTTGCAAATCGATGCAACATGAATGCGCCTTTGGTACAAGTCCTCCGCAAGTGCAAGGCCTTCTCTGATCGCCATGGCCTCCAGCGTTTCCGGGTCCCCAATATGCTCTATGATCAGCGCCGAAGCTCCCAAAAACAGACCATCTGAACTTCTGCAGATTGCACCCACAGCCCCGGAACGGGCTTGCCTTGGTGCGGCCGCGTCCACATTGATCTTCACGCATCCCGTGGCCGGAGCCTGCCACTGGGTTGGTCTTGCAGCTTTGACTACGGTCCTCCGAGGTTCACTTGCCTTAATATATCTCAAGTCATCAAGAAAGCTTGTGATAAATCCATAAGTAGATTGCGGTGATTGGAAGATGTCCTCATAGATCGCTTTCCTCCGGTGATTGGAAGATGCAACCACCACTGGTAATATGGTCCTTGGTTAGCCATGGGCCAAGCATTACTAGTGGTGAGTACGTAGAAAGACCTGTCAGTATCTATGATAGCAATGGCGGACCCTTTTCCACGTCTGCCACAACTAATATGGGCCCCAATCTGGCCCAATTAGCCATGGAGCAAGCGTTGCCATCAATGGTCCCCTAGAATAGCCAAACACCGATATACTATTTAGACATTTTTTTTTGTTTTGTGTATATTTTTTGGTTTTTGTGTTTTTATGGCATTGTACGAAAAAGGATTTAAAATTTATAGTTCAAATTTTGCTATATTTCAGACATTCTATGATTAAAATTGTATTTAAATGAATATAATTCAAACTTTAGTTGCAAGTACATTAAAAAGATCAAAATTGGAAGAAATATCATAAATAAGGTAGTTAGCATATATTTAGGTCATGTGGAACAAATGTTTGGTAAATTGAAACATGTGCGTGTGAAAATTCAAACACAAACTTGTAAGTGCAACTATCCCTAGGTGGTTTTGGTAATTCATAACAACATATAGCTCATTGAGCTAATGCTATTCCAAGATGATTATTTCAGGAAAGCTCAATGATTGGCATGGCATGGATGTGAAAGTGGAACCCTCAAAATGCTAAGGACAAAGGATTGGCTCAAGCTCAAAAGCTCAAGACTCTTCATTTTATATTTTAGTGATCCAAGATCACATTGAGTCTTTAGGAAAAGCCAATACTATCAAGGAGGGATGAGGTGTTGCTTAATGAGCCTCTTGCTTCATGTGCTTAGTGATATGCTCCAAAACCCTCAACTACTTTTCCATATCCACATATGACCTAAACCCCAAGCCAAACTCGGTCCTACCGATTCTTCCTATCCGGCGCCACCGAGTTTCACTTGTCATTAGCCACTGCCAAACCCTAGCAATTCGGTCCTACCGATAAGGATCTCGGTCTCACCGAGATGGGGTTGCAAACTCTCTGTTTCCCTTTCGTAACTTTTCGGTCTCACCGAAAGAGCGAATCGGTCCCACCGAGATTGCAATGTAAACTCAGTGTTTCCCCTTTGTAACTTTTCGGTCTCACCGAGTTCCACTCGGTCTCACCAAAAGAGCAAATCGGTCCCACCGAGTTTGCCTGACCAACTCTCTGGTTAGCTAATTACCAAATTCGGTCTCACCGAGTTTGTGTAATCGGTCTCACCGAGATTACGCTATGCCCAAACCCTAACCGAATCGGTCCTACCGAGTTGCATGTCAGTCCCACCAAAAATCTCTAACGGTCACTAGGTTTACATTTTCGGTCCGACCGAGTTTATTGATTCGGTCCCACCAAGATTGGAAAACTATGTAACGGTTGGATTTTGTGTGGAGGCTATATATACCCCTCCACCTCTTTCTCATTCAGTGAGAGAGCTATCAGAACACACACACCATTCCAACTCATATATTCTGAGAGAGGACCACCTACTCATGTGTTGAGATCAAGACATTCCATTCCTACCATATGAATCTTGTTCTCCAGCCTTCCCAAGTTGCTTTCCACAAAAACCCTCTTTCCACCAAATCCAAATCCTATGAGAGAGAGTTGAGTGTTGGGGAGACTATCATTTGAAGCACAAGAGCAAGTAGTTCATTACCTACACACCATTTGTTACTTCTTGGAGAGTGGTGTCTCCTAGACTGGCTAGGTGTCACTTGGGAGCCTCCGACAAGATTGTGGAGTTGAACCAAGGAGTTTGTAAGGGCAAGGAGATCGCCTACTTTGTGAAGATCTACCGCTAGTGAGGCAAGTCCTTCGTGGGCGATGGCCATGGTGGGATAGGCAAGGTTGCTTCTTCGTGGACCCTTTGTGGGTGGTTGATTCTTCATGGACCCTTCGTGGGTGGAGCCCTGTGTGGACTCGCGCAACCGTTACCCTTGGGTGGAGCCCTGTGTGGACTCGCGCAACCGTTACCCTTCGTGGGTTGAAGTCTCCATCAACGTGGATGTAGGATAGCACCACCTATCCGAACCACGGGAAAAACATCCGTGTCTCCAATTGCATTTGAAATCTCCAAACCCTTCCCTTTACATTCTTGCAAGTTGCATGCTTTACTTTCCGCTGCCTATATACTCTTTGCATGCTTGCTTGAATTATGTGATGATTGCTTGACTTGTCCTAAATTATCTAAAATCTGCCAAGAACTAAAATTGGGAAAAGGTTAAGTTTTTATTTGGTCAAGTAGTCTAATCACCCCCCTCTAGACATACTTTCGATCCTACAAGTGGTATCAGAGCTTTGGTCTCCATTTGCTTGATCTCCATAGCTTTTGGTGGTCATAGCCTTGGTTTCACAACCTAGGAGAGTATGGCGTCTAGCGAGGGAAATTATCACCGTAGAGGTCCTTACTTTGATGGTACTAGTTTTGCTAGTTGGAAGCATAAAATGAAAATGCATATTCTTGGACATAACCCCGCCGTTTGGGCTATTGTGTGTGTTGGTTTGCAAGGTGACTTCTTTGATGGGAGAGAACCAAACCGTGAAGCTACCGCAGATGAGTTGAAGATGTTGCAATACAATTCTCAAGCTTGTGATATTCTCTTCAACGGATTGTGCCCCGAAGAATTCAACAAAATCAGCCGCCTTGAGAATGCAAAGGAAATTTGGGACACTTTGATTGATATGCACGAAGGTACCGACTCCATCAAGGAATCCAAGTTGGATGTGCTTCAAAGCCAACTTGACAAGTTCAAGATGAAGGATGGTGAAGGTGTCGCTGAGATGTACTCTAGGCTTGCTCTCATCACAAATGAGATTGCCGGCTTAGGAAGTGAAGAGATGACCGATAAATTCATCATCAAGAAGATCCTAAGAGCCTTGGATGGAAAATATGATACCGTGTGCACATTGATCCAAATGATGCCCAATTACAAAGATCTCAAGCCAACGGAGGTGATTGGAAGAATTGTTGCTCCTGAGATGTCACTTAAGGATAAAGAGGAACTTCACAACAAATCAAGTGGTGCCTATAAAGCCTCATGTGAAGCCCCTACATCATCAAGTGAAAAACAAGACTTCAATGAAGAATTGAGCTTAATGGTGAAGAACTTCAACAAGTTCTACAAGACTAGAAGCAAAGATAGAAGCTCCAAGTCAAGGTCCTACAATGACAAAAGATCTTCTAGTCGAGAGCGAAACTGTTACAATTGTGGAAGACCCAGACACTATTCCAATGAGTGTACGGCTCCCTACAAGAGAAGAGAAGATTCTCCAAAAAGAAGAAGCAAAGGATCACCACCAAGAGAGAGAAGGAGTAGAGATGATCGTTATGAACGAAGATACTCACGGAGAAGCAAGGATTCGGAAAGGAAGGAAAAATCATCAAGGAGCTACACAAGATGAAGACATCAAGCTCATGTTGGTGAATGGGTATCCGGCTCCGACTCTGACAGCCACTCCGAGAGAAGTTATCACTCTGACTCCGAAGATACTCAAGATGAAGGTGTTGCCGGTCTAGCACTTGTGTCAACCAACTCCTACGACATATTTGACTCACCAAATGAAGGAATTGGAAGATGCTTCATGGCCAAAGGTCCTAAGGTAACACACCCCGAGTATGTTGATTTCAATAGTGATGAAGATGACTTGTTAGGTGATGATTTGCTTGGTGACAACTCTAGTGATGAATACTATGATGAAAGACCAATTAATCATGCTAATCAAGATAAAACGAATGACAATGATAAGGAGAAGATTGAGGCTCTAACTAAAGAACTAAAAACTCTTAAGTTAGCTCATGACACTATCTTCGAAGATCATCGAGAACTTTTAAGAGCTCATGAGAAACTACGCTTTGAAAAACTCAATCTTGAGCAAGAGCATGAGTTCTTAAAGGCAATCAATGATGATCTCCGCAAGAAAAGTTCTTCTTACATTGCCAAGCGTTTACTCTTATCCACTTACATGCCTCAAGTCAAGTCTAACAAGAAAGATTCTTCCTCTAGTAGTAACAATGATCATGCTAAACTCAATATTGTTGCTTCTAGTAGTTCTCTTGATTCCACTAATGATTCTCTTAGCCAAGTTACACTTGAGCAAGAAAATAGCTTATTGAAGGGAATTATAGAGAAAGGAGTGTACAAAAGCCTTGCCGGGAGTAAGCAATTCGAGGAAATTGTGCGCAAGCAAGGAATGCACCGGAAGAATCAAGGTGTTGGTTTTGAACGAAAGTTCAATGCCAATGGAGTTGAATGGGAAGAATATCAATACCCCAAGACAAAGTTTGTCCCTCAACAAGAGAAGTATACTTCTTTCAAGGGGACACAAGCTCAAGATGATCTTCCACCACAAGACTACGAGCAAAAAGGCAAGGACAAGCTTCAAGAGGAAATTGATGCATTTGAAGAAGCTCCTAAGACCTTAGTCAAGTGGATTCCCAAGACTACTTCAAATTCCACTTCATCAAGTACGACTACAACTCCAAGGATTCCCATCAAGATGATGTGGATCCAAAAGAAGAAGAACTAGAGAGTTCTTGAGGGTGACTCCGCCAACATACTTCACTCTTATCATTTTGGCAAGAACAAGTGCAATCAACTTCCATATCTTGCACTAGTTCAAGGAGTCACAAACCCTCTTGTTGGTAAGACAAGGGACAAGGTAACCTAAAAGTTTTCATGGACATCATCTTTTGTGTGCATCACTCTATGTCTATGGATATCCTTGTTTGTTCCTTGTGGAACTAACCCATGTAGGTATTGAAAGTGCAATTCACTCAAATGGATAGCTCCAAGAGATCTACATCAACATTGAGCATCCACATCTTCAATATCTACATGAAGTCATCATCGACAAAACCCAAGGTTAGTTCATCTCTCTTAGGAGGGATATAACATCTAGGGGGAGCTTTACTCTAAGACTTGAGCTAAAGCAACTCTAAACATGTGAACACAACAATGCTTTATGTAAAAGTGGTAACCCCACTTGAGCTTAAACGATGAGTATGACCTATGATCAAGTGTTCTCACTTGACTCCTAAGTCAATATACTCATATATAGATGACCTAGTCATCACAAATTGCTTGATAGATGCTAGAATTGGTTGTGCATGCCTTGCCACATATTTCATTTGCCATCTTATTGTGTGAGCATGCTGGTTGCACAATTTACTCATTCGAGGACATCCACTTGTTGTTTTGATTGTTTGGTTTTATCTTCTTTTGCCAAGTGGATGGACAAGAATGCCTAAGAACCTCCTCTAGCTATCTATGCTTTTCTCGTCTCAAACTCTATTCATGCTGCATCACAAAATTTGATCAAGTCAGATTCGAACCACTCTGTGTGAGGAGCGCTCGGAGTCCCCGATTCGTCATAGACTTAAACTTCCAAAACCTCTTTATGATTCTCGGTCTGACCGATACTCCACTTTCGGTCCTACCGAGATCATTAAGTTGATCTAGGTTTTCGATCTCGTGCAAGCGATTTGAACCTATCGGTCACACCGAGTTTCAATAACTGCACGCAGTTATGAATCTCGGTGCCACCGAGTTGTTCCACTCGGTCACACCGACAGGGTCGGGCTATATATAGTCATGGGTAAAATTTGGAAATTTCTCCGAACCCCTTCGCCCGCGCGATAGCCTACTCTGCCCTCGAGGTCTCCGGATCGTCTTCTCGCCGCCAGCAGCCTCCAATCGCTGGTCTCCATCACCGTCAATGGGAATTCTGCCCCGCTGTTGCCGCCGTAGCAAGTCCACGCCGAACTAGGGTATGGACTTGATCTTTGTGCTATTCCTCAATCTGATTCCTAGCACATTGTGATCATATTGTTTCTAGCCACGTTTGATAAACTTCTACCCAGTAAAAACGCTCATAGGTTAGGTTTTATTCGAAAATTCTAGTTTTAGGTTTCCGCCGAAACCATCTCGGACCCACCGAGTTGAAAAACTCGGTCCCAGCGATTTGGCTTATGCCATTGCACAAGTGAGACTCGGTCTGACCGAGAATTACTTATCGGTGTGACCGATTTTTGAATTCAGTGAAACCCTAGTAGTCTTGGTGCCACCGAACTGTGACTCGGTCCTACCGAGTTCACTAGTTTAGGTTCCAAAACTGCTTCGGTATCACCGAGTTTGAAAATCGGTAGATCTGAGATGATTTCAGTGGGAAACTAAAACTAAGTTTTTGGATCATTCTTTTTGCAAAAATCTCTTCATTTTGTGATGCTCATCCACTCTATCTCTTCTATAATCTACTCACAGGGTCAGCAGTCAGTTTACAGCATGTCAGACCAGAGTGATAGCCAGAATCTGTCAGAGCAGCAAGTGGTCATGAGTGAGGGCACTAGTCCCTCCAGTTCATCTGATGAAGGCAGCAGGAGCACTCCTAGCAATTTGCCAAAGGCTGCCACGAGACAAAGGAAGAAGAAAACTTCAGACTCTGAAGATGAGGACTATGTGGCAGAGGAAGAAGCCACTTCCAAGAGAGTCGAGCCAGCTCAAGGCACAAAGCCAGGGCTGAAAATCAAAAGGCCAACAGGCAGGCAGCCCATGTCAAAGGCAAGAGCCTCAACTGAGAAGCCCACTCCCCAAGAGCCAGTTGCTGCAGAAGGCAAGAAGAGAAAGGAGAGGGTGAAGAAGACTGTGGCTAGGGTACTTGGCAAAGCTTCCATCATGGAAGAGGAAGAAGAAGAAGAGGCAGCTGCACCAGCGCCCAAGGCACCCAAGCTAATGGGAGATGCCATAAAATCAGGGGGAGCTGCTTCCAAGGCCAAGCCAGCTCCAAAGCCAAAGCCCAAGAGGAACACACGAAGCATTCCTGCAGCTGAGAATAACAAGGCCCCAGTGCCTGAGACTGTTGCTGAGGATGAGGAAGAGAATGTCCTAAGAAAGCTAAAGCCCAAGATCCCAGACCACAACGATGCTCATCCTGTGGCTGAGGATATGAAGCTCAGGAGAGACTCAGGGCTCAGGAAGTGGAGAGAAGCAGACCCATATGCTTCAAGGAGAAGGACTGCCGTGGACTACAGGTTTCATACCAAGGAGCAGCAGGATTTTTATGAGACTGTGCTGCTAGATAAGAAGCCCATTGTCTGTGATATGCGATGGGTTGACTGGACATATATCAAGGAGAATGAGGAGTACTACCCTGGAGTATTTGACAGCTTTAGTGCTTGTGGAGTAGCTGACTTTGTTGGGCAGAAGCTCACAAAGTGGAACGAGGAACTTATCATGCAGTTCTACTCCACGGCACACTTTTATCCAGATGGGAGGATTACATGGATGTCTGAGGGTACAAGGTACCAATCTACAGTGGCTGAGTGGGCACAGATCATTAATGCCCCAGAAGAGCAAGATGAGGACTTGGATATCTATGCCAAGAAGAAGATGGGCCATAACTCCATGTCAAATATGTACAAGGAAATTCCTAATGAAGCTCTTGACACATTCAAGTTTGGCTCAGTGCATTATCTATTATCAGGATTGCCTACGATCAACTGGATCCTTAGGCACACCCTTCTGCCCAAGTCTGGAGATCATAAGATGATCAGGGGTCACGCGATCAATTTGCTTCATGTCTTTGACGTGCCTCAAAAATTCAAAGTCATGAGCCTCATAGTGGAAACAATCAAAAGGACTGCGGCAGATCAGAAGAGGAGCTGTGGATATGCCCCTCAGATTCAGGAGCTCATCAACTCCAAGATGGGCACGGGCGTATATTTGTTGGATAAGGAACACCTGCCCATCCGTCCAGATTTCGAGGACAATGAAGTTGTGATGACTGAGAACGAGCCATCGTCTGCACAAGCATTTGCAAAGAAGGAGAAGGCGAGGAAGGAGAAAGCTGCCAAGATGCCTACTCAAGAGGAGGCATCTGCGTACTTCTTGAAGACCAAACAAGAGTAGCTTGGTTACTTGATTGCATCCACGCTGAGAATTGAGCAAAGTCTGGCCACCCTCACTAAGAATCAGCAGAGCCTAGAGAGGATCATGGAATAGAAGTTCTATGACTTGGACATCAAGGTAACGGAAGTTCAGTCTGCAGTGGAGCAGCTCCAGGAGGACATGAATGAGAGGAGAGGCAGGACCACGACTCATGCTTTTTCTAGAGTGCCACGAGGCCCGAGGTCGTCTGCCGTGCCAGTTACTGACACCAGAGCCACCACTTCAGCACCAGCTACAGCCTCAGCTCCAGCATCTACTTCAGCTCCAACTCCAGCGACTACTTCAACATCTACAGAAGCCTTCGTCCTTGGAGTGATCCGGACTCCACCACCACCAGAAGATCAAGCCTGAGCGTCGATCTAGTGCTATGCATTTTCTAGGAACTTTTTGGTAACTTGTTGCCAAAGGGGGAGAAGATGTATAGATCATAGGCTTCGAGAGAGAGAGAGTGTTGCTTTTCTCTCTTGCTTTATTTGGTGGTTTTTCGAACCTTTTCTGCTTTTGAGTGCTTGATACTATGTCATTATTTGTGAGACATTGATGATCATGTGTTTGATCATAAGCTACACTTAATGCTTGCTTAATGCTATTATCCTATCTATCTTGTGTGATCATTTATTATTCTTGGTGATGAGTGCATGTATTTCATTCTTATCATTTTGAGCGCTCCACCAAGATGTATGTGACATGGAAGAGTAACCCATGACTCTAACTCTTTGTGCATTTGCAGTCCAAAGCAAATTTTAAATATGCACAAATTTAGGGGGAGCTCTTACTTATCACATACTTCTCAAAGCGACGATATATTTCATGATTATTATCTTTTGTCGAAGCTTTGATCTATATGTTGTCATCAATTACCAAAAAGGGGGAGATTGTAAGTGCAACTATCCCTAGGTGGTTTTGGTAATTCATAACAACATATAGCTCATTGAGCTAATGCTATTCCAAGATGATTATTTCAGGAAAGCTCAATGATTGGCATGGCATGGATGTGAAAGTGGAACCCTCAAAATGCTAAGGACAAAGGATTGGCTCAAGCTCAAAAGCTCAAGACTCTTCATTTTATATTTTAGTGATCCAAGATCACATTGAGTCTTTAGGAAAAGCCAATACTATCAAGGAGGGATGAGGTGTTGCTTAATGAGCCTCTTGCTTCATGTGCTTAGTGATATGCTCCAAAACCCTCAACTACTTTTCCATATCCACATATGACCTAAACCCCAAGCCAAACTCGGTCCTACCGATTCTTCCTATCCGGCGCCACCGAGTTTCACTTGTCATTAGCCACTGCCAAACCCTAGCAATTCGGTCCTACCGATAAGGATCTCGGTCTCACCGAGATGGGGTTGCAAACTCTCTGTTTCCCTTTCGTAACTTTTTGGTCTCACCAAAAGAGCGAATCGGTCCCACCGAGATTGCAATGTAAACTCAGTGTTTCCCCTTTGTAACTTTTTGGTCTCACCGAGTTCCACTCGGTCTCACCAAAAGAGCAAATCGGTCCCACCGAGTTTGCCTGACCAACTCTCTGGTTAGCTAATTACCAAATTCGGTCTCACCGAGTTTGTGTAATCGGTCTCACCGAGATTACGTTATGCCCAAACCCTAACCGAATCGGTCCTACCGAGTTGCATGTCAGTCCCACCGAAAATCTCTAACGGTCACTAGGTTTACATTTTCGGTCCGACCGAGTTTATTGATTCGGTCCCACCGAGATTGGAAAACTGTGTAACGGTTGGATTTTGTGTGGAGGCTATATATACCCCTCCACCTCTTTCTCATTCAGTGAGAGAGCTATCAGAACACACACACCATTCCAACTCATATATTCTGAGAGAGGACCACTTACTCATGTGTTGAGATCAAGACATTCCATTCCTACCATATGAATCTTGATCTCTAGCCTTCCCAAGTTGCTTTCCACAAAAACCCTCTTTCCACCAAATCCAAATCCTATGAGAGAGAGTTGAGTGTTGGGGAGACTATCATTTGAAGCACAAGAGCAAGGAGTTCATTACCTACACACCATTTGTTACTTCTTGGAGAGTGGTGTCTCCTAGATTGGCTAGGTGTCACTTGGGAGCCTCCGACAAGATTGTGGAGTTGAACCAAGGAGTTTGTAAGGGCAAGGAGATCGCCTACTTCGTGAAGATCTACCGCTAGTGAGGCAAGTCCTTCGTGGGCGATGGCCATGGTGGGATAGGCAAGGTTGCTTCTTCGTGGACCCTTTGTGGGTGGTTGCTTCTTCGTGGACCCTTCGTGGGTGGAGCCCTGTGTGGACTCGCGCAACCGTTACCCTTGGGTGGAGCCCTGTGTGGACTCGCGCAACCGTTACCCTTCGTGGGTTGAAGTCCCCATCAATGTGGATGTAGGATAGCACCACCTATCCGAACCACGGGAAAAACATCCGTGTCTTCAATTGCGTTTGAAATCTCCAAACCCTTCCCTTTACATTCTTGCAAGTTGCATGCTTACTTTCCGCTGCCTATATACTCTTTGCAAGCTTGCTTGAATTATGTGATGATTGCTTGACTTGTCCTAAATTATCTAAAATCTGCCAAGAACTAAAATTGGGAAAAGGTTAAGTTTTTATTTGGTCAAGTAGTCTAATCACCCCCCCCCTCTAGACATACTTTCGATCCTACAAAACTTAACTTTATGTAAATGGTTTTTTTAATTTACAGAAAATTTGAATGTTGTCTAGAAACTATGAAACTTTGCACAAATGTTTAAAAATATTTGAAAAGGTTATGATGTAGGCTACTTAGAAAATGAATATGGCCTTGAGGCACATGTGATACATATTCAATTAATGAACCTGTAGTTGTTTCTGGCATATCTGACCTAAATGCATACTCAAGAACTTATATGGGATTTTTGCATCAATTTTGGACATTTTGTAATGTATATGTAGTTCAAATTTGATTTATGTCCATTAAATAGCCAAGAATGCATCAAATGCCCTAAATATATCATGTTAACCCAAATAAAATCCCAATTTTGAACGTGGGACATGCAATGGTGTATCTGCAACATAGAAAAAGTTTCAAGGGGAAATGATGAAAAAAAGCTTGGGTCCCCTTCAAACCCCACACTTTTCCTCTGAAACTCTCATCCTTTCTTAGAGACTCTTTAGTTCCAAGCAAGTTGCATCACAATTTTTCTGCAACTCTCTCAAAATAGTTTGAATTCCCCTTCAAACCCAACACTTTTTCTGTGACTCTCGAATGTTTATCATACCACGACAAGTTTCTTCATTTTCATACTTCATTTATACCTTGTTTAAATCAAAAACCATTTACGTCAATTAAATATTTAGGAATTAATTTAATACCCTAAAAATATCAAATCAACTAAAGAAAGTGCCAAAAAATCACATGAAGCTTATAATGGCATAACTTCAACCCTAAAAAACAACTGGACCCTATCTCTAAACCTAAAAAAAATACTAAAAACCTAACATTACCATAAATTCCACAAAAAACAATAGGAGTGTGTGTGTGGGGGGGGGCTCAAATTCACCCTCTAATGGTAAAGTCTAGCAGTATCGGCCTGCCACATGTAACAACATTACCAGTGGACGACAAGCTCTCTCGCCCATCACTAGTAGTCCTTCCTTATGATTTCGCCTGCTAGGGGGGGGATTTGCCAAATATCCCCAACCTCCCTCTCCGATCCAACTCCCTATTAGTTCTCCCGTCTCCCTTGTTGACCGTCGCCGCCAGCCCCCGCTCTCGTGGTAAGCCTCAACCACGCCATCCCTACCCACCCTTCTCGCCTTAACCAACCACTATTGGTTGCAGGGCGCCGCCGAAAGGATCAAGATGGGCCTAGTGGGAGGAATAGGTACAATTACAATTTTAATATAAAGATGAGCCTAAACAATTGCTAAGGTGATATACTGAGTGTGATAAGGTGATCATAGTGATATATATGGTGATTAAGCAACACAATATGATACAACACGTGTCAGGTCAAATGACCCAAGTAAACCAAAACTAGAGAGCTAGGGTTGGGGATAAACGAAACTTCGGAGAAGAGGATGTATCTCGATGTTCACATCCTTGTAGGGGTGGGTGTTACTGTTAGAAGATATTGTATAGAGATAGGAAAGCTGTTTAACTTTGTATCTCTTTCTATCTCTTCTTCTGTTTTATCTCTTCCAACCTCCTGTAACAATCCCGATTGATCCCCTCACGATTGGTTCTTGTAAGCCACGGCATACAGCATATATATACAACTGCGGCCCGAGCAAAGGGTTCAACGCTTCCATCAACGTTTTACATGGTAACAGAGCCTCTTCCTCGATAGATTGGATAGAGACCGCATCTAGCTACCAGGCGACCGCAGCCATGTCCGCCACCTCCGCATCCATGACGCCCAGCACCATGGGTGCGCTCACCACCTCCTCCTCCTCCACGTTTGCATCATCATCCACCTCCAACCCCACCACCTCCTTCCTCGGATCGTCGCCGCAAGAGAAGCTGACGAGGGGCAACTTCCTGCTCTGCAAGGCCATCGTCCTGTTGGGGAACGTAGTAATTTCAAAAAAAATCCTATGCACACGCAAGATCATGGTGATGCATAGCAACGAGAGGGGAGAGTGTTGTCTATGTACCCTTGTAGACCGGAAGCGGAAGCGTTAGCACAATGCGGTTGATGTAGTCGTACGTCTTCACGGCCCGACCGATCAAGCACCGAAACTATGGCACCTCCGAGTTCTAGCACACGTTCAGCTCGATGACGATTCCCGGACTCCGATCCAGCAAAGTGTCGGGGAAGAGTTCCGTCAGCATGACGGCGTGGTGATAATCTTGATGTTCTACCGTCGCAGGGCTTCGCCTAAGCACCGCTACAATATTATCGAGGATTATGGTGGAGGGGGGCACCGCACACGACTAAGAGAATGATCATGAAGATCAACTTGTGTGTCTAGAGGTGCCCCCTGCCCCTGTATATACAGGAGCAAGGGGGAGAGGCCGGCCGGCCCTTGGGGCGCGCCAAGGAGGGTGGAGTCCTCCTCCTAGTAGGAGTAGGACTCCCCTTTCCTAGTCCAACTAGGAAGAGAGAAGGGGGAAGGAAAGAGAGGGAGAGGGAGAGGGAAAGAGGGGCCGCGCCCCCTCCCCTAGTCCAATTCGGACTCCCCATGGGAGGGGGCGCGCCACCTCCTGGGCTGCTGCACTCTCTCTCCCCTCAGGCCCACTAAGGCCCAATACTTCCTCGGGGGGTTCCGGTAACCCTTCCGGCACTCCGGTTTTCTCCGAAATCACCCGAAACACTTCCGGTGTCCGAATATAGCCGTCCAATATATCGATCTTTATGTATCGACCATTTCGAGACTCCTCGTCATGTCCGTGATCATATCCGGGACTCCGAACAACCTTCGGTACATCAAAATATATAAACTCATAATGAAACTGTCATCATAACGTTAAGCGTGCGGACCCTACGGGTTCGAGAACAATGTAGACATGACCGAGACACGTCTCCGGTCAATAACCAATAGCGGAACCTGGATGCTCATATTTGCTCCTACATATTCTATGAAGATCTTTTATCGGTCAGACCGCATAACAACATATGTTATTCCCTTTGTCATAGGTATGTTACTTGCCCGAGATTTGATCGTCGGTATCTCAATACATAGTTCAATCTCGTTACCGACAAGTCTCTTTACTCATTCCGTAATACATCATCCCGCATCTAACTTATTAGTTGCAATGCTTGCAAGGCTTATGTGATGTGTATTACCGAGAGGGCCCAGAGATACCTCTACGATAATCGGAGTGACAAATCCTAATCTCGAAATACGCCAACCCAACAAGTACCTTCGGAGACACCTATAGAGCACCTTTATAATCACCCAGTTACGTTGTGACGTTGGGTAGCACACAAAGTGTTCCTCCAGTAAACGGGAGTTGCATAATCTCATAGTCATAGGAACATGTATAAGTCATGAAGAAAGCAATAGCAACAAACTAAACGATCAAGTGCTAAGCTAACGAAATGGGTCAAGTCAATCACATCATTCTCCTAATGATGTGATCCCGTTAATCAAATGACAACTCATGTCTATGGTTAGGAAACTTAACCATCTTCGATCAACGAACTAGTCAAGTAGTGGCATACTAGTGACACTATTTTTGTCTATGTATTCACACATGTATTATGTTTCCGGTTAATACAATTCTAGCATGAATAATAAACATTTATCATGATATAAGGAAATAAATAATAACTTTATTATTGCCTCTAGGGCATATTTCCTTCAGTCTCCCACTTGCACTAGAGTCAATAATCTAGATTACACAGTAATGATTCTAACACCCATGGAGCCTTGGTGATGATCATGTTTTGCTTGTGGAAGAGGCTTAGTCAGCGGGTCTGCAACATTCAGATCCGTATGTATCTTGCAAATTTCTATGTCTCCCACTTGGACTAAATCCCGAATGGAATTGAAGCATCTCTTGATGTGCTTGGTTCTCTTGTGAAATATGGATTCCTTTGCCAAGCAATTGCACCAGTATTGTCACAAAAGATTTTCATTGGACCCGATGCACTAGGTATGACACCTAGATCGGATATGAACTCCTTCATCTAGACTCCTTCATTTGCTGCTTCCGAAGCAGCTATGTACTCTGCTTCACATGTAGATCCCGCCATGACACTATGTTTTGAACTGCACCAACTGACAGCTCCTCCGTTTAGTAAAAATACGTATCCGGTTTGTGATTTAGAATTGTCCGGATCAGTGTCAAAGCTTGCATTAACGTAACCATTTACGATGAGCTCTTTGTCACCTCCATATACGAGAACATATCCTTAGTCCTTTTCAGGTATTTCAGGATGTTCTTGACCGTTGTCCAGTGATCCACTCCTGGATTACTTTGCTACCTCCCTGCTAGACTTATAGCAAGGCACACATCAGGTCTGGTACACAGCATTGCATACATGATAGAGCCTATGGCTGAAGCATAGGGAACATCTTTCATTTTCTCTCTATCTTCTGCGGTGGTCGGACATTGAGTCTTACTCAACTTCACACCTTGTAACACAGGCAAGAACCCTTTCTTTGCTTGATCCATTTTGAACTTCTTCAAAACCTTGTCAAGGTATGTGCTTTGTGAAAGTCCAATTAAGCGTCTTGATTTATCTCTATAGATCTTAATGCCCAATATGTAAGCAGCTTCACCGAGGTCTTTCATTGAAAAACTCTTATTCAAGTAACCCTTTATGCTATCCAGAAATTCTATATTATTTCCAATCAATAATATGTCATCCACATATAATATCAGAAATGCTACAGAGCTCCCACTCACTTTCTTGTAAATACAAGCTTCTACAATAGTCTGTACAAAACCAAATGCTTTGATCACACTATCAAAGCGTTTATTCCAACTCCGAGAGGCTTGCACTTGCACACTTTGTTAGCTCCCTTTGGATCGACAAAACCTTCTGGTTGCATCATATACAACTCTTCTTCCAGAAATCCATTCAGGAATGTAGTTTTGACATCCATTTGCCAAATTTCATAATCATAAAATGCGGCAATTGCTAACATGATTCGGACAGACTTAAGCATCGCTACGGGTGAGAAGGTCTCATCGTAGTCAATCCCTTGAACTTGTCGAAAACCTTTTGCAACAAGTCGAGCTTTATAGACAGTAAAATTACCGTCAGTGTCAGTCTTCTTCTTGAAGATCCATTTATTCTCAATTGCTTGCCGATCAACGGGCAAGTCAACCAAAGTCCACACTTTGTTCTCATACATGGATCCCATCTCAGATTTCATGGCTTCTAGCCATTTTGCGGAATCTGGGCTCACCATTGCTTCTTCATAGTTCGTAGGTTCATCATGATCTAGTAGCATGACTTCCAGAACAGGATTACCGTACCACTCTGGTGCGGATCTTACTCTGGTTGATCTACGAGGTTCGGTAGTAACTTGATCTGAAGTTTCATGATCATTATCATTAGCTTCCTCACTAATTGGTGTAGGTGTCACAGAAACCGGTTTCTGTGATGTACTACTTTCCAATAAGGGAGCAGGTATAGTTACCTCATCAAGTTCTACTTTTCTCCCACTCACTTCTTTCAAGAGAAACTCCTTCTCTAGAAAAACTCCGAATTAAGCAACAAAAGTCTTGCCTTCGGATCTGTGATAGAAGGTGTACCCAACAGTCTCCTTTGGGTATCCTATCAAGACACATTTCTCCGATTTGGGTTCAAGCTTATCAGGTTGAAGCTTTTTCACATAAGCATCGCAGCCCCAAACTTTCAGAAACGACAACTTTGGTTTCTTGCCAAACCACAGTTCATAAGGCGTCGTCTCAACGGATTTCGATGGTGCCCTATTTAACGTGAATGCAGCCGTCTCTAAAGCATAACCCTAAAATGATAGCGGTAAATTAGTAAGAGACATCATAGATCGCACCATATCTAGTAAAGTACGATTACGATGTCCGGACACACCATTACGTTGTGGTGTTCCGGGTGGCGTGAGTTGCGAAACTATTCCGCATTGTTTCAAATGTAGACCAAACTCGTAACTCAAATATTCTCCTCCACGATCAGATCGTAGAAACTTTATTTTCCTGTTACGATGATTTTCAATTTCACTCTGAAATTCTTTGATCTTTTCAAATGTTTCAGACTTATGTTTCATTAAGTAGATATACCCATATCTGCTTAAATCATCTTTGAAGGTGAGAAAATAATGATACCCGCCGCGAGCCTCAATATTCATTGGTCCACATACATCAGTATGTATGATCTCTAATAAATCAGTTGCTCGCTCCATAGTTCCGGAGAACGGTGTTTTAGTCATCTTGCCCATGAGGCACGGTTCGCAAGTACCAAGTGATTCATAATCAAGTGGTTCCAAAAGTCCATCAGTATGGAGTTTCTTCATGCGCTTTACACCGATATGACCTAAACAACGGTGCCACAAATAAGTTGCACTATCATTATCAACTCTACATCTTTTGGCTTCAACATTATGAATGTGTGTATCACTACTATCGAGATTCATCAAAAATAGACCACTCTTCAAGGGTGCATGACCATAAAAGATATTACTTATATAAATAGAACAACCATTATTCTCTGATTTAAATGAATAACCGTCTCACATCAAACAAGATCCAGATATAATGTTCATGCTCAACGCTGGCACCAAATAACAATTATTTAGGTCTAATACTAATCCCGAAGGTAGATGTAGAGGTAGTGTGCCGACGGCGATCACATCGACTTTGGAACCGTTTCCCACACGCATCGTCACCTCTTCCTTGGCCAGTGTTCGCTTAATCCGTAGTCCCTGTTGTGAGTTGCAAATGTTAGCAACATAACCAGTATCAAATACCCAGGTGCTACTGCGAGCTCTGGTAAGGTACACATCAATAACATGTACATCACATATACCTTTGTTCATCTTGCCATCCTTCTTATCCGCCAAATACTTGGGGCAGTTCCGCTTCCAGTGACCAGTCTGCTTGCAGTAGAAGCACTCAGTCTCAGGCTTAGTTCCAGACTTGGGTTTCTTCTCCTGAGCAGCAACTTGTTTGCTGTTCTTCTTGAAGTTCCCTTTCTTCTTCCCTTTGCCCTTTTTCTGAAACTGGTGGTCTTATTGACCATCAACACTTGATGCTCCTTCTTGATTTCTACCTCCGCGGCTTTTAGCATTGCGAAGAGCTCAGGAATAGTCTTATTCATCCCTTGCATATTATAGTTCATCACGAAGCTTTTGTAGCTTGGTGGGAGTGATTGAAGAACTCTGTCAATGACACTATCAACAGGAAGATTAACCCCCAGTTGAGTCAAGTGATTATGATACCCAGACATTTTGAGTATATGTTCACTGACAGAACTATTCTCCTCCATCTTGCAGCTATAGAACTTATTGGAGACTTCATATCTCTCAATCGGGGCATTTGCTTGAAATGTTAACTTCAACTCCTGGAACATCTCATATGCTCCATGACGTTCAAAACGTCGTTGAAGACCCGGTTCTAAGCCGTAAAGCATGGCACACTGAACTATCGAGTAGTCACCAGCTTTGCTCTACCAGATGTTCATAACATCTGGTGTTGCTCCTGCAGCAGTCTTGGCACTTAGCGGCGCTTCCAGGACGTAATTCTTCTGTGCAGCAATGAGGATAATCCTCAAGTTACGGACCCAGTCCGTGTAATTGCTACCATCATCTTTCAACTTTGCTTTCTCAGGGAATGCATTAAAATTCAACGGAACAACAGCATGAGCCATCTATCTACAATCAAACATAGACAAGCAAGATACTATCAGGTACTAAGTTCATGATAAATTTAAGTTCAATTAATCATATTACTTAAGAACTCCCACTTAGAAAGATATCCCTCTAATCCTCTAAGTGATCACGTGATCCAAATCAACTAAACCATGTCCGATCATCACGTGAGATGGAGTAGTATCAATGGTGAACATCAATATGTTGTTCATATCTACTATATGATTCACGCTCAACCTTTCGGTCTCTGTGTTCCGAGGCCATATCTGTTATATGCTAGGCTCGTCAAGTTAAACCTGAGTATTTCGCGTGTGCAACTGTTTTGCACCCGTTGTATTTGAAGGTAGAGCCTATCACACCTGATCATCATATGGTGTCTCAGCACGAAGAACTTTCGCAACTGTGCATACTCAGGGAGAACACTTATACTTTGATAATTTAGTGAGGGATCATCTTATAATACTATCGTCAATCAAAGCAAGATAAATGCATAAAAGATAAACATCACATGCAATCAATATAAGTGATATGATATGGCCATCATCATCTTGTGCTTGTGATCTCCATCTTCGAAGCACCATCATGATCACCATCGTCACTGGCGCAACACCTTGATCACCATCGTAGCATCATTGTCATCTCGCCAATCTTATGCTTCCACGACTATCGCTACCGCTTAGTGATAAATTAAAGCATTACAGCACAATTGCATTGCATACAATAAAGCGATAACCATATGGCTCCTGCCAGTTGCCGATAACTTGGTTACAAAACATGATCATCTCATACAATAAAATTTAGCATCATGTCTTGACCATATCACATCACAACATGCCCTGCAAAAACAAGTTAGACGTCCTCTACTTTGTTGTTGCAAGTTTTATGTGGCTGCTACGGGCTTAGCAAGAACCGTTCTTATCTATGCATCAAAACCACACTGATAGTTTGTCAAGTTGGTGCTGTTTTAACCTTCGCAAGGACCGGGCATAGCCACACTTGGTTCAACTAAAGTCGGAGAAACTGACACCCGCCAGCCACCTGTGTGCAAAGCACGTCGGTAGAACCAGTCTCGCGTAAGCGTACGCGTAATGTCGGTCCGAGCCGCTTCATCCAACAATACCGCCGAACCAAAGTATGACATGCTGGTAAGAAGTATGACTTAATCGCCCACACCTCACTTGTGTTCTACCCGTGCACAACATCAACGCATAAAACCTAGGCTCGGATGCCACTATTGGGGAACGTAGTAATTTCAAAAAAAATCCTACGCACACGCAAGATCATGGTGATGCATAGCAACGAGAGGGGAGAGTGTTGTCTACGTACCCTCGTAGACCAGAAGCGGAAGCGTTAGCACAACACGGTTGATGTAATCGTACGTCTTCACGGCCCGACCGATCAAGCACCGAAACTACGGCACCTCCGAGTTCTAGCACACGTTCAGCTCGATGACGATCCCCGGACTCCGATCCAGCAAAGTGTCAGGGAAGAGTTCCGTCAGCACGACGGCGTGGTGACAATCTTGATGTTCTACCGTCGCAGGGCTTCGCCTAAGCACCGCTACAATATTATCGAGGATTATGGTGGAGGGGGGCACCGCACACGGCTAAGAGAACGATCACGAAGATCAACTTGTGTGTCTAGAGGTGCCCCTGCCCCTGTATATAAAGGAGCAAGGGGGAGAGGCCGGCCGGCCCTTGGGGCGCGCCAAGGAGGGGGGAGTCCTCCTCCTAGTAGGAGTAGGACTCCCCTTTCCTAGTCCAACTAGGAAGAGAGAAGGGGGGAGGAAAGAGAGGGAGAGGGAGAGGGAAAGAGGGGCCGCCCCCCCTCCCCTAGTCCAATTCGGACTCCCCATGGGAGGGGGCGCGCCACTTCCTGGGCTGCTGCCCTCTCTCTCCCCTCAGGCCCACTAAGGCCCAATACTTCCCCGGGGTGGGGGGGGGGGTTCCGGTAACCCTTCCGGCACTCCGGTTTTCTCCGAAATCACCCGAAACACTTCCGGTGTCCGAATATAGCCGTCCAATATATCGATCTTTATGTCTCAACCATTTCGAGACTCCTCGTCATGTCCGTGATCATATCCGGGACTCCGAACAACCTTCGGTACATCAAAACATATAAACTCATAATGAAACTGTCATCGTAATGTTAAGCGTGCGGACCCTACGGGTTCGAGAACAATGTAGACATGACCAAGACACGTCTCCGGTCAATAACCAATAGCGAAACCTGGATGCTCATATTGGCTCCTACATATTCTACGAAGATCTTTTATCGGTCAGACCACATAACAACATACGTTGTTCCCTTTGTCATCGGTATGTTACTTGCCCGAGATTTGATCGTCGGTATCTCAATACCTAGTTCAATCTCGTTACCGGCAAGTCTCTTTACTCGTTCCGTAATACATCATCCCGCAGCTAACTTATTAGTTGCAATGCTTGCAAGGCTTATGTGATGTGTATTACCGAGAGGGCCCAGAGATACCTCTCCGACAATCGGAGTGACAAATCCTAATCTCGAAATACGCCAACCCAACAAGTACCTTCGGAGACACCTGTAGAGCACCTTTATAATCACCCAGTTACGTTGTGACGTTTGGTAGCACACAAAGTGTTCCTCCGGTAAACGGGAGTTGCATAATCTCATAGTCATAGGAACATGTATAAGTCATGAAGAAAGCAATAGCAACAAACTAAACGACCAAGTGCTAATCTAATGAAATGGGTCAAGTCAATCACATCATTCTCCTAATGATGTGATCCCGTTAATCAAATGACAACTCATGTATATGGTTAGGAAACTTAACCATCTTCGATCAACGAGCTAGTCAAGTAGAGGCATAGTAGTGACACTATGTTTGTCTATGTATTCACACATGTATTATGTTTCCGGTTAATACAATTCTAGCATGAATAATAAACATTTACCATGATATAAGGAAATAAATAATAACTTTATTATTGCCTCTAGGGAATATTTCCTTCACGTTCTACCACAGATCAAGGGCGCGCAGATGGAGCATCATCTCAACGGAAGAGTCCGGCACCGCCGGCCACCCTCACCATCACCAAGGACGGCATAGAAGAACGGATACTGAACTTTGCGAGATCCCTCTGGTTTGCACAACAGCAACAGCTCCAAGGCTACTTGATGGGATCCCTCTCCTGCGAAATTCTTGCACAAGTCGCCACGCTGCAGACACCGGCTAAAGTCTGGCGCGCCATCCACGACATGTTCGCCGCCCAGAGCCAAGCACAAGCTATCAATACCCTCATCGAGCTTACGAATCTTCAAAAAGGTAACATGACTATGGCCGAATATCTTGGAAAGATTAAGAGCCTCACAGATGAAGTTGCCTGCACCGCTGCCGCGCTCTCTGATCCGGAGATCGTGTCCAAGATCTTGGTCGGGCTAGACATGGACTACAATCCAGTAGTCTCAGCCCTTGCAGCTCGGGTGGAGCCGATCACTGTCTAGGAGCTATATAGCCAGCTCCTGAGCTTCGACGCCCGCCTCAGCCTCCTTCATGGCGCCAACTTCCGTCAATCCTCCGCCAACGCCGTCTCGCGTGGCCACGACCATGGCCGCGGTCACCACGCGCAACACGGCAGTGGGCGCGGGCGCGGCAACTCCCAGGACAGCGGCTACAACAACAACTACAGCAACACCGAAGGCGGCAACTACAACACCTCTGGCAATAGATCAGGGGGTGGTGGCTTCAACAACAACACTAGCCGCCGCCCCTCCTCTTCCTCTCGTGGTCGCCCTCGCTGCCAACTCTGGAAGAAGGCCGGGCACGAGGTTATGGACTGCTGGCACCGCTTTGATAAGGACTACGTTCCCGATGCTAAACATGTTGCTACAGCCATGCATGAGCAAGGATGTCGGTGTACAAAAAGAGGGGTACGCCTTTTGTACCCCTATAACTGTGCACGGGCAGTCTGAGCCACGGGCACCACCACACTGAGCAAGGCAAGGGAGGTGAGCCAAGGTAAGGCCGAAGCTCAGGAGAAGCAGAACGACGCCAAGACCAAGACCACAAAGAGCAAAGGGGACAAAGCGGACCCTCCCGGCAAGATCCTTGTCGGGAGGTGGTTTTAGCAAACCCGGCAAGACCCTTGCCATGGCAGCTCGCCTCACACCTACAGAGTGAGTCACCCTTGAGTCCACTGCCCCCATGGGGCAAGGATTCGGGAGAGATCGCTGTGGTGGCATGCAGATCTTTGTGAAGACATTCAAGATCAGATACACCCTTTAGAAGATGATGATCCTTGGTGGGATCCCAGCCAAGGAGGACCACAAGGCCCCCGGCAAGAGCCTTGCCGGGGATGACAGCAGGCGCCACGGCAAGACCATTGTCGGGGACCCGGCAAGGCCCTTGCCAAAAACACCCGTTAGGCCACCATCAGGCCCACGCCAATCAAACCTCCACCGCCGTTCGCATGCAGCTGCCGACCCAACCAGCTGGGCAGGCACCTGCGTGGTGGCATGCAGATCTTCGTGGAGACCCACCACTGCGCCACCTCAGCTGCCTGCCTGCCTACATGGCACCGCAGGCACCGCTAGCCAGGGCGCGTGTCGACGCGAGAGGGAGCAGCGACGGACGAGACAGGGCTCTCCCCCGTCCCCGATAAAGCAAGGACACCTGGGCAAGACGCATTAAATGCGCCTTGTCATGTAATGCGAGGGATAACCTCGCATCACTGTTCCCTTTCCACCTCCTGGTGCTACCGTGGCACCCCCTTTCCTATAAAAGGAGGCCCGAGGCGACCAGGAGGAGGATTCGGCTTTTTGGAGCTCCTCACGCCCCATAGCTAGCTCAAGAACACAGATATACAATCCACCAAAGCAGGAGTAGGGTTTTACGCATCCCCGCGGCCCGAACCTGGATAAACGAACCATGTGCTATCTGTTTGATCCGCTCTTCTCACGACCCCGCGCCCCGCAACCGTAGTAGGGATTCTTGTGATCCCATAGGTGTCGTTCCCACCGACATCTTTGGCGCGCCAGGTAGGGGGCGCAATTGTGAGAATCAGCTCTAGCAGTTAGCCCGACACTCCTTCATCTTCATGACCCTTGAAGAAGAAAGGAGGCCAGAAGATCGACACTCGATCGATCGCAAACGGAAGCTAAGTTGCACTGAACCCTCATTTGTCCTACCCTTCTTATTTGAGGTTATCCCCCCCGGAGATATTTGCTTTGTATGAGAAACCTGCACGCCAGGGGGCTCTACCATGATCGGCAACGCCCTTGCCCTGTTTTGAGTCCGCTCAACAGCTCAAGCGGCTGCGTCGAGAATGGTAGAGTAGCCTTCCGCGATCTGCAACGCCCCCTATTCTGACTCGAGTCAAGCTCGACAGTTCGAGCGGCCGCGTTCAGAACGGAAAGGTGGCTCGTCCGGCAGCATGCGTACCCGGCTGGCCATGGGGATCCGTCCCCAAAACGCCGCTAGGGGCTTCCGCACCGGCAAGCCTTCCCAATCTATGTAGGGCACGCATACAAAGAGGAATCGAACGGGGAAATAACATGCATGAAAATTAAGAGTACTTCAAAGTTATATTACATCACATCATAGCTGTGGTTCTAACTAAAGATAAAATATGTCTTGGTCGGGAACCCGCAGCGGCGAAGAAGAACGGGATGCCTAATCCCGGCGCTGGCCTTCCACCCTCTTGATTTCATCGATGCAGTCGGTGATGGGCTTGATGCGCTTCTTGAGCACCGTGAGGTTAGCACCATCCGGCAAGCTCTTCATCGCGGCCGCGAAGTCAAGATCGGGATTCCAGTATGCCGTCTTGGTGAGGACCTTGGTCACGACCCTCCGACAAAGTCGCCGGGCCTCCTCGGCCAGCGTGGCTGTCCTGTTGGAGTGAAGATACGCCAAGGCTCCGAGGACGCCCTCGAAGAACAGGGTCAACTTGGTGTTGACTGTCCCGCTGCGCTCAGGGGCGTACCTCACGTGTGGCATCCCCATGGTGGCCAACTGTGAGGTGACCCTGCCGGCGACCTCCTCCAGGCGGCTGGTCCATCTGTTCTCGCCCGCCACATAATCCTGGTGGGAGGCGGCCTCGTTCGCCTGCAGCTGCTTCTCCTCCTCCAGGCTCCTGGTCAAGGTCTCCTCCCGAGCCCTGCTCTCCGGCAGCATCTTCTCTAGATCCTCCAGCTTCAGCTTGAGGTCTCTGACAGAGTTTTGCGCTTCAGAGAGCTCCCCAGCCTTGCTGATGACCGCTCCTTGCGCCTCCACCAAGGCGCTGTTGAGCGCGCTGTTCTCGTTGGACAGCTTGAGGGCCTGCTCCTTCAGCTCGTCCTGCGCCACCTCCAACTCCCTTACCTTGCCGGCATGGGCCAGAGCCTAGGCATCAAGTGCCTCCTTGTGCCTCTGCTCCAGCTCGCGAGTCCGCCGTGCGACAAGGGCCTCGAGCTCCTCATCCTTACCACGGAGCGCTGCGGCAAGCTTCGCCTCATGCACGGTGAGGTCCTCTTCCTGGGAATTCAAGGCGGCTTGATGCTGGTTCCGAGCGGCCTCGGCCGCGGCAGCCAAGTTCGCCGCCTTTTCCTGGGCCTTCTCGATGTTGGCCATCTTCATGATGAGCTCCACATCGCGCTCGGCCAATTTCTCCTGAAAGGCCCTCTGCTCCTCGTGAGCCTGGTGGAACCAGGTCTGCGTCTCGGCAACACGCACCTTGAAGTCCACCTCCGCGTTGTCCATCGTTTCCATCCTGGACTTGACCTTGTCCAGGCGAGCACGGTAGAGCACTTGGAGCTTCCAAAAATTGGCCCCCATGGCACGGAAAAGCTGCTCTTCTGGAGAACCGTCGCCACCAACGCCCGGCTCATCAACCACCTCGAGCCCGGTGGCGGCAAGCACCTCGCCGTCGAAAACTTCCCCTTCGGCGGGCGCCCGGCTTGACGCCCCTGGGAGGTGGACGAAGAGATCGTCGCCCGCCTTCAGATACCTGCCGGGGCCCGAGGTTGAGGAGGGGGGAGGCTGGTCACCCACCACCTCTTCCTCGGCGGAGGCCTTGCCGGCCCACCGGCAGGTCCACCGCTGGTGCCCTCGACAGAAGCCTCGCCGGTCGCCTTGGCAGCCCCCGCTACAGTGTCCTCGGCAGCATCCTTGGCGGCCTCCTCAGCAATGTTCCCAGCAATGGTATCCACGTCCTCCATACCTGTTGAAGGAGGGTCTGGGCAGCAACGGGAGCAACGAAGCGAAGAAAAGAATAAGGGAAAACAGAGACGAAGGGCAGGTGACTCACCAGTGCCAGGCTGTGAAGCAGAATTCCCCTCTCCACCAGCATTTGGCGCCGTGGCAGAGC
This sequence comes from Triticum aestivum, assembly GCF_018294505.1. NCBI lineage: Eukaryota > Viridiplantae > Streptophyta > Magnoliopsida > Poales > Poaceae > Triticum > Triticum aestivum. The sequence goes on from NC_057800.1 coordinate 568,851,100, forward strand.
CACCAGCGCCCAAGTTCCCCTCTTCCTCCATGGGTGTGGGCTCCGTGCCTGATGCCCTTGCCAGGGACGCCCCCCGCAGCGGCGTAGTCGATGGGGGTGGTGTGTTAGGAGTAGCCCCCTGTGGCTCCTCCTGCTGCCGCCCCCCTCCTGCAAACCCAGCAAGGTCAGCATCATGGCATCGAGCACCTATCACATGTCGAGTAAGAAGAGGGTGACGAACTTACGCTAGGGGCTGCGCCGGGGGCTGCTGTCTGGGCTGCTCAACACCACCAGTGGTGTCTTTGAAGCCCTAGCCAGGGGCTGGCTGCTCGCCGAGGTCCTCGCCCTCTTCACCCTCTAGGCCAACGTCTCTGTCTCCCTACGGAAGCAAAAATGGATCAGGACAAGCGACCCAATTCGAGGAAATGGAAATGATAGTAAGGAACGGAGACTTACTCGTCATCCGTCTCCTCCTCTTCCACCAGTTTCCTTTTCCTCTCCGGGCTGAGAGGCTCGAGATCAAAAGGGAGCTCCGCATCATCATCCGAGTCGACGCCTGCCGGAGGAGGCGAAGGCGCCGCGGGGTTTGTGCGCGCCCGGATGAGGAAGGGGCTGTCGTCTTCTTCTTCTCAGCGGCCTTCGTCAGCCTCTTGGCTGCCATGGCCCTCGTGTGGCGCCCAGACCCCTCCAGGGTCAATTCAGGCCACGCAGCCCTGCCGGGCCGAACCGTCTCACCGGAGCCAGCTCGCCGCGTGACTCGCCTCTTCCCCTGGTTGGCGTCGAGCCCGCCGCTGCCTCCTCCTCCTCCCCCGACGACTCGTCGGATGCGTCTTCGACGAGCAGAGATCCAGTGTTGGCGCTGCTGGCCTCCCCGGAGGCCGCCGCCCACCGGGAGAGCTCCTCTTCCTCTGCCGCCATTGCGGCCATGTCCTCCGCGCCCCCGGCGCTGCCGGCCTCCATGGCAAGCTGGGCCTCCCTCGCCCTGGTGGCGATGTAGTCCAGCTCTGCCTGGGTGGTGTCCATGATAAGCCACCGCTCGGCGTCGGCATTGACGTACACCTCGATCAGGGTGTCAAAGAATTGTTGCACATCCTCAACCTTCGGCTCCTTCCAGCTCGGGACAGGGCCGTGCGCATTACAGTCCGGCATCATGGCGATGATCTCGGACCGACGCGAATTGTTGCACAACGGGACCACCCCCGCTGGCAGCTTGAAAAATGGCCCCTTGAGGGCCTTGCCAACCTTTGCGGCAGCCCTCGCGGCCTTGCCGGTCCGCTTGACCTCGCCATCACGACACACATCAAGCTGGAAAAGCCGCTGGCAGAAGTGGGCATGCGCCAGCACTGTGAAGTTGTGATCGAGGCCGGGGCGGAGTCGCATAATGTCAGCCGGGTTCGTGAAGATCCAAGCTGGCCTCCCCTTGTTGTGCAACGGGGCGATCCGGCGGCGAATGAAGTCCGCCCCGATCATCTCAAGGGTGAGTCCGGCCTGGGTGAGTCGGAGAATCCTGGTGGTGGCGACGGTGAGCCTCCCATCGGCGGCATCGACATCGCTCCAATTGCCGCCGCGGAGCGGCGGCACTCGGCGGACCTTGCAGAATTCCAGCGGGGTTTCATCTTCAATCCAGCACCACCGGCCACGCCATTCCTCCCACCTCTCCTTCACGGCACTGTCCAGGTACGCCCCCTTGGATCTTGGGATCCAGGTGACGCAACCGGAGACGGCTCCTCCCGTCTGGATTCGAGGGAAGAAGTAATGGCGGAAGAGCGCCGTGTTGGGCTGCACCCCGGCAAAGCCTTCGCAAAGATGCGCGAAGAAAGCCATGCACGCCACCACATTCGGAGTAAAATCCAAGAGGTGAAAGCCGAAGGTGCGCATAATGTCGCAGAAGAAATCGGAGAAAGGAGGGCATAACCCGCAAGAAAAGTAATCAACAAAGAAGGGGTATCTATTTGAGGCAGGATCAGCGCAAGCAGCAGGAATGATGCACATCGCCGGGTGTCCCGAATCCTCTCCCCCCGTCTTCACTCCCCATAGGGGCTTGAAGGAGGCCCGGAGCTCTTGAACATCAACCGTCGAGGGGAAGAAGAAGGCGGACTTCGTCCGGTCCCCCGACAGCGCGCTCTCCGGCGGCTCCACCGTCCTAGCGCCCTTAGCCACCCCCTTGCCCTTGGCGAATTTGGGAGCCATGGCGACCAAGAAGTTCAGAGGGCTAAGGAAGGGGGATGGCAAAGCAACGGCGGTGGGCGACAGCGAAAGCTTAGGAAGGAACGAAGAAAGGGAACGACGGCTCTGAGATCGGAAAAGGCACGAGGGAAGAGGAGAAAGTGAGCAGCGCGCCCACGGTTATTCCTTCTTATGGGGGAAAACGCGGGCCGCCTCCTTTCACATTAACTGTGATGTGACGCATGCCCGCGGGAAGCAACCCCACGCATGCCACCCACGTCACACACGCCTCCCCACGCCGCGCCACGCGCAGGAAGCATGGGAAGCGCAGCGCGCGAAGAGACTTACCGCGGTAAAAACCGCCCCGCCTGCCCGCGCACCTTTTTGGGCCTAGCCCAACGACGCGATTGCGCTTATGTGTGGCCCAGGCCCGGGGGCTCCTGTCGGTGTACAAAAAGAGGGGTACGCTTTTTGTACCCCTATAACTGTGCACGGGCAGTCTGAGCCACGGGCACCACCACACTGAGCAAGGCAAGGGAGGTGAGCCAAGGTAAGGCCGAAGCTCAGGAGAAGCAGAACGACGCCAAGACCAAGACCACAAAGAGCAAAGGGGACGAAGTAGACCCCCCAGGCAAGATCCTTGCCGGGAGGCGGTTTTAGCAAACCCGGCAAGACCCCTGCCATGGCAGCTCGCCTCACACCTACGGAGTGAGTCACCCTTGAGTCCACTGCCCCCATGGGGCAAGGATTCGGGAGACATCCCCGTGGTGGCATGCAGATCTTTGTGAAGACATTCAAGATCAGATACACCCTTTAGAAGATGATGATCCTTGGCGGGATCCCAGCCAAGGAGGACCACAAGGCCCCTGGCAAGAGCCTTGCCGGGGATGACAGCAGGCGCCACGGCAAGACCCTTGCCGGGGCCCCGGCAAGGCCCTTGCCAAAAACACCCGTTAGGCCACCATCAGGCCCACGCTAGTCAAACCTCCACCGCCGTTCGCATGCAGCTGCGGACCCAACTAGCTGGGCAGGCACCTGCGTGGTGGCATGCAGATCTTCGTGGAGACCCACCACTGCGCCACCTCAGCTGCCTGCCTGCCTACATGGCACCGCGGGCGCCGCTGGCCAGGGCGCGTGTCGACGCGAGAGGGAGCGGCGACGGATGAGACAGGGCTCTCCCCCGTCCCCGATAAAGCAAGGACATCTGGGCAAGACGCATTAAATGTGCCTTGTCATGTAATGCGAGGGATAACCTCGCATCACTATTCCCTTTCCACCTCCTGGTGCTACTGTGGCACCCCCTTTCCTATAAAAGGAGGCCCGACGCGACCAGGAGGAGGATTCGGCTTTTTGGAGCTCCTCACGCCCCATAGCTAGCTCAAGAACACATATATACAATCCACCAAAGCAGGAGTAGGGTTTTACGCATCCCCGCGGCCCGAACCTGGATAAACGAACCGTGTGCTATCTGTTTGATCCTCTCTTATCACGGCCCCGCGCCCCGCAACCGTAGTAGGGATTCTTGTGATCCCATAGGTGTCGTTTCCACTGACAAAGGAGGAGATGGCGTGTGGTATGTTGATTCCGGCGCCACGGATCATGTCACAAGTGAGCTAGAGCAGCTCGCTCTCCGTGAAAAATATCACGGCAATGATCAAATTCACACCGCAAGCGGTGGAGGTATGGATATCCAACACATTGGTCAAGCTTTTATTAATTCACCTATGCTTAAACTTGATCTAGTTCTTAAAGATGTTCTTCATGTCCCTCAAGCAGACAAAAACCTTGCTTCTATGTGTCGTTTAGCCACTGATAATAATGTCTTCTTTGAAACTCACCCTCGTTACTTTTTTATAAAGGATCGGGCAACGAGGGAGCTTCTACACCAAGGTAGATGCATTGGAGGCCTCTACCCCATCACATCCGGAGCACTTAGTCGCAAGCGTCATCGGGTCTACTCTGTTATCAAGCCCTCTTTGGGAAGGTGGCATCAACGATTAGGACATCCTTCTTCAGTCATTGTTAAGCAGGTTATCAATAAAGGCAATCTTTCTTTGTCTTGTAGTCCTCTTAGTGATTCAGTTTGTGAAGCTTGTCAATGTGCCAAGAGTCACCAACTTCCCTATCCTAGGTCAAGTAGTGTTTCTCATGCTCCTTTAGAGCTTATTTTCAGTGATGTATGGGGCCATGCCCGTGATTCTTTTGGATGAAAGAAATATTATGTCAGTTTCTTTTGGACGAAAGATATTGTATAGAGATAGGAATGCTGTCTAACTTTGTATCTCTTTCTATCTCTTCTTCTGTTTTATCTCTTCCAACCTCCTGTAACAATCCCGATCGATCTCCTCACGATCGGTTGTTGTAAGCCACGGCATACAACATATATATACAACCGCGGCCCGAGCAAAGGGTTCAACGCTTCCATCAATGTTTTATAGTTACTACGAAGGCACATGAACACGATGAAGGCTCACCCTATTCTCCTTGAGATATCACAACGAATGCAATTCTCAACCACTAGAGTCTAGACGGGGAGAGGTAGGGTGGACATCCCCAATGTTGGCAAGGTAAGAGGAGGTAGAGGTGGCTCTCGAGGGGGAACCCTAGTTGCATGGGTCAAGACTTAATAGGAATTCAAGGCCCATGTTGATTTTTTGTTCTAAATTTTATATAGGAAGTTCCATGATATATGGTTATATTACTTGAAGTTCCTTAGTATATCTTTCTATCCGTAGAGGGCCCTTTTTCATCCTTAAGTAATATAACCCCTCCTTTCGAATTCCACACTTCCGACTGTCATACACAACACACAAATATACATCCTTAAAAACTACCAGTGACGTTATTCCTTTCCATTTAGTTGTGTATATACATGAGTATAATTGTTCGATATAGTTGTCAGTCCCAAGTCATTTGGCACCTGCCCAACATTTTTATATTTACGTTAGCCTGTATTTTAAGGCTCAGCCTCATAATTATATTATGAGCTGTTTTACGGTGATTGGGTTAGTACTCGGAGTACTTAGCAGTACTTACATGTCTGATCACGTCTAATTTTTATTAGCCATCAGATCTTGGGGGGAATTTTAATTGATTAAATTTAATATGTTAATTGTGATAAGGGCATAATGGTCCAGGGGGAAATATCTTTTCTTGAACCGATCACCTGAGGACCAGATCCATGTCTACTCGACCCAGTTCAGAATCCTCCTCCGATCTATTCGTCGCCGCTCGCTGCTCCTGATCTTCTCCGTCCTCGACCTGCCCGGCGATAGGAATAAATTCATCGTCCTCGTCCTCCATCCAACCAACCCCAGCCCCCCACGCCGTCACCGAAGAAGAAGAAGGCCGGATCTGCGCTGGCTGAATCAGCGGCGACCGCGGCGGGCGATCCCATCTCTTCGCTCGTACCATCCTTAAGGTATGAATTCAGCTTGGCATTCTGCTCGTTCTCTTGTCCGTTGCGCCCCTCCACCGTGCATGCAGTACAACGTCAACCCCACAAGATCTGGGTACGGACTAGAACAACGAATGGAAAGCTTCATCGTGGCATAGTTTCTCTTGAGCTAATCGCATCATGTTTGTTTAAGTAAGATGTTGAGGGCATTGCTTACTTCCTTTGGTACCGCAGAAAAAAGTGACTTACTTGACATTTGAGATGAGATATACTAAAGGAAGATGAGATACTGGTTCCATAGTTCACTTAATTTAGTTTATTAAAGTCATCATCACTTTAAGTTTGCATAGTGCATGAAATATTGTTTAAAGGAAGATGAGATACTACTTGTGGGACGTTGATGATTGGTTTCCCTCACATGTCAAACGAGCAAAGTCTTTTCCATGCACTTGTCTTTGCCTATGAGCTATTTTACACCTGCAACATTGATAAACAGAAAGATGTTGATGATTGGTTTCCCTCACATGTCATATGCAGGTAGACATGGCGTATGCAAGTGATGAGAGTATGTTCGAGTATCTAAATGTTGTCAGCAAGATGTTTGATAGTGAGGCTGAAGGCTATGAATTCTACAACAAATATGCTCTTGAAAAATGTTTTAGTGTGAGGAAAAGCTACGTTGAGTGGGATGGATCCAACAAATACATAATTTTAAGGAAAATTGTGTGTAGTCGTCAAGGGTTTCGCGAAGAGAAGCACATGAAAAGAAAGATGGAAGATAGAAAGAGGAGGCCACGAAGTTTAACTTGTGTTGGATGTAATGCTAAATTGGTCATTACGAGACAGGAGGAAACCGGTAGGTGGTTTGTCAAGGATTTTATCGATGAGCACAGCCATCCTCTAGCCCCACGGGATCTTTCTTGTCTGCTGCGTTCGCACAGACGAATTAGCGATGAGCAGAAAGCGGACATTGCGGACATGAAAAAATGTGGGATCCGCAAATACCGTATTATGGATATTTTGTCCTTTCAATACGGTGTATTTGATAAGGTTGGATGCATAAAGAGGGACGTTTATAATTTCTGCCATGCTAATAAGCATGAGACAATCAGTGCCGGTGATGCTAATACGGTGATCATGCACATGATGGCGAGGCAAGAGCGAGATGTGGATTTTTTTCTTCAAGTACTTGGTAGACGAGCATGGCCATCTGAAGGGACTGTTCTGGGCTGATAGTCAGTCGCGACTTGACTACGAGGCTTTCGGAGACGTCATTGTTTTCGATAGCACATACAGAACCAACAAATACAATCTGCCATTCGTGCCATTTGTCGGGTTGAATCACCACCACAACACTGTTATTTTTGGTTGTGGTATAATTTCTCATGAAACAAGCCAGGCATACGAGTGGATGTTGCGGACCTTCTCTGATTGCATGGCATAGAAGCATCCGATATCTGTGATCACAGATGGGGACCTTGCAATGCAGAGAGCAATAAGGGTGGTCTGGCCAGACTCAAACCATAGACTATGTATATGGCACATTTAGCAGAACATTGTACGCCATCTGCATGATAACAACGTAAAGAAGGAATTCAGATCTTTCATTTATGATACTTCTTCCATTGAAGAGCATAAGATAAAATGGATACAATTCTTACAACGGAATAAAGTAACCAGTGAGGAGCCTTGGCTGCATCAGATGTATCAGATGAGAAAGTTGTGGTGTGCTCCATATCTTGAGGGGCGTTGTTTCCTAGGATTGAGCAACAATCAGAGGAGTGAGAGCTTGAACTCTGTGCTACATACACATCTTGAGGGTAAGATGTCGTTGTTTGATATGCTAGAGCACTATGAGTCTTGCCTTGCGTCGCGACGGATTAACGAAGCTCTCCATGACGTCGAAGCCTTGCAGTCCGTTCCATTTACAGAGGAAAATGCTTCGCCGCTTGAGAAACATGCCGCAACAGTTTTCACACCTAGTGTCTTTAAGATGGTCTTATGGAGCATAGATGATGTCAGCAAATGTCAGATCAGAGAGATACTAGATGGATCAGAAGACTCCACTTATGTTGTGTCCAAGCAGGAAAGAATGGATAAAAAGTTTGGAGTGCGCATTGAAGAGCAAGGAGGTCTTTTGCACAGGGTGAGTTGTTCTTGCCATAAGCTGGAATGCGCAGGCACACCATGTTCCCACATTTTTTACATATTGGGGATTTTAAAACAAACAATTCTGCCCGGTTGTTGCGTTCCCACTAGGTGGACTATGAATGCAAAATGTGCATACGCACCTACCAGAAAAAACCAGATGTATGACTATTCGGTAAGCCTGCAGAGGTACTGCGAGTTGCAGAATTGTAGCCATGCCGCAAGTTTCAAGGCATGCCACTCTGATGAGGACTATCACCGTCTAAAGATGCTTTTGCAAGCACAACATCATGGCAAGCAATCAAGTTTTGAACAAGCTAACAGCAAGGAGTCAACTAATGCTCAGCATAACAGCATTAGGTTTGGCCCGTTGATGCCGCACTCAGAGAAAGTTGATAAGGTTCTGGATCCCGTGCATGTGCCAGGACGAGGTGCACCGAAGAAAAGGCTGCAGGCAAAGACAAAGAAGTCAAGATCACAGAATATCTGTGGCTATTGCAAGAAACCAGGTCACAATCGACGTAAATGCGCTAAATTGCTAGAGGTACGAAATATGTTCATATTTATTTTTTGCATGTGTTTTACTCATAATTGATGTCCATGGGATTTATTGTATTCTTCTGTGTAGGATCTCGAGGCTGAACTGTGATATCTACATACAACATGAACCGACGATGAGCCAGAGAACGTCGTGTGCCATTCAGCTTTGTGTGACGTGGTCTTTACATTCTATTTCATCGTGACAGTAATTTAGTGAAGTGCGGTTGTACTGCCATGTTACTGTATTAGTTCGACATCTTTCATTTCCATTTTCTGTGTGTATCATTTGATGTCCAACTTTAAGAATGATGATGTATTTCGAACAGGAATAAGGGCTAGCATGGAGCACTTGTTATTGTCGAGTAGAATAATTATTGTGATGTATTTCTGCATGCACACACAGTCGCCAGACGGATCTCCCGCGCGATCCCACGGTCTGCATGGCTGGCTCGGTGTGTGTCCATCGTTTAGGCGAGACTACTGACGCCATGCATGCATGGCAGGCCATTTTCCTACGTCGACCCAAACACCGGCCCATCCGAGGTTGCAGCTGCGGACGGCCCACGTCGCGTACGATCTCGCGCGTTCTTCTCGTCTAACTAAAAATAGTCCCACCTCGCCCCTCAAGCAGCTCCTTTACCTGCTTAAATACCTTCATCGAGGTGATTTTAGCAAGCGTTGGTCCTCATTGTAGGATGAATATGATTCTTCACCCTTACTATGGTTGTCATGCATATTCTTCATTTACAGAGCAATAATGATTGACGTATTTTTTAAATAAGCGGGGCACATTGGGGTGTGCTTGGAAATCTTTGAGAAACCTCCATGCACGTTCATCTTCGCTGCATGCAAATCGGGCAGCAGCCGCTGTGCTAGTAGCTGTCAAGGCCTTGATGAATCACTATTCACATGCAGGTCCCCGACTCTTGCATGCAGGTCCCCGACTCTTGCATGCAGGTCCCAAATTATCTTGTACATGGTGACCCACATGTGCCAAACATGTCTATGAAAGAAAATTTTGAAAAAAATTATTTTACAATGCCCCCTTGAGGCATAGACTGATGTTTTCAGCGGTCAGTCTAGAGGGCATTATAAATTCAAAAAAATCCAAAAAATACAAAAACTTGGAAACCTAGTTTTGTTTGTGGAAGAGATCATGTGTGCCAAAATTGAGGTGATTTGGAGGTGGTCGAAAAAATGCCGGCATTCCGGAGGGACCATTTTGTCGCTTAAGCCAGTTTTTGAAAAAAGGTGAATTTTTCCACCACCTCCAAATCACCCAAATTTTCTTGTACATGGTGACCCACATGTGCCAAACATGTCTATGAAAGAAAATTTTTGAAAAACTTTATTTTACAATGCCCCCTTGAGGCATAGACCGATGTTTTCAGCAGTCAGTCTAGAGGGCATTATAAATTCAAAAAAAATCAAAAAAAAAATAAAAAAACTTGGAAACCTAGTTTTGTTTGTGGAAGAGATCATCTGTGCTAAAATTGAGGTGATTTGGAGGTGGTCGAAAAATGCCCGCATTCCGGAGGGACCATTTGGTCTAACTTAAGCTAGTTTTTGAAAAAAAGGTGAATTTTTCCACCACCTCCAAATCACCCAAATTTTCTTGTACATGGTGAACCACATGTGCCAAACATGTCTATGAAAGAAAATTTTGAAAAAACTAATTTTACAATGCCCCCTTGAGGCATAGACCGATGTTTTCAGCAGTCAGTCTAGAGGGCATTATAAATTCAAAAAATTCAAAAAAATACAAAAACTTGGAAAATTCAGCATTAAATCAGGGTGTGTACAACTCTAGCTTGTTCTTGCCAACACTACTAGGAAAAGGCATGCTAGTGGCGCACCGATTTTGCCTTCTAATGGTGCACTACTGGTGCGTCACTGGATGTTGTTTTGGCTGATGTTGTTTTGGTGCTGTTTTGGTGCCATTTTGGATGGCTGCAGTGACTGTTTTGGTGCCATTTTTGATCTCCTAATATGGTTGCAGTGATCATTAATTTTAGAGAAAAATATGGCTGTTATTTTTTTGTTTTGTTTCAGAAACGACAAATTTTAACATGGTCCCTCTTACCTTCTTTTTTTACATGTGAGGTAAGAAGGTAAGAGTCAATCAAGCCATTCATTGATGAGATCAACGGCTAAGATCTATTTTATACTCTTACCTCTCATGTGAAAAGAGGGGGTAAGAGGGACCATGTTAAAACTGCTCTTCAGAAACAGGAGAAACCAAAGGGCCCACGTCTCCCCTCCATAGTTTTCGAGGGCCAAAGGGCAGGACATTTGAGTTTTCGAGGCAACTCCCCACATCTCCCCTCCACTGGCAACTCCCCACGTCTCCCCTCCACTGGCAACTCCCCACGACCATGACGCAGGTAACTCCCCTCCTATTCCATTGCCGCTCCATCTTCCTCCCTCTGCCTCCCTCCTCATTCCATTGCCGCTCCATCTTCCTCCCTCTACCTCCCTCTGCCTCCACCATCAAGCAACTCCCCTCTGCCTCCACCATTGCTGGCCAGGAGGGCAATGGCGGAGGAATCGTGGAGCAACTCTCCTCCGTCTGCCAAGAGAATGGAGGAGGCATCATGGAGAAACTCCCCTCCGTCTGCCAAGCATCACCGTGGTGAGGCGTCTGGCAAGGAGCCGCTGGTGGTCGACGACGATGTTCCGGTCCCCGGGCAGAAGCAGGACTACACCGTGCCGCTCATGGTTGATATCCACCTGAAGGAGAAGCTGGATGTCGTATGCACCAGCAATCCAGACGAAGCCGACAAGAGGATCCGCGACATGAGGAGGAGGCTCGGCGGCATGGTTTCTCGGTCGATCAGCGTTGATGTCGAGTATACCAGGGAAGACGAACCTCCGCAAATGGCTGCAGTTCTGCAGTTATGCGTGGAGAATCTCGTCCTGGTATACCACATCACCGCGGCAACCAAATGGTAAAAACATCCAGTTCTGAAGTTTCTGAAGTTCTGAAGTTTCTGTCTAATTAGTAGTTTCTAAAGTTTCTGAAGTAGATGCAATAGTTCTGAAGTTCTGAAGTAGATGCAATACTAGTTCTGAAGTTCTGAAGTTTCTGAAGTTCTGAAGTTTCTGTCTAATTAGTAGTTTCTGAAATTTCTGAACTTTCTGAAGTAGATGCAATAGTTCTGAAGTTCTGAAGTAGATGCAATACTAGTTCTGAAGTTCTGAAGTTTCTGTCTAATTAGTAGTTTCTGAAGTAGATGCAATAGTTCTGAAGTTCTGAAGTAGATGCAATACTAGTTCTGAAGTTCTGAAGTTTCTGTCTAATTAGTAGTTTCCGAAGTTTCTGAAGTAGATGCAATAGTTCTGAAGTTCTGAAGTAGATGCAATACTAGTTCTGAAGTTCTGAAGTTTCTGTCTAATTAGTAGTTTCTGAAGTTTCTGAAGTAGATGCAATAGTTCTGAAGTTCTGAAGTTCTGAAGTAGATGCAATACTAGTTCTGAAGTTCTGAAGTAGATCCAATACTAGTTCTGAAGTTTCTATCTAATTAGTAGTTTCTGAAGTTTTTGAAGTAGATGAATTTGATGCACCAGATTAATTTGATGCAGGCCCAAGGAACTCCGCCCGCTCCTGCAGGAGAAGAAGCTGTACACCTTTGTTGGGCTCTCCATTGGAGGTGACAAGGAGAAGCTGAAGTTGTCTGGTTTGGAGATCAACCCCGGCAAGTACGTCGACATGCAGCGCAAATGGAGAGTTCCAAACAATGGAAAGAAGTGGCAGTCTTTGGCTGAGTTTGCAGCCAGCCTCATCCACCCATCCTACAAGGAAATGAAGGGGAAGATGAACAAGAAATTGGACCACAAACGATGGGGGGACAGCCCACTGCCAAACAACCTCATCGAGTACGCAGCGAAAGATGCGTACGTCACCTACGAGGCATGGAAGAAAATCGAAACCGTCAAAGAAGGTTTGGAGCAATGGCAAGAGGCGGAGGATCATTGGGATGACCCCTACTACTGGGGATATTGAGTTGTTTGTTGTATTATGTGTCTCAGTTTGTAGTTATGTGGTTGAACAAGTTTGCTTTTGTTATGTTGAACAACTTTGCTTTTGTAATGATGAACAAGTTTGCTTTTGTTGTGTTGAACAAGTTTGCTTTTGTAATGACGAACAAGTTTGCTTTTGTTATGTAGTTATGTGATTGTTATGATGCTGGTGCAGAACACTTATGGTTGTCATGTGATGCTACTGCTATATAGTAGTGACGCACCACATGACAGGTGCGCCATTAGTGTCCATTCCATCTATAGCCTTTTTCCTAGTAGTGCAAAATGCAGCATGATGGACTGGCTGCAATGGAAATAATGGTGACAAATGCAAAAAATGAAATATGACAAAAAAGCCCGCCTACTTGCCGCTTAAAGTTCACAATTCAACGGCCTGCATATGACTAGTAACCCAATCATTTATTGGGCCAGGATGCAGAGGCCCGTCAGATTGTGATAACAGGTAGCAAGTAGGCCCCACAAGGCAGGGACGGAGACGGTTAGGCAATGTGCTGCCCGCTTTAGAAAGGAACTTGAGAGGGAAAGCTCAGCCCGCTATATAAACCGGTGCTAGCTCTGCTCGCTCGGCGAGGTGGTACTAAACTCCCTGCGCCCCTGGGATGTGCCCAGCGCGACGCTCGCTTGGGCCTAATTCGGATGGGCCGTCCCATGCCAGCCTCACCCGCTGGGTCGCTGGATGGACCGTTGGGCCATCTCGTTGTCTGCGCCTGAGGCATGCATGCATGGGAATGGCGGTGATGTGGGTTTGCATGCGCGGGTGGCGGACATGAACTTTATCTATCCGAACTATGTTATGATTTCTACCCGAAAACAAGCTCCCGTGCGACGCACGCCTCTCGCGTGATACGCGATTCCGATGCGACTGCGTGCCAAGTTTTATAGATGGAAACTTCTTTAGATGCAATGCCATCTCACAAACAACTCAGAAACAACTGTATGATTGATCATAAAACACATGCATTGTTGTTCAAAGAACTGTCTCATGAATAAATTGTACCATAATTGCGAACATAGTGTGAAACACAAAAAAAAATGTTTGTTTGCAACAAAATAATCCTGGTTTGAAGCTTAAACTGGTTGAAAAACAATTGAGCCTACTCCATATTGTCTTCTGCACTGCCAAAATCCAGTGACCTCTTGCGTTGCGTCGTTGGAGATTGCGTCGGGCTTGGCGACGACCCATGTGCTTCAATCTTTTTCTATTTAACATCAATGTAACCATACAACTTAAGTTGTTCTTGGTCTTTCTCTGCCAACTCTCTAGCAAGACCCTGCATTTCTTGGATTCTCACTTCCTGTAGAAAACCATAGGAATTGTATTAGGAAGAACTCAAAAAAGACGTAGCCATAAACTAGATGCATGTAACATGTAAAATTTGAACCTCTGAATCAACGTCATCCTCGGGAAAACAACCCGTAGTTCTATTGTTCACAATATACAGGTGACATGTCTTGCTGCCATTCAGATCAGAAAGCATTTTTGTACATCATCTGATCCTGCAATCAAGAACATTCCTTCTGGCAGCTTCCACGCAGACCCGGGTAAGAAGTAGTATAGTTCTGCTCCCAGTTTGCAACCAAAAGCATCTCTCATTTCACTCATAATGAGATCGTATGTCACTTTGGCGGGTTCAAAAATTCTGACTTCTGTCGGGTGTTCATCAAAGTATGCTCTCGGGACATGTGACATCTCATCATCCCTACTAACAAAAAATTCCATGACCAGCACCTAGTATCTCACATCAGAGTTAATACATTCAATGAGTAAAGGGGCAAACATAATTTTTTATGTGCATAGCAACATTGCGGCGTTGTTACCTGCTTTTGTGGAATGTATCCTTCATGTGGAGTGACTGGGGATTGTGCCATCTCAAACCTTCTCACCTTGTTATGTGGAATGTATCCTTCATGTGGTGTGACTGGGGACTCTGCCATCACAGGTTTCTTATCCTGCGTATGAAACGTCGACAGTGGGTTTACACAGAAGTTTGAAAGGTCATACAATATCTTGGGTATGCATCGTTGTGAGGTACTTACAAGGGGAGAATTGACGATATGTTGTTGGTGTGGACTGATGTGGCATTAAAAGGGTGACTCTATCGCAATGTCTCGAGTGAATGGCGACTGTGCCGTCTCATGATGCTTAGCCTACATACAATCGCCGACATAAGGTTGCCACAAATTGAAGATGTTTGTATCATAGAATACGTAGGTCCTTAATATATAGAATCAGTGCGATATACTTACAGGGGGAGAATAATTGAAGACATGTTGTCGGGGTGGCCGTGAGATCGCACGGTCTTCTAACATATGTCCTTCCAAGCGGACCTTCTCCAGCATGGCCTTATAGTCCATGTCCGACCGCTCCTGTAGCAGCTTACTGTCCATATCCGCACGTGCCTGCAACACATACGCATCCATCCTGACTCGCTCTGTCTGTATAATACTATCCACAAGCTTCCGGTCCTTCTGCAATGTTTGATGCATTTCCTTGTAGCCAAGGACAAACTTTTTTCCATGTACTCACAGTCCCGCTTATACTTTTCTTCAATCTCAAGACGCATCTTCGCCATCTTACGAGAAAACTCCTCATGCTCCTCCTTTATCATCATGTCCACGTATGAACGTCCTTTTTTCAGTTTCTTATCTACCTCACCGCGATCCTTTTGCACCTTCAAGTCGATCTCCCGGCGCGCTTCATGCAAAGACTTGTCGTACTCCGCACAGTTGTTATGCGCCTCTGAGACCATGGTCCCTACAGCAACACATATACCCATAGTATGAAAACTGTATCCACAACCTCATCCAACTAATTCGAAACAATACGACTGTGAAAAAATATTCAGAACCAGTTCGTACGATCAACTACTACAAACTATCAATCAAAAAGCTCTTGCATGACATCCTGTACTCAAATTACACCACAACTACTCAACTATGGCAAAACCTGGATTTTCTAATCTCTTCGGAAATGACTTCTTGGTCGAATCAATGGAAAAAATAATCAGCACTGCAATCGAAGATGGGAGGAGCCGTGGAGGAGACCTTTTTAATTCGGCGTCGGCGTGGTCGCTTGAGAAGCGATGGCGCGATCCCGGCGATGGCTATGTGAGGAGAAACAAGGTAGATGGGGGTGGTTAGGATAGGGTAGATATGCGGTATAATGGGAAGGTATATATCCGTGATTGTAAGGTCAATTAGTTATTTTGAAGTAATGCGCTTCGATGCAAGTTTTCTTTAACGAGCGTGATCTTTTCGGGGCTTCCAAAACATGTGCACTGACCGTGGGTCCAACCACATATCACAGAAGCCCGAGCCATCGCCGTGCTCGTGCCAAGCCGCCGCCCACCATTGCCCCCCTTTCCCTTGCCCCACCAAATTGTTATTCTTCTCTGGCGACGAAGCTTGCCATCGCCGATGGACAGTGAGAGACAAGAGATGTCCATGTCCAGTTCAGCCTCTCCGTCATCATGGCCGCGGTATGGTTCACTGCCGATGACCAGATGCCCCGACTGCCCACGCATCGCGCCACTGAAGCGTTTGACAACCATATCGGAGAAGAATGGAAACCATGGGCGGAAATTTGTGAAATGCGAGAGCAAACCAGAAGCGCGGAAGGTTAAATCTATGTTTTGTTGTGTCTTTTTGCTATGAATTCTGACCCCAGATTTATATTTATTTCCTCGGAATTGGGATTTAGGGTTTCCCTTCCCTATTTCAGAAGCTGAAAACATGCAAGCATTTTGAGTGGCTGGATGAATACGTTGAGAGGCTTCAAACGGATGGCTTAATTGATTTGCCCATTGATTTGAGGCACGGGGCAACCCTAGAGGCAGATCTGCCATCGGTGGTGGAGAATAAGGGCTATGACAATGTTCCTGTGATGGTGGCGGATGCGGAACTCAAGGTGGAATTGAAGAAGATGAACAATAACTTAAGGTAGTTGATCAATCTGAATAAGCACGCAAATCTGATGGCCGCGGGATTTTATTTTTCAGTAATTGTTGTGGGATTTGTTTACTTGTTGATCATCACTCATTAGAAGTTGTTAACAAATTATTTCAGTCAGCTTCTGTATAAGCAATGTCATTTGTGCTTAATGCCTTGTATGACCAGACCAAGGAAAAGCTCATTTGTAATCTATTGGAAAGGACAAATAAAATTGAAAACTGATTTCTTGTTTCCAAAATAAAATTTAGCAAAGAGGAAATAGCTCGAACATAACATAGAAGCCCGAACATAACATAGTACCACGAACATCAATATAGTTGATCTAACACAAATAGTACGATAATGATGATTTGTAAAGTAGCACATTACATCAAGGATTTATAAAGAACGCAAATTATTTTACTATGTTGTGATGTAGCAACTCCAGAGGCACATGTGGAACATGGGAAACAAACAGATAAATCCCTTGATTTCCCAGGTACAGCAGCATCATCAAGAGTTAGGATGAAAAACAATGGTTATGGCATCATATTCTGCCATGTCTTGGGGCACAACATGATGAGGCAGTTTCTGTTTGAACAACAAATTTGTTATGTTAGCAAATTTGTAACTTATTCTTCTCTAAAAAAAGGAAGAGCAATAAATTCTTTCCAAGAATTTCCAGAAATAATTGTCAATCCATTTTCGTTGGTAAATACGAGATATGTTTGGCGCAATTAGTGGCTAACTGGGTTTTTTTAGGAATAGTGGCTACTTGGTTTGATACATGCCAAACGTTACGTTCAGATTAGTTGCATTATTTCGTTCATTTTTTACCCAAAAAATCTATACAAAGTGTTAATTGGACAACGTGAACAATGTGGCACGAAGGTTGTCGGCCCAACCAGTGGATGGAACGGATCGATGGTACCGGATGGAATCCATTGTAAACCAACCCTAACCCTAAACCCAAAAAACCAAAAAACCCTGAACCCTAAACACTAATAACCCTAACACCCCCCCACCCACACACACACACACACGAAACCGTAAAAACATTCAAAATTTTGCCCCACGTGGAAACCATTATGCATGAATTCTCTATGGGGTCTTGGGATGCCATGAAGAAAGTTAGGGATCATTAGTACATGTACACGCAAGTACGATCTCTGACACACGCCTTTTCGGTCCTTGTACATGTACATGTAAACCAACCCAACATCGATCCGGTTCAGTGGATGGATGCATGCTCTATGTGGCACGAAGTATGTCGGCCGAGCCAGTCGACAGACCAGATCGATGCTACCGGAGGGATTCCATTGTAGACCAACGCTCAACCTATGTCCGGTGTGTGTGATAGGTCCACTGTAAGACAAACATAGTTCTGTCAACCCTAAAACCCTAAACAATGATAACCCTAACCCCCCCCCCCACTAAATCGTAAAAACATTCAAAATTTTGCCCCACATGGAAACCATTATGCATGCATTCTCTATGGGGTCATGGGATGCCATGAAGAAAGTTTGGGATTATACACGCAAGTACGATCTCTGACACGCGCATTTCCGGCCTAGCATGTCAACACCCCGAAAGCACTAGCTGGGTTCCTCACCTGTATGAAACCAACCCAACATCGATCCGGTCCAGTGGATGGATGCATGCTCTATGTGGCACGAAGTTTGTCGGCCGAGCCAGTCAACGGACCGGATCGATGCTACCGGAGGGAATCCATTGTAGACCAACGCTCCATCAATGTCCGGTGTGTGTGCTACGTCCACCGTAAGACAAACATAGCTCCGTCAACCCTAAAACCCTTAAACCCTAAACCCTGATAACCCTAACCCCCCCCCCCACTAAACCGTAAAAACATTCAAAATTTTGCCCCACATGGAAACCATTATGCATGCATTCTCTATGGGGTCATGGGATGCCATGAAAAAAGTTTGGGATTATACACGCAAGTACGATCTCTGACACGCGCATTTCCGGCCTAGCATGTCAACACCCCGAAAGCACTAGCTGGGTTCCTCACCTGTATGAAACCAACCCAACATTGATCCGGTACAGTGGATGGATGCATGCTCTATGTGGCACGAAGTTTGTCGGCCGAGCCATTCAACGGACCGGATCGATGTTACCGGAGGGAATCCATTGTAGACCAACGCTCCACCAATGTCCGGTGTGTGTGCTACGTCCACCGTAAGACAAACATAGTTCCGTCAACCCTAAAACCCTTAAACCCTAAACCCTGATAACCCTAACCCCCCCACTAAATCGTAAAAACATTCAAAATTTTGCCCCACATGGAAATCATTATGCATGCATTCTCTATGTGGTCATGGGATGCCATTAAGAAAGTTTGGGATCATTAGTACATATGCATGCAAGTACGATCTCTGACACGCGCATTTCCGGGCTTGCATGTCAACACTCAACCCTAAACCCTGATAACCCTAACCCACCCCCCCCCCCTAAACCCTGAACCCTGATAACCCTAACCCCCCCCCACTAAACCCTAAACACTGAACCCCTAAACCCCTAAACCCTAATAACCCTAAACCCCTAAACCCCTAAACCCCTAAATGAGTTGACAAGATTTTCTTATTTCTTTATATCATTTATCCAAATCTCACATAACTCACGCGGCCCACCCCTCCCTAAATCCCGCGATTACAGCTCCGCATTCTAACCACCCGGGCCGTCCGCACCTCCCACGACCGCTGCAAGATCAGATCGGAGACGCCGGTCGCCCACGGAATACAGGAGTTGGCGGCCACCACTCGCCGCCCACCGCCAACGTGATCTGAGGGCTCGGACGTCAGTGTTCTTCTCGCCGCCTCCTCCTCGCGTGAACGCGCCGTTTTTCCTTTGCGCCGTCGACCGCGCTATACCGGCACTTATAGTTTCCGACGCACTAACCGCCGCCATCTACTCGGTGGCACCGTCTCCAAGATAAGGTATTACCTGATCGTAACTCTTTATAATCGTTGTCCGCCGCTCCTTTAGTAGTTGAACCCTCATAGGTTTTGCACCCAAATAGGTTCTGTGCTTAAACCCATAAGTGGATCATATGTTAAATGACCCAGTTAATTTTGTGAAAATTAATTCTCTGCTAATTTTGTTATACATTTTCCAATTTTGTTCAGATTAATTGAGCCGGATTTTATCATTGCATACGAGCCAGCAATGTCAGTTTCAGATACGAACCTTCATAATGGAGAAAAACCCATCTCCGAAATTACCGATGCGGTAAGTAATTGACTGTTTGTGTACAATCGTTTCGTACACATAATTCATGTGTACTCAGTATAATTTAATGGCATGTAACAGGAACTCGCCGAAAAGCATGGTCATATGAAGTTAGTATGCTCACAGACAAGGTTCGGAAAAACCATGAAACTGTTGTCACAAGACCACAAAAAGTACATCATATCAGAAACCAGTCTTGGCGGTCTAACCCAGATGCATGAAGTGACTCTACGGCGCATAATGTTGGTTAGACTAGCCAAGAGCATAGATATGGACACGCAATCCATTACCATCGGTAAAACGCCAATTCCTATAACAAAAGAGGACGTGCAAGGTATATTTGGCATTCCGATAGAAGGGGAGGATATAGAGCCACATCTGGAAATGCAAACCGACACAGAATTGTTTACCGCCTATGCAAACAATGGGCAAATTTTGATTTCTGACCTTGAAACGGCGATCCGAGCTTCCAAAGCCCCAGACGGCGATTTCCTGAGACGGTTCATTCTGTACGCAATTGGTACTGTTCTAGCACCAACAGCACAACATTATGTGGACTCGAAATTTCTCAACCTTGTTACAGATCTTGAAAACCTTTGGAAATTTAACTGGGGATGTTTCACACTTAATCACTTCTTCAAGTCCGTTCACAAGTTTAGAAATCGAGATCATGTAAATCTACAAGGAAATCTAATTCTGCTCCAGGTTAGTGATAGATCACTACTTAATGTCCTTTAATTATTGTTCTGTTGCATATCTGTATGGTGATGAACTAATTTATTGTGTAGTATTGGTACTGGGAGCACGTGCGTAGTGGCCGATTAATGTATGCTTCTAGACCCCCTCCATTGATCGCACGATGGGACGAAATGATGGCTACTTTAAGAAGCGATGCTTACGAGAAAGGAGGTCTTCATAACGGGCTGGTACCTATCTACAATTGAACTTTCTATATCCGATTTTTTATTTGGTACTAATGGTTCATTATATTTTTTAAAAATAGGCTGTCATGGAAATTTGTGCTCCTCAACGACCGTCCGAGAATTCTAATAATTTTCCAAGAAAAAAAGATGAACATGTGCATCAACATGATTCGTATCGAGCACCATCACAAGGACAACAATTTAGTAGCCAGCAAGTATGTACTCCAAAGACTATTTGTTTTTGCAATATCACAAATAGGTGTCATGGAACCTCATTCATTTAGCTATTGTTATCAACGGGGTTTTATTTTGTTTACACAGATTGAAATGGTAGTTGAAGTCATGAATGCACGCATTGCTGATCATGAAAAGAAGGTAGGCAGGAAGTTAATGGAAATTGAGCACAGATTTGATGTCAAATACCAGACTCTAGGTGAAGACTTGATCGACATGAAGACTAAAACTGGCACTAATCCTAGGTTGTCGAAGGCCGAGGACGAAATTAAAGACTTAAGGAGGGAACTCCATGTATGTCATACTGTGCATTTTGTATTTTTTATGAATATGTTCCTTCATGTTCATTATTGTTTGCATTGTTACAGGAATTAAAATACGAATTTACAAGCAACCGACAATCAGTGTCACAGAAAGGAGGCGTGCAGGTGATCAATATGGCCCAACACGTTAATATCTAAAAGTAACAAACTAATGATGAACTACCTTTGTTCATTGTAGGATCAAGTCAATGTGTGCAATTCATCCCTGACAGGAACTCCTAGGGCTAGCCAATTCACGACAGGGACTTCGAGTACACCAAGTGCAAGACATGTGACGGAAAACAATGAGGAACCACAATTAACTCCGATGAAGCCTGTCTTTGGTAATGATTACAAGTTCACGGATGAGGACATAGAGACAGCCGTTTACATCCGCGGAACATACGACCCTGTTGAAATAGCTAGAATCGGAGACATTTCCCTCACAGCAGAAAATCTGAAGCGAAATTTGGACGACAAATACATTTATGGTGATGTAAGCCCATTATACTCTATTCTACATCATTACTGCAACAACTGTCTTATTATTGTATGATTGAAAATTTGGCAGGTTATTATGGCATATGCTCGCATTAGCCAAATTGAGAATGATACTACCTCAATCATATCCCCTCAAGAAACCGAAAAGCTGTTACAAATGAAGGGGGTGGTTCCTGTTGGACGTGCAGCCTCATGGTTAGCTCGTGTAGCAGGAAAATTTGTAGGGCGCCGAAAGGTACACGTTTTCCACACTTTCATAGTTTACGTACACACTGTACACGACAAATTTCGGTTCTCAACCCAACCCAAATTTTACTGCAGGTGCATGTCCCACTCAATGTACACCAAAACCATTGGATGCTAATGATGTTTAATTTTGACAAAAAAGAAATTCAGACTCTGAACTCCATGAATTATCATTGCGACAAGACCAAGGAAGATTCTCTTGTAAGTGTTCTCTTGCTGCCTCTTTTGATCCGCATGGAACATGAGCTCCCAAAGTACCGTAACCCTATGTATAACTCGTCGTACCCTAGGTGGACTCGATTCAGTTCTGCATTGACGAAGCTGTCAAGAAAGGGTTGATATCACCAGCTAAGAACATCAATTTTGCCGAATGGACCAAAAAACGCTATGAGAACATACCACAACAGACCGATGGGTACGCATGGCCTCATAAATTATTATTTGCGTACACGAATAAGATTACTGATCTTTAACTAAACATCGCAGGACTTCCTGTGCGGTTTGGACACTGCAGTACATGTTGTCATGGAACGGGGATGAAATGACCGATATTTTGAACCAGGTAATTGAATGCCTAATTTAAATTTGTACTTTGTTTAGCTTGAAAGCTATGCTGACGTCAGTGTCGGTTATCCAATATAGGCAAGGATAGATATTTTCAGGTGGAAAATATGTACAGCCTTACTGCATTCAAATTGCAATGCGCTTCGTCTCGAATCATATAAGTTCCCCATAACGGTTAGCGCTACATGAAGAATATATCATTTATTTCATAAGTCTCATGATTAGAACTAACGCAGCACTCTCTCTTATACAGAAGGAGGTGTACGATGCCCAGCAAGCAGTTCTACCTGATGCTTCAGAAGAGGACGTACAATTAGTCAACAATCCTGATGGTTCCAACGAACCTGACACATCCAACTCCCAGAAGGATACCGGTGCACCCAACTCCCCCAAAAATGGTGCACCCAACTCCCCCAAAAGGAAGAGAGCACGTGGACGCCCGAGAAAGCTAGTCGATCCCGAGCAAGCAGCAAAAACAAAGAGTCTTAAAGAACTGAAACTTAAATTTGACAGCAAGACCATAGCCAACCAAGTGTCTTCGTTACCATCACGGTCACGCAGAGAGCATAAACCAGCACCAGCTTTATTGAGCCCATTCAAACACAAATAGGTAGCATCAATTGATCATCAATTGATACATGCTCATGCTCATGCTCTACTTCTAGCATCATTTGATACACGTTTTGTTCTTATCAGAAAGTGGAAATAGGTACTTTTGGCAATCATGAGCATCCTCTACTTATTGCAATATCTAATGCATTGATACATTCTCATGCTCATGCTCTACTTTTAGCATCATTTGATACACGTTTAGTTCTTATCAGAAAGTGGAAATAGGTACTTTTGGCAATCATGAGCATCCTCTACTTATTGCAATATCTAATGCATTGATACATTCTCATGCTCATGCTCTACTTTTAGCATCATTTGATACACGTTTAGTTCTTATCAGAAAGTGGAAATAGGTACTTTTGGCAATCATGAGCATCCTCTACTTATTGCAATATCTAATGCATCATCAGTACAAAGCTTGATTTGGCAATAGGTGGAATCGGCAATCATTTGCATGCTTTAATTTTGTCAAAAATTAATGCATAGTTCAGTTGTAACTGCTCATAGATATGGCAGGAACATGCTGAGTTATACACTAAACATAGTCATGCCAAGCTATAACTACCATAGTCATATTATTAGAGTTCCTAGCATGCATCACCGTACGGCAGAATAACACAGCAACCATAACATAGACCACCGTACGATACTTGAGTTGCTAAGGCCTTGTACAATGCAAGGTGCTTAGGGGAGTTGCTTATAGAAATAAACCAGGCTTTTCTTAAGCACATGTGCTTATTTGTACAGGGTAGACGCATAACTAGGCGTCTCTCCTGTAGAAATAGGCACCGGTGCTTCAGAAAAACCCTGTTTATTTTTCTAAGCACCACCCTAAGCATCTAGCATTGTACAAGGCTTAAACATGCATCACCAAAATAGTATTAACAACTAGGAACACTAAACCAGAGTAGCAGCAAACTCTTAACATAAACGGCAGATCAACCACCGCTCAGCATAGGTTCAGACACACCATAGGACATCAGTTTTAGACTCCAACAACAAACAAACATAGATAACATAACAGGACACGGCGGTCCTGGGGCAGCAGCAGCACTCTAGCAGCACATCACTTCTCTCCCTTCTTCAATGCATGTTGTAGGGCTCATTGACTTTGACAATCTCGAGGAAGCGTGCGTAGGCAGCATGTTTAGCCAGAGTACTGGCTTTATGCTTCTTACCATGTCCATTGCCAGTGCTGAAGGCATGCTGGATCATGCCATCTATGCCGCCACCGATCACCTTGCAACAGAAAGGGCACCCAATCTTGCCAAAGAAACGGTACTTGATCTTCCCAGCAATCAGATGCCTCAGGGTGTACCGGCTCTTGCTGTGCCTGCTGTCCATGCTGTAGTCCACGTCGTCGTCATCCTCCTGTGAATTAGTGAATTAGTACACATAGAAGAACTCAGCTAATCTATTATGGTACATTGACTTTAATTACAATGTTTTGAAAGTACACATGTGTAACATGGCAACTATCTATTTGCTAGAAACAAGGCGTATGTGCACATACATAATTGAGCCAAAGAAATTGACATGCATAAATATGGACGGTGGAATAGTTGCATTTATAGATTAGTGCACAAGTAGTACATAATTAACACATGAAAGACTTCATGAAGTGGCTTGGTTTAATGATATTTGATACTTGTTACAGGTGTAATTCTTATTGGAATCAGAAAAATGGCTTCATTATACTCCTCCATGTTTCACACAAGGGGGGTTTGTTCTATCTACTGGAATGAAGAAACCATTATTCTTTCTGACAGCGGCAATACTGCTTCTCCAACATTGTTAGACCCTGATAAGTTTCAGAAGGAAATTGGTAAAGGAGCTATGGGGTGTCTCACTGCTCATATTGATGAGAGATGTGGCTGTGATCATCTAGATAACATACTGTGGAAAATTGGCTAGATGAAATGTTTTGATTTTTTGGTATCCAGTGGATATGTACTGTCAGCCCATAATTATTAAGGGAGCGATCACTTCCTTTGCAAAATGGAAATCTGTATAGAATTTGCAAATGGATCATCTATGAACATGTGTGCAAACTAATCATCTATGAACATGTATGCAAATTAATTCATCTACATAAACTAAAATGAATCAGGAACTGCAGCATTTTGTCACTGTCCTTGGGAAGCCAATGGAGAATCCTGCCATATATCCATTGTTTAACCCACTTTTTTCATTAATGTATCCCTGCCATGAACATTTTCTTGTATTTGGGTTCATTACCCCACTTCTTTCATTAATGTATCCCTTGTGAAACTTATGCTCACCTAGTTAAGAAGACAAACCCCAATGCCATGAAAAAAACCAGAGTATCTGCTGGAATCAGAATGTGAATCAGATTTAAAAATCCACATCCAACATGAAGATCTATGCTAGATCCCTACAATCCTACATATGTAGAACTAGCATGCCCAAGTGAAATTGATGCTCATCTAGTTAACAAGAAAAACCCCAATGTCATAAAAAATAGAGCAAAAAACAGAGTACTACCTCAGATAGCTCGCCGATGGCATCCTCGTCGAAGTCGCTGCCCTTCCTGCAATCTACATCGAGCTCCTTTATGGTGTTCTCCTCAAAGAGCTCTTCGATTTTGTCATGCACCTTGCACTTACGCCTTCTCATCTCCTCCTCCTCCACATCTTCCCCGACCTTGTGCTCGCCGACGGGTGCCTCGACGGCTGCGATGGCAGCGGGAGCAGGCACAACGGTCGCTGCACCGCCAGCTTCCGCCGCTACGACGGACTCAGCCGCTCCACCTATGGCTGCAGCCACGGCAGCAGACTGCTCTGCTCCGATGGTTGCCTCCGGCTCGTCCGCCGCATCTTCACGTCCGCGCTTCATCGTCGGTCGAAGACAGGAGGAGGGAGGCGTAGGAAGGGAGGAGGGTGGTGAGGAAGGAGGAGAGGGTGGTGAGGTGGTGAGGAAGAGAGGGTGGGGAGAGGACGAGGGTTTTCTACCCGATTTGGGGAAGAAATGCACTGCTCCTGCCTCTTGGAGTTACCGAGAAGCCGCGGGTGCCGATTTGACTTGACACACCCACCCGGCCGTCCCCATTCCACGTGGGGACGTGGCGGTCGTGCACCTCCTGCGGTTTGCCATCAATTGCTATCGGTCTCACAAGTGGGTCCCCTTGTCATCCACACAACCGAGCCACCACATGTACCACATTTTTCTTTCTCCCCGTCTCGACCACTCCACATCTTTCTTTCTCCCCTTCTCGACCAGCGCCGCCGCCGCCGCCATCTCCCGACGACCCCTCTCTTCGCTGCCGGTGCGCGGCCGCCGCCAACTCCGGCAAGTACGTGAG
The DNA here is from genome assembly GCF_018294505.1 of Triticum aestivum. Taxonomy (NCBI): domain Eukaryota; kingdom Viridiplantae; phylum Streptophyta; class Magnoliopsida; order Poales; family Poaceae; genus Triticum; species Triticum aestivum. Next base: position 568,877,254 of record NC_057800.1, read on the forward strand.
ATCTCCCCTCTTCTTCCCTTCCCCAACCGCGTCTCCCTACGGAGGCGGATCTGAGCCGATTGGTTTGGACTGAAACTTAGTTTTTGGATTGGATCTTGATTTGGTTTCTATGGTTTGAGACCAAATCAATCAATTAGTTTGAGCCGCCACTACCACCTACTACTGCTTCAAATCCAAGAGCCGCTGTTGCCGGCCGGAGCTCGTCGGCTCTCTCGAGCTTTGACGCCATGTCTGATCTAGATTCATGACGTGCCCTCGCATATGGCTTTGTCCACGGTTTGAACCTTTGGATTCAATCCAAAAGTTGAAAACGGTTTGGACTGGGTTGGATGACGAGCATGTATAGTTCGGTTTGGTCTAGATTCTAAATGAAAATATCTGGATTGGTTTGGTTTTGATGTGTGCCGTGGATTGGACTGGTTTTAGTTTGGATGCCGAACTATTCCCAGGTTTAGATGAGACGGGCATTGCCATTGTCATTGGCATTGCTTTATTACGTAGATGATAGAAAATAGATTGATTGGCCATTGCCAGTATAGGTTATCACTATGATTTATTATATGTATGATCTTTGTATTGTACTATGTACAATTCAACTTAGAGTTCAACATGTTCTGTGTAGAATGGAGGAAGCACAATGTGGACGCTGCAACTCACGGTGCCGGACCAGCCTTTCTACTGCCACGCTGTTCGGCATCTACTTCCAGCCTTCTTTTGTTTTTGCAGCGGTAACAATTTATATGAACCTTCTGACAGTACATTCTTTTTGTTTTTTTGCTATTTCCACTAATGTATTGTGTCTGTTATTTGTTTTTATCTTACACAGATCGTACCATGCAATGTGAGATTGGCATTCAATGAGCTCGTCGCAGACACCGTGACCTTCGACGCTCTTGGGGGCCCATACACTATGCAGGTCGAGAAGGGGCGAAAGATAACCCAGATAGGAGGAGATGATTGGGATCGTTTCATCGCCCGCATGCGTCTTAGTGGGGGTGAATTGATCAGCTTCTCCTTCAGAAGAGATAGGCCCAGGATTTCTGTTATCTATCTAAATTTGATTCCGGATAGTGAGGATGAAGTTCATGAGGAGGAAGATGGTGCTGATTCAGATGATGACGATTCAGATGATGATGAGAACCCACTTGTTGAATACCTGTATGCCCAAGGACTCAGACTGGGCGACGAGGAAATCGGCAACCTCTGGGACATGCTTCCGCTACGTGAAGACTACCTAGGGAAGCCATTCGTGACCCGCCTCACAAGGACGAATGTTAAACGGCATATCATGGTATGTTACTTAGTGTGGTAATTACATGATATGCATGCTTAGTTAGTGTAGTAGTTCATATGATATGCATGTTGTAGTACTGTGATGAGAGGCCTAGTTTAGAATTCATTTAGTGAAGAATTTTATGACATGCATGTAGTGTAGTAATATGCGATGATATGCTTAGTGTACGCAGTAATCTAATGATATGCCTAATTACTGTAGTAATTTGATGCTTGGCGTATAGTGTAGTGATGTGATGATATATATGCTCAGTGTTGAATCCAATGATATATGTGTCTTGAAGTGTATGCTTTGTTGATAATTGCACGTGACATGATCATATATCATGTCAACTGTTTTCAGAAATTACCTAAGAGGTTACTTGATAGTTGTGGCATCGACCCGGACGAAGAAGGCATGGCTGCTGGACTACGCCTTACCAGAACGGGCTCCATCACCAGCTGTGCCTATGCAGTGGACACGGACGGTCGCACTGTCTTGAGCAGGGCAGGGTGGAAGAAGTTCCTTCGTGCCAAGAATCTTCGGGTAGGACAGGCCATCCTACTCACTGTTGCGAACACCCGTCGCCATGACTTGAGGATGATGATCACCATCCACCTCATTTAGAACTGGGGTGGGCCATGTATCAATGTGAAATGAACTTGTTATGTTAGCTCTTGTTTGCGAGTACTTGTCGTGTATTACCGTACCTATATCTACTCATATCTAGGTACTATTGCTTGTGATGGATTGCAACTATTATTAACTGGTAACTAATGCTCTACTAGCTATGATTATTCCACTGTGTGATGTTTTATAGGCTGTAGTGTGACATGGTAACTGTTATATATGGTAGAGGCTTGTCTCTAAGACCTTGTACAATGCAAGGTGCTTAGGGATGTGCTTCCACTGTGTGATGTTTTGTACGTGCCAGGTTGTAGTATGAAATGCTAACTGTTCTATATGGTAGTGGCTGGTCTCTAATTGGACCGACATGTTGAACTAGTATCAATGGTAGAGGCGTTTCGTTATGCGCCACATCCAACAGTTCACATAATTAATTATCCAAAGATTAAGGTATGAAACCCTTGGTCATACATAGCAACATTTCGTTCCTAAAAATTAAGGTACTTCCACATTCAAACTAACTAATACTACAAATTCGAAGGAACTACTTAATACATTAACAGCACATAGGGAAGTAGCCCTGGTCCAACGGCTTGAGAAATGACGAACAAAAACTGAAAGAAGAAGGATCAGCCAGTAGCAGCACCATCAGCCTCCCAGCCTCACAACTTCAGCCAGCCTGGTGAACTCCAGGTTTTTTCCTGCAAAACACACATGTGATGTTGGAGGCAAGAAAATAAATATGCCAGGGGTCTTGTCATGGCATCTAATCGCACGGAATGCTAGTACAAATGATGGAGAACAAAACATCCAACATGAGCAAATTCATAGGAGTTCTAGATCCATGGATACCATCAAGAAAAAATGCTCAGTTTTAATTCAGACACAAGACTTGGTGAAAACATGCATATTCATATCAGCAACATTGATATGGCATCTTTGCAAGCTTGGGTCAGTGACTTGTCTTGTGTTTCATGGCATGACAATAATTTTAACAATAAATAGACATGAAATTGACCCAAACTCATGTACAAAGTTAGGCCATATGATGCATGGATTAATTCACACATAAATGACAAAATGCCAACTTTGTATAGAATTTGCAGTACTGAAATATTTCAGTGTGTACCGGTGTGTACTGAAACTGCAGTAGTGAAATAATTCAGTGTGCATCGGTGTGTACTGAAATTGTAGTAACGAAATATTTCAGTGCCTACCGGTGTGTACCGAAATATTTCAGTGTCTACCACTACAACATTACAAATTTTGCCTAGGGCAGTACCGAAATATTTCAGTGCCTACCGGTGTGTACCGAAATATTTCAGTGTCCACCACTACAACATTACAAATTTTGCCTAGGGCAGTTCCGAAATATTTCAGTGCCTACCGGTGTGTACCGAAATATTTCAGTGTCTACCACTAGAACATTACTAATTTTTCCTAGGGTTCATATGATGCCTAGGGTTCACATACATCATAATCCATCCTCCAAATCCATGTACTCAAATGTTCATGCAATTCATTGAGATTAAAATGCCATCTAGCATTCCCTCTCTGAGCTATTACGATCAGTATCACCACGATGTAAGCACGAGCAGTAGGAAGATGAGGAGTGGGGAAGCTTACTCTAAACATAGCTACCGCCGCCGTTCAGACGAGGAGAGCGGCGAGGGAAGCGTGGAGAACGGCGGGGAAGCGAGGTCGCGACCACTGTCCTCCTCATCTTGCGCTTCGGAGTCTCCGGTGACTCGGTTGGAGGCTGCACAATCTGCAACGGCACCTCATGCACGGTGGGTTCCTGATCCAGTGGATGCTCTACCCTGGATCTGAACGCCCACCACCTCCGCCTGGTCCACTCGCTGGACGAATTGGCCTGCTCCATCGCCCAGAGGAGGATCTCGATCTTGTGAATCGGTTGTGCGGGCGGGGGCAAAGCTTTGCCCTCTCCTTCTTCGTCAAATTCTTGAGAGTGGCCATTGCCGTCCAGCTCATCTGCCTTGTGTTGTCAAACCAAGAACGGATCTCCCTCAACCTGGCCAACTTGACCTGGTCACCGCCGGCGATCTGCACGAAGTCGGTGTTCTCGCCGCCGGCCATCAGCTCGATCTGTCGTGGAAGAGGGGGTGGGGGTGGGGGGGTTGCCTGAGTGGAGCGAAGTTGCAGCGGCAAGAAGGAGGAGATGACTGTGGTGGACTTGGAGGAGAGGGAGGCCGCCGATGAGTAATTGTGGAATGTGTAGCACCATGGCGGCGGTTATGCATTCGACGAGAGGGGCGGCGCGTGCAAATTTTCCTAGGACTAAACTGCCCCTAGATTAAAACGCGTCCCCACCTTGTCACGAGTACCGGCCCCACTCATTTTAGTACTTTCGCGTACTTTCATCGGAGTACTACCCAGTACTTCGTATTTGTCTGCCGTTAGATCGACATCAACGAACGGTTCTAAAAAAGCCCAACCACTCTAAAACTTGTATTATATTATAGCTCCCCTTTTGGCCTTTCCAAATATCTTTTGATTTCTTCATTGCTTGGATCATTATCTATTTGCTTTTTCTTCACAGGGTAGCTACTAATATTATGTTTAATGATCACCGTTTACATACATACTATCTTAGTACTCTAGCAACATGCGCCTTTGCTTTGCTTTAGCCTCAACACTGTGTTTGTTTGTAATCTGGACATGTACAAATTGCTTAGCACGTGTACATGCTGAAAGCTAATTAAAACTACCTTATATCTCTACCTAAACGTGCCTCCAAATGTTGGGTACCAGAATTCCGGCACCGTCTCGCTCGCAACCGTGTACGTCGTTGCTACCGGCACAAGGCACAGGCCTCGGCTTCGGAGGTCCTTCTTCGGCTCGCCACCATCGTCCTTCGCATTCTCGGAACCCTACCAAGCAAATGTCATCAACAGCCAAGCAACAGAAACATATAAGATGGACAAATTGATATAAACTCAGTTTCTTACCTTCTGCTGGAACTGCTGCAACGGGTTCACATTCTTCAAGTACGGATAGGTCAGAGACTGCAGGGAGTTCAGTGTTGAGCAATTTATAAGCGATGTTCCGGAATATGAACAAGAAATGTGGACGCAGCAAGGCAGGCGTGGTGATTTTGGGCACTCACCGCAACTTGGTCATGGAGGAACTTGATGTATTCGTTGGCCTCGTGAAGAACCGATGCGGTATCGGTCTAAAGTGCATGCGAGGACACCAGCGATAAGTTAGGTCATTATCGATCTCAGACGGGTTCAGTAGAAGAGCACTTGTTCTCTCCGATAATTGGAACGGTGGCGAGGAAAGATAGGGAGTTGATTCAGAGCAGAAAGAAGAACTAATACCTTTCCAAAAGGCGAGACTAATTGCTGGAGCGCAGTGATTCTGTCCCCTAGCTTCTCTTTCCTCACCTGCAGCTCAAAAGAAATTTTTATGCAATCCAAAAGTCATCGTCCATCGATGCTCGCAAAAGGAAAACACCAGCCAACGATCGAAGCAACAAAAAGTGACCCTGAAATGCAGAAAGATCTACAAATCTACTCGGATCGATCGGGCCGCACCTTAAACGTGGGCAACGGCGACGGCGCCTCGATCCGTGGCCTTTTCGCCGCGGCAGGCGAGTCGGGCTCGCTTCTCCTCACCGGCGGTGAGCACGCGTGCTCGGCAAACTGCAGGAGAAACTGAGGTTATGCATAGCTTAATGAAACCCTAGCTGTATGGCCTCTGGTAGTAAACTACTAATATTCTCCATGTGGTTAATTACCTTCGCCATGAGGGTATTGGAGCTAGAGCTGTAGCTGGTCTTGGGCTGTAGGGCTTGCAAGAGAAGCTGCGACGATAGAGGGGCGCCGCCGAAAGGCAAGTAGCCGCCGGACCCGGACAAGTACTGCAGTTGGGCGCCACCGCCTAGCATCTGCGTCGCCGCTTGATTTAACTGCATCGCCGCCGTGCCGTCGTAGCTGGTGGATGACTGGCACTCCCCCAACACCGAAACGTTGCGCGACGCCCCGGCGTTGTCGAACATGCCTTGCAGTGGCGCCGTGCCGTACGGAGACGACGCTGCAGGCACCTGGTCGAGCAAGCTGAAGCTGTGGCTCATGTCCCTGAACGGATTGCTCATCACGGCCTCGTCGACGGCCGGCTGATGAGCACGAAATAAGGGCCTCGTCGTCATTGACGCCGGCATGTCGTCTTGAAGCACGGCTTGGAAGCTAGCGTCGCTTCTCCCGCTCCTGAAACTCGATCAAGCGAGGACCTTAGTCATCCACACGGGCAGCTAGAAGAAAGATGGAAGATGGAAGGCTACTTACAAGAAGGCGTGCGTCCAGTCCATGTGTGCATCACCAATCGAGGAAGCGGCATCGGATGAAGGCTGATGAGCGATAGTACTGCTGCTCCTGTGGGGATCCTGGAAGGTTATTGAGCTCGTCGACTCCGCGGCCGGGGACGTCCAGCCGCATGTGGCTGCGTGACCCGTGTCCATGAGTGGCGCGGCGGAGCACGCCGACGTCCCGTGGCTCCTCTGTGAACCACTCCACCACTCGTCGGCCATGGAGATGAAGGGATCTTGATGCGGTTTGAGGTGTAGAAGTAGGTTGGAATGGATGGAACGGGGGAGAAAGAGAGAGGGGAATCTGAGTATATATGAAGGGTACAGTGTGGTATGGGCTGTAGCATCAAAGCTATAGTGGACTTGTGTGAGGGAGGCTGACCATTGGAAGGGGACAAAGAGGGTCGCTTAATGGTCATCAGGGTCTAACTTTTCCTTAGTAGGAGTATTATTTTAGTTCCATGCATGTTGAGAAGAATTTAGCTGTTGTTCAATTATGCTACGCAACCGGGAAAGCTATATAATAGACCAGCTCACTCATTTGGTTTTAACCAGATTTCAACCAACACCAACATTTTTCCAAATATGATTGAAATGTAACCAAATGTTGTCAAAATGCTACTTCTGTTGGAATTTTCGGCCTTCTTGGTTTCGCATGGCACCCAAATACATGTGGTATAAGGCGGTGGACTTGCCTCCACCTACTGCTCCCCAGGTCTTCCAAGATTATGACATCTCACTTGTTCGGTAAGGTTACGACTCCTTAGGAAACCAGGAATGACACACCTATGATAGTTTTCCGACAAAGTATCCCTTAGAGAAACTCTAACCCATCCATGTAATTGGTTAGAGGAGCAAAATAGGCGCTTAACCATACTTAGCCAAACTCCCAAACAGTTAGTGGAGTAAATATTATCCTCCTCCGGCCCAAAAGGTGCACCAACCCTCCTAAATATACTCAACCTCGGCGGCACCAGTAAAAATGTCACCAATTCCTCTTTCGCCCGAGTGGCCAACCCTTCCCGTTGCTGCCACCCGTAGTCGCCGGAGCCAGCGCTCATGCTTTCGATTTTGGCTGGAATGGATAGCCAAACCCTGTCCGCCACCCCACCGGCCAACGCCGCCGGCCAAGGTTCTCAGAATCGCGATTTTGAATCGGATCGGAGCTCCGATGGTAGGATCGCAATTCGTAGAATCTTCACTATCAAGATCGTATAAACGTAGCTTCTATGAACTAAAACCGTAGAATCACAGGGGTTAGTTTGGATCGTAAAGTCGTAGAATCGTATTACAGAATCACGATTCTGACAACCTTGCCGACGGCGCATCTCCGCTGAAAACAACCCCCACGCCGACACCCGCACCCAAAAAAAGGTTATGCACCAAAAATCTCATTTGATCCACCTCACCAAAAACCATCACCGGCAACTTGGCGGTCGCCCTCCCGTTGTTCCTGCCGCTAGCAAGCGGGCAAGGAAATTGACGGCCACCGCGTCGGCACTCCCGAGGAGGCAGCGAAGAAGACTAAGAAGGTGACCCCTCCAGTGCCTCGTCCTCATCCAGCTCCTCCACCCCTATGACCACTGCTCCGGCGTGTCCGGCCGCCACTGCTGGCTACAAGGGCCATGGCCACCAAGTGGTCGATGAAATGCATTCAAGGTTAAAAAAATGCGTTTGTCATTTTGGCGGATGCATTGCACGGTGATTGCTTGCGGCCGTAGGATGATGGAGTTTGTTGTTGTTTGTTGTAGTGCGGAGATAAACGTGGACGGATTCTTGTCATCTTTGGAGACGTCATATATGCTTGGGCTTGAAGATCTCAACTATGACTCGGTGTTTGATCATCAATTTGGTGAAGAGGAGGCCAAGAAGGAAGAATTGCCAAGACCTAAGAAAAGGCCAAGACCGAGGATGATATAATGTGCAATTGTTTGAAGTTCATGCGGCTAGGCTAAAGGAATTGCTAAAAAAATTATCCTCCTCTGAATGTAAGGGATCAGTTAGGTCCGTTCATTGTTAGAGGATAAATACCCCTCTAAAGATACTCGGCCGTTTACTCCTCTAACGGATAGGGGATAGATTAAACTTGTTCTTAGCCCATGCACATGTAGGCACATATGGCCCGAAATATGGTATACGTAGCACATGAATACAATAGTATGAGTTTCTTTCAACAGTCGTCCAAGGGCACCATACCACGTAGCCCAATCGCAAAAGATACCGCTCACTGTCGCATATCCATGAGGCTTGGCTCATCTAGGTTGCAAAGCTGCGGCAAGAGAGTTGTGAAGGAGATGGAGGTGGGGGCGGAGGAGGCTAGGTTTCGCCCCAGCCAACCCCGAAGAGTGACGGGGACCTCAATTTCCTAAGAATACAAGATTAACAAGGGATGGGGATTTGTGGCACACAGGTTTCATGGCACAGAGTCTCTTGCACATGCTTTCATTTTTGACTTCTGATTTCAAACTTTATATCTTTTGAATAAAAAGTCCAAATTAAGTCTAGTCTCATATTTATGTTTTTTGTGATGAGGGCTTTCAAATAAGATCCATTTTAAATACATTTGATGAATTTTGAAAATAAATGTTGAGTTTCAACTCTTGAAACTTAGTACGAGCGACCAATAAAATCATGATTTTTGTGCCTATGACCGACAAAAAATATCTTAAAATTCTATCCATGAAACTTGATAAGAGTGAGCGAGAAAATCACATGTTTCAGTTGAAAAGCCGTAAGTTTCAACAATTGAAACTTAAAACTTACTACGCCCTCATGCGGGATTCAACTACTTCGCGAATTGCGAGGAAAATCGAGTGGCAAAACATGTGTGTGCCCCTGCGAATTTCGAGAATAACAAGTCTTGTAAACCCAAACGGATGGAGTGCCTTTACACAGTGCCCACAGGTCATCAGACTTGTGTACTGTTAGCATCTATACAAATTAAAGAATTTTAATAGATTATGCATGAATAATCACGTTGGGCGTGTTTGGTTGCCATTGTAAACAGTTCCTGCATCGCATACACTTCTCAACCTAGCCTGGTTGAGCAAAAACAAGCCCTAATACGTCATCTGCAAGTTGTTTGGTCGCCTACATTTAGTGTCCCTGCACTAGGTAATACGCAAGTGCACTTTGTTTGGTTGCCTGCATTGGCTCGGGCAGCACATGAACACGGCGTTTGGTTGCATACGACGTACATGTTGTGCTTACCTTGTACCCTAGTTGGTGAGCTTACCCACAATGATCACACCTAGCACACCAACGTCACAACACATCAATGGCGATGAACTATGCGAAGATGATTAAGTTCTTCAGCTTCAGTCCAAACTAACGATCCATCTTGACATCTTCAACCTTGCCACTATCAATACTGCTGCCTCTGTGCTTTCGCACCCAGTCGGAGTAAGCTTGTTTTGCTTCCTGCCTAGTCTTGAACCCTCTATGGCTACTGTTGCTATACGACGCCACTTGTGCACTGGCTTCTTCCCATGAACTGTAAACCCCTGGAGCCTTACCGATGAACACGACATACCACTTGCCCTAGCAATGCACAAGAACAAGAGTTGAAGCAGCAAATCAATGGAGCAGACAAGTAGCAATCAAAGTAGCACACAAACAACAATGGAGCAGAAGAGAAGAAGTAAATCATGCATGATCATACGACATAGCAAGTTCTACCTAGCACTACCTTGGTGTTAACCTACCACCACATACAAAAGAGGGTGTCGTCCTACCACCGCAAGTTCACCATCAGCGTGAGGGGTTAGTATATACCACCTCACCAAAATAAACCATCAAATAGTTTTTAAGCCCTAGCTACACAAAATGTATGGCATCATCGTCATCGTTGTCGTCGCCACCGCCATCCCCGTCGGGGATCATGCACGCTCACAGGCAGCACTACTCTAGTAGTAGTGCTTGCCTAGCCAGCTCCTGAGCCACAGCACCCTGTGAGTGCCTGCCATGGCAACGAACCCAACACCCTGGGCCTTGTTGTCAAGCAGGTGGCTGAGAGCTTCCATGAGAGCCTCGTTGTTGAAGTCACCCTAAGTCATGACAGCGCCATATAGGTCAGGGTGGACGTCGAGGGGCTTGCACTCCCTGATGGTTGTTGCCACCTCCTTCACTGCCTCAGTCATGATGTAAAAGACATTGATCTCCTCCTCCATCAGGCCTCCTCTCTTCCTCTTCCTATCATGGACGGGGTCAAATGGCTTGTCGAAGAGCTTCACGAAGGGCTTGTCAGGGCCATCAAGGACCTCGACGTCCGGGGTCCCGGGGAAGTCTGGCATGGGATAACTAAGAGGCTCCCTTGAGCCCATGGCATGCTTCTCAATTGCCAACCCAAAGGAGAAGATGTGCAACATCTGGCTGTAGTTTTGAATGGGTGTTTTGAGAAACTAAGCGTCCCTTGGGTGGTCCTAAGAATGAAGCACAAGTGTTATTAGTTGCGATTAGGAGTAGGAAATGGTGGACAGTATGAAAAAAATGAAGAGGGTTGTGAGCTAACCGCGACATGGCTGGCGTAGTGCTCTGCCTCCAGAACTATGGAGCAAGTGTTCTCATTCCATGAGGCGCCGCTAATGTCTCTCAGCTTGGACACTTGGATCCATCGACCTCTCCAATTCCTCAGGTGGTTGTACACCTGGGTGGAGACACCTCCTGCCCACAGAACTCGAACACCTGCTTCGCAACGGTGTTCAAGTGCACCTCCTTGAAGCCCTTGCAGTCCTAATCCACTAGAGATGAGCTCACGCATCTTGTTCAGCACGAACGTGGACATGAACGGCTTCCACTTCATGTTGTTCGACCTAACATCCTTCTTTGCCTTTGCTGTTGCTACCTTGAGTGCAGCAGCAGCAACAGGAGTTGGCTCTACGAGCACTACTGGCACATAGAGGGAATCAGACACGAACACCTCTGAATCAGGTGCCATCTTGGACATAGGCTGTGAGTCCTCGACAAACGATGGAGCAAACTGACTGTCGGACAGGACAAGGGCCCGACTAAGATCTTGCGTCTGCATGGTCATGTCCTACAATCATAGCACGCATTGACAATAAGCATAGCACACAACATACCAGCCAATCCATGAAAGCAGGAGCATACATGTACATGGTTCATCACTATCATAGCAAGCACATGCTTCATCACTATCATACTAAGCACATATGATTCATCGCTATCATACTAAGCATACCGGACAATCTATGAGCACAAACATACATCTACAACAAACAGCATGCTACAAATGGACCACCAATAGCTACAAATCACAGATCTAAGCATGAATCAATTCAAGCACAAGGTTCAATTTCAAACTCTACTACTAATCTAGCCTACCACATGCTTGAACATCTAGCCCTATCACAAATTGCAACCGCGGCATAGCAATCAACCATATAAGCTCACAGATCAGACCACTAATCAACCATGCATCTAGATCAAACCCTAGCTGCAGCTCAGATCTAGCTAGAAGGAACAGATAGAAAGGGGGATTGAACTCACAGAGGCCATGGCTGCAGCTCGAGGATGAGGGGGCGATCGTAGAAGATCAACACCGACTGGTGAAGGAGCGCCGACGCCGTCGACCGCTGGCCGATGAAGATGCGCCGCTTACCTGCTCGTCGGTGCCGATGCGCGTCAGCGGAAAAGCTCGAACGGAGGGAAATGGTGGCGGGAGTTGGGGCAGTGAGGGAGGGGGCTAAATAGGGATGGACTCGGCGGGAGGTGAGCCGAAATCCTCCCGCCAATTTTTCGGCGACGCGGGCGAGCTCGTGCCATCTCCCTAGTTGCACGAGAAGAGAAGCACGTCGCCCTCCCCTGCCTCGCCCGAGCCAGGCTCGCGATCTACTGCCGATTCAGACGTTTCCCTTGGGCCTAGCCTGGATGTGCTTTAAGTTTCGTGCGATGCGGGCCGCACAGTAAACACAGGCAACCAAACAGGCCAAGTTTTTTCCACGCGGACCAGGCTGGGCTATATCCAGGCAACCAAACACGCCCATTAAGTATCCAAACTCAAGAATATACATCCCAAAATGAATGTATATCATCTGTGATCTGAGTTACAGCTGGATATCACTTTGCCGGAGACGGAGAGAATGATGTCTTGGACTCACTGACCCTAGCTAGCGCGCGAGGTCGATCGATACGGTATTTGCTTGGGTACGAAGGGACATGATATCGCTGCTTTAGTTACTCCTTTGTGAAAAGTACGACGCAGATGGTTAACTCACTCATGGCCTCATCTCGTGCCTACCATAGCCCATCGGCAGCTCTTCCACTTCTCTCCCAGCCCTGCACATATCGCCCCTTGAATGGGCATTCAAGTGCCCTTGCCATACATATAAGCGCACGTTTTTGCATGAGATGCGTCGTCATGCGGTAGAGATATACTATAGCACAGAAAGCAGCACGGGCTCGGACCTAGCTGTTTAACCTAACTACTATACGCTGCATGGTCGAGGTGCATGCATGCATGGCAGATCTTTCACAAGACGTTGTAGCCTACTACCTCTCGCGATTCGAAACTGCTGTGCACACGACATATAGGGTGAACAACCCTTGCACGATGGTCCATCCAGCGGTTTGCAAACAACTTTTGCTTTGCATGGACGGCTTGAATGGGTTGTCGTTCATAAATCGTCTACGTACTGTCGTCTGTATAGCAGTGCTGCGCGCGATTTATTACTCCTCCTTATATTTTGGCTTAAACATTGACCTTTGATTTAATTTATAAAAAATAAGTCATATAGTAGAAAAATAGTAAAATAGTACCACTGAAAACCTCTTTCGAGCGAACCAACTTATAGTTGGATGGTTAGACGGACTGTAGTATCCCCAGCCCACAGGGTTCAAATCCTGATGCTCGCATTTATTCCTGGATTATTTCAGGATTTCCGGTGATGCGAATTCAGTGGGAGGAGACGTCTCCGTTGACGATGATGTGCCTACAGTGACTTCATAAATTTCAAGATGATATGTGGCTTAGTCTTTCGGAGGTGCTCATAGGGGTAGGGTGTGTGTGTGCATTCATAGGGATGAGTGTATGCACGTGTATATGCGCGCTTGCGTATGTACCGTGTTAAAGAAAAACCCCTTCTTCCGAACGTGAATCCAAAAATAAAAGTTTTGTGACACACAACTTATATTTTGTTTGTTAAATCTACGGTCAAAATTTAACATAAAATATGAAAGGGACCAACAAACTGGACGGAGGTAGTAGGTCGGTAGAGGAAAGATGGACCGTCCCATGTCATGTCAAAATGTTAGAGGCGGGTGGTCGACGAAGTCATCCTACATGGTAGTGTCGCAAAGGCAGAAATAACAGAATGTGACGTGTGTAGTGGAAGAAGGGGCTTATTGGATCGACATGTAGAGGACAGAAGGAATATTTGTTGTTGAGGAGCTACAAAATACTTTCATGAGAGTTTATTTGACTCACCATAAGATTCTTCCCCGTGAAATGAGGACACTTGATTTTGTTGTTGAGGAGCTACAAAATATTTTCTGGTATTGCTTCATCGAGAGGCCACCTCCACTGGACCACAACAACTAAGCTACTGTACGTAGCTAGGAAAAAGAGAGGACCTTGAGCACATCATGGCATGTTGCCTCCAAAATGGAGATCTAGATCGATTTGCTTGCTTCGTACTATAACAAGCATTCGGGTTCACTCCTTCAGATTTAGATCCTACCTTAGTCATCACGAGGAAATTAACTTTGCTCCCTAGCTCAACTATTACCAAAATGTAATTTAGTTTCATTTCACAACTCCAATACTAAACATTTTGTCCCATTGACACCGGTTTTAACAAAATGATTACATGATGATAGTTTTATATACGTGGACCCCCAGCTAGCAGAGGCCGGGGAATAATATCCTTTTCGAAGAAAAACAGCACATATATAAAGGTTGGGTGCTTACATCAAAACAATGCAGAGGCCGAAGGTTATCCTCTTTTTCCGAGAAGAAAAAAATCACATAAAGATTGCAAAAAACAAAGAGAACTATACAATCTTTTTAGAATATTTTTTTTGAAATTCTTCTCTTTTTTGAAAACATGGGTAAATTTGAAGAAACAAAGAGAAATAAATTAAAAGACTTCAGAATTAAAATAAATGTAACAGAAAATTAGCTTTTTCTAGTAGAAATTTTGCAATAAATAAAGAAAATGAACAAAACATAAAATTAAGAACATTGATAAATTTCATGATTTCTTTGACGAAGACTTGATTTTATTGACTCAAAATGAAGCATCAAGGGGATACAAAATCCATGATTGCACACCCAACCTATGCAGAGCTAGGATGGAAACATTCAACACCAACTTTCACACACAAATAAACATGCCGACAAAAAGGAAAGTCAAATGGGACAAAAGTTACGCCTCAGCGAGCAAAATGAAAAATAATGAAGCGATAGAAATAGCGATCGGCAGACTACAACAACGACCATATCCGTACCAACCATCTCTTACACCACAAGGACAATGAAAAAGTTTCTTCAACAACAACACATTCAGAAATGAAACAATGCTCAAGCGCCACCGTCAGCGGATCCAACCACCCAAGGTCAGATTCCAGGTTTTCATCCCGAAGAGCAAGTCTGAGTATATTCGAGCAATGCATTCAACAAGGTCACGACACAAAAACACCACTATTGCCACTAAAACTAACTCAGTTCGTACCTAGGGCTTTCAACTCGGACTGGGTACTCGAGAAGCCTCGCAAAACCGAAGTCAATTTTTTGTCAAAATAAATTTCATGTAATCCAGAAGTTATTGAAAATATGGAAGTTTTGGAAAGAGAAGTAAAATGTTAGGGGGAAAACTTATTGAATTCCATGATTTCATCCGATGTACTAAATCCACTGGTTTTGCATTAACATTTCTACTTTTCATATTTAACACCTAAATTTATAGAATGTTTATGTTTCCTCTAAAAATACTTTTTCGTATATTGTGTTTCCCTTTCTTTTCCTTTATTGATCTGCAATAGTTGTTTTGATTGGGTGTAACACGTGTGAAACTACCATCATCGCAAAAAAAAAACACGTGTGAAACCACCATCACATCATCATCAAACAGTTTTCAGGTGGAGAAATGGATTAAAGGTTTTGATACTTGAGTGACCAAGAATTTATGGTATTTGAATTGAGGAACCAAATTTATACTTTTTTAATACAATACAAACGTGGACGCTCATACATACGCACATATGCTCATCCCTATGAACACACACGCACACCCTACCCTTATGAGCATCTTCGAGAGACTGAGCCGGCACATCATCTTGAGATTATCTTGAGATTGACAAGTCACCACAGACGCCTTCGCAGTCGATGAGAAGTTCTCCTCCCATAAACGCATATCCTCGGAAGGACTGAAATAAATCCAGAAAAATGTGAGCACCAATGTCAAGTCTAGGACTTGAAACCCTGGTGGGTTGGAGATATCACTGTCCTCCTAACTATCCAACAACAGATTGGTTCACGTCAAACTTATACTTTGCTAAATAGCAAGTCGGCCTATTTTATTACTTTAGAATACTTTAGTGTTTTTTTTTCTCTTGAGTGATCAAGAATTTGTGGTATTTGAACTGAGGAACCAAACTTAGACTTTGTTAAATAGCAAGTCGGCCTCTTTTAGAATATTTTAGAATACTTTAGTTAACTGATAGTCCTGTCAAGTCGAGCCTTAATATATTGCAGTAGTAACGATCTTGCCTGTTGCACTTTTGATGTGAGAGTTGCCGATTTGACCCCTTCATGCCAGGTTAGCATTTAGCGATTGAACCAAATCACACATGTCAATACAAAAACACGCTAATCGGCTAGGAGGAATATCACCTTTTGGCAACAAGGCAAGTAGGATACACTTCTTTCCGCTTCCACTCCCCATGCTAATCCAAAGCATAAACGCCCATATTCCCATGAGAAAAGCACTTTTACATTTATAGTACTACTGCCTGCAAGCACTGGTAAGTAAGCTTTGAGCAGCCAAGTGCAGCTTTCGTGCCGCAGGCTCGTGAGCTTTGTGGCTCCAGCGAGGGGGGCGATATGACAATCGTTGAGAATATGTTAGCGATGCCAGGGAATTGGGGCCTTGTCTTGAGGTGCGCCGTGCGTGAAGACTGGAGCACAAAGATGGGCGATATTTGGGCCATGGATCCATCCTGCTCGGCCCCTCCTTTCAGCTACAGACAAACGCAAGAAAACAACAAAAGGGATGTTCCCGAGCTGCCTCAAGATCTAGTTTTATGCATCGACGCCTCGACTTTTTCCCTGCAGCGGACCCTTGCGCGGTTATCAAGGTGTTGATCATTGGGGTTCTTTTCCGCTTGCCCTTTATCTTTCTTTTCCAAGTTTTCGTACTCATGTTCGCGCTGCGTCCCCGAGTTGGAAGTTGGAGCCGCGCTGATGATTCTGTTACTAGTTTTTAACGATGAGAAGTAGTAGTAACTTTTGCGTAAAATCATGGAACTGATGATCTAGGTGCAGTTGTGTGGAAAATATACTTGAAATGATGCTGGTGTTCGGCGTGTTCCCTTTCTAAAACCTAGCAAAGAAATGTATTTTGTAGGTTCTAGAAACATCAGATAAAAACCAAGCACATGCATATTGAATTCAGTTTCACCCATGTCAAATTTCGTACTAGAATAATAGCACTGCATAACTATTTGCGACCTGCATGAAAGTAAGAACGTAGGGTTGTTATCCCAGGTCGTCACAAATGATCATATGTGCGTAGGTTTTCTCCGAGTTTTACGAAGTGGTTTGGTTCCTAGTTCCTACTGGTGTAGGATCTGAACTGTTGTGCCACCGGCGTTGCTCGACGGCGACGTCACGCCGACGCCCGGCCCACTAGCTTGTGACGCGGGGCCGCCCCGGCGCACGCGTACCCTGGGCACGGGCCCGCCCAGATTCGAGCTGCCCTCGAGCCGCGGACGCCGGACGGACGGGGACCCAAAAGCGCGCGCGTATTTGGCCATCCATTGCCTCCCGCTCCCGCACTCTAGCTCGCCTCGCCTCACCTTCGCTTGATGCAACGGCCACGAGATCGAATAGCTAGCGATTCGTACGTGACAGGAAACAACAGAGGCGTGCGCGTACGTACGCGCGCCTTCCCCGTGCCATGCCGCCCACTACCCCCTGCCAGGCATCTTCTGACCGCTCCGCTGGGGCGGCCCGTGGCCCCGAACGAAAGGCGTTCGACCGTAGCCAACCTTTTTGCACCGGGTGGAGGAGTAAAAGGGATGGATAGCAAAGGAGGGACTGTTGTACATTTGCTACGCCTGTCAGGGTCTTTCTTTTCATCCAGACGTTGCCTGTCCGTCTCAGTTGATCGGTTCTACTCTACTGATCGCGCCATACTTTCTCGTTAGCCATCATGGCTCTCCAGCACTCACTGATGCACCACTGGCAGCTGCTGAAACGATGCGCCCAGTTGACCATGTCTTGACCTTGAGATTAGCAACGTATGTTGTGACTTGAAATAAAAAGAGAGGAAAGCATCAGAAAATAAGCGAGGTCAATCCCTGCGGATATGGATGGGTTTGCTCCGCTCCCGAACCGGAGTGGATCCAACGAACTCTTCCAACCACAGACACCCGTCTTATACAGTATATCATATATAAACCAGCTAGCTAGCTAAGCTAGGACTAAACAGCAGCATCTCAGTGAGCTAATGAAGCGCCAAAAGCAAGCGGCTATAAAAGCCACCAAAACTGACGAAGCAGTACCAAATCTCCTCTTGGATGCATGACATAAAGCTTATATAACTTAAAACAAACGGAAGGCGGAAAGGCCAAGATCCCGCGGCGAGAGCTTACAAAAACAGCCGCGAGAACACGTCGTCGTCATGGAAGACAAAAAGAGGATATATAGGCTCCAAAATTCCAGTTCCTTCCTGCTACTCCGTGGAAGGGACAGCGTTAGTTAGGAGTAGGACGCAACTAACGCGAAGCCACCTGCGCCTTCCCCTAGCTGTAGAAAAACGATGCGCTAAAGGCTGGGAATTAGGGGCAGAATCCCAGCGGGATCAATGGCTCCTTGGACTACATGACAAGGAGATTACTGCTACCTACGTGAACTAGAAGCGTACGTACATATATACTAGTTCTATATAGTCATAGATTGAACTGTGGAAAGAGATGTGGAGTTTTTAAACAAGGTGTTAGTTAGGAGCTTTCGGAGAATCATCACTTGCTCAAGAAATCTAGCTACCGTCGTGTTCCGGACCTGGTTGCTGCGACTCTCAAGCGCCCTATCTTTGGGCTACTTATATATCTTGGTCGACAGGTACTATCCAAACCGGTCTTCTTCTCTCATGTCATCATTCGTGTTCGGTGATTCTATAAGCCAGTTCGGCAGTTTAGGGGCTTAGTTTAGTCTATCCGCCGAGCTGGGGTAGCTTTCGATGCAAGCATCTGCACCGGTGCAACGCCGATCATCGTCAGCTGGCTCTGCATCACTGCATGTATATGTTTGATATTTCATGGCTGGCCGCACCGTCTAGCTAGCTAGATGAAGCTGTTGCAGACTGCATTTTGTCAACGTGAGGACAGGTCAAATAGGCGTATATCAACTAAAGCTTGCTTGTCAGTTCAAATGATGATTTAATTGTTCCAGAAAACACAATTGGCGCAGGTGGCTCTGCCCCAGGAAGGGACATCGACCTAGTACCAATTAAGCGGCTGACTTCTGTTGTTTGCTTCATATAAAGGTGACATTGGTTTGGTTTGCCTGGATGTGCTAATTAACCAATGGATCTGCTGCACCGAATACAGCCTTGTCGTTCGTGCTCCGCACGAGATGAGGTGTTCGACTAGAAATATTTGTCTGGCTTTGAACATATTATATTATCATATTCAAATTTCTGACGTTTTTCAGCATTGTTACCTGCTTTCTAGGCAGCAGAATTGCGATCAGCTTGGCGACAATGGACGCGATGACTATGCCAGCTCAACGTTTTTCCTCGTCATAGGGCCACTGATCTCCTGGCCGCTTTGTGGCCTTTTTCCTCTTTCTATGAGGGCATGTTTGTGTTATTGCCCCAGCAATTTTATTTTTTTCCTTTTCTGCACTTAAACTTGTTGCATGGGCTAGGTCGTTGCTTTATCTATAAATCGGGGCAAAAGCCTGCTTCGAGAGATATTATCACAATAGTCGAAGCAACAATTGTTACATCGCAACTCTATCAGATGTAAGGTCAACCATTTGTTCAGTGAAAAAAAAATTCAAGAGAAAATGTGAACCTTTTTTTATGGTAGTCGCACTAACATCACTTCAGCCTCGGAGGGCGATAGCCTGATGGCCAAGAAAGGCTGGAGGCATTTTGCCCTCGGTCGTTTCATCTTGGACCACGGGATTCTCAGCTGCTTATGGCCTGGGGAAATGTGGTGCGACACTCCTATGTCTCGCTTATAGCGAGATGAAGGGAACCCTCGCGTCAAGGGCAACGTGAGATGAGCCGGCCCAGATACACTGGAGGGCGAATGTATCCAGTACACCCACAATTATGATGCTACTGGTGCACCGGATGGTGTAGAACATTTCAAAAAATCAGAAAAAATATCTAACACATTGTCACAACATCAATGTATGTTGCCACAAAATTTCGTGTCAAAATTTGAAATAGTTCTTGAGATACAAAAATGACAATTTTGACATCAATGTGATACTGGGCCAAATCTAGAGCCCAACTTACATTATGTACTATTTGGTATTGAATTTTTCATATTCGTCTTCTGAGCTATGTTTTGAATTTTGACTTGAAATTTTGTGACAACCTACATTTATGCTGTGTGAATGTGCTAATTTTTTTCTAGAATTTTTTTACATTTTAAAATGTGAAATGTGAGTTCGGTGCACTGGTAGCACTACAAGCACCGGTGCACCAAATATTCTCCCGTGCTAGAGGCCGC
Source organism: Triticum aestivum (assembly GCF_018294505.1). Taxonomy (NCBI): domain Eukaryota; kingdom Viridiplantae; phylum Streptophyta; class Magnoliopsida; order Poales; family Poaceae; genus Triticum; species Triticum aestivum. Next base: position 568,897,407 of record NC_057800.1, read on the forward strand.
AACCTCGTTTTTTTGGTATACTTTTTTTCTTTAAAAAAATTTATGGTACTCCCAAATATTTTAAATAAAACATATTACAAAAAATACTTTACCTAAAACATTTGGAGATAAATGTTAATCAATCATTTGAAAAATGTTAAATGTGTGTTGAGAAAATGTTTCGAATGTATGTGAAAGAATATACAATGTATGTGAAATAAATTGATCATGTGGTTAAAAAACCAAGCATTTAAAAAAATAAACAATTATTTTAAAAATATTAATCAAGCATTTGAAAAATCTTAAATATGTATAGAAAAACTGTTAAACTTGCATTTGTAAAAAAAATTAATTAAGCATTTGAAAAATGTCAAATGTATATAGAAAAAATGTTGACCATGTATTGAAAAATGTTAATCTTGTATTTGGAAAAAAATCAAGCATTTGAAAAATGATCAAATGTGTATAGAAAAAATGTTGACTATGTCCTAAAAAATGTTAATCCTGTATTTAAAAAAATTCAGTCAATCTTTGGGGAAATGTTATAAATGTGTATAAAAATGTTGAACGTGTATCGCAAAATGTTTAACTTGTATTTTAATAATGTTCAACATCTATTAGAAAAATGAATTACATATATACCAAAAATGTATGGTGTGTATGGAAAAAAGTAGACATAAAGACCATTTAAGTTCTCAAGCAATGTTAGTCATCTAATAAAAATGTAACCGTTTATATAAAAAATGTTTCAGATGTATACGTAAAATGTTGAATGTGTAATGGAAAAAGTTAACATGGGTTGAACCAAAAACAAACTGACGAAAAAACAACGAAAATCAAATAAAAATGAAGAAACCCCGGTGAATTAGAGAAATAAGAAGAAAGAAGAACAAAACAAAGAAAATGAAAACCCAAAGAAACCAATTCAAAAGAATGGAAACAGAGAAAACCGGGAAAGAAACAAAAAAACTGATAAAACCCAAGGGAGAAATAAAAGCGAAAAAAGAAATGAACAAAAGCAAAAAAACCTGTAAAAACCAAGAAAGAAACAAAAAAAATTGAAAAACAGTACAAACCGGTGGAAAGCAAAGTAAAAAAGAAAGATAAACAAAAAAAACCAAGCGGGGACCTGTAAACTCAATGAAGGAAAACAAAGTTGAAAACAAGTTGGCCCTTTAACTATTAAAACCTACGTCGAGACCCATAGCCTCACTATAAGTGAGATATAATATATGTGGCTGGATGGGGATATGTCTCGCTTCATGGGCGACGAATGATGCCCTCCTCGATGGAAGCCCTAAATGGCACAGCCCAACTCAGCATGCATATGTTTTTGTTCGTTTATAGCTGATCGATATGAGCAACCAATAAGTGGTGCCATGCTGTGTTGGAAATATGCCCTAAAGGCAATAATAAAATAGTTATTATTATATTTCCTTGTTCATGATAATTGTCTATTGCTCATGCTATAATCGTATTAATCGGAAACCGTAATACATGTGTGAATACATAGTGCACAACATGTCCCTAGTGAGCCTCTAGTTGACTAGCTCGTTGATCAATAGATGGTTACGATTTCCTGACCATGGACATTGGATGTCGTTGATAACGGGATCACATCATTAGGAGAATGATGTGATGGACAAGACCCAATCCTAAGCATAGCACAAGATCGTGTAGTTCATTTGCTAGAGCTTTTCTAATGTCAAGTATCATTTCCTTAGACCATGAGATTGTGCAACTCCCAGATGCCGTAGGAATGCTTTGGGTGTATCAAATGTCACAATGTAATTGTCTGGCTATAAAGATGCACTACAGGTATCTCTAAAGGTGTATGTTGGGTTGGCACGAATCGAGACTGGGATTTGTCACTCCGTGTGACGGAGAAGTATCTCGGGGCCCACTCAGTAATGCATCATCATAATGAGATCAATGTGACTAAGGAGTTAGCCACATGATCATGCGTTACGGAACGAGTAAAGAGACTTGCCGGTAACGAGATTGAACAAGGTATGGGGATACCCATGATCGAATCTTGGGCAAGTAACATACCGATGGACAAAGGGAATTGTATACGGGATCGATTGAATCCCCGACATCGTGGTTCATGCGATGAGATCAGCGTGGAACATGTGGGAGCCAATATGGGTATCTAGATCCCGCTATTGGTTATTGGCCGGAGAGGTGTCTCGGTCATGTGTGCATGGTTCCCGAGCCCGTAGGGTCTACACACTTAAGGTTCAGTGATGCTAGAGTTGTTATGAGAAATTGTATGTGGTTACCGAAGTTTGTTCAGAGTCCCGGATGAGATCCCAATAGCGGAACCCGGATGCTCATATTGGCTCCCACATATTCTACGAAGATCTTTATCGGTCAAATCGCATAACAACATATGTTGTTCCCTTTGTCATCGGTATGTTACTTGCCCGAGATTCGATCGTCGGTATCTCAATACCTAGTTCAATCTCGTTACCGGAAAGTCTCTTTACTCGTTCCGTAATACATCATCCCGCAACTAACTCATTAGTTACAATGCTTGCAAGGCTTATAGTGATGTGCATTACCGAGTGGGCCTAGAGATACCTCTCTGACAATCGGAGTGACAAATCCTAATCTCGAAATACACCAACTCAACAAGTACCTTCGGAGACACCTGTAGAGCACCTTTATAATCACCCAGTTACGTTGTGACGTTTGGTAGCACACACAGTGTTCCTCCGGTAAACGGGAGTTGCATAATCTCATAGTCATAGGAACATGTATAAGTCATGAAGAAAGCAATAGCAACATACTAAATGATCAAGTGCTAAGCTAATGGAATGGGTCAAGTCAATCACATCATTCTCCTAATGATGTGACCCCGTTAATCAAATGACAACTCATGTATATGGCTAGGAAACATAACCATCTTTGATCAACGAGCTAGTCAAGTAGAGGCATACTAGTGACACTCTGTTTGTCTATGTATTCACACATGTATCATGTTTCCGGTTAATATAATTCTAGCATGAATAATAAACATTTATCATGATATAAGGAAATAAATAATAACTTTATTATTTCCTCTAGGGCATATTTCCTTCAGTCTCCCACTTGCACTAGAGTCAATAATCTAGTTCACATCTTTATGTGATTAGTTCACATCTCCATGTGACTAATACCCAAAGGGTTTACTATAATCAATAATCTAGTTCACATCGCTATGTGATTAGTTCACATCTCCATGTGACTAATACCCAAAGGGTTTACTAGAGTCAATAATCTAGTTCACATCGATATGTGATTAACACCCAAAGAGATATCATGTTTTGCTTGTGAGAGAAGTTTAGTCTAAGGGTCTGCAACATTCAGATCCATATGTATTTCACAAATTTCTATGTCTACAATGCTCTGCACGGAGCTACTCTAGCTAATTGCTCCCACTTTCAATATGTATCTAGATTGAGACTTAGAGTCATCTAGATCGATGTAAAAAGCTTGCATCGACGTAACTCTTTACGACGAACTCTTTTATCACCTCCATAATCGAGAAATATTTCCTTATTCCACTAAGGATATTTTTTACCGTTGTCCAGTGATCCACTCCTGGATCACTATTGTACCCTCTTGCCAAACTTATGGTGAGGTACACAATAGGTCTGGTACACAGCATGGCATACTTTATAGAACCTATGACTGAGGCATAGGGAATGACTTTTCATTCTCTTTCTATTTTCTGCCGTGGTCGGGTTTTGAGTCTTTACTCAACTTCACACCTTGCAACACAGGCAAGAACTCCTTCTTTTACTTTTCCATTTTAAACTGCTTCAAAATCTTGTCAAGGTATGTACTCATTGAAAATATATTGAGCATTTTGATCTATCTCTATAGATCTTGATGCTCAATATGTAAGTAGCTTCATCGAGGTCTTTCTTTGAAAAACTCCTTTCAAACACTCCTTTATGCTTTCCAGAAAATTCTACATTATTTCTAATCAACAATATGCCATTCACATGTACTTATTAGAAATGTTGTAGTGCTCCCATTCACTTTCTTGTAAATACAGGCTTCACCGCAAGTCTGTATAAAACCATATGCTTTGATCACTTTATAAAAACATATATTCCAACTCCGCGATGCTTGCACCAGTCCATAGATGGATCGCTGGAGCTTGCTCACTTTGTTAGCACCTTTAGGATCGACAAAACTTCTGGTTGCATCATATACAACTCTTCTTTAAGAAATCCATGAAGGAATACAGTTTTGACATCCACTTGCCAGATTTCATAAAATGCGGCAACTACTAACATGATTCCAACAGACTTTTTAAGCATCGATACGAGTGAGAAAATCTCATCGTAGTCAACACCTTGAACTTGTTGGAAACATTTTGCGACAATTTGAGCTTTGTAGATAGTAATGCTACTATCAGCGCCCGTCTTCCTCTTGAAGACCCATATATTCTTAATGACTCACCGATCATCGGGCAAGTCAAGCAAAGTCCATACTTTGTTCTCATACATGGATCCCATCTCAGATTTCATGGCCTCAAGCCATTTCACGGAATCTGGGCTCATCATCGCTTCCTCATAGTTCGTAGGTTCATCATGGTCTAGTAACATGACTTCCAGAAATGATTACCGTACCACTCTGGTGTGGACCATACTTTGGTTGTCCTACGAAATTCGGTAGTAACTTGATCTGAAGTTTCATGATCATCATCATTAGCTTCCTCACTAATTGGTGTAGGAGTCACAGGAACAGATTTCTGTGATGAACTACTTTCCAATAAGGGAGCAGGTACAGTTACCTCATCAAGTTCTACTTTCCTCCCACTCACTTCTTTCGAGAGAAACTCCTTCTCTAGAAAGGATCCATTCTTAGCAACGAATGTCTTGCCTTCGGATCTGTGATAGAAGGTGTACCCAACTGTCTCCTTTGGGTATCCTATGAAGACATATTTCTCCAATTTGGGTTTGAGCTTATCAAGATGAGACTTTTTCACATAAGCATCATAACCCCAAACTTTAAAAAACGACAACTTTGGTTTCTTGCCAAACCACAGTTCATATGGCGTCATCTCAACGGATTTAGATGGTGCCCTATTTAACGTGAATGCAGCTATCTCTAATGCATAACCCCAAATCAATAGTGGTAAATCGGTAAGAGACATCATAAATTGCACTATATCCAATAAAGTACGGTTATGATGTTCGGACACACTATTATGATGTGGTGTTCCAGGTGGCATGAATTTTGTGAAACTATTCCACATTGTTTTAGTTGAATACCAAACTCATAACTCAAATATTCGCCTCCGCGATTAGATCGTAGAAACTTTATTTTCTTGTCACGGTGATTTTCCACTTCACTCTGAAATTCTTTGAACTTTTCAAATGTTTCAGACTTATGTTTCATCAAGTAGATATACCCATATCTGCTCAAATCATCTGTGAAGGTCATAAAATAACAATACACGCCACGAGCCTCAACACTTATCGAATTGCATACATCAGTATGTATTATTTTCCAATAAGTCAGTTGCTTGCTCCATTGTTCCGGAGAACGTAGTCTTAGTCATCTTGCCTATGAGGCATGGTTCACAAGCATCAACTGATTCATAATCAAGTGATTCCAAAAGCCCGTCAACATGGATTTTCTTCATGCGCTTTACACCAATATGACCTAAACGGCAGTGGCACAAATAAGTTGCACTATCATTATTAACTTTGCGTCTTTTGGCTTCAATATTATGAATATATGTATCACTACGAACGAGATTCAATAAATCATTCACCTTGGGTGTATGACCATTGAAGGTTTTATTCATGTAAATAGAACAACAATTATTCTCTGACTTTAAATGAATAACCGTATTGCAATATGATCAAATCATATTCATGCTTAACGCAAACACCAAATAACATTTATTTAGGTTCAACACTAATCCCGAAAGTATAGGGAGTGTGCGATGATGATCATATCAATCTTGGAACCACTTCCTACACACATCATCACTTCACCTTTAACTAGTCTCTATTCATTCTGCAACTCATGTTTCGAGTTACTAATCTTTAGCAACTGAACTAGTATCAAATACTAAGGGATTGCTATAAACACTAGTAAAGTACACATCAATAACATGTATATCAAATATACATTTGTTCACTTTGCCATCCTTCTTATCCGTCAAATACTTGGGGCAGTTCTGCTTCTAGTGACCAGTCCCTTTGCAGTAGAAGCACTTAGTCTCAGGCTTAGGTCTAGACTTGGGCTTCTTCACTTGAGCATCAACTTGCTTGTTGTTGTTCTTGAAGATACCCTTCTTCCCTTTGCCCTTTTCTTGAAACTAGTGGTCTTGTCAACCATCAACACTTGATGTTGTTCTTGATTTCTACCTTTGTCGATTTCAGCATCACGAAGAGCTTGGGAATCGTTTCCGTTATCCCTTGCATATTATAGTTCATCACGAAGTTCTAGTAACTTGGTGATAGTGACTAGAGAACTCTGTCAATCACTATCTTATCTGGAAGATTAACTCCCACTTGATTCAAGTGATTGTAGTACTCAGACATTCTGAGCACATGCTCACTAGCTGAGCTATTCTCCTCCATCTTGTAGGCAAAGTTCTTGTCAGAGGTCTCATACCTCTCAACACGGGCATGAGTATGAAATACCAATTTCAACTCTTAGAACATCTTATATGTTCCGTGGCGTTCAAAACATTTTTGAAGTCCTGGTTCTAAGCCATAAATCATGGTGCACTAAACTAACAAGTAGTCATCATACCGAGCTTTCCCAAACGTTCATAACGTCTGCATCTGCTCCTGCAATAGGTCTGTCACCTAGCAGTGCATCAAGGACATAATTCTTCTGTGCAGCAACGAGGATAATCCTCAGAACACGGATCCAATCCGCATCATTGCTACTATCATCTTTCAATATAGTTTTCTCTAGGTACATATCATAAATAAAAGGGGGAAGTTATACGCGAGCAATTGATCTACAACATAGATATGCAAATACTATCAAGACTAAGTTCATGGTAAATTTAAGTTCAATTAATCACATTACTTAAGAACTCCCACTTAGATAGATATCCCTCTTATCATCTAAGTGATCACTTGATCCATATCAACTAAACCATAACCGATCATCACGTGAGATGGAGTAGTTTTCAATGGTGAACATCTCTATGTTGATCATATCTACTATATGATTCACGCTCGACCTTTCGGTCTCAGTGTTCCGGAAATATGCCCTAGAGGCAATAATAAAGTTATTATTTATTTCCTTATATCATGATAAATGTTTATTATTCATGCTAGAATTGTATTAACCGGAAACATAATACATGTGTGAATACATAAACAAACAGAGTGTCACTAGTATGCCTCTACTAGACTAGCTCGTTAATCAAAGATGGTTATGTTTCCTAACCATGGACAAAGAGTTGTTATTTGATTAACGGGATCACATCATTAGGTGAATGATCTGATTGACATGACCCATTCCATTAGCTTAGCACCCAATCGTTTAGTATGTTGCTATTGCTTTCTTCATGACTTATACATGTTCCTATGACTATGAGATTATGCAACTCCCGTTTACCGGAGGAACACTTTGTGTGCTACCAAACGTCACAACGTAACTGGGTGATTATAAAGGTGCTCTACAGGTGTCTCCAAAGGTACATGTTGGGTTGGCGTATTTCGAGATTAGGATTTGTCACTCCGATTGTCGGAGAGGTATCTCTGGGCCCTCTCGGTAATGCACATCACATAAGCCTTGCAAGCATTGCAACTAATGAGTTAGTTGTGAGATGATGTATTACGGAACGAGTAAAGAGACTTGCCGGTAACGAGATTGAACTAGGTATTGAGATACCGACGATCGAATCTCGGGCAAGTAACATACCGATGACAAAGGGAACAACGTATGTTGTTATGCGGTCTGACCGATAAAAGATCTTCGTAGAATATGTAGGAACCAATATGAGCATCCAGGTTCCGCTATTGGTTATTGACCGGAGACATGTCTCGGTCATGTCTACATTGTTCTCGAACCCGTAGGGTCCGCACGCTTAAGGTTTCGATGACAGTTATATTATGAGTTTATGCATTTTGATGTACCGAAGTTTGTTCGGAGTCCCGGATGTGATCACGGACATGACGAGGAGTCTCGAAATGGTCGAGACATAAAGATTGATATATTGGAAGCCTATATTTGGATATCGGAAGTGTTCCGGGTGAAATCGGGATTTTACCGGAGTACCGGGAGGTTACCGGAACCCCCCGGGAGGTATATGGGCCTTAGCGGGCCTTAGTGGAAGAGAGGAGAGGTGGCCAGGGCTGGGCCGTGCGCCCCTCCCCCCTAGTCCGAATAGGACAAGGAGAAGGGGCCGGCGCCCCCCTTCCTTCTCTCTCTCCTCTTTCCCCCCTCCCGAATCCTATTCCAACTAGGAAAGGGGGGAATCCTACTCCCGGAGGGAGTAGGACTCCTCCTGGCGCGCCCTCTCCTGGCCGGCCGCACCCCCCCCCCTTGATCCTTCATATACGGAGGCAGGGAGCACCCCTAGAGACACAAGTTGATCCACGTGATCATATTCTTAGCCGTGTGCGGTGCCCCTTCCACCATAGTCCTCGATAATATTGTAGCGGTGCTTAGGCGAAGCCCTGCGACGGTAGTACATCAAGATCATCACCACGCCGCCGTGCTGACGGAACTCTTCCCCGACACTTTGCTGGATCGGAGTCCGGGGATCGTCATCGAGCTGAACGTGTGCTAGAACTCGGAGGTGCCGTAGTTTCGGTGCTTGATCGGTCGGGCCGTGAAGACGTACGACTACATCAACCACGTTGTGCTAACGCTTCCGTTGTCGATCTACAAGGGTACGTAGATCACACTCTCCCCTCTCGTTGCTATGCATCACCATGATCTTGCGTGTGCGTAGGAAAACTGTTGAAATTACTACGTAACCCAACAGTGGTATCAGAGCCTAGGTTTTATGTGTTGATGTTATTTGCATGAGTAGAACACAAGTGAGTTGTGGGCGATATAAGTCATACTGCTTACCAGCATGTCATACTTTGGTTCGGCGGTATTGTTGGACGAAGCGGCCCGGACCGACATTACGCGTACGCTTACGCGAGACCGGTTCTCCCGACGTGCTTTGCACAAAGGTGGCTAGCGGGTGACAGTTTCTCCAACTTTAGTTGAACCGAGTGTGGCTACGCCCGTCCTTGCGAAGGTTAAAACAGCACCAACTTGACAAACTATCATTGTGGTTTTGATGCGTAGGTAAGATTGGTTCTTGCTTAAGCCCGTAGCAGCCACGTAAAACTTGCAACAACAAAGTAGAGGACGTCTAACTTGTTTTTGCAGGGCATGTTGTGATGTGATATGGTCAAGACATGATGCTAAATTTTATTGTATGAGATGATCATGTTTTGTAACCGAGTTATCGGCAACTGGCAGGAGCCATATGGTTGTCGCTTTATTGTATGCAATGCAATCGCGCTGTAATGCTTTACTTTATCACTAAGCGGTAGCGATAGTCGTGGAAGCATAAGATTGGCGAGACGACAACGATGCTACGATGGAGATCAAGGTGTCGCGCCGGTGACGATGGTGATCATGACGGTGCTTCGAAGATGGAGATCACAAGCACAAGATGATGATGGCCATATCATATCACTTATATTGATTGCATGTGATGTTTATCTTTTATGCATCTTATCTTGCTTTGATTGACGGTAGCATTATAAGATGATCTCTCACTAATTATCAAGAAGTGTTCTCCCTGAGTATGCACCGTTGCGAAAGTTCTTCGTGCTGAGACACCACGTGATGATCGGGTGTGATAGGCTCTACGTTCAAATACAACGGGTGCAAAACAGTTGCACACGCGGAATACTCAGGTTATACTTGACGAGCCAAGCATATACAGATATGGCCTCGGAACACGGAGACCGAAAGGTCGAGCGTGAATCATATAGTAGATATGATCAACATAGTGATGTTCACCAATGAAGCTACTCCATCTCACGTGATGATCGGACATGGTTTAGTTGATTTGGATCACGTAATCACTTAGAGGATTAGAGGGATGTCTATCTAAGTGGGAGTTCTTTAAGTAATATGATTAATTGAACCTAAATTTATCATGAACTTAGTACCTGATAGTATCTTGCTTATTCATGTTTGATTGTAGATAGATGGCCCGTGCTGTTGTTCCGTTGAATTTTAATGCGTTCCTTGAGAAAGCAAAGTTGAAAGATGATGGTAGCAATTACACGGACTGGGTCCGTAACTTGAGGATTATCCTCATTGCTGCACAGAAGAATTACGTCCTGGAAGCACCGCTGGGTGCCAGGCCTGCTGCTGGAGCAACACCAGATGTTATGAACGTCTGGCAGAGCAAAGCTGATGACTACTCGATAGTTCAGTGTGCCATGCTTTACGGCTTAGAATCGGGACTTCAACGACGTTTTGAACGTCATGGAGCATATGAGATGTTCCAGGAGTTGAAGTTAATATTTCAAGCAAATGCCCGGATTGAGAGATATGAAGTCTCCAATAAATTCTATAGCTGCAAGATGGAGGAGAACAGTTCTGTCAGTGAGCATATACTCAAAATGTCTGGGTATAATAATCACTTGATTCAATTGGGAGTTAATCTTCCAGATGATTGCGTCATTGACAGAATTCTCCAATCACTGCCACCAAGCTACAAGAGCTTCGTGATGAACTATAATATGCAAGGGATGAATAAGACTATTCCCGAGCTCTTCGCAATGCTGAAAGCTGCGGAGGTAGAAATCAAGAAGGAGCATCAAGTGTTGATGGTCAACAAGACCACTAGTTTCAAGAAAAAGGGCAAAGGGAAGAAGAAGGGGAACTTCAAAAAGAACAGCAAGCAAGTTGCTGCTCAAGAGAAAAAACCCAAACCTGGACCTAAGCCTGAAACTGAGTGCTTCTACTGCAAGCAGACTGGTCACTGGAAGCGGAACTGCCTCAAGTATTTGGCGGATAAGAAGGATGGCAAGGTGAACAAAGGTATATGTGATATACATGTTATTGATGTGTACCTTACTAATGCTCGCAGTAGCACCTGGGTATTTGATACTGGTTCTGTTGCTAATATTTGCAACTCGAAACAGGGACTACGGATTAAGCGAAGATTGGCTAAGGACGAGGTGACGATGCGCGTGGGAAATGGTTCCAAAGTCGATGTGATCGCAGTCGGCACGCTACCTCTACATCTACCTTCGGGATTAATATTAGACCTAAATAATTGTTATTTGGTGCCAGCGTTAAGCATGAACATTATATCTGGATCTTGTTTGATGCGAGACGGTTATTCATTTAAATCAGAGAATAATGGTTGTTCTATTTACATGAGTAATATCTTTTATGGTCATGCACCCTTAAAGAGTGGTCTATTCTTATTAAATCTCGATAGTAGTGACACACATATTCATAGTGTTGAAACCAAAAGATGCAGAGTTGATAATGATAGTGCAACTTATTTGTGGCACTGCCGTTTAGGTCATATCGGTATAAAGCGCATGAAGAAACTCCATACTGATGGGCTTTTGGAACCACTTGATTATGAATCACTTGGTACTTGCGAACCGTGCCTTATGGGTAAGATGACAAAAACACCGTTCTCCGGTACTATGGAGAGAGCAACAGATTTGTTAGAAATCATACATACAGATGTATGTGGTCCGATGAATGTTGAGGCTCGTGGCGGATATCGTTATTTTCTCACCTTCACAGATGACTTAAGCAGATATGGGTATATCTACTTAATGAAACACAAGTCTGAAACGTTTGAAAGGTTCAAAGAATTTCAGAGTGAAGTTGAAAATCATCGTAACAAGAAAATAAAATTCCTACGATCTGATCGTGGAGGAGAATATTTGAGTTACGAGTTTGGTGTACATTTGAAACAATGTGGAATAGTTTCGCAACTCACGCCACCCGGAACACCACAGCGTAATGGTGTGTCCGAACGTCGTAATCGTACTTTACTAGATATGGTACGATCTATGATGTCTCTTACTGATTTACCGCTATCATTTTGGGGATACGCTCTAGAGACGGCCGCATTCACGTTAAATAGGGCACCATCAAAATCCGTTGAGACGACGCCTTATGAACTGTGGTTTGGCAAGAAACCAAAGTTGTCGTTTCTGAAAGTTTGGGGCTGCGATGCTTATGTGAAAAAGCTTCAACCTGATAAGCTCGAACCCAAATCGGAAAAATGTGTCTTCATAGGATATCCAAAGGAAACTATTGGATACACCTTCTATCACAGATCCGAAGGCAAGACTTTTGTTGCTAAATTCGGAAACTTTCTGGAGAAGGAGTTTCTCTCGAAAGAAGTGAGTGGGAGGAAAGTAGAACTTGACGAGGTAACTGTACCTACTCCCTTATTGGAAAGTAGTACATCACAGAAACCTGTTTCTGTGACACCTACACCAATTAGTGAGGAAGCTAATGATGATGATCATGAAACTTCAGAACAAGATACTACTGAACCTCGTAGATCAACCAGAGTAAGATCCGCACCAGAGTGGTACGGTAACCCTGTTCTGGAAGTCATGCTACTAGATCATGATGAACCTACGAACTATGAAGAAGCGATGGTGAGCCCAGATTCCGCAAAATGGCTTGAAGCCATGAAATCTGAGATGGGATCCATGTATGAGAACAAAGTATGGACTTTGGTTGACTTGCCCAATGATCGGCAAGCAATTGAGAATAAATGGATCTTCAAGAAGAAGACGGACGCTGACGGTAATATTACTGTCTACAAAGCTCGACTTGTCGCAAAAGGTTTTCGGCAAGTTCAAGGGATTGACTACGATGAGACCTTCTCACCCGTAGCGAAGCTTAAGTCTGTCCGAATCATGTTAGCAATTGCCGCATTTTATGATTATGAAATTTGGCAGATGGATGTCAAAACTGCATTCCTGAATGGATTTCTGGAAGAAGAGTTGTATATGATGCAACCAGAAGGTTTTGTCGATCCAAAGGGAGCTAACAAAGTGTGCAAGCTCCAGCGATCCATTTATGGACTGGTGCAAGCCTCTCGGAGTTGGAATAAACGCTTTGATAGTGTGATCAAAGCATTTGGTTTTGTACAGACTTTTGGAGAAGCCTGTATTTACAAGAAAGTGAGTGGGAGCTCTGTAGCATTTCTGATATTATATGTGGATGACATATTACTAATTGGAAATGATATAGAATTTCTGGATAGCATAAAGGGATACTTGAATAAGAGTTTTTCAATGAAAGACCTCGGTGAAGCTGCTTACATATTAGGCATTAAGATCTATAGAGATAGATCAAGACGCTTAATTGGACTTTCACAAAGCACATACCTAGACAAAGTTTTGAAGAAGTTCAAAATGGATCAAGCAAAGAAAGGGTTCTTGCCTGTGTTACAAGGTATGAAGTTGAGTCAGACTCAATGCCCGACCACTGCAGAAGATAGAGAGAAAATGAAAGATGTTCCCTATGCTTCAGCCATAGGCTCTATCATGTATGCAATGTTGTGTACCAGACCTGATGTGTGCCTTGCTATAAGTCTAGCAGGGAGGTACCAAAGTAATCCAGGAGTGGATCACTGGACAGCGGTCAAGAACATCCTGAAATACCTGAAAAGGACTAAGGATATGTTTCTCGTTTATGGAGGTGACAAAGAGCTAATCGTAAGTGGTTACGTCGATGCGAGCTTTGACACTGATCCGGACGATTCTAAATCGCAAACCGGATACGTATTTACATTAAACGGTGGAGCTATCAGTTGGTGCAGTTCTAACCAAAGCGTCATGGCGGGATCTACGTGTGAAGCGGAATACATAGCTGCTTCAGAAGCAGCAAATGAAGGAGCCTGGATGAAGGAGTTCATATCCGATCTAGGTGTCATACCTAGTGCATCGGGTCCAATGAAAATCTTTTGTGACAATACTGGTGCAATTGCCTTGGCAAAGGAATCCAGATTTCACAAGAGAACCAAGCACATCAAGAGACGCTTCAATTCCATCCGGGATCTAGTCCAGGTGGGAGACATAGAGATTTGGAAGATACATACGGATCTGAATGTAGCAGATCCGTTGACTAAGCCTCTTCCACGAGCAAAACATGATCAGCACCAAGGCTCCATGGGTGTTAGAATCATTACTGTATAATCTAGATTATTGACTCTAGTGCAAGTGGGAGACTGAAGGAAATATGCCCTAGAGGCAATAATAAAGTTATTATTTATTTCCTTATATCATGATAAATGTTTATTATTCATGCTAGAATTGTATTAACCGGAAACATAATACATGTGTGAATACATAGACAAACAGAGTGTCACTAGTATGCCTCTACTAGACTAGCTCGTTAATCAAAGATGGTTATGTTTCCTAACCATGGACAAAGAGTTGTTATTTGATTAACGGGATCACATCATTAGGTGAATGATCTGATTGACATGACCCATTCCATTAGCTTAGCACCCGATCGTTTAGTATGTTGCTATTGCTTTCTTCATGACTTATACATGTTCCTATGACTATGAGATTATGCAACTCCCGTTTACCGGAGGAACACTTTGTGTGCTACCAAACGTCACAACGTAACTGGGTGATTATAAAGGTGCTCTACAGGTGTCTCCAAAGGTACATGTTGGGTTGGCGTATTTCGAGATTAGGATTTGTCACTCCGATTGTCGGAGAGGTATCTCTAGGCCCTCTCGGTAATGCACATCACATAAGCCTTGCAAGCATTGCAACTAATGAGTTAGTTGTGAGATGATGTATTACGGAACGAGTAAAGAGACTTGCCGGTAACGAGATTGAACTAGGTATTGAGATACCGACGATCGAATCTCGGGCAAGTAACATACCGATGACAAAGGGAACAACGTATGTTGTTATGCGGTCTGACCGATAAAAGATCTTCGTAGAATATGTAGGAACCAATATGAGCATCCAGGTTCCGCTATTGGTTATTGACCGGAGACATGTCTCGGTCATGTCTACATTGTTCTCGAACCCGTAGGGTCCGCACGCTTAAGGTTTCGATGACAGTTATATTATGAGTTTATGCATTCTGATGTACCGAAGTTTGTTCGGTGTCCCGGATGTGATCACGGACATGACGAGGAGTCTCGAAATGGTCGAGACATAAAGATTGATATATTGGAAGCCTATATTTGGATATCGGAAGTGTTCCGGGTGAAATCGGGATTTTACCGGAGTACCGGGAGGTTACCGGAACCCCCCGGGAGGTATATGGGCCTTAGTGGGCCTTAGTGGAAGAGAGGAGAGGTGGCCAGGGCTGGGCCTTGCGCCCCTCCCCCCTAGTCCGAATAGGGAAAGGAGAGGGGGCCGGCGCCCCCTTCCTTCTCTCTCTCCTCTTTCCCCCCTCCCGAATCCTATTCCAACTAGGAAAGGGGGGGATCCTACTCCCGGAGGGAGTAGGACTCCTCCTGGCGCGCCCTCTCCTGGCCGGCCGCACCCCCCCTTGATCCTTTATATACGGAGGTAGAGAGCACCCCTAGAGACACAAGTTGATCCACGTGATCATATTCTTAGCCGTGTGCGGTGCCCCCTTCCACCATAGTCCTCGATAATATTGTAGCGGTGCTTAGGCGAAGCCCTACGACGGTAGTACATCAAGATCGTCACCATGCCGTCGTGCTGACGGAACTCTTCCCCGACACTTTGCTGGATCGGAGTCCGGGGATCGTCATCGAGCTGAACATGTGCTAGAACTCGGAGGTGCCATAGTTTCGGTGCTTGATCGGTCGGGCCATGAAGACGTACCACTACATCAACCATGTTGTGCTAACGCTTCCGTTGTCGATCTACAAGGGTACGTAGATCACACTCTCCCCTCTTGTTGCTATGCATCACCATGATCTTGCGTGTGCGTAGGAAATTTTTTGAAATTACTACGTAACCCAACAATCTGCATATGCTAGGCTCGTCAAGTTTAACCCGAGTATTCTGTGTGTGCAAAACTGTCTTACACCCGTTGTAGATGAACGTTGAGCTTATCACACCCGATCATCACGTGGTGTCTCGGCACGATGAACTTTGGCAACGGTGCATACTCAGGGAGAACACTTTTACCTTGAAATTTAGTGAGAGATCATCTTATAATGCTACCGTCAAACAAAGCAAAATAAGATACATAAAGGATAAACATCACATGCAATCAAAATATGTGACATGATATGGCCATGATCATCTTGCGCCTTTGATCTCCATCTCCAAAGTACCGTTATGATCTCTGTCGTCACAGGCATGACACCATGATCTCCATCATCTTGATCTCTATCAATGTGTCGTCACATGATCGTCTTGCCAACTATTGCTTTTGCAACTATTGCTATCGCATAGCGATAAAGTAAAGCAATATACATGGCACTTGCATCTTATGCAATAAAGAGACAACCATTAGGCTTTTTCCAGTTGCCGATAACTTCAACAAAACATGATCATCTCATACAACAATTTATACCTCATCACGTTTTGACCATATCACATCACAACATGCCCTGCAAAAACAAGTTAGACGTCCTCTACTTTGTTGTTGCAAGTTTTACATGGCTGCTACGGGCTGAGCAAGAACCGTTCTTACCTACGCATCAAAACCACAATGATAGTTCGTCAAGTTAGTGATGTTTTAACCTTCATAAGGACCGGGCATAGCCACACTCGGTTCAACTAAAGTTGGAGAAACTGACATCCGCTAGCCACCTGTGTGCAAAGCACGTCGGTAGAACCAGTCTCGTGTAAGCGTACGCGTAATGTCGGTCTGGGCCGCTTCATCCAACAATACTGCCGAAGCAAAGAATGACATGCTGGTAAGAAGTATGACTCATAGCGCCCACAACTCGCTTGTGTTCTACTCGTGCATATAACATCTACGCATAAACCTGGCTCGGATGCCACTGTTGGGGAACGTAGTAATTTCAAAAAATTTGATACGCACACAAAGGATCATGGTGATGCATAGCAACGAGAGGGAGAGTGTGTCCACGTACCCTCGTAGACCGAACGCGGAAGCGTTAGCACAACGCGGTTGATGTAGTCGTACGTCTTCACGATCCGACCGATCCAAGTACCGAACACACGACACCTCCGAGTTCTGCACACATTCAACTCGATGACATCCCACGAGCTCCGATCCAGCAAACCTTCACAGGAGAGTTTCGTTAGCACGACAGCGTGGTGACGGTGATGATGATGCTACCGACGCAGGGCTTCGCCTAAACACCGCTACGATATGATCGACGTGGATTATGGTGGAGTGGGGCGCCGCACACGGCTAAGGGATCAATGATCAATTGTTGTGTCTATGCGGTGCCCCTGCCCCCGAATATAAAGGAGCAAGGGGAGGAGGCGGCCGTCCAGGGAGAGGCGCACCAAGAGGGGGAGTCCTACTCCCACTAGGAGTACGACTCCTCCTTTTCCTAGTAGGAGTAGGAAAGGGGGAGGAAAGGGAGAGGAGGAGAAGGAAAGAGGGGGCCAGCCCCCCTTGCCCTAAACCAATTCGGTTTGGGTCTTGGGGGGGCGCCCCACACTCCCCTTGCTGCCCTCTATTTCCACTAAGGCCCACGTAGGCCCATTAAGTCCCCCGGGGGGTTCCGGTAACCCCCCGGTACTCCGGTATATGTCCGAAACCTTCCGGAACCTTTCCGGTGTCCGAACATAGTTGTCCAATATATCGATCTTTACGTCTCGACCATTTCGAGACTCCTCGTCATGTCCGTGATCATATCCGGGACTCCGAACTACCTTTGGTACATCAAAACACAAAAACTCATAATACCGATCGTCACCGAACTTTAAGCGTTCGGACCCTACGGGCTCGAGAACTATGTAGACATGACTGAGACACGTCTCCGGTCAATAACCAATAGCGGAACCTGGATGCTCATATTGGCTCCCACATATTCTACGAAGATCTTTATCGGTCAAATCGCATAACAACGTGCGTTGTTCCCTTTGTCATCGGTATGTTACTTGCCCGAGATTCGATCGTCGGTATCTCAATACCTGGTTCAATCTCGTTACCAACAAGTCTCTTTACTCATTCCGTAATACATCATCCCGCAACTAACTCATTAGTTACAATGCTTTCAAGGCTTATAGTGATGTGCATTACCGAGTGGGCCCAGAGATACCTCTCCGACAATCGGAGTGACAAATCCTAATCTCAAAATACGCCAACTCAACAAGTACCTTCGGAGACACCTGTAGAGCACCTTTATAATCACTCAGTTACTTTGTGACATTTGGTAGCACACAAAGTGTTCCTCCGGTAAACGGGAGTTGCATAATCTCATAGTCATAGGAACATGTATAAGTCATGAAGAAAGCAATAACAACATACTAAACGATCAAGTGCTAAGCTAACGGAATGGGTCAAGTCAATCACATCATTCTCCTAATGATGTGATCATGTTAATCAAATGACAACTCATGTCTATGTCTAGGAAACATAACCATCTTTGATCAATGAGCTAGTCAAGTAGAGGCATACTAGTGACACTCTGTTGGTCTATGTATTCACACATGTATCATGTTTCCGGTTAATACAATTCTAGCATGAATAATAAACATTTATCATGATATAAGGAAATAAATAATAACTTTATTATTGCCTCCAGGGCCTATTTCCTTCAGGGCCACCTGCCCCGGAGGGCTTAGTGGGCTGAACATGGGTGGGAACCAGCCCCCTAGTGGGCTGGTGCGCCCCCCCCCCCAAGGGCCCAAGGCGCCTAGGGTTGAAAACCCTAAGGGGTGGGGGCACCTCCCACATGCTTGGGGGGCAAGTCTCCCCGTTGGCCGCCGCCCCCCTCTAGATGCATCTAGGGGGGCCATCCCCCTCCCCCTTCACCCTATAAATAGTAGGGGTGGGAGCGCAGCCGCACCCTTCCCCTGGCGCAGCCCTTCCACCCCCCAACTCATCTTCCTTCTCCGTAGTGCTTAGCGAAGCCCTACCGGAAAACCGCAAGCTCCACCACCACGTCGTCGTGCTGCCAGAGCTCTCCCTCAACTTCTCCTCTCCCCTTGCTGGATCAAGAAGGAGGAGACTTCCCCGGGCTATACGTGTGTTGAACACGGAGGCGCCATCCATTCGGCGCTTGGATCGGATCTTCTGTGATTTGAATCACCGCGAGTACGTCCATCAACCGCGTTCTTGTAACGCTTCCGCTTAGCGATCTTGAAGGGTATGAAGATGCACTCCCTCTCTCTCGTTGCTTGCATCTCCTAGATTGATCTTGGTGACACGTAGGAAACTTTTTGAATTATTACTACGTTACCCGACAGTGGCATCATGAGCTAGGTCCATGCATAGATTCTATGCACGAGTAGAACACAAAGTAGTTGTAGGCGATGATTTGGTCAATTTGCTTACCATTATTAGTCTTATATTGATTCGGCGGCATTGTGGGATGAAGCAGCCCGGACCGACCTTACACGTATGCTTACGTGAGACTGGTTCCACCGGCTGACATGCACTTGATGCATAAGGTGGCTAGCGGGTGTCTATCTCTCCCACTTTAGTCGGATCGGATTCATGAAGAGGGTCCTTATGAAGGGTAAATAGTAATTGGCATATCACTGTTGTGGCTTTTGCGTAGGTAAGAAACGTTCTTGCTAGAAACCCATAGCGGCCACGTAAAACATGCAACAACAATTAGATGACGTCTAACTTGTTTTTGCAGGGTATGCTATGTGATGTGAGATGGCCAAAAGGATGTGATGAATTATATATGTGATGTATGAGATTGATCATGTTCTTGTAATAGGAATCACGACTTGCATGTTGATGAGTATGACAACCGGCAGGAGCCATAAGAGTTGTCTTAATTTATTGTATGACATGTGAGTCAATATAAACGCCATGTAATTACTTTGCTTTATTGCTAACCGTTAGCCATAGTAGTAGAAGTAATAGTTGGCAAGACAACTTCATGAAGACACGATGATGGAGATCATGATGTCATGCCGATGACGATGGTGATCATGCCGCGCCCCGAAGATGGAGATCAAAGGCACAAGATGATATTGGCCATATCGTGTCACTTTATGATTTGCATGTGATGTTTCTCATGTTTACATCTTATTTGCTCAGAACGACGGTAGCGTAAATAAGATGATCCCTCACTAAAATTCCAAAAAATGTGTTTCCCCCTAACTGTGCACCATTGTGAAGGTTCGTTGTTTTGAAGCACCACATGATGATCGGGTGTGATAGATTCTAACGTTCGCATACAACGCGTGTAGGCCAGATTTACACATAAGAAACACTTAGGTTGACTTGACGATCCTAGCATGTACAGACATGGCCTCAGAACATGAGAGATCGAAAGGGTGAACATGAGTTGTATAGTAGATACGATCAACATGGAGATGTTCACCGTTGATGACTAGTCCATCTCACGTGATGATCAGACACGGCCTAGTCGATTCGGATCATGTATCACTTAGATGACTAGAGGGATGTCTATCTGAGTGGGAGTTCATTAAATGATTTGATTAGATGAACTTAATTATTGTGAACTTAGTCTAAAATTGTCTTTACAATCTATCTTGTAGATCCAATGGCCCATGCTAATGTTGCCCTCAACTTCAACGTGTTCCTAGAGAAAACCAAGCAGAAAGATGATGGTAGCAACTATACGGACTGGGTCCGTAACTTGAGGATCATCCTCATAGCTGCCAAGAAAGCATATGTCCTTGAAGCACCACTAGGTGACACACCCATTTTCCCAGCAACTCAAGACGTTATGAACGCCTGGCAGTCGCGTAGTGATGATTACTCCCTGGTTCGATGCGGCATGCTTTACAGCTTAGAACCGGGGCTCCAAAAGCGTTTTGAGCAACACAGAGCAAATGAGATGTTCCAAGAGCTGAAATGGTTTTCCAAGCTCATGCCCAGGTCGAGAGATATGAAGTCTATGACAAGTTCTATAGTTGTAAGATGGAGGAAAACAGTTCTGTCAACGAGCATATACTCAAAATGTCTGGGTTGCACAACCGCTTGTCTCAGCTGGGAGTTAATCTTCCAGATGACTCGGTCATTGACAGGATCCTCCAGTCGCTTCCACCTAGCTACAAGAGCTTTGTGATGAACTACAATATGCAAGGGATGGAGAAGTCCATTCCTGAGTTATATTCAATGCTGAAATCAGCGGAAGTGGAGATCAAAAAGGAACATCAAGTGTTGATGGTGAATAAGACCACTAGTTTCAAGAAAGGCAAGGTTAAGAAGAACCTCAAGAAGGACGGCAAGGGAGTTGCCGCGCCCGGTAAGTCAGTTGCCGGGAAGAACCAAAGAATGGACCCAAGCCTGAGACTGAGTGCTTTTATTGCAATGGAAATGGTCACTGGAAGCGTAACCGCCCCAAGTACTTAGCGGATAAGAAGGCCGGTAACGCCAAAGGTATATATGATATACATGTTATTGATGTGTACCTTACCAGCGCTCGTAGTAGCTCCTAGGTATTTGATACCGGTGCGGTTGCTCACATTTGTAACTCAATACAGGAGCTACAGAATAAGCGGAGACTGGCAAAGGACGAGGTGACGATGCACGTCGGGAATGGTTCCGAGGTCGTTGTGACCATCGTCGGCACGCTACCTCTACATCTACCTTCGGGATTAGTTTTAAACCTCAATAATTATTATTTAGTGCCATCCTTTGAGCATGAACATTGTATCTGGATCTCGTTTAATGCGAGATGGCTACTCATTTAAATCCGAGAATAATGGTTGTTCTATTTATATGAGAGATATGTTTTATGGTCATGCCCCGCTGGTCAATGGTTTATTTTTATTGAATCTCGAACGTGATGTTACACATATTCATAGTGTGAATGCCAAAAGATATAAGGTTGACAATGATAGTCCCACATACTTGTGGAACTACCACCTTGGTCATATTGGTGGCAAACGCATGAAGAAACTTCATGCAGATGGACTTTTGGAGTCTCTTGATTATGAATCATTTGACACGTGCGAACCATGTCTCATGGGAAAAATGACCAAGACTCTGTTCTCCGAAACAATGGAGCGAGCAGCCAACTTGTTGGAAATAATACATATTGTTGTATGCGGTCCATTGAGCGTTGAGACTCGCGGTGGCTATCGTTATGTTCTCACCCTCACTGATGACTTGAGTAGATATGGGTATTTCTACTTAATGAAACACAAGTCTGGAAACCTTTGAAAACTTCAAGGAATTTTAGAACGAGGTAGAGAATCAACGTGACAGGAAAATAAAGGTCTTACGATCAGATCGTGGAGGATAATAATTGAGTCACGAGTTTGGCACGCACTTCAGGAAATGTGGAATTGTTTCACAACTCACGCTGCCTGGAACACCTCAGTGTAATGGTGTGTCTGAACATCGTAATCGCACTCTATTGGATATGGTGCGATCTATGATGTCTCTTGCTGATCTACCGCTATCATTTTGGGGTTATGCTTTAGAGACTGATGCATTCACTGGCACCGTCGAAATCCGTTGAGATGACACCGTATGCATTATGGTTTGGGAAGAAACCTAAGCTATCATTTCTGAAAGTTTGGGGATGCGTTGCTTATGTCAAGAAACTTCAACCTGAAAAGCTCGAACCCAAATCGGAAAAATGCGTCTTCATAGGATACCCTAAGGAAACTATTGGGTATACCTTCTACCTCAGATCCGAAGGCAAGATCTTTGTTGCCAAGAATGGATCCTTTCTGGAGAAAGAGTTTCTCTTAAAAGAAGTAGGAAAGTAGAGCTTGATGAGGTACCCCCTCTTGAACTGGAGAGTAGCGCAGCACAAAAGGATGTTTCTGTGGTGCCTGCACTGACTAGAGAGGAAGTTAATGATGATGATCATGAAACTTCAGATCAAGCTGCTACTGAACTTCATAGGTCCATAAGGACACGTTCCGCACTAGAGTGGTACGACAACCCTGTCCTGGAAATCATGTTGTTAGACAACGGTGAACCTTCGAACTATGAACAAGCGATGGCGGGCCCGAATTCCAACAAATAGCTTGAAGCCATGAAATCCAAGATAGGATCCATGTATGAAAACAAAGTATGGACTTTGACGGACTTACCCGATGATCGGCAAGCCATGGAGAATAACTGGATCTTTAAGAAGAACACTGACGCGGATGGTAATGTGACCGTCTATAAGGATCGGCTTGTCGCTAAGGGTTATCGACAGGTTCAAGGGGTTGACTATGATGAGACCTTCACACCCGTAGTGAAGCTTAAGTCTGTCTGAATCATGTTAGCAATTGCTGCATTCTGTGATTATGAGATCTCGCAAATGGACGTCAAAATGGCATTCCTTAACGGTTTCCTTAAGGAAGAATTGTATATGATGCACCCGGAAGGTTTTGTCGACCTAAGAATGCTGGCACCCCAACTCAGAGAAAAACCAGAACGCCCCGTATTCCTGCCCAGAGATCGAGGTGAAGTCTTCTGGAATACAACACTGCTTAGTATAGAACAAACCAGCTCTCTATTACAACACGAATATGAATACAAGGGTTCCGATATTACAATGAATAACATCGGCATGGAGACACTACGCCACCAACAGTTGCTCTATACAAGCAGCATAACAACTCGAAGCAGCGGAACAACTACTGGCAGTGGAACAACGAACGACGATGATGGACTCCAATCCGCAGGGACTCTGGCTGGAATTTTATCATAGCTCGCGAACACAGGAACAACACCGAACAAGCAAGCAATCCAGGCACGACCTGCAAACTGGCATGATACGCCAGGTCAGTACATTGAATGTATAGCAAGCTCACAATAACCAGAAGCATTCAAGACAAACAACAGCATGGCAATTACTGGTTAAGCAGGAATTATCATGAGATCATCAGGATAACATGACATGAACAACATGAACATAATATCGCTAGAACAATATGATCATGGCATGAACATATAAATCTGATGATACTAGCATGCAACATGATGACACTACATGCACCATTTATTCTGCTCGGGTTACCTCGTAACCATCACATGCATCACTTACCAACTTCGGACATTACACGATCATCTCAGGATCAAATCAAGCTTGGTATAAACAATATCATAGAAACCATCAAATGACCACAAGGAGCTTGATCTTTACCCACGATTCTCGCACAACATCACGAATATCCAACAACTCGGTATCCTCGATACCACGGTGAACATTCCGGTGATCGCAACCATGACCAACACTTGGTCTCAAACAGTGATCCTTTCGGCGATCACAACCATGACCAACACTTGGTCTCAAACAGTGATCATTCCAGCGATCACAACCAACTTATCGAACCGTGGTTGTTATTAAGCACATTATTATTATTATTATTGACTCATAGTGTGACCAACTACGAACTGGGCCCTTATCCGTGGGCGCGACTATCGATAGATTTAATATACACTATGCAGAGGTTAGTACACTGTACCCACACTACGGAACCCATGGCCTCGTACTCCCATTCGGGTGGACCAATGGCGTTCCGACAAAACCGATGTACTGCCATGACACTCTCCCGGCCACTCCGACCCACTCCCAACTGGGCTAGTCCTGGGTGGCCCCGTGTCTACCAAAGACACAACGACCACCGTTGTGGCCAAAACGTCCCTCATGGGGACCGGATCCATAACAACAACAATGGGCACACAAGGTTATGTCTGCTTACTGGGCCAGGGTACCGCACGCCCATAACCTTCCCTCATTGGAGGCACCGACGAGAGTCACGACAATAGACCCAGTTAGGACCTTCCCATAAAGGTAAGTGTGGTTGCACTGGTCAGTTCGATATGTTGGCACCATGACTCAGCCAACAGGTGTTCAAGTTCAATTTAATCCGGTTAAACTTGAATGCAATATGCTGAGCCATGATAAAATACATGATGCAATTACAATGCATGAGCATGATATCAACATCATCATGAGAGAACCACATAACTATCCACCATATCAACAATAAATCATATCCAACTAAGCATGGCATACTGACTAGCATGAACGTCATAAGTACATAACTCTCTGAAACATAGCATGACCATTAGCATCAACAATAAATATCATGCAAGAACATATCAACAATGCCGTCATGCAAGTATTTAACCAACTGGATGCAATGGAACATGCATAGCAACGGTACTCGGGACAGACGACAGCCATGCACCGAAGACCATTACCAACACCAACATGTACTACTAGCAAGCATAAGCATATGAAAAGGATACTAGCAACTAGAAGGGCATGACAACCAGGTGCATAACAACATAGCAAGAAAGTAAGCACTAATCCAGAAGCATTATCGAAACAACGATAACCATAGTTTAAATAAGCAAACATTTAACAAATATTCAATTTAAAAACCATGGCTACTGCATGACTATCATGCAAGTGGGTATTGTGGCTTGCCTGGGGTGACGGAGACTCCGGGAAGAAGTGCGGTGAAGCCGCGGAACAAAACGTCAGACGATTCTTTCTCGAAGGGGGCTGATTAGAGGCAAGGGAAAAATTGCCATTTTCATTGTGAGAACACCTAGTGCAAATGTTACCAAAAGATAGAGCTCGATGAGATGAAGAAGTGAGTGTTGGTTTCACCTCGATCGGAGTTACGGTTGAAAAGTTGTGAAGTGTTGAAGATCAGGGACCAATCTATGAATATTTCTTCACAAACAGGTCCCTGGCGAGGAAAAACAGAACACGCCTTCGTCCAGATTACGTTTTCTCTGAAGGGAAACGTATTTTCAGCCGCAATAGATTGAAAATATGCTTTCTCAAAATAAAACGTATTTCCAGAAAAGACGTCTCTACTTATCCACGTGGACCAGGGAACGAGAGGCTTATAGGTGGGGTCCAGGCGCAGGGGAGGGGCTAGGCTCGGTCGTCTCCTTCCTCCCGCTCCTGTGCTCCCGTGCGATACAGAGGAGGTGCAGGGGAGGAAGCGACGAGGGGGCCGGTCAACTCCGGCCGTCTCTGGCAGAGCCGAGGGCACCAGCGGGACCGGGGTGGTGATACGTCTCCAACGTACCTATAATTTTTTATTGCTCCATGCTATGTTATCTACTGTTTTGGGCAATATTGGGCTTTATTATCCACTTTTATATTATTTTTGGGACTAACCTATTAACCGGAGGCCCATCCAAGAATTGTTGTTTTTTCCTATTTCATTGTCTCGAAGAAAAGGAATATCAAACGGAGTCGAAACAGAACGAAATCAACTAGAGAAGTTATTTTTGGAAGGAGCTACCGGATGGACTTGGACCCCACGTCAGGAGCCAAGGGAGGTGCTCACGAGGGTGGGGGGCGCGCCCCCCTGCCTCGTGGGGCCCCCGAAGCTCCACCGACGTACTTCTTGCACCCATATATACTCACGTACCCTAAAACTTTCAGAACAGAGACTAGATTGGGAGTTCCACCGCCAGAAGCCTCCATAGCCACCGAAAACCAATCTAGACCCGTTCCGGCACCCTGCTGGAGGGGGAATCCTTCTCCGGTGGCCATCTTCATCATCCCGATGCTCTCCATGACGAGGAGGGAGTAGTTCTCCCTCGAGGCTAAGGGTTATGTACCAGTAGCTATGTGTTTGATCTCTCTCTCTCGTGTTCTTGAGGTGATACGATCTTAATGTGTCTCGAGCTTTGCTATTATATTTGGATCCTATGATATTTTCTCCCCCTCTACTCTCTTGTAATGAATTGAGTTTCCCCTGTGAAGTTATCTTATCGGATTGAGTCTTTAAAGATTTGAGAACACTTGATGTATGTCTTGCCGTGCGTATCTGTGGTGACAATGGGATACCACGTGATTCACTTGATGTATGTTTTGGTGATCAACTTGCGGGTTCCGCCCATGAACCTATGCATAGGGGTTGGCACATGTTTTCATCGTGATTCTCCGGTAGGAACTTTGGGGCACTCTTTAAGGTCCTATGTGTTGGTTGAATAGATGAATCTGAGATTGTGTGATGCATATCGTATAATCATACCCGCGGATACTTGAGGTGACATTGGAGTATCTAGGTGACATTAGGGTTTTGGTTTATTTGTGTCTTAAGGTGTTATTCTAGTACGAACTCTAGGGCTGTGACACTTATAGGAATAGCCCAACGGATTGACTGGAAAGAATAACTTTGAGGTGGTTTCGTACCCTACCATAATCTCTTCGTTTGTTCTCCGCTATTAGTGACTTTGGAGTGACTCTTTGTTGCATGTTGAGGGATAGTTATGTGATCCAATTATGTTATCATTGTTGAGGGAACTTACACTAGCGAAAGTATGAACCCTAGGCCTTGTTTCCTATCATTGCAATACCGTTTACGCTCACTTTTATCATTAGTTACCTTGATGTTTTTATAATTTCAGATTACAAATACCTTTATCTACTATCCATATACCACTTGTATCACCATCTCTTCGCCAAACTAGTGCACCTATACAATTTACCATTGTAGTGGGTGTGTTGAGGACACAAGAGACTCTTTGTTATTTGGTTGCAGGGTTGCTTGAGAGAGACCATCTTCATCCTACGCCTCCTACGGATTGATAAACCTTAGGTCATCCACTTGAGGGAAATTTTCTACTGTCCTACAAACCTCTGCATTTGGAGGCCCAACAACGTCTACAAGAAGAAGGTTGTGTAGTAGACATCAAGCTCTTTTGTGGCGCCGTTGCCGGGGAGGTTAGCGCTTGAAGGTATATATTTAGATCTTGCAATCGAGTCTTTTAGTTTCTTGTTTTATCACTAGTTTAGTGTATAAAGGAAAACTATAAAAAATGGAATCAAATTTGCCTCATGCACTTTATCTTTTTAATATCTTTTGTGAGTATGATGGAAAGGATAATTGTGCTCAAGTGCTAGAAGAAGAAATCTATAAAATGTTTGGCACTAAATATTTGAATGTTGAGCATGATTGCAATGTTGTTAGTATGAATTCCTTGAATATCCATGATACTAATGATATGCAAAGCCACAAGCTTGGGGAAGCTATGTTCGATGAAGATGATATTTTTTGTCCCCCGAGTTTTGATGAGCAAATTTATTATGATGAAAGCATGCCTCCTATCTATGATGATTATTGTGATTACATGTATGCTTTAAAGAACAATTATAATTGTGAAACTTGTCATCTTGATCTTAATTTTCAATCACATGATAGTTATTTTGTTGAGTTTGCTCCCACTATTATTCTTGAGAAGAAATTTGCTTATGTGGAGAGTAGTAAATTTTCTATGCTTGTAGATCATGAAAATAATGCTTTAGGTGCTGGTTATATTGTTGAATTCATTCATGATGCTACTGAAAATTATTATGAGGGAGTAACATATGCTTGTAGGAATTGCAATAATATCAAGTTTCCTCTCTATGTGCTTAAAGTTTTGAAGTTATGCTTGTTTTACCTTCCTATGCTAGTTGATTATTGTTCCCATAAGTTGTTTGCTAACAAAATCTCTATGCATAGGAAGTGGGTTAGACTTAAATGTGCTAGTCATATTCTTCATGAGGCTCCCTTTATGTTTCAATTCTTATCTTTTATGTGAGCATCATTGAAATCATCATGCCTAGCTAGGGGCGTTAAACGATAGCGCTTGTTGGGAGGCAACCCAATTTTATTTTAGTTCCTTGACTTTTGCTCCTGTTTAGTAATAAATAATTCATATATCCTCTGTTTAGATGTGGTTTTATGCTCTTAATTATTGTTTGTGCCAAGTAGAACCTTTGGGAAGACTTGGGGAAAGTCTTGTTGATCATGCTGTAAAAAACAGAAACTTTAGCGCTCACGAGAATTGCTGACATTTTTATTTGGAAAGAGATATTAAGTTAATTATTTTTGCAGATGATTAATATATAAATTACTCAGGTACACCAATTTATTTGAGAATTTTATGAGTTCCAGAAGTATACGTTTGATTCAGATTACTACAGACTGTTCTGTTTTTGACAGATTCTGTTTTTCATGTGTTGTTTACTTATTTTGATGAATCTATGGCTTGTAAAATAGTTCATAAACCATAGAGAAGTTGGAATACAGTAGGTTTAACACCAATATAAATAAATAATGATTTCATTACAGTACCTTGAAGTGGTGATTTACTTTCTTATACTAACGGAGCTTACAAGTTTTCTGTTAAGTTTTGTGTTGTGAAGTTTTCAAGTTTTGGGTAAAGATTCGATGGACTATGGAAAAAGGAGTGGCAAGAGCCTAAGATTGGGTATGACCAAGGCACCCCAAGGTAATATTCAAGGATAGCCAAGAGCCTAAGCTTGGGGATGGCCCGGAAGGCATCCCCTCTTTCGTCTTCGTTCATCGGTAACTTTACTTGGAGCTATATTCTTATTCACCACATGATATGTGTTTTGCTTGGAGCGTCAATTTATTTTGTTAATATTTGCTTACTGTTATTTAGAACAATGTTTTTCATCTTTTATTTCAATAAAAGTGGCATTGATAGCCTTTACTATGCCTATTTTAGAAGTCCACATGTTGCTGTTTGAAAACAGAAAGTTTACCGCTGTTGCAATAATTCCATAGAAAATTCAGAATGTGATAAAATGTTGAAACCTTTTGCATATTAAGATCTGATAAATTTACTACAGTGAGAATTTTCTTTCATAATTTTTCGAGCTAGGGAAGTACGGATGTTGCTGCATTCTTTACAGACTGTCCTGTTTAGGAAGATTGCTGTTATGTTTGCATTGTTTGCATATGTTTGCTTATTTAATGATTCTATTTGAGGATAGGACTATTAAATATGCAGAGACATTTAGTATGCAATATTGAATAATAATTTTAGTGATTTTCTACAGTAGAGTATGATAAGGTGTTTGCATTGTTATACTAACTTATCTCACGAGTCCTTGTTGAGTTTTGTGTGGATGAAGCTTTTGAGATTTAGGGAGACCGTGATATGAGAAGAATTAAGGAGACACAAAAGCTCAAGCTTGGGGATGCCCAAGGCATCCCAAGATAATATTTCAAGAAGTCTCAAGCGTCTAAGCTTGGGGATGCCCTGGTTGGCATCCCACCTTTCTTCTTCAACAACTATCGGTTAGTTTCGGTTGATCCTAAGTTTTTGCTTCTTCACATGATGTCTGCCATTATTAGAATGTCATTTTATTTTGCTTTGCTTGCTGTTTGAATAAAATACCAAGATCTGAAATTCTTAAATGTTAGAGAGCCTTCGCATAGTTGCATAATTATTCGACTACTCATTGAGCTTCACTTATATCTTTCGGAGTAGTTTGTCATTTGCTCTAGTACTTCACTTATATCTTTTAGAGCATGGTGGTAGTTTTATTTTGAAGAAATAGATGAACTATCATGCTTCACTTAGATTATTTTTGAGAGTCTTAATACCATGGTAATTTGCTTATAATCCTAATATGCTAGGTATACAAGATTAATAATAAAATTCTCTTATGAGTGTTTTGAATACTAAGAGAAATTTGATGCTTGATGATTGTTTTGGGATATGGAGGTAATAATATCAAAGTCGTGCTAGTTGAGTAGTTGTGAATTCGAGAAATGCTTGTGTTGAAGTTTTCAAGTCCCGTAGCATGCACGTATGGTAAATGTTATGTAACAAATTTGAAACATGAGGTGTTATTTGATTGTCCTCCTTATGAGTGGCGATCGGGGACGAGCGATGGTCTTTTCCTACCAATCTATCCCCCTAGGAGCATGCGCGTAGTGCCGAGGTTTTTGATGACTTGTAGATTTTTGCAATAAGTATGTGAGTTCTTTATGACTAATGTTGAGTCCATGGATTATACGCACTCTCACCCTTCCATCCTTGCTAGCCTCTTCGGTACCGTGCATTGCCCTTTCTCACATTGAGAGTTGGCGCAAACTTCGCCGGTGCATCCAAACCCCGTGATATGATACGCTCTATCACACATAAACCTCCTTATCTCTTCCTCAAAACAGCCACCATACCTACCTATTATGGCATTTCCATAGCCATTCCGAGATATATTGCCATGCAACTTTCCACCATTCCGTTCATCATGACACATTCATCATTTTCATATTGCTTAGCATGATCATGTAGTTGACATAGTATTTGTGGCAAACCACCGTTCATAATTCTTTCATACATGTCACTCATGAGTCATTGCATATCCCGGTACACCGCCAGAGGCATTCATATAGAGTCATCTTTGTTCTAGTATCGATTTGTAATCATTGAGTTGTAAATAAATAGAAGTGTGATGATCATCATTTTCTAGAGCATTGTCCCAAGTGAGGAATAAAAAAAGAGAAAGGCCATAAAAAAGAGAAGGCCCAAAAAAAAGAAGAGAAAGGCCATACAAAAAGACAAGGCCCAAAAAATGAAATGAAAAAAGAATGAGAGAAAAAGAGAGAAGGGACAATGCTACTATCCTTTTACCACACTTGTGCTTCAAAGTAGCACCATCATCTTCATAGTAGAGAGTCTCTTGTTTTGTCACTTTCATATACTAGTGGGAATTTTTCATTATAGAACTTGGCTTGTATATTCCAACAATGGGCCTCCTCAAGTGCCCTAGGTCTTTGTGAGCAAGCAAGTTGGATGCACACCCACTAGTTTCTTTTGTTGAGCTCTCATACATTTATAGCTCTAGTGCATCCGTTGCATGGCAATCCCTACTCCTTGCATTAACATCAATCGGTGGGCATCTCCATAGCCCATTGATTAGCCTCGTTGATGTGAGACTTTCTCCTTTTTGTCTTATCCACATAACCCCCATCATCATATTCTATTCCACCCATAGTGCTATATCCATGGCTCGCGCTCATGTATTGCGTGAAATTTTATGAGTTTGAGATTACTAAAGTATGAAACAATTGCTTGGCTTGTCATCGGGGTTGTGCATGATGAGAGCATTCTTGTGTGACGAAAATGAAACATGACTAAACTATATGATTTTGTAGGGATGAACTTTCTTTGGCCATGTTATTTTGAGAATACATAATTGCTTTGTTAGTAGTATTATTATTTCTATGTCAATATGAACTTTTGTTTTGAATCTTATTGTAACGCCCCGAGACCGATGTGCCAGGTGTCGTCCAGTTATTCCCTGTTGTTGCCTTGTCATTGCTTGCGTGTCATGCATTGCATATCATGTCATCATGTGCATTTCATTTGCATACATGTTCGTCTCATGCATCCGAGCATTTTCCCCGTTGTCCGTTTTGCATTCTGGCGCTCCGTTCTCCTCCGGTGGTCATTTCTACCTTCTTCTCATGTGTGGGGGTTAAACATTTCCGGATTGGACCGAGACTTGCCAAGCGGCCTTGGTTTACTACCGGTAGGCCGCCTGTCAAGTTTCGTACCATTTGGACTTCATTTGATGCTCCAATGGTTAACCGAGGGACCGAAAAGGCCTCGTGTGTGTTGCAGTCCAACACCCTTCCAATTTGGCCTAAAACCCACCAAAACTTCCTCCATCATCTCAGTCGTTCGATCACGATCGCGTGGCCGAAAACCGCACCTCATTTGGACTCTCCTAGCTCCCTCTACCTATAAATATGTGCTCCCCTCCCGAAATTTTGCGGTGCAAACCCTAACTTCGTCCTCCTCCCACCGACGGACATGTCCACCCCGCCGCCGGACATGTCCGCACCGCCCCTCAGCAAATCAGAAGCCGCCACCTGCCCACCGCCGCCGTCCTCGCGCCGCCGGGCCCGCGGAGCCCATCTCCGGCCCGCCCCGGGCCACGCCGGGCCCGAGGAGACCCGCGCCTCGCCGCTCGCCGGATCTCCGTCGCTCCTTCGCCGGAGTTCTTCACCGCCGCCTCGGCTTCCACCGACCACCGCCTCCCCTTGCCGCCGAACGCCATGGAGCCTCCCTCCGCCGCCGCGCCCGCGCTCGTCGGCGAGCTCGCCGCGCTGCCACTGCCAAGGCGCGCCACGCCGCCCTGCTCCGGCCCCGGTCGCCGCCATGCCCCGCGGGTGCTCCGCCGCTCGGCCAAGCTCGCCGCCCGCCAAGGCCGAGTTCCTCGTTGCTCTGCCCCCTCGCCGGAATCGCCGCGCCGCTCGCCGGATCCCGTCCCGGCCAGATCCACCCCGCCTGGATGAGATCCACCGGGAGTCCAACCAAACGGCCTCCCCGCGTCCCGATCCGTTCCGTCCTGGATTCCTCCGTCCCGCGTTGACTTTCGCGGAGGTATAATTCATCTAAGTCCTGAAGTTTTCCAGATTCATATGCCTCTACTCATTGCATCGTAACTTTGCATCCATAGCTCCGATTCATGCATATAGCATATCAAAATGTTTGTCTCAGAGAGTACATCATTTCATTCCATTGCATCATTTTCATTTGAGCTCATCTTGATGCCCGAAATGCTGTTAGAAGAGGGCTACTTGAGATAATTGTCAGATGTGCTGCTCCATTTAGTTATTTGTCATTTTTGCCATGATTATTGTGTGCATGATATGCCCATGAGCTCTACATATGTTTTGTGAAGGATTTTTCCATATTTCTAGAGGTGCAACCCATGTATTTTTGTGATGTGTGTGGTGACTAGCACAAGCTTGCAAAGTGAGGCACTTGGTAACGCTGATTTCAGGGACTTCGCATTTCCAATAAGTCCTTGGTCTGTTTATCTCATTATGCCATATGTTCATGTTGTCTCCTAGTGATCCATGCCTCTTTTGAGGATGATCAGTAAGGATGTTTTGTTAATATTGTAGTGATCTATCCATCCATGTCTTCGTTTGCATTTATGGAGCACCCTAGCTTGAGTCAATCGAGCTCTACTTTTGCTACTTCGTGAATCCAAGCAGATTGTCTACTTGTTAGCGATTTTGCCAAGGATGTTGTAGTTGATCCATGCATGCTATGTTATTGTTCTTGCCATGTCTAGCTTGAATTTTGTGTATTCTTGATGGGTGTATGCTTAGATTGTCATTACTTGCTCCGTAGTGAGTGCATCGAGCTCGTTAACATGCCTACTTGATATCTGTTTTCAACATGCTCCAGTTTTCACTAAGTCTGAGAACTGATTATGTTTTTGCCATGTTCACATGCTTGCAATTGTATTTTATGATCCCTTTTGGCTCAAAGTCACTAGGGGACTTTTGTTAAGCTCTTTGAGTAGCTCCATGCCATGCTTTACTTTGCCATGTTCAGGTCCTGTATCATATAGTTTTGATGCTCCGAAGAGTGCCATCTGATATGAAATTCCAGACAAGTGTTAATTTCACTAAGTCTGAAATCTGTTTACCATATGCATTTTTGCCATGCTTGTTTGAACCTGTTAATGGATGAATTGGCCGTAGCTCAGTGCTAGTCTTTTGTTAAGAATCTTTAATGCATCCCTGCCATGTATTTTGTTGTCATGTTTGGATGTTGTAGCATGTTCCTCTTGTTGCTTTTAGATGGCTACTTGCTGTATATCGCAGACCGGTGCCATATTTGAATTGCTCGCCATTTCCAAACCGTAACTCCGATTCCGGTGTTCTCTATATTGTTTTCAAGCGATTTCATCTCACCTTTCCAGTGGCACACTTGGATTTCCAAGTTGAGGCTAGTTTCATTCATTCCCTTGCAAATCATGCACATGCATCGCATACCGCATCCCGCATATCATACCATGTCCATGTGTTGGTTGTTTACTATGTTGTGTGCTTGTTTCTGGTGTTTGCTTCTTCGGATTGGTTCCGGTAACGTCGCGTCTGTGAGGACCCATTCGCCTACGTCCGTTTGTCTTCTTCATGGACTCGTTCTTCTTCCTTGCGGGATCTCAGGCAAGATGACCATACCCTCGAAATCACTTCTATCTTTGCTTGCTAGTTGCTCGCTCTTTTGCTATGTCTATGCTTCGATACCTACCACTTGCTTATCATGCCTCCCATATTGTTGAACCAAGCCCCTAACCCACCTTGTCCTAGCAAACCGTTGCTTGGCTATGTTATCGCTTTGCTCAGCCCCTCTTATAGCGTTCTTAGTTGCAGGTGAAGATTGAAGTTTGTTCCTTGTTGGAACATGGAGATGTTGTTCCTCATTGGAACATGTTTACTTGTTGGGATATCACTATATATCTTATTTAATTAATGCATCTATATACTTGGTAAAGGGTGGAAGGCTCGGCCTTATGCCTGGTGTTTTGTTCCACTCTTGCCGCCCTAGTTTCCGTCATATCGGTGTTATGTTCCTGGATTTTGCGTTCCTTACGCGGTTGGGTGATAATGGGAACCCCTTGATAGTTCGCCTTGATTAAAGCTTTTCCAGCAATGCCCAACATTGGTTTTACCATTCGCCGCCTAGCCTTTTCTTTTCCCTTGGGGGTGTCGCGCCCAAGGGTCATCATTATTTTAACCCCCCCGGGCCAGTGCTCCTCTGAGTGTTGGTTCGACCGAGTAGACTGCGGGGCCACCTCGGGGCAACTTGAGGGTTGGTTTTACTCGTAGGATGTCTCATCTGAGTGTGCCCTGAGAACGAGATATGTGCAGCTCCTATCGGGATTTTTCGGCACATTCGGGCGGTGTTGCTGGACTTGTTTTAACCTGTCGAAGTGTCTTGAAGAACCGAGATACCGAGTCTGATCGGAACGTCTCGGGAGGAGGTCTATTCCTTCGTTGACTGTGAGAGCTTGTCATGGGCTAAGTTGGGACACCCCTGCAGGGATTTGAACTTTCGAAAGCCGTGCCCGCGGTTATGGGCAGATGGGAATTTGTTAATGTCCGGTTGTAGATAACTTGAACCTTAATTTAATTAAAATGAATCAACCGTGTGTGTTACCGTGATGGTCTCTTTCCGGCGGAGTCCGGGAAGTGAACACGGTGTTGGAGTTATGCTTGACGTAGGTTGTTTTAGGATCACCTCTTGATCATACTTTTATCGACCGTGCTTTACCTTCTCTTCTCGCTCTCATTTGTGTATGTTAGCCACCATATATGCTAGTCGCTTGCTGCAGCTCCACCTCATACCTTTTACCTTACCCATAAGCTTAAATAGTCTTGATCGCGAGGGTGCGAGATTGCTGAGTCCCCGTGGCTCACAGATACTTCCAAAACCAGCTTGCAGGTGCCGATGAGTCCGTGTAGATGACGCAACCAAGCTCAAGGAGGAGCTCGATGAATATCTTGTCCTTTGTGTCGTTTCGTTCTAGTTGATCAGTAGTGGAGCTCAGTTGGGGTCGATCGGGGACCTTGTCGCATTTGGGGTTCTTCTTTTATTTTGGTTCCGTAGTCGGACCTTGATTGTATTTGGATGATGTAATGCTTTATTCATGTACTTGTGTGAAGTGGCGATTGTAATCCAACTATGTAACTTCTTCCCCTATTTTATTACATGGGTTGTGTGAAGATTACCTCACTTGTGACATTGCTTTCAATGCGGTTATGCCTCTAAGTCGCGCTTCGACACGTGGGAGATAAGCCGCATCGAGGGCGTTACACTTATGGATCTGAATATTCATACCACAATTAAGAAGAATCACATTGAAATATGCCAAGTACACTCCGCATCAAAAAATTTGTTTTTATCATTTACCAACTCGAGGACGAGCAGGAATTAAGCTTGGGGATGCTTGTTATGTCCCCAACGTATCTATAATTTTTGATTGCTCCATGCTATGTTATCTACTATTTTGGGCAATATTGGGCTTTATTATCCACTTTTATATTATTTTTGGGACTAACCTATTAACCGGAGGCCCATCCAAGAATTACTGTTTTTTCCTATTACAGTTTTTCGAAGAAAAGGAATATCAAACGGAGTCGAAACAGAACGAAATCAACTAGAGAAGTTATTTTTGGAAGGAAAACTACCGGATGGACTTGGACCCCACGTCAGGAGCCAAGGGAGGTGCTCACGAGGGTGGGGGCGCCCCCCTAGGGCGTGCCCCCTGCCTCGTGGGGCCCCCGAAGCTCCACCGACGTACTTCCTGCACCCATATATACTCACGTACCCTAAAACTTCCAGAACAAAGATTAGATCGGGAGTTTCGCCGCCAGAAGCCTCCGTAGCCACCGAAAGCCAATCTAGACCCGTTCCGGCACCCTGCAGGAGTGGGAATCCTTCTCCGGTGGCCATCTTCATCATCCTGATGCTCTCCATGACGAGGAGGGAGTAGTTCTCCCTTGAGGCTGAGGGTACGTACCAGTAGCTATGTGTTTGATCTCTCTCTCGTGTTCTTGAGGTGATACGATCTTAATGTATCGCGAGCTTTGCTATTATATTTGGATCCTATGATATTTTCTCCCCCCTCTACTCTCTTGTAATGAATTGAGTTTCCCCTTTGAAGATATCTTATCGGTTTGAGTCTTTAAAGATTTGAGAACACTTGATGTATGTCTTGCCATGCGTATCTGTGGTGACAATGGGATACCACGTGATTCACTTGATGTATGTTTTGGTGATCAACTTGCGGGTTCCGCCCATGAATCTATGCATAGGGGTTGACACATGTTTTCATCATGATTCTCTGGTAGGAACTTTGGGGCACTCTTTGAGGTCCTATGTGTTGGTTGAATAGATGAATCTGAGATTGTTTGATGCATATCGTATAATCATACCCACGGATACTTGAGGTGACATTGGAGTATCTAGGTGACATTAGGGTTTTGGTTTATTTGTGTCTTAAGGTGTTATTCTAGTACGAACTCTAGGGCTGTTTGTGACACTTATAGGAATAGCCCAACGGATTGATTGGAAAGAATAACTTTGAGGTGGTTTCATACCCTACCATAATCTCTTCGTTCGTTCTCCGCTATTAGTGACTTTGGAGTGACTCTTTGTTGCATGTTGAGGGATACTTATGTGATCCAATTATGTTATCATTATTGAGGGAACTTACACTAGCGAAAGTATGAACCCTAGGCCTTGTTTCCTATCATTGCAATACCGTTTACGCTCACTTTTATCATTAGTTACCTTGCTGTTTTTATAATATTTCAGATTACAAATACCTTTATCTACTATCCATATACCACTCACCATCTCTTCGCCAAACTAGTGCACCTATACAATTTACCATTGTAGTGGGTGTGTTGGGACACAAGAGACTCTTTGTTATTTGGTTGCAGGGTTGCTTGAGAGAGACCCTCTTCATCCTGCGCCTCCTACGGATTGATAAACCTTAGGTCATCCACTTGAGGGAAATTTGCTACTGTCCTACAAACCTCTGCACTTGGAGGCCCAACAACGTCTACAATAAGAAGGTTGTGTAGTAGACATCAGGCGGCGAGGGGGTCCCGTTCAGAGGGAGCACGACCGCCGGGCAGGAGAGGGATGGAGGGGAGAGGGGGCGCCAGGAGGAAGACCAGGACGGGCGGACGGTGGTTCTCTCCGGCAAAGCACGCACTTCGGCGAGGGGGCAAGTGGGTGGGGCGGCTGAGTGGAACGAGGGGGAGACAATGGACGTGGAGGGGAGGCGAGAGGAGGCTTAGGTTGGCCAGAATCATGCCGAGGCCGAGGCGGCCATGGTGGATAGAGGTGAACTCCGGCAAGATGGGGAGATTCTAGAGAGCAAATGAGGCGAGGGAGAGATGGTTGAGGTGCGGAGGGACTCGGGGGTCCTTATATAGGTGCGAAGGAGGGCTCTAGAGCTCACGGACGAGCTCCCGACCAAGCTTTAATGGCGGGCAGAGGCTGGACGCGGCACGGGCATGGCGCTAGCGGCGCATTTATGGCGAACCACGACGAGGCACCAATGCAGGCTGACGCAGTCAAGCACGGGCGAGCTCCGGGACATGGTTGGACGTCGAGACGAGGAGGGAGGAGACGACCACAATGGCCAGAACAAGCCAGAGCATGCGTTCAGCCATGATGCAAGCGTGATCACCACGCGCACTAGCGCAAGCGGTGCTCTTTGGCGTGGCCGACCATGTCCAGAAGATGGACCGCCGTGCCCTTAGTCCAACTGAAGAAATAAATCGGTCCAAGGGCAAAGAATAGATTTGCACATAGCTCCAAAGTAAATCAGTAAGAAGGTGCTTGTGACTTCCTGTGGTTAAACCAGCTTGTTAACGTGATAAAGAGTTTGTCTGATGATGATCACACCCTAAGGTGATGTTGATCACCAAAAATCAGACTAATAGGAGGAGTTTAGATGAGGGTTGCAGTAGAAAGTGCAAAACTGGCCAGAATTAGGGATTTGGATGATACGCTCACATACATGATTGTCATGATCTGAGATTAGGCAGAGAGGGGTTATATGATGATATGAAGTTGCTGTAAAAGTTTCATGCCATTCAGAATTCCCAAAGTGGCACTTGCTTCACAAAGCTTCATTCTGGACAGAAACTTGAAAAAATTGCACAGGGAAATTGGATTAAGTAATTGAGCTAAGATTTGGTGGAGGGAGTTTATATAGGTAGAAGCATGTCCTGGTAAATTTGCAGCTCAATTGAAGCAATATAAAATATAGTTGCTTCACAAACTGAAAATCTGACCAGAAACTAAGATTTGGAGCTAGGCGCACATAGATGAGTTACATGAGCTCATGTTTGGTGGAGAGCCATTATGTGATCATAGGAAGGACCTGGGAAAATTGCAACTCATTTGGATATGCCTAGCTTGTACTTCCTTCACAATCACTTCCCTCAGACAGGAACTTTGAAAAATTGCTCAGGAATATTTACTAGGCAAATTGAGTTGAATTTTGGTATGAGCCAATGATATGGACAAGAAAAGCTGTCCAAGAAGTTTGGGTTGAATTGGGAAAATATAAATAGCACTTGCTTCACAATGTGCCATTTAGGACAGAATAGAAAATGAATTTATTGAGCATGATGGGAAACATGGCCAATGATCTATTTTGCCATATATGAGGACGATATGACCCAAAAAATTTATGAGAATTATTTGGGAATTTTAGGAGTGACAGAAGTATAGGTTGCTTTACAACCTAGGGTTTTAAGGGTTATTCCTTTATCAGAAAATGAATATTCCCAACAAAAGAATATTGGGTTAGGTCAAAGATGGAAATGACATGATCTTGGGATGATGATGAGCATGAAAAGCCACTATAAAACCTAGGAAGACATGATCTTCCCAAGTTTTAGAACCACAGAGCCACGGAAAAGCAAAATAAAACCGAAAGTCCAAGAAAATCAAAGGAAAAAGAAAAGGGCAAAAATCCAGGTTGTTACAAACCTTCCCCCCTTAAAGAAATCCCGTCCTCGAGATTTGGTTGCTGAGGGTTAAATAATCCTTCTGACTTGAAGAAACCGTTTCCAACTCAGGTTTCTTTTATTGATAATATTTCCACTGAGTTGGATCTAATTGACTGTCTTGATCCGGGGTGGTTTGCTTCGCCGTATCTGACATTCTGACAGGACGTACCTCATATGTTCCTGTTTATACTGACTCAAATTTTCTTTCATAGTTGTTGGCTAAGCTAGCATCCGAAATATTATTTTTACGGACATACTTGTCCTTCTTGATATTGATCCTTGATGGCAATGTTATTCTCGTATCGAGTACCGAGAATATTCCACGGAGTTGGGGAACATATCTTCTCGTGGAACAAAGAATCGCTTCTATCCAGGCATCGGATTCCTCGAATATATGCATGCCTTCGGGGTTCAAAACAATGATGTGGATTATATCTGTTTTGCTAACGGATGCTGACATCTTGCAGAAGTTTCTGACTTATCTTGACTGGCTTCACAGTCTTGAGTATCCAAGTTGTACCAAAGGTTTGACTGTTGCTTGTCGTGACTGATAGAAAAATGCACCATCTCCTGATGATAAGATTTGCAGACTTGACTGGCGGTGATCTCGGCAAAGAATCCCATTCACACATGCTATTCTTTTAATTGCTTCCCATATGCAAGAGATAACAATCCTCAAAGTATATGTTTCCACACTGATTCTTCATTTTTGCCAGTATCTCCCTGGGAATAATAGTGCGATGCTCCATCGCGGGTGTTGAGGTCAATATATTGAGCTGTCCATGAGTCTGATTGGACAGACTCGGGTATTCAATGCTGACAGTCCTGAGCATATTGTGGACTGAGCCGGTTGCCTCGCTATGAGGTCCTTACCACAATGGAGTATACCTCTTAGGTGGACCTTTGCTTGGGTTTGCCGTGGAATAAGACGGTCTTGGGCATCCACATTTTTCACATAATAACTGGCAAACTTGTATTGTTGATCTTGCTCTTTCATTATCACTTTCTTCATCTGGATCCTCAACTGAAAGTGTGGGGCCTTATATATATCCTTGATTATTTTCGCGGCCCTAAATACTATTACGTACAATATCTGGCACTCATATCTTGGTCTGGTGCATGTTTTGAGCCTTTGTATATTTATCCGGCTCACGTGTGGTTATACAGATCTCAATACTGTTGTTGATTATGCCGGACAGTGACAGGGTTAATAACATCATATTGTTGGATGTGCGGAACTGATCTTGATAATCACTGCCAAGGTTATTGTCTCAAT
Organism: Triticum aestivum; assembly: GCF_018294505.1. Taxonomy (NCBI): domain Eukaryota; kingdom Viridiplantae; phylum Streptophyta; class Magnoliopsida; order Poales; family Poaceae; genus Triticum; species Triticum aestivum. Next base: position 568,938,804 of record NC_057800.1, read on the forward strand.
GTTGTCTTTCCTTCAAGACTTGTTGATTATGGCCTCACCCACTAGTTTTTTTGTTTCTTGAATAAACGGTGAGGTTGTCGGATGTGTACCGTGAATTCTTCCTTGTGCGAGAGACTTGCATGAACTTGGCAGCATACTGAATGAACTAATATCTGATTCTCGAGGCATACCTTTGACCGATTTTTGTTTCAGACCAACTGTTGCAGATCTGCCACTTGGAAAACACTGTCATATGCTGACCATTCATAATTTAATGCCTTGTACCAACGTCGTACAGAAGAAGATTGGGCAGCTTGCGTTGGAAGCCACCATGACACCGTGTTGAGGAAGACTGGATGTCTTGTGCCTGAAACCTTCAGTGGATATCTTAATGGGGTACCGTACTCCATAAGCTTCCCCCCTTAAAGACATTGCTAGGGAAGACTCGGTACCTTACGACAGAAGCTTTTGTAGTATTTTATCGAGAAGACTAAATATCTTGCATGGGAATCCATTCATTCCCTACCGATGCAGACTGGGAACCTTATCTTTGTACACTTCGTCAATAAATTTTGTGGGGAAGGACGGGACTGATTTTCTTGGTGAATGGAATGACATATATATATTTTTGTCCGCCCTTCAGCTGATTATTTATATGACAAGAATTGTCTGACTGTACTTACTAAATTCACCGTGCATTGGGACTGACTTCTGGGTGTCGCAATGTTTTAATTTTGACTTATGGCACATTCAATCATTGTGCATAGCCCATACCTTTGACTTGAAATGCACGGTTGATCCAATTTTGTTCTCTTTCTGACTTAATTTTTGCTGCGATAAAGTGTATCTCTGACAGGTACTTGTTACTGATAGCCTGATCAGAATACAATTTGTATCCGGATGGATGTCTGCAATACAATGCTATCGGCGGAAACCTCATTGCTTTTAACTGAATTTCTTGGTGTATATCTGTACTGCTTACGACTTCTTCTGATCCGGTGTCAGTCGAGGAATAATTTCCATAAGGGGGTAACACCGAGGATTCAAAACAAAGAAGCACGAGAAAACGATTTATTGCAACAAAGCACATAACAAACAAGCTACAAAGCTGCTCCACACAAGCACACACAAGCATGATGCTACAGTAGATGCACAAACACTACACGGAGAATTACATCCTACGCTTGAGCAAACGCTCGCGAACTGACGAGGAAGCTAAGGGAGTAGCGAGTGGAACCGCTGACTCTGAAACTCCGGATGGACGAGGCGGAGGAGTTGGAGAAGCTGGCGGCGACTGAGGTATAGAGACACCAAGCAATCTCCTGGCTCGAATGGCGTCTCGGACTAACTCAGAAATAAGAAGACACTTGGCCGTCATGTAATGAGACATGGCGAGGATGGCCGGGTCATCTTGAGGGTTGACGGAGGGAAATTGGATCCGCCTAGGATTTTCGACGATGGTGGGATAATATTGATAAGCACAGTTCTCTTGTACCATGCTCTCTTGATGACGAAGACCAGTGACTCCTGCCATTGCGACAAGCTGAATGGCACACTCAGGAGTAGTGCCGTAACCACCATGGAAACTGTAGGTGCGCTTACCGACAGGAATCGGGGCTGACAGATGGACGTGAGCAACATATTCCTGAATTCTTCCTCCAGCAGAAAACTGGAATACTTGATAATGAGGTGGATCTCCGAGGGGATAAATACTACGCCACATGTCGCCAAGGAGGGCGGCAAAGCTAAGAGGTGCAGGAGTGGGACTGAACTCAATAGGAACAGCACCAGGAGCTAAGGGAAGGGCACTGAACTCATGGAAGTTGACCGCCATCTATGCATGAAACAGGGGTTAATGGTAACCGAAATAATACTATATGCAACAACCAAATGCAGCAAGCAAGGGCAACAACCAGACCCTATGCTAGCGTTTTCTAACGTTCCAGCGGACTAGGACGCTGTACAACCAAACCTGCTGTGATACCAAGCCTGTGGCACCCCGGCTCAGAGAAAAACCGGAACGCCCCGTATTCCAGCCCAGAGATTGAGGTGAAGTCTTCTGGAATACGGCACTGCTTAGTATAGAACAAACCGGCTCTTTATTACAACACGAATATGGATACAAGGGTTCCGATATTACAATGAATAACATCGGCACGACAACACTACGCCACCCACGGTTGCTCAATACAAGCAGCATACCAACTCGAAGCAGCGGAACAACTACTGGCAGCGGAACAACGAACGGCGATGATGGACTCCAATCCGCAGGGACTCTGGCTGGAACATTTATCCTAGCTCGCGAACACGGGAACAACACCGAACAAGCAAGCAATCCAGGCACGACCTGCAAACTGGCATGATGATACATCTCCAACGTATCTATAATTTTTTGATTGCTCCATGCTATATTATCTTCTGTTTTGGACATTATTGGGCTTTATTATCCACTTTTATATTATTTTTGGAACTAACCTATTAACCGGAGGCCCGGCCTAGAATTGTTGTTTTTTTGCCTATTTTAGGGTTTCGAAGAAAAGGAATACCAAACGGAGTCCAAACAGAATGAAACCTTCGGGAACGTGATTTTTGGAATAGACAAGACCCGGGATACTTGGACCCTACGTCAAGCAACCAACAGGGAGGCCACGAGGTAGGGGGGCGCGCCTACCCCCCCCCCCCCCCCAGGCGCGCCCTCCACCCTCGTGGGCCCCCTGTTGCTCCACCGACGTACTTCTTCCTCCTATATATACCTATGTACCCCCAAACAATCAGATACAGAGCCATAACCCTAATTCCACCGCCGTAACTTTCTGTATCCACGAGATCCCATCTTGGGGCTTGTTCTGAAGCTCCGCCGGAGGGGGCATCGATCACGGAGGGCTTCTACATCAACACCATAGCCTCTCCGATGAAGTGTGAGTAGTTTACCTCAGACCTTCGGGTCCATAGTTATTAGCTAGATGGCTTCTTCTCTCTTTTTGGATCTCAATACAAAGTTCTCCCCCTCTCTTGTGGAGATCTATTCGATGTAATCTTCTTTTGTGGTGTGTTTGTTGAGACCGATGAATTGTGGGTTTATGATCAAGTTTATCTATGAACAATATTTGAATCTTCTCTGAATTCTTTTATGTATGATTGGTTATCTTTGCAAGTCTCTTCGAATTATCAGTTTGGTTTGGCCTACTAGATTGATCTTTCTTGCAATGGGAGAAGTGCTTAGCTTTGGGTTCAATCTTGCGGTGTCCTTTCCCAGTGACAGTAGGGGCAGCAAGGCATGTATTGGATTGTTGCCATCGAGGATAACAAGATGGGGTTTTCATCATATTGCATGAGTTTATCCCTCTACATCATGTCATCTTGCTTAAGGCGTTACTCTGTTCTTATGAACTTAATACTCTAGATACATGCTGGATAGCGGTCGATGTGTGGAGTAATAGTAGTAGATGCAGGTAGGAGTCGGTCTACTTTTCTCGGACATGATGCTTATATACATGATCATACCTAGATATTCTCATAACTATGCTCAATTCTGTCAATTGCTCAACAGTAATTTGTTCACCCACCGTAAAATACTTATGCTCTTGAGAGAAGCCACTAGTGAAACCTATGGCCCCCGGGTCTATCTTCATCATATTAAATCTTCCAATACTTAGTTATTTTCATTGCTTTTATTTTACTTTGCATCTTTATCATAAAAATACCAAAAATATTATCTTATCATATCTATCATATCTCACTCTCATCAGTGACCGTGTAGGGATTGACAACCCCTTATCGCGTTGGTTGCGAGGATTTATTTGTTTTGTGTAGGTGCGAGGGACTCGCGCGTAGCCTCCAACTGGATTGATACCTTGGTTTTCAAAAACTAAGGGAAATACTTACGCTACTTTGCTGCACCACTCTTTCCTCTTCAAGGGAAAACCAACGCAAGTGCTCAAGAGGTAGCACATGACACGCCAGGTCAGTACATTGAATGTACTTGCAATCTCACAATAACCAGAAGCATTCAAGACAAACAACAGCATGGCAATTACAGGTTAAGTAGGAATTATCATGAGATCATCAAGATAACATGGCATGAACAACATGAACATAATATCGCTAGAACAATATGATCATGGCATGAACATATAAATCTGATGATACTAGCATGCAACATGATGACACTACATGCACCATTTATTCTGCTCGGTTACCTCGTAACCATCACATGCATCACTTACCAGCTTCAGACATTACACGATCATCTCAGGATCAAATCAAGCTTGGTATAAACAATATTGTAGTAACCACCAAATGACCATAAGGAGCTTGATCTTTACCCACGATTCTCGCACAACATCACAAATATCCAACAACTTGGTATCCTTGATACCAAGGTGATCATTCCGGCGATCACAACCATGACCAACACATGGTCTCAAACAGTGATCCTTCAGGCGATCACAACCAACTTATCAAACCGCGGTTGTTGGGGATATGACTATTTGTGTAAGCCATCCAGGAGGGGCCGGGTTACACAAATAGAGGTTCATCAGAAGCCCAAGACCAAGGCATGAAGATGGCGGTTCACTAAAAGGCTTAAAGGCCCACCGGCGACTCTGAGGCCCGTAAAGATAAACCGCCATGATGGTATAACTTGTACTGTAAGGTAGAAGTACCTAGTCGCCGAGCCAGACACTGTTTATGAGCCGGCCAGGACTCTGTAGGCCGTAGGGCGTCAACCCGTGTATATAAGGGGACGACCTGCCAGCGGCTTAGGGTGAGAAACAACTGATCGAGAGCCAAGCATAGCGTGTCTCGCTCCCTGGTCATCGAAACCTCAAGCAATTCCAACCCAACTGGACGTAGGCCTTCCTTCACCATAAGGGGCTGAACTAGTATAAACCTCGCGTGTCCTTGTCCCGATTAACCCCTTTAAGCTTCCTAGTTGCAATGGCTCCACGACTAAGTCCTTGCAAAAGGACATCTGCCGTGACAATTCCACGACAGTTGGCGCCCACCGTGGGGCCAGCGCACGGTGGATTTGAGTTCTTGAAGGGCAGCTTCGAAGGGCTCAAGGGATACGCAATTGGCCGGATGACCAAGAGTCGTCGCAGCAAGATCTACATCGATGAAGAAGGTTGGGGCCCCGACGCCGGCTCAATTGAGTACGGGTACCGGGTCCCCTTTGGTGGAATTCACGTCTTCATCGGCTGGATTGGTGAGCCGGGCCCTGAGCCGGACAGCTGCACCGACCTCGTCGAGACGGCTTAGCGTGCGAAACCCGCCCGAGCTCAACCCGTCGTGAAGCATGCCTTTGTGGGTTGCATCCACGGAGGTGAACTTTCTGAAGGATCTGAAGGTGATGGTGAGCCGGACGTCCTCTCTGACTATGATTCGTCCACCGGCTCAACAGATTCGCTGTATCAAGTTCAAGATGGTGTGCTTGGGGGCTGTTCCGATGGCAGCACTATTCCGGACCCCTTAGAGTCGCCAAACTGGGCAGGAGTCTTCATGGCTGGTACTCGACCCGGCCAAAATTCTACGGCCTCAGCAGCGATAACGTCCGAGTTAGGAGCAGCTGGGGCAGGAGGCCTTGTGCGCTCACCGGCTCAGGTACTGATGGCTCTCATGGATAAACTTACGGCCTTGTTAACTGCTACAGTCGTCCCTACGAACCAATCTGAGCATGAGGCAGAGGTGGCACAGGTTCGCGATGAGATCGCCCGGGCCAAGGAAACCTTAGCAACTGAAGATACTAGATTGGCCACAAAGCGGGCGGCTTTGGACGTACGGGCGCAGCAACTTCAGGAAGAGGCCTTTCAGCTCACGTTGAGCTTGAACGCATCTAATGAGGAAATGAGGAGGAGACATCAGAAAACTCAGTCCCGTTTACCTCAGATTTATGATCCTGGAATCTCTTTGCTACACCCGGGGCCGGCCCAAGTAACCCGCCAGGTGCAAATCAATTTATGACATCCAGAGCGGGAGGCCCAGTCCAGCCTCCGGTGACGGCGCCTCTTCACGGCAATACGACACCGCCCCATTACGTACCAATACCATAGGGTCACTTCTCCAACCCCATGGAGAACTTAATCGCAGCATCAGCACGTTTGGCGGCTCTCCTAGTAGATGGTGATGATCCGACAGCGGTGGAAACCCGAAGGATCAGGGAACTTGTCCAAATAGCCCTGGCTCAGCAAGAGACCTACTCCTACAGCCGGGACATGATTCACTCAACTCCTCCGCCCTGGTTAGCTCCGCCTCGTCAAAACCGGAGCCCGAGTTATAGTAGACACATGGAGTCAGAGGCCTTGTCAAGTAGTGCTCAGCGCCAGAACCAGCCCGGCGGGTATAACCCGGTTCAGGATCGGATACGTCAGGAGGACGAGCGGGCGGCTCAGCTAGCGGCTCAGCTAGCAGCCCAACAGGACTCACTGGCTTACCCGACGACTTCCGTTGAGGCAGGTGTTGCTACTAGAACCGGAGGAGTTCCTTGTCTGGTACCGGCTCTACGTAATGTACGTCTGCCCAAGGATTTCAAGGGACCTCGAAAGGTGCCGAATTATACGACCGATTTACAGCCTGGGGCGTGGATTGAAAGTTACGAGATGGCCATGGAGCTGCTGGAGGTTAGTGATGAAGCGATGGCTAAATACTTCACCATGATGTTGGACGGAACAACCTGTTCTTGGTTAAAGGGTTTGCCACCCAATTCCATTAGTTCATGGGCGGAGCTAAAGGCCCGTTTCATCCAAAACTTGAAGGACACTTGCAAGCAGTCTATGTCGATTGTGGACCTGACAAATTGTAAGCAGGAGGAAGGTGAATCTATGACTCATTGGGTGTGCCGGGTCAAAGATATAATATATTCGTCTGACAAGATGGATGCCGGCTCAGCAGTTCTCATGCTGGAGAAGAATTGCTGCTTTGAGCCTCTGAGACAGAAACTGGGGCGCCTTAAGCGTGATTGCAACGATATGGGGACACTGATGGCGGCTTTAGTCAAGTATGCCGATTCTGATAGTACCAAGGGTCCCGCGTCTGATGAGGAAAAGACAGGGAAGGGAAAGAAGAACGGTAATGGAAAGGGAATGCAACACGAGGACTTCCCAGGAGGTCACCCATCCTAGTACTACTCTCGCCCAAGCACGCTTAACTTCAGAGTTCTGATGGGATCCGGTGCTTTAGTAATGGAAAGGGTCAGCAGCATAACCCGGCGAGTCAAGGAGGCAATAAGCGTAAGGCGGATGGTAACCCAGAATTTGTGGCCAATGCACAGGGTAATAATCAGAAGTGCAAAGGAAAGCCACCCCCTCGGTTTGGCAGGTCAGGTCCGTCTCTTGAGCAACTACTCAATGATCCCTGCCCGAAACACGGCACCCGGGAACGACCAGCGACTCATTTATGGAAGGATTGCGCAATCATGAAGGCTTTCAAGAATTCTAATACGTTTGATGGCAATCAAGGCCCAGGCGGCGGCTCAGGAGCTGGTAGCTTTCATGGCCCGGGCGGCGGTTCAGGATCCGGTTTTCAGGGAAGCCAGGGTGGTTATAATCAACAACAGTCTGGTCAAGGAGGTCAGCAGCAGCAGCAGTCGGGTTATCAAAGCCATCCAAAACAGCTAAACAGTCGGCAGTATCACATGTTCACCACAAGTTTGTGTAAACGTGATCAGAAAGTTCATAGGAGGGCGATGAATTCTGTTGAGCCGGCAGTCCCTCGTTACTTGAGGTGGTCGGAACAGCCTATTGTCTGGAGCAGGGAGGATCACCCTCCCCGGGTTGATAATCCGGGTCAACTGGCCCTGGTAGTGGCACCGCAGGTTGGTGGTTATAAATTTACTAAGGTGCTCATGGATGGAGGTAGCAGCATCAACATCCTCTATTACGAGACCTTTCGGCGCATGAGCTTAACTGACAAGAATTTAAAGACTTCCAACACCGTCTTCCAGGGAGTGGTGCCTGGTAAGTCGGCGTATCCTGTGGGTAAGATTGAGCTAGAGGTGGCCTTTGGAGGCGAGCATGATTCTAGGGCGGAAAAGTTAACTTTTGAAGTGATAAAAATCAAGAGTCCATATCACACTTTATTCGGGCGGCCGGCTTATGCCAAGTTCATGGCGCGGCCGTGTTATGTTTATTTACAGCTCAAGATGCCGGGTTACAAGGGTACCATCACTGTGCATGGAAGCTGAAAGGTGGCCCTGGAATGCGAAGAAGGCGATGCGGCTTATGCCGAGTCTGTCTGTGCAGCAGAGGAGCTCAAATTTTATCAAGATAACGTTGACCCGGCGGATATGATCTCCCTCAAGAAGCTGACTATGGAGCATGACCGGCCATGAAGTTTAAATCGGCTACAGAGACTAAGCTTGTTGATTTTACTCCGGGCGATTCATCTAAGCAATTCAGCATCAGTGCCAACTTGGATCCTAAATAAGAAAGCGCGCTCATCGAGTTCATCCGTGAGAACCGGGACATCTTTGCATGGAAGCCTTCTGACATGCCGGGTGTACCGAGAGGACTCGCTGAGCACACTCTTAATATCCATCCGAAGTATAAGCCGGTCAGGCAGTTTCTGCGGCGATTCAATGAGGAACGACAAAAAGCTACAGGAGAAGAGGTCGCCCGGCTCTTGGCGGCTGGGTTCATTGTCGAAGTGTTTCACCCGGAGTGGTTGGCTAACCCGGTGCTCATGCTCAAGAAAAACGGCACCTGGCGGATGTGTGTGGATTACACGGACTTAAATAAGGCTTGTCCGTCTGATCCTTTCGCTCTCCCCCGTATTGATCAAATCATTGATGCTACGGCGAGTTGTGCGCGTTTGAGCTTTTTGGATGCTTACTCTGGTTATCATCAGATCAAGATGGCAGTTAAGGACCAGGAGAAGACGGCTTTCATCACTCCATTTGGAGCCTTCTGCTATGTGTCTATGCCTTTTGGGCTCAAGAGTGCCCAGGCGACTTATCAACGGTGTGTACAGAATTGTCTCCACAATCAGATTGGGCGCAATGTTCATGCTTATGTGGATGACATAGTGGTGAAATCCAGAGAGGCGGAAGCCCTGATATCTGATCTCAGAGAAACCTTTGACAATCTCCGGGTTTACAAAATGATGGTTAACCCGGAGAAGTGTGTATTTGGTGTGCCTGCAGGCAAGCTTTTGGGATTCTTGGTCTCAAACAGGGGCATCGAGGCTAATCCGGAGAAGATTAAGGCAATCACTTCTTTGGCTAAACCGGCATGTATCAATGATGTTCATCGACTGGTGGGTCGTGTTGCCGCTTTAAGCCGGTTCATAAGCCGGTTAGGTGAGAAGGCCCTACCGCTGTACCAACTGATGAAGAAGGCAGACACCTTTGTCTGGAGTAATGCTGCTAATGCTGCTTTTGAGGATTTGAAGAGCCTTTGCTGTTATATGTGGCTGCTAATTCACGAGCCGTCAGTGTGGCAATTGTGGTAGAGCACAAGGGGGCTGGTAAGGAACATCCGGTTCAACAGCCGGTTTATTATGTCAGTGAGGTACTCATCGAGTCAAAACAAAGATATCCTCATTGGCAGAAACTTGTTTACGGGGTGTTCATGGCAAGCCGGAAGCTGAAGCAATACTTCTAAGGTCACCCTATCACTATGGTAAGTTCTGCCCCCTTGGGAGACATTATTCAGAACAGAGAGGCTACAGGACGAGTCGTCCAAGTGGGCCATCGAGCTTGGGCCTCATGGTCTGAAGTACGTACCACGCACTACCATTAATTCTCAAGCTTTGGTGGATTTCATCAACGACTGGACAGAGCTATAGGCACCTGAGGAGAAGCCCGATAACACTTATTGGACTATTCATTTTGATGGGTCCAGACAGTTGGAAGGCTCGGGGGCTGGAGTTGTGTTAACTTCCCCTCGAGGTGACAAATTTTGTTATGTGCGCCGGCTTATGTTTCCTTGTACTAACAATGCAGCTGAGTACGAGGCCCAACTCCATGGTCTCCGGATGGCCAAAGAGATGATCTTGAGCCGGGTAAGATGCTTGGGAGACTCAGACCTTGTGGCTCAACATGTGTCAGGCAAGTGGGACTCTAAAGATCCCCTTATGGCGGCTTACCGTCGTGAAGTCGATGTTGTGGCTGGACATTTCAAGGGTTATGTGGTGGAACACATTGATCGAAGGAAGAATGAGGCGGCTGATGCCTTAAGCCGGCTGGGATCTCAGCGTAAGCTGGTGCCGCCTTACACCTTTCTTGATGTTTTGAATAATCCTTCTGTTAAGTTACCTACAGAGGAAGATCTGGCAATACCAGACCCAGAGGCACAGCTGGTGGCGGCTCTCCATGTTATCCCGGATTGGACAGTGCCTTATTTGGCTTACATGACCCGGGGAGAGTTGCCTGAAGATGAGACCTTGGCAAGACAAATCGCCCGGCAGTCCAAGTCCATGACAATTGTCAATGGCGAGTTACATCATTGCAGCGTCACTGGAGCGTTTCAATGTTGCGTGTCACCTACAGAGGGTCAGGAGATCCTTCGTGAGATTCATGAAGGAGATTGTGGTCATCACGCCGGCTCAAAATCTCTTGTGGCCAAAGCTTTCCGTCATGGGTTTTATTGGCTGACGGCTCATGCTGATGCAGAAGACCTGGTCAGTAAATGTGACGGATGTCAGAAATTCTCACGACGAGCCCATGTGCCGGCTCAAGAATTGAGGATGATTCCAATTACTTGGCCGTTTGCAGTCTGGGGGCTTGATATGGTCGGGCCTTTCAAAAGGTCTAAGGATAAAAAGACGCACCTCTTGGTGGCGGTTGACAAGTTCACAAAGTGGGTGGAGGCGGAGCCAGTCAGTAAGTGTGATGCAGCCACGGCGGTCCAGTTTATGAAAAAGGTGATTTTTCGCTTTGTTTTTCCACACAACATCATAACTGATAATGGCACTAACCTCTCCAAAGGAGCTATGGAAGAGTTCTGTCAATTAGAGCATATCCGGCTTGACGTTTCAGCTGTGGCTCACCCTCAATCCAATGGTCAAGCAGAATGAGCTAATCAAGAAATCTTGAGGGGTATCAAGCCCCGGCTCTTGGTCCCCTTGCAGCGGACGCCGGGTTGTTGGGTGGAGGAGTTACCTTCTGTACTTTGGAGCATCAATACTACACCTAACAGATCTACGGGTTACACGCCTTTCTTTATGGTGTATGGAGCAGAGGTGGTCCTGCCAAGTGACATCCGTCATGACTCACCCCGTGTGGCGGCTTATGTTGAGGAAGACAACGAAAAATCATGGCAAGACGCACTTGACCTGTTGGATGAAGAGCGAGACTTGGCAATAGCCCGCTCGGTGATTTACCAGCAAGACCTACGCCGCTACCACAGCCACCGGGTTAGGTCTAGAACCTTTCAGGAAGGCGATTTAGTGCTCCGACTCATCCAGGATCAATCTGACATGCACAAGCTATCCCCTCCTTGGGAAGGACCCTTTGTGGTCAGCAAGAATCTGAACAACGGATCATACTACCTTATCGATGTTCGGGAGCACAAAGACTCACGTAAGTCGGAGGAAGAGACCCGTCGGCCGTGGAATATCGCTCATCTTCGGCCTTATTATACTTGAGCCATCGACTCTAATGTGTATATATTTACATTATGTATATTACATAAAGCAATAAAGCAGGACCTTTGTCCTTTTTTCCACTCCCAAAAAAGGTTTATGTGTTTTCTTTGTCAGGTGGTGGAGATAACTAAGGAGAAGCGGATCATATCTGAATCCGGCTTTCCTTTGGTCCGGCTTATGATCATATCTGAATCTAGCCGTGATCACTTGGGGGCTTCCTGTTCAAACATAGGTCGTATTCGAACCAAAGAGAACATAGCTGTCGATACCCACTTGATCGGCATACTGCCAAACCCACTTGGGGGCTTCTTGATCATATTTGAATCATAGCTTAACCCCTTTGGGTCTGACGTGGATCGTATTTGAATCAGCGTCATTAAACAACTCTTATGGTCACTTGGGGGCTTCCTGTTTAAACATAGGTCGTATTCGAACCAAAGAGAACATAGCTGTCGATACCCACTTGATCGGCATCGCCACAGCCACTAGGGGCTAACAAATCGTATCCGAATCTTAGCTCAACCCCTTTGGAACGGTTCACTGATCATATTCGAGTCAGAAACCCTTTTGTTCATCATATTTTACAAGTATCAACATTGGATATCTTGCAACCCTCTTGAAAATACAATGGAGTACATTGCAATCCTCCAGGATTAAAATTGGTTACATCAGGTTGTTAAGTACCAGGTGAACTTTTATGTGCCAATTTTCAAGAGTTAAACTTACCCTCAGGGGTTGGCTTATATAAGCCGGAAAAGCAGCCGTAAGCATCACAAGGCAGTGCAAGACATTTCTGCAAAGGACATAATAGATTCATATAAACTACAAAGTGCATAGTGACGGCGGCTTATGCAAGTATTAAGGGCCATAAGCATGCACAAAGGCATAACAAAATTCAAAGTATTTTCTACTCTGTTACAAGACTCCCCGAGTCTGAATGATGCGGCATTGTTTTTCTACAACGACATAAGCAGGTGGCGCCTGGCAATCTACTCTTGGGGTTGACTTGAAGCCTCCGAGTTATCCTTCTCCGCCTCTCCGCCGGCTGCTTTGTCCTGGAAGGATGATGAGGCCCAGTCAATGCCACTCAAGGCCTCAAACTCAGCTTCATCATCTATTAAACTGGTTGGGTCAACTTCAGGGGCAAAGGTGTGCTTACGGATTGGACGGATCAAGCTGACATCGTCGTAATGCGGCATGGGGATTCTCCGATTCTCCTTGTCATAACCCAGCTGATACTTGGTGAGGTCAGTGTCGTTTCCAATTTGAGTGGCCACAGGGCGTATATCCCTCACGCAGGTGGTGAAATCCTTTTCATCAAATGGAGTGCCATCCTCCTTTAAACTTGGATACCCAAGAGCGATGTCGGCCGGGTCTAGCTCTGGTAACCAGGCTTTGGCCCGACTCAAAGCGGCCATTGCTCCAGCTCTTGCTTGGGCCTATCTCAACTCTTAAATCCGTTGAGGAAGTACAACAAGCCATTGTAACACATCTTGCAAGAGGTGGGGCACATCATTTGATAAGGCTACAACGGCCAAGGCACGTTGTGACCCGATGTACAGTTGCTCTACTAGAGTATACACCACCTTCAATTTGATCAGCATGTTCTGCTTGAGGTTTGTGCTCCTGGGGCCTGTATTGGTAAGTATAAGGTAAACCTCAGGTAACAATTGAAGGAATATTTACAATATTTAATGCTTGCTTAAGATAACTTACCAAAGATCGCTGAGACCATCCGAGATATCTGGCGTTGTAAGCCGGAGTTCGGCTGTTGCATTTGCCAGCGACGCCTCTGCTGTCTCGGCCTGGGTCACCAGTCCGGCCTTTTCGTCAGTCCAAATTTTCTTCTTCGACTCAAAATTTTTCTTCAGCTTCTCTTGTTCAGAGACGCTGAATTCAAATTTGGAGTTAGCCTTTTGAATTTCAATCTCCTGGGCTGCCAGGCGGTTCTTCAGGTCAGGAATCTCCGATTCAAATTGACTTATGGTGGCCTGTATTGCACCGGATAGTAGTCAAGATTACGGTAAATAATATTAAGTCCCAAGCACTTTGCAAGCAAAGATACTTGACACTTGGGGGCTAATGTATACCGAAGCTTTCTAAATTATTAAGCCGGTCCTGGATATTAAGTCCCAAATACTTTGCAAGCAAAGATACTTGACACTTGGGGGCTAATGTGTATCGCAAGTTAAAGGTATTGTGTTACATCCGGTTTAAATATTTTTCTTTAAGCCGGGCAAGCAGCTCTAACAATTTTTATAAGTCTACAACATATTTATTCATAAGCAATAGACTTGGGGGCTGGTACAGTAAGTATGATTGAAAGTAAGGAAGCATAAGTCATACCTCAGATTTTTGCTGTATTTGCTTCACCATGTCAATTTCCAGGTCACGGCTGCTTTGCACCTGGTTGATATAGCCCGAGACAATCTCTCCAATACTCAGATGAGTATAGTTGGTGATATCCATCTTGGCCTTACGGCGTTCTAGCAACTCCTCTTTAGCCGAGCATTTGGCAAGGACGATGGGCCTGGCCGTCTCAACGAATTGAGCCTTGAGAAATTCCACTTCTGGGTTAGCCGTTTTGACTGGGCTAGGTGCCTCCGGGTTAACAGAACCATCAAGAATATCTTCAGCAGGCGGGTCAGAAGTTGGTGCTGCAATGTCTTGAGCCGGCTCAGGCGACGGTTGATGTGTGGAAGAGTCTGGAGCAGCTATACCCTATTCCGGTTCAGTCACCACAGGGGTTTGGGCCGGTTTATCCTTCTTTGTTTTCTTCCTGGGCTTAACCTGCACGCTGTGGGCAAAGCAGAGAAATAAGTAAAGAAACATGAAGAAAGAAAAACATAAGGTGAATAAATTGATATTACCCAGGGGCAGTCTTAAAAGCCGGCATGTTTGATTGCATGGACTCGCCGGATGAAGGAGAGGTATCCTGGTAATTGGAGTTAGAGGAATTGAGAGGTTGACGGATTAGACCCGCCAAAGGTAAAAAAGGGTATAAGTTGGAGATAACCTTAGTCCGACGCTTCCGGGTTGTGTCAGGCAAGCCGGAGGATAGCTCTGCATCCTTGCTGGTCCGGGTCTGCCTCCGGTTTTCAAATTGCTATTGCTTCAAAAGAAATTCAGGATCTTGGTAAGCCAAAGGGTGTGAAAATCTTACTTTCCGGGTTACTCTTCGAATTTTCTGACGCGGCCGAAGCTCGGAGTCGGAGGAGATTATAGTTACCTCTTCCTCGATGGGTTGGCTGTTGCCCGTGTCTTCCTGAAAGAAGGTTAATATCAGTAAGGTAGTGATAAAGGAGAAAGGGAAATTGAAAACTTACCTCTTCCTCATTATCATCAGAATCATCAAGCTGAAACAGCTCAGAAGCGCTTGGCTTCCTTTTCCTTGAAGTGGTGGGCTTGGCAGTTTTCCTTTCGGCTCTCTTGTCTTCCCTGGCTTTCTTGGCCGCCTCATGATCATATTGGATTTTTCAGAAGTTATCATTTGCCTGTAAAAGGTTATAAAGGGTTATGCGTAAGAATACAGTATAACATGATAAAAAATAACCCGACGGCTGGAAACTTACTGCAGGGGCCGGGTTCTTCTTGCAAAAAGGTAGTAAGCCGAAAGCGTTACTATTCACTGTGCCCTCTTTCAACAAAGACTAAGTTGTAGCTTCCACTATGTCATCTGGTAAGTCATCAAGACTATGACGCTGAGGGTCATCTTTCTCGCCTGAATAATTACACATTAAGCCGGGGCGGCGGCTTAACGGAATTATTCTCCAAGCAACCCAGACTCGGACCAGGTCAATGCCATCTAAGCCGTTCCCTAAAAGAGCTTTAATCTTCTTGATCTTGGGGGTGAGTGGCAGACGTTCAATAGTAGTCAACTTATCCGGCAGCGGGTGAGTAGGTTCAAGGCGTAATACACGGAAGCCGGGCAGCGGGTTTTCACCAGCCGGAGAAGTATCTTGGCAGTAGAACCATGTCTGGTTCCAGTGCTTTGGATGACTCGGCAATTCAACATAAGGGAACAGGCAGTCTCTCCGCCTTTGAATCGATATACCACCAAGCTCCAGACTGGGCCCGTTGGCCTGCTCATTCTGCCGGTTCAAATAGAACAATTCCCTGAACAAAAGTAGGCTGGGTTCTTCTCCAAGGTAGACCTCACAGAAAACTTGGAAGTTGCAGATATTTGACACGGAATTGGGCCCGATGTCTTGAGGTCTTAAGTCAAAGAAGTGCAAAACGTCTCTAAAGAATTTTGAACCGGGAGGAGCAAATCCCCGGCTCATGTGATCGGTAAAAATGATCACCTCCCCTTCCTTGGGTTGAGGTTTCTCTTCAGACGGGTCAGGAGCACGATAAGACATGACATCCTTCTTGGGCAGATGGCCAGACTTTACAAACTCGGACAGTTTGCTCTCTGTAACAATGGATGGGACCCAGTTGTAGATAACTGGAGGTTTAACAGCTTTGGGTGCCATTGGATAAATTGAAGCCTACAACAAGATAAAGGAAATTTTCCGGTTTATTATAACCCGGAGAATAAACATTATTGGGTTATTTAGGATGGCAGCTTAAGAAGGGGCCTAATGACATACAGGTAACTATGTGATAATGTTTAACAGCTGCAGGTATTAAAGATGATTAAGGTTTTCTTAAGTCGCTAGAGGCAAGTGGTGCTGATAGCCGATATTATCTTAAACCGGTTACACGGACTACTATGGCTGAAACAGAGTCAACAGACACAATTTTTGGCTAAGTGTGGAGCAAACAGGTTTCACAAATTGCAATTATTATTTTGGATCAAACGATGCTCTGGAAAGGGAAAATTTCTAGACCTAAAACAGTACAGAGAAGTTCATATACTCAAGGAGGGCTTCCAAAACAAGGAAATGAGATATGTTTTCATACAGAATAAGCACACAACATCCTCCGCAGCAGTTCTATGTGGTTTTTACGATCTGATCAAGGTATTAGAGGTAAGAACTAATGGAGGTCGCGTCGGGCGATGATGAACGTCGACGAACTCAAGACAGTACTAATGCAGATCTGAGAAAGGGGGGAAAGAGAACTCACCAATGTGGAAGAACTGTGGAGGGTTGCCGTTGTTCTCTGGTCAAAAAACAGGGTGATGCAGCGGCCTGAGTCGGTGAAGACGAGGTTTCCGACGGTGGCGGCGATGGAGCTCGAGCGGCAGAAGAGGGAGTGCGAGGAAGAAGACGACCGGAGGAAATGAAAAAGACCTAGGTCGCGCCTATTTATAAGGAGGACCGACTGAGATGGCGTGAGAAACGAGGAGACCAAGACATCATTATCCAGCGGCCCCGACGCCTCGATTTTCGGGAGGGTCAGTAAAGGCAAAGATCCGTTGAAGATATGATGAATTAAAATATAAGTTTTATTAAAGATGACGTCACGATGATTTAACCCGTAGCCAGAGGATGACGTCATGGCGGGTTACAATTTTCACGCAAGACAGAAGACTAAAGGCCAATTCATAAGGTTTTCAAAGATTGACATGAACCGGTTCTAATCAATCTGGGGCCTAATGTTGGGGATATGACTATTTGTGTAAGCCATCCAGGAGGGGCCGGGTTACGCAAATAGAGGTTCATCAGAAGCCTAAGACCAAGGCATGAAGATGGCGGTTCACTAAAAGTCTTAAAGGCCCACAGGCGACTCTGAGGCCCGTAAAGATAAACCGACATGATGGTATAACTTGTACTGTAAAGTAGAAGTAACTAGTCGCCGAGCCGGACACTGTTTATGAGCCGGCCGGGACTCTGTAGGCCGCAGGGCGTCAACCCATGTATATAAGGGGACGACCCGCCAGCGGCTTAGGGTGAGAAACAACTGATCGAGAGCCAGGCATAGCGAGTCTCGCTCCCTGGTCATCGAAACCTCAAGCAATTCCAACCCAACTAGACGTAGGCCTTCCTTCATCGTAAGGGGCTAAACTAGTATAAACCTCGCGTGTCCTTGTCCCGATTAACCCCTTTAAGCTTCCTAGTTGCAATGGCTCCACGACTAAGTCCTTGCAAAACGACATCTGCCGTGACAATTCCACGACAGCGGTTGTTATTAAGCACATTATTATTATTACTGTTGACTCATAGTGTGACCAACTACGAACTGGGCCCTTATCCGCGGGCGCGGCTATCGATAGATTTAATATAAACTCTGCAGAGGTTAATACACTGTACCCACATTACAGAACCCATGGCCTCGTACTCCCATTCGGGTGGACCAATGACATTCCGACAAAACCGATCTACTGCCATGACACTCTCCCGGCCACTCCGACCCACTCTCAACTGGGCTAGTCCTGGGTGGCCCCGTGTCTACCAAAGTCACAACGACCACCGTCGTGGCCAAAACGTCCCTCACGGGGACCGGATCCATAACAACAACAACGGGCACACAAGGTTATGTCTTCTTACCGGGCCAGGGTACCGCACGCCCATAACCTTCCCTCGTTGGAGGCACCGGCAAGAGGCACGACAATAGACCCAGTTAGGACCTTCCCATAAAGGTAAGTGTGGTTGCACTGGTCAGTTCGATATGGTGGCACCATGACTCAGCCAACAGGTGTTCAAGTTCAATTTAATCCGGTTAAACTTGAATGCAATATGCTGAGCCATGATAAAATACATGATGCAATTACGATGCATGAGCATGATATCAACATCATCATGAGAGAACCACATAACTATCCACCATATCAACAATGAATCATATCCAACTAAGCATGGCATACTGACTAGCATGAACATCATAAGTACATACTTCTCCGAAACATAGCATGACCACTAGCATCAACAATAAATAGCATGCAAGAACATATCAACAATGCCATCATGCAAGCATTTAACCAACTAGATGCAATGGAACATGCATAGCAACGGTACTCGGGACAGACGGTGGTCATGTACTGAAGACCATTACCAACATCAACATGTACTACTAGCAAGCATAAGCATATGAAAAGGATAGTAGCAACTAGCAGGGCATGATAACCAGGTGCATAACAACATAGCAAGAAAGTAAGCACTAATCCGTAAGCATTACCGAAAGAACGATAACCATAGTTTAAACAAGCAAACATTTAACAAATATTCAAGTTGAAAACCATGGCTACTGCATGACTATCATGCAAGTGGGTATTGTGGCTTGCCTGGGGGTGACGGAGACTCTGGGAAGAAGTGCGGTGAAGCCGCGGAACAAAACGTCAGACGATTCTTTCTCGGAGGGGGCTGATTAGAGGCAAGGGAAAAATGGTCATTTTCACTAGGAGAACACCTAGTGAAAATTATTACCAAAAGATGGAGCTCGACGAGACGAAGAAGTGAGCGTTGGTTTCACCTCGATCGGAGTTACGGTTGAAAAGTTGTGAAGTGTTGAAGATCAGGGACCAATCTGTGAATATTTCTTCACAAACAGGTCCCTGGCAAGGAAAAACAGAACACGCCTTCGTCCAGATTACGTTTTCTGCGAAGGGAAATGTATTTTCGGCCGCAATAGACAGTAAATATGCTTTGTCGAAACGAAAACGTATTTCCAGAAAAGACGTCTCCACTTATCCACGTGGACCAGGGAACGAGAGGCTTACAGGTGGGGTCCAGGCGCAGGGGAGGGGCCAGGCTCGGTCGTCTCCTTCCTCCCGCTCCTGTGCTCCCGTGCGATACACAGGAGGACCAGGGGAGGAAACGACGAGGGGGCCAGCCAGCTCCGACCATCTCTGGCCGAGCCGAGGGCACCGGCGGGACCGGGGCGGCGAGGGGGTCCGGTTCAGAGGGAGCGCGGCCGCCGGGTAGGAGAGGTATGGAGGGGAGAGGGGGCGCCAGGAGGACGACCGGGACGGGCGGGCGGTGGTGCTCTCCGGCGAAGCACGCACTCCGGCGAGGGGGCAAGTGGGTGGGGCGGCTGAGTGGAACGAGGGGGAGACAGTGGACGTGGAGGGGAGGAGAGAGGAGGCTCGGGTTGGCCAGAATCATGCCGAGGCCGAGGCGGCCATGGTGGACAGAGGCGAACCCTGGCGAGATGGGGCGATTCCAGAGAGCAAATGAGGCGAGGGAGAGATGGTTGAGGTGCGGAGGGACTCGAGGGTCCTTATATAGGTGCGAAGGAGGGCTCTAGAGCTCACGGACGAGCTCCCGACCAAGCTTTAATGGAGGGCAGAGGCTGGACGCGGCACGGGCATGGAGCTAGCGGCGCATTTATGGCAAACCACGATGAGGCACCGATGCAGGGCGACGCAGTCAAGCACAGGAAAGCTCCAGGACATGGTTGGGCGTCGAGACGAGGAGGGAGGAGACGAGCACAATGGTCGAAACAAACCAGAGCACGCGTTCAGCCATGACGCAAGCGTTATCACCACGCGCACTAGCGCAAGCGGCGCTCTTTGGCGTGGCTGACCATGTCCAGTAGATGGACCGTCGTGCCCTTAGTCCAACTGAAGAAATAAATCAGTCCAGGGGCAAAGAAGAGATTTGCACATAGCTCCAAAGTAAATCAGTAAGATGGTGCTTGTAACTTCCTGTGGTTAAACCAGCTTGGTAACGTGGTAAAGTGTTTGTCTGATGATGATCACACCCTAAGGTGATGCCGATCACCAAAACTCAGACTAATAGGAGGAGTTTAGATGAGGGTTGTAGTAGAAAGTGCAAAACTGGCCAGAATTAGGAATTTGGATGATACACTCACATACTTGATTTTCATGAGCTGATATTAGGCAGAAAAGGGTTATATGATGATATGAAGCTGCTGTAAAAGTTTCATGCCATTCAAAGTTACCAAAGTGGCACTTGCTTCACAAAGCTTCATTCTAGACAGAAACTTGGAAACATTGCACAGGGAAATTGGATTAACTAATTGAGATAAAACTTGGTGGAGGGAGTTGATATAGCTAGAATCATGTCCTGGTAAATTTTCATCTCAATTGAAGCAATATAAAATATAGTTGCTTCAAAAACTGAAAATTTGACAAGAAACTAAGATTTGGAGCTGGGCTCACATAGATGAGTTAAATGAGCTCATATTCGGTGGAGAGCCATTATTTGATCATAGGAAGGACCTGGAAAAATTGCAACTCATTTGGATATGCCTAGCTTGTACTTCCTTCACAATCACTTCCCTTAAAAATGAACTTTGAAAAATTGCTCAGGAATATATACTAGGAAAATTGAGTTTACTTTTGGCATGAGTCAATGATATGGACAGTAAAAGCTGTCCAAGAAGTTTGGGTTGAATTGGGAATAGATAAATAGCACTTGCTTCACAATCTACCATTTAGGACAGAATAGAAAATGAATTTATTGAGTGTGATGGGAAACATGGCCAATAATATATTTTGCCATATTTGAGGAAGATATGACCCAAAAAATTTATGAGAATTATTTAGGAATTTTAGGAGTGACAGAAGTATAGGTTGCTTCACAACCTAGGGTTTTAAGGGTTATTCCTTTATCAAAAACGGAATATTCCCAACAAAAGAATATTGGGTTAGGTCAAAGATGGAAATGACATGATCTTGGGATGATGATGAGGGTAACAAGCCACTATAAAACCTAGTAAGACATGATCTTTTCAAGTTTCAGAACCACATAGCCACGGAAAAGCAAAACAAAACCGAAAATCCAAGAAAATCAAAGGAAAAAGAAAAGGGCAAAAATCCAGGGTGTTACATAAAGTATGCAAGATCCAGCGCTCCATCTATGGGCTAGTGCAAGCATCTCAGAGTTGGAACATTCGCTTTGATGAAATGATTAAAGTGTTTGGGTTTATACAGACTTATGTAGAAGCCTGTATTTACAAGAAAGTGAGTGGGAGCTCTGTAGCATTTCTCATATTATATGTGGATGACATACTGTTGATGGGAAATGATATAGAACTTTTGGAAAGCATATATGCCTGCTTGAGTAAGTGTTTTTCAATGAAGGACCTTGGAGAAGCTGCATACATATTAGGCATCAAGATCTATAGAGATAGATCGAGACGCCTCATTGGTCTTTCACAAAGCACATACCTTGACAAGATATTGAAGAAGTTCAATATGGATCAACCCAAGAAGGGGTTCTTGCCTCTATTGCAAGGTGTGAGATTGAGCGCAGCTCAATTCCCGACCTTGGTAGAAGAAAGAGAAAAGATGAGTGTCATCCCCTATGCCTCGGTCATAGGCTCTATTATGTATTCCATGTTGTGTACCAGACCTGATGTGAACCTTGCCATAAGTTTGGTAGGGAGGTACCAAAGTGATCCCGATATGGAACATCGGACAACAGTCAAGAATATCCTGAAGTACCTGAAAAGGACTACAGATATGTTTCTCGTTTATGGAGGTGATGAAGAGCTCGTCGTAAAGGGTTACATCGATGCTAGCTTCGACACAGATCTAGATGACTCCAAGTCACAAACTGGATACGTGTATATTTTGAATGGTGGGGCAGTCAGCTGGTGCAGTTGCAAGCAGAGCATCGTGGCGGGATCTACACGTGAAGCGGAGTACATAACTGCTTCGGAAGCAGCACAAGAGGCAGTCTGGATGAAGGAGTTTATGTTGGGGAACGTAGTAATTTCAAAAAAATTCCTACGCACACGCAAGATCATGGTCATGCACAACAACAAGAGGGGAGAGTGTTGTCTACGTACCCTCGTAGACCGGAAGCGGAAGCGTTATAACAACGCGGTTGATGTAGTCGTACGTCTTCATGGCCCGACCGATCAAGCACCGAAACTACGACACCTCCGAGTTTTTGCACACGTTCAGCTCGATGACGATCCCCGGACTCCGATCCAGCAAAGTGTCGGGGGTGAGTTCCGTCAGCACGACGACATGGTGACGATCTTGATGTTCTACCGTCGCAGGGCTTCGCCTAAGCACCGCTACAATATTATCGAGGATTATGGTGGAGGAGGGCACCGCACACGGCTAAGAGATCAATGATCAATTGTTGTGTTTCTAGGGTGCCCCCCTGCCCCCATATATAAAGGAGTGGAGGAGGAGGCCGGCCAAGGAGGGTGGCGCACCCAAGGGGGGAGTCCAACTCCCACCGGGAGTAGGACTCCCCCTTTTCCTATTAGGAGTAGGAGAGGGAAGGAAGAGGAAAGAGGGAGGAAGGAAAGGGGGGCCGGCCCCCCTCCCAATTCGGATTGGGCTTGGGGGGGCGCACCCCCTCCCTTGCTCATTTCCCCTCCTTTCCACTAAGGCCCAATAAGGCCCATATACCTCCCGGGGGGTTCCGATAACCTCCCGGTGATCCGGTATTGTCCCAATCTTACCCGGAACCTTTCCGGTGTCCAAATATAGTCGTCCAATATATCGATCTTTATGTCTCGACCATTTCGAGACTCCCCGTCAAGTCCGTGATCACATCCGGGATTCCAAACAACCTTCGGTACATCAAAATATATAAACTGATAATGAAACTGTCATCGTAATGTTAAGCGTGCGGACCCTACGAGTTCGAGAACAATGTAGACATGACCGAGACACGTCTCCGGTCAATTACCAATAGCGGAACCTGGATGCTCATATTGGCTCCAACATATTCTATGAAGACCTTTATCAGTCAGACCACATAACAACATACGTTGTTCCCTTTGTCATCGGTATGTTACTTGCCCGAGATTCGATCGTCGGTATCTCAATACCTAGTTCAATCTCGTTACCAGCAAGTCTCTTTACTCATTCCGTAATACATCATCTTGCAACTAACTTATTAGTTGCATTGCTTGCAAGGCTTAAGTGATGTCTATTACCGAGAGGGCCCAGAGATACCTCTCCGACAATCGGAGCGACAAATCCTAATCTCGAAATATGCCAACCCAACATGTACCTTTAGAGACACCTGTAGAGCACCTTTATAATCACCCAGTTATGTTGTGACGTTTGGTAGCACACAAAGTGTTCCTCTGGTAAACGGGAGTTGCATAATCGCATAGTCATAGGAACATGTATAAGTCATGAAGAAAGCAATAGCAACATACTAAACGATCAGGTGCTAAGCTAATGGAATGGGTCATGTCAATCACATCATTCTCCTAATGATGTGATCCCGTTAATCAAATGACAACTCATGTCTATGGTTAGGAAACATAACCATCTTCGATTAACGAGCTAGTCAAGTAGAGGCATACTAGTGACACTTTGTTTGTCTATGTATTCACACAAGTATTACGTTTCCGGTTAATACAATTCTAGCATGAATAATAAACAGTTATCATGATATAAGGAAATAAATAGTAACTTTATTATTTCCTCTAGGGCATATTTCCTTCAGTTTATCACCGACCTAGGCGTGATTCCCAATGCGTCGGGCCCGATGACTGTCTTCTGTGACAACACTGGAGCTATTGCCCTTGACAAGGAGCCCAGGTTTCACAAGAAGACTAGGAACATCAAGTGTCGCTTCAACTCCATTCGTGAATATATTCAAGATGGAGACATAGATATTTATTAAGTACATACGGATCTGAATGTCACAGATCCGTTGACTAAACCTCTTCCATGAGCAAAACATGACTAGGACCAGAACTCTATGGGTGTTCGATTCATCACAATGTAACTAGATTATTGACTCTAGTGCAAGTGGGAGACTATTGGAAATATGCCCTAGAGGCAATACTAAAATAGTTATTATTATATTTCCTTGTTCATGATAATTTTCTATTTGCTCATGATATAATTGTATTAACCGGAAACCGTAATACATGTGTGAATACATAGACCACAACATGTCCCTAGTGAGCCTTAGTTGACTAGCTCGTTGATCAATAGATGGTTATGGTTTCCTGACAATGGACATTGGATGTCGTTGATAACGGGATCACATCATTAGGAGAATGATGTGATGGACAAGACCCAATCCTAAGCATAGCACAAGATCGTATAGTTCGTTTGCTAGAGCTTTTCTAATGTCAAGTATCATTTCCTTAGACCATGAGATTGTGCAACTCCCGGATGCCGTAGCAATGCTTTGAGTGTATCAAACATCACAACGTAACTGATGTCTATAAAGGTGCACTACAGGTATCTCCGAAAGTGTCTGTTGGGTTGGCACGAATCGAGACTGGGATTTGTCACTCCGTATGACGGAGAGGTATCTCGGGGCCACTCGGTAATGCATCATCATAATGAGCTCAATGTGACTAAGGAGTTAGCCACGAGATCATGCGTTACTAAACGAGTAAAGAGACTTGCTAGTAACGAGATTGAACAAGGTATGGGGTTACCGACGATCGAATCTCGGGAAGTAACATACTGATGGACAAAGGGAATTGTATACGGGATTGATTGAACCCTGACATCGTGGTTCATCCGATGAGATTATCGTGGAACATGTGGGAGCCAATATGGGTATCCAGATCCCGCCATTGGTTATTGGCCGGAGAGGTGTCTCAGTCATGTCTGCATGGTTCCTGAACTTGTAGGGTCTACACACTTAAGGTTCAGTGACGCTAGAGTTGTTATGGGAAATTGTATGTGGTTACCGAGTTCGGAGTCCTGAATGAGATCCTGGACATCACGAGGAGTTCCGGGATAGTCCGGAGGTGAAGATTTATATATGGGAAGTCCAGTTTCAGTCACCGGAATAGTTTCGGGGGTTATCGGTATTGTACCGGGACCACCGAAAGGTGTCCAGGGTCCACCGGGTGGGGCCACCTGCCCGGAGGCCTTAGTGGGCTAAACATGGGTGGGAACTAGCCCCCTAGTGGGCTGGTGCACCCCCAAGGGCCCTAAGCGCCTAGGGTTGAAAACCCTAAGGGGTGGGGGCGCCTCCCACATGCTTGGGGGGAAAGTCTCCCCCCTTTGCCGCCCCCTCTAGATGCATCTAGGGGGCCCGCCCCCCTCTCCCTTTCACCATATAAATAGTGGGGGGTGGGAGGGCAGCCGCACCCTTCCCCGGGCGCAGCCCTTGCACCCTCCAACTCCTCCTCCTTCGCAGTGCTTGGCGAGGTCCTGCTGGTAAACCGCAAGCTCCACCACCATGTTGTCGTTCTGCCGGAGCTCTCCCTCAACTTCTCCTCTCCCCTAGCTGGATCAAGAAGGAGGAGACGTCCCCGGGCTGTACGTGTGTTGAACGCGGAGGCGCCATCCATTCGGTGCTTGGATCGGATCTCCCGTGATTTGAATCGCCACGAGTACGACTCTATCAACCGTGTTCTTGTAATCCTTCCGCTTAGCGATCTTCAAGGGTATAAAGATGCACTCCCCCTCTCTCTCTCTCATTGCTAGCATCTCCTAGATTGATCTTGATGACACGTAGGATTTTTTTTGAATTATTACTACGTTACCCAACATGCTCTGTGCGAGCATAACATCTAGGGCAGCCGCCGCCGCGACCGCCAAGAATTTTTTGGTGCCCTCGCCTCCGACTGCCATCTTGGCGCTGCGAGTTGGGGGCCTCACATCTTCAAGAGTTCTGAGTTTTTCTTCATTGGTCATTGTCTAATGATCATTGTTTTGTGTGAGAATAAATTTATTCTTGTTCTTTTGGCAGTGTCATGAGATTAGAGAGTTTTCTGTCCTCGCTGATCCGATTATTCGGATCTAATGAGTTTATCTTGGTGTGTTAAACTTTTTTGTTGGTTTGATTCTTTGTGGAGTTGAAATCTTTAATCGACATCACAGTGAAGATATTGTCGTCTGACAACCTGCACTTCTAGGGGATCATTCCCGACGCAAGTACGTTCATCGATCAAGGCTTCCCATCTTTTTGGATGGGCGACTCGAGGTGCTTTCAAAGACCATGCGGGTGAAAGAGTGACAACATCTTTGCTACAGTCTAATTGCAGTTTTTTTATCAAAGTGTTTGGAGTATTTCTTCAAGCAGAGATTGATACCGCGAAGAAGATGTTTTCAAGAGATTTCATTGTAATTCTTAGTCATAAGAGTTACTTCGTATTTTCTTGGATCTTAAGTCCAAATCAGTGTACTGTTCTTGTTATGAGTATGAATAAAGTTACTAATGTTTCTAAAAAGAATTGCTTCTGATCGTTTATTTATTATTATTATTATTATTATTATTATTATTATTATTATTATTATACTATCTTAATCTAGTTTACATTTCAAAATATTGTAAACGTATATACTCCAAAAACATAATGTATTCCTCAACTGCTCAGCAAGATTTGAAAAATGTTAACACAATGTAAAAAAAATTGTCATTGAAACTTTTAAAAAATTATACCATTACAATAGGTTGTGACATTTAAAAAAAATAACGTTTAAAAAATGTTTTGCATCATTCAAAAATATATTTCAAAAATCTTAATACAATGTAAAACATTATGTTTTAAAAATGTTTATACAATGTATTAAATTATGTTCGCATAGTTAAAAAAATGTTTTGCATTATTCAAAAATATATTTCAACATGTATTTGAAAAATGTTTAAGACGTATTCAAACAAAAGTTCAAAAACATGTATTTAAAATGTTAAACTTCTATAATTATATTATGTGTATACCAAAAGTGTATAATGTGTATGAAACAAATAGGCTTGAAAACATTTCTTTGAGCAAATGTTAATTATATATTAGAGAAATGTTAAAGGTGTCCATCGCTACTATAAATAACATCACAAGTTTCACCAATATAGTAAAAAATAGCACAAAACCTACCTAAACAATCCTTTCGATTCAACAAAAACCATAAGAAAAATGTACATGTACATAAGAATATGCTCCAAGATTTTTTTAATGCATTTCAAACATATTTAAATACCATGAAAAACATTTTTTAAATACAAGAAAAAAAACTAATGTATAAGATAGATATGTGTTTAATACATGGTGAACGTCTTTTAATACACGATGACTATTTTGTAGATACATGACGAACATTTCAAATACATCATAAATATTTTAATACATGGAACTTTTTAGTACTCGGCAATTTCTTAATACATAATGACCATTTTTAAGTATAGGATAAACATTTTTAATAAACACTATTAATACAAGATGTACATCTTTTTACAGTGAACATTTGCAATACAACATGAATATATGTTTTAGACATGATGAAGACTTTTAATAAATCTTTATCATTTTGATACATGGTGAAAAGGTTTTGAATGCATGATGGACATTTCAATTAAAATGCAAACATTTTCAATACATTACAAACCTTTTTATATATACACGACAAAATTTATAAATACACAAACATGTTAAAGAAACCATAAATATTTTAATAAACGACGAACATATTTTCATATAAAATGTACATTTTAAAATACACATGGAAAAATACACCATCAATAATTTTTCATACATGCCAAACCAACTTCTAAATCATAATGAACAATTTTAGTAGCGAAAGAAGAAAAAGAATCATAAGAAAAGAAAAGACCTGATAAAAAAGAGAATTAAAAAAAGGAATAATAATCATTTAAATACGTAAATTAGTAACAATATTTATTATTGCCTCTAGGACATATTTCATTCAATCAAGTCAATAGTGCTGATAATAATAGCACTTGTGCGGTTGTGCCACAAGGCCTTATTTACATGTTTAGAATCATTATAACTGTGCAACTTTCAAGCCCTCCCAGACCATCAACATTTAGAGTCGTCCGATCGTCACTTGTTACCATTTTCGGCCGTCAGATTGGCCTGGGATCGCATGCACGCTCGCCTCATTCGCTACAGTTGAGCGCTAATCGTCCTGGGCCGCTTCTCCGGTCACTTTTTTGGGCCTCCGTCGTTAAATTGGGCTTAATGGGCTTCCAGCAGCCTCCCATCCGTGCAGGTGGAGATGAAGGGAAAAAGTACTACATGACTCGCAACCCTCGTTTTGTTCACAAAGGTCGCAGCCTTCCTCATTCGCGTGGCGGCTCCTCGGTCTTCGAGACCATGTTGGGCTCCGATCGATGCGGGAGATACGACTCCCATGGCCACCGCGCTGTGTTCTGACCGACGTGACGAACGGCCTTGACGGGCGACGGCACGGTGTCCGCTCGGTCGCACTTGCAGAGCGCGACGGGACGATGCAGTAACGACGAATAGCAGTATGTCGATTGGAGTTCTATCGCTAGTGATTGATTGATTGGTTAATGGCCATAAAAATAGGTCAGTTTCGTTTGTCCATTCATATTTATCTTTTAAGTCACGGGCGCCCGGCAAAATTGACAATTTTGAACTATGAACGAAATCAAATCACAAAATGAACTGCCCGTGAAACTATTTCATGCAGCTGATCTTTTTGTGTGACGCCCGACACGAAGGCGTCACACTACACTATGCAACGCCTCGCAGATAGGCGCTACACGCCTGGCCAGCGTCGCACCCATGTGATCCGAAAATTACTAAGTCAGTGTGCAGCGCACGAGAGTTAGGCGCCACACTATACAGTGTAGCGCCTAGCTTGTAGGCATTGCACTAGTGGTTGCTTCATTTTGTAGTGCAACCACTAGTGCAGCGCCTAGCTCGTAGGCTCTGCACAATGACTTAACAATTTTTAGGCAGTTTGGGGTGCAATGTTGGCCAGGCGTGTAGCGCCTATCTGTGAGGCGTTGCACAATGTAGTGTGACGCCTTCGTATCGGGCGTCACACAAAAAGGTCAGCCACGTGAAATAGTTTCACGAGCAGTTCATTCTGTGATTTGATTTCGTTCACAGGTCAAATTTGTCAAATTTGCCTGGGCGCCCATATAATCCCAACCTGGCCGCTGCTCCTTCCCCAAACCATTCTGCGACAGAGATTGGTGATGCTTAGGTCTCTAAGTTATTCTAATCCCCCCTCCTTCCCCAACATTTGATTGATTGGTGATGTTTAGGTCTGTAAGTTATTCTAATCCCACCCCTCTTCCCCCAATTCTCAATTCTTCATCCATTTTCAGAAATTGTTTCATTGATGTTGTTCTTTCTGTTCACAAACAACGCAGGTCCGTTTTGGTAGGTTAGCTCATTATGCTGGATTAAACGGTTTAGGGATTACCCATTTAGAATGTGATGCGCTGATTTTAAATTCAATGTTTTTGTCGAATTTTTGCTATAATAGTTTAGAGACATCTATAGATTATCCCTTGCTGCTCGCATTACTCTTTGACCAAGTGCACAGTGCACTTAGGGTAATCATCTGAGTTTTTGCAATCTGCTGAAATGTTATCCCTTTTACGAATGTCTTCTTTGGCTCATATTCGAAATGATTGCAGGTTCTCTAGAGGACGGATTTCTCACCGCAAAAAAGAAAGAAGAAAAAAAGAACGAATTTCTTTCTTTCTTGCAGCTGAATCTACCAATATCCAGTGGTCAACGGACAGGTTAGTATGAGTATCCTCATATGCTGTTATGCCTCATTTAACTTGTGCCCCATATAACTATCTATGCATATTATATTTACCTTTCTATTCATACAATATGATGCCACTCTCTATGATTGATTGAAATAATTGCAGTATTGCCTGTTGTTTTTGCCCTATATATGTAGCAGGTTAGTTAGCAAGTTAAAAATGCACAAACGAAACAGGAATATTGTTCAAGGTGCTGATGCCTCCACATCACTTTCCCAAAACTTCTTATGCAGCAGAATAAGCCAACCCAGTGAAACTGAAGTTCAGTCGATTGATCCAGAGAACCTGCTTTAATTTTGGGGGTGCAAAGAATAGCATCACTAAAGAAAAAAATCTATAACTCGATGCAGAGTTGGGGAAAGAGCGTAGGTAGGAAGGAGGGGACCCTTGGAGAAGGGGGGAAGATGAATGTCAACCATGCCCGCCGGTGAAGGATCTGCGGAAGTAAGGAGGGGAATGAGGAAGGAGAACTAGACGATGGAGCCCATGTTGCCTGTATGTGTAATTCTACTGGTTTTAGTGCGTCTAACATATTCTTTATCCTGCCATTCATTTAACAAATTGCACAGAACGAAAAATGAGTTCCTTATCTCAGCCTATAATAATGTTCTTTTCCTGCAATTTGATGTCAATAAATCCATTTTGACGTTTGCCCTGCTGAAAGTTACACCATGAAATATAGAGGATTTTAATTTTGTCAGCAAGTTGTCAGATTATTAAACTTATAAAGTTTTTTCTATTATTATGCATCTATATATAGGTACCTTGTGAATTTATGGTCGGAGCTGAGAGGAAGCTGAAAAGTAGTAAACAATTCAGCACAGGTTGGTTTTGATGCATTGCCAATTTGATACATATCGACATACAGTACCATGCTTGCTATATCGCATTGACGGTCGAGCCCGACCATCGAAGCCTGACGACAGTGACAATGGGAAGGAGAATTTTTGGTTAGTTGGCCCTTCGTTAATTTATTCTATGTGATAATATTAATCCGCACTAGGATTTAGGCTGTAGTAATTTCTTGACATAGATGGAATTAGCTAGGGGCATCAATCTCTTGTTCTATTCTCACAAAATGATACCAGAGATTAGACATGCCATGCTGATTCTATCATTTCGATTAAATTTGTACAGATTGTGTTTGTGTTTGTGTAATTATGAAGAGTGAAAACAACGTATAGATTTTACGAGATAGTTGGATCAAGTAAAAAATGAAGGACCACAACAAACTATCAAAATCATTCAACATATTTGCTATGTATTAAGAAATGTTTGTCTCATAACAGTCCCTTTGGTTACTACATACTTGTCCATAGGACTATAGCAGTCTTTGTTTCATACGATTCCACCATTGTTGTCCTCTACAACAAGAAAAGAAAGTTTTCTATGATGTCTTTGGCTCTTCCTATACAAAATTCTAATACAACTATGCGCTTGCTGAAGAAGTAAAATATAAATTTGTTTATCTGGACCCATATGATTTATTATTGGGACAAATAGCATAAGCATATTAACTAATGGTAATGTTACTCAGACTTATATGTTACTAAGATGATACACACTTACCTTATTTGGCCTGATTTGTTCTTTTTATTGTGAATTTCTGAATTATTGATTTATAGTTTTAGTTGTGCATTAGCATCTAAGATGGAATCAAAATAAATTAAATAAAGAAAAATATTTTTCTCTGTCTCGTGTGCTATATTTCCTAACTCTCTCACCCATGCAGGTGGATTTTACAAGTTTTCATTCTGCTTGATAGCACTGCAGTGCCATAATTTGAGACAGGCATAGAAGCCCATGTCTTCTTAGATGGACTATATGTTTATATGCTCATAGTTAGTGTAATGTATTGTAGCGATCCGCATGTTACGTCAAATTCGTGTCGATATTCAAGGATACATTGCACTTTTTTCTAACTGAAATGTGAACTGATCATATGACTGATATATGATATTAGGAGGTATATGTCAATCCTCACATATTTTTTGATTCAATAATGTTATTACTTTCATTTTTGTTATTTATGTTTCCTCTGTGCGCATATCTCTGTATAATATCTAATTTTAACAAATGTGATGCTCGCCTGCACTTTTTTCTAACTGAAATGTGAACTGATCATATGACTGATATATGCTATTAGGAGGTATATATCAATCCTCACATATTTTTTGATTCAATAATGTTTTTACTTTCATGTTTGTTATTTATGTTTCCTCCGTGCGCGTAGCTCTGTATAATATCTAATTTTAACAAATGTGATGCTCGCCTGCAACACGTAGCAACAATTACAACATGCTATTTATGACCATCATCGCTATGAGCTTCTGTGTTGCTAAGCTATTTTGTTTCCAGAAATTCTCACGGCGATGCGACTTAGGGAGATCATGAAGTAACCATAAGTTCCAGATCTTCAGAAAAAGATGATCCATTAGATTTTTGTAGTTAACTAACTAACATAGCTGTTATGCCATTTTACCGTTCTGACATCAAGAGTGTACATACTCATCATGGTGATTGGTAAAAACAATTTACCCTTCTACTTAAGATTTGTGGTTACTTTTGATTAACTCATAATAACATAAATTTCTACGTATCCATATATTTCTGAATCCACTATCATTTTATTGTAAAAATGAACGGGCGCGGCAACGCGCGCTGTCATGGTCTAGTATATGGTATAGAGCCACAAAATGGGTGTCATTACAACACGCTCATAAAAAAAATAACACGCTAGATTTGAGGCAGAGTACAGTTCGGTATATAACCGGCAACCGAGATCAACGTAATTAGGGCTACAAACGAGTCGAGCTCGAGCTAGTTGGAGTTGGCTCAGCAGGACGTAGGGTTTTTACCTCCATCGAGAGGGCCCGAACCTGGGTAAAACTTCGTGTCCCTTGCCTCCTGTTACCATCCGGCCTAGACGCACAGTTCGGAACCCCCTACCCGAGATCCGCCGGTTTTGACACCGACAGCGCCCAAGACTGGGCTGACCTGTTTTCCTTTATTGTCACTGTTATGTTTCGATTTGTCTTTTTTCCATTTCCTGTTTCTTCTTCCTTTCTTTTTACTCTCAAATTTATTTTCCTTTTTTTGAAGATTCTAACATTTCAAAAAAGTTCGATTTTTTTAAAAAAATCAAATTTCCAAAAAGTCAGAATTTCGAAATTTTGTTTTCTATTTCAAAAACAGTTTAAAATTTAAATTTTTATTCTTGTTCTAAAATTTGTTCAAGATTCAAAAAATGTTTCTATTTTTTAAAAAAATATTTGTGTTTTCCAAATTTGTTCAAAATTTTCATAAAAACTTGTTTTTATAAAATGTTCCAAATTTGAAAAAATATTCTTAGTTTAATGAAATGTTCACATTTCAATGCAAAAAATTAAATGGTCCCACATTGCACCTTTACATACAGTCGTACCAAATTATACACGTGTGCATAATTGCATGTAGTAAGCTGGATGAAGAATGGATGGATTAAGCTGGATGAAGAATGTATTGATTGGTACCTGAGCTAGGTTGAAAAGGATTCTGAATGTCTTAGAAAGTTCTAAAAATGTTTCCAGTTTTTCAAAAACATGTATGTGTTTTTCAAAATTGTGTGAGATTTAAAAAGGGCATTTTAAACAGTTTTCCAAATTCAGATCAGATTCTTGTTTTAGTGAAATGTTTACAAATTCAAAATAGGGACAATTACATTTTTACACCTAGTTGGTTCCTACCCACGGGTTTTGCCCTTACTTTTCGAGCTTGCTCAGTTTTGCCCTTACTTTTTCTGTCGAGATCCCTCGAATGCCCTTTGACTGTTTGACCAAAACTTTGAAAATTCATAACTAATTCATATGAACTCAGAAAAATGCAAATAAGATATCAAAATGTTCAGATAAACATTACCTTTATGGGCATATCATTTGCATTCAAGACAAAAGCATCATTTAAATTACCTGAGGTAATTAGTGTTATTAACATTATTAAAAATAAATAGGTATAAACAATATTTTTTTCATGAATAAAAATTACATGCAAATGTAGGTGATGTTTTCTGAACATCCTGATAACTTATTTGCATTTTTCAGAGTTTGTATCAACTTGTTATAAATGTTCTAACGACTTTGACCATTATTTGGAAACTTCATAACAAGTTGATACGAACTCAGGAAAATGCAAATAAGGTATCAGGATGTTCAGAAAACATCACCTACATTTGTATATAATTTTTATTCACGGAAACAATATTGTTTTTACCTATTTATTTTTAATAATGTTAATAACATTAATTACCTCGGGTAGTTTAAATGATGCTTTTGTCCTGAATGCAAATGATATGCCCATAAAGGTAATGTTTATCTGAACATTTTAATATCTTATTTGTATTTTTCTGAGTTCATGTGAATTAGTTATCAATTTTCAAAGTTTCTCTCTCCGCATGCCTAGCCCCCACCTCCTACCCCTCCTTGTACCGCTGCCGCCAGCTGGCGCAGCCAGGCGTTGCCAGCGTGGCGCCGTGGCAAGGCTGGTGGTGGCAGCCCTCTTCCTCTTCCCCTCGCGGTTCCCCGGCTCGGGCGGCGGTCTCCGGCGACGTGCTCCTCGGCGGGTGGTGCTCCGGTGTAGATTGGGGGCAGGTTCGGTGGCGGCGGGGGTTGGCCGAGGGAGCCCTGCGGGCCCAGATGTGGGCCCTTTTGGGCCCGATCTGGGTCAGGCGGGTTGGTCTGGCCTCCGGTGGGGAAGGCAAGGCGCGGACGTTGGGATCGGCAGCTCTGTGCTGCGTCAGCTACAGCGCGGCGGCAGGAGCTTAACGGGCCCAATCTGGGCATGCTCCTGCGCCTGTGTCCAGTCTGCTACTGCTTGTGCCAGTGGAGGTTGTCCCATCCCACATGGCTGTGGTGCTCCTGGTCCCTATCATAAGTGACCTTGTTTGGTTCTGCCGGCCTCACAGCGTCTGCGATGGAGAGACGACGGTGGTGTCCTCGTGACTGTGGTGGCGCAGGTTGGTGGGCGGTTGGCATGGTGGAGCCACCGGTTGGTCCTGGGTTGTGGGCATGAGGGTAGGAACAAATCCCTCTCGGGTCTGGCCGGCAACGACGCGGTGACGCCTGCGGGCGCCATCAACCTTCTTGAAGGGCGTCGGGAGTACCTCTCCTCTGCTTCCCTTAATGTGCTGGGAGAAATCCTAGGATTTTTCCGGGCAGCAGCGTCATCGTCGTCGCGGTCCTTCTTGAAGGTGTTGCTTGGTATGCGGCGACTCAGTGGCATTGGAGAGTGGTGGATGTTTTCGGTAGGCGTGGCTATTGCGGGATGCTTCATCTTTTGTTGATTCGGTGATGCTAGAATTTCTTTCTCTTGCTTTTCTCTTGTTTTTCTTTTGGGCGTGACTGTGCTGTTTGCCCTAGTGTCAAACTCTGTGGCAGTTTGCTTTATATATAAAGCAGGGCGAAAGCTTTTTTCAGTAAATATTTGCGCTGCCCATTGGTTAGTAGGACGTGTTTGTTCGAGTGGCTGGCCGCACTTGGTCTGGTCATTGAGGTCGTGACTTCGATCCTTAAACTTATATATTTTTTGGACTTTTGCTCACGCTTAGAGACATAGGCCGTTTCGGTGCATGGGTCTTTCACATCCCACACAACTTATCCGGCCCAACTACCAGGGAAATAAGGCAAGAATATTTGTAAATAGTCCCACATTGCTCTTTTTACATATGGTCATACTAATTTATACTCCCTCCGTTCCTTTATATAAAGTGTATTTGTTTTTTGATAAAAATTCAGAATGTAAGGTGTATTTCTTCTAATTCCTCATAATTTCCTTGTTAGCCCTCCGAGAAAAGGGAAAGTACTTCTCTCCTGATTGTCTGTATCTTTCTTTGTAGCAAAAGAAGGAAACTATCTCTCGGTCGATTGCATGTATCTCATACTTTTCTCGACTAACTAATTTACTTGCCACTAACAAATAAATTTGCCAAGGGTAGTTTTGTCCTAACATGTCTATAATTCTGTGCCTTGCTCACCTTGCCGAAAATAATACACCTTACATAAAGGAACGGAGGGAGTATATGTGTGTGAAACTACATGTAGTAAGCTAGATGAAGGATGAATGGATTAAATTGGGTAAAGGATGGATAGGTTCGTACGTGAGATAGCTGGTAAAGGACCTTGAATTACTTGAGGAATGCTACCCGAGGAAAAGAGAAGAGAAGACCCGGTTACATGAGCTAGATGTATGGAAAACAGAAGAACCAAGTCACTCCCATATTATGGAACTTTTATTGGGAAACGTAGCATGTAATTTAAAAAAAAATCCTACGCTCACGCAAGATCTATCTAGGAGATGCATAGCAACAAGAGGGGGAGAGTGTGTTCACGTACCCTCATAGACCGAAAGGAGAAGCATTTGACAACGCGGTTGATGTAGTCGAACTTCTTCTTGTTCCGACCGATCAAGCATCGAACGTACGGCACCTCCGAGTTCTGCACACGTTCAGCTTGATGACGTCCCTCGAACTCTTGATCTAGCAAAGTGTCGAGGGAGAGTTCCGTCAACACGATGGCGTGGTGAAGGTGATGGTGAAGTGATCCGCCCAGGGCTTCGCCTAAGCACTACGAAGATATGACCGGAGGTGTAATCTGTGGAGGGAGGCGCTGCACACGGCTAACAGATGTTGTTCTATGTTCTAGGCGCCTCCCCCCTCATATATATAGGTGGGAGGGAGAGGGAGCAGCCAAGGGAAAAGGAAGGAGAAGGGAGAAGGGAAGGAAGGGAGAGGCCGAATCCCTCCCCTTCCTTTCTCTCTTCCCCTCTTTCCTTCCCCTCCAGGTTCGGCCTATATGGGCGGGGGCAGCCCATGCTGGCTGCTGTGTTTCCCCTCTTGGCCCATTAGGCCCATATAGTTGCCGGGGGTGCCCGGAACCCCTTCCGGTGACCCGATATGTACCTGGTACACCCAGAACACTTCCGATGTCCGAATATCATCGTCCTATATATGAGTATTAATCTCTCGAACATTTCGAGACTCCTCGTCACTTCTGTGATCTCATCCGGGACTCCAAACAACATTCGGTCACCAAATCACATAACTCATACAATACAAAATCATCATCGAATATTAAGCGTGTGGACCCTACGGGTTCGAGAACTATGTAGACATGACCGAGACACCTCTCCGGTCAATAACCAACAGCGGAACCTGGATGCCCATATTGGTTCCTACATATTCTATGAAGATCTTTATCGGTCATATCGTAATGACAACATACGTTATTCCCTTTGTCATCGGTATGTTACTTGCCCGAGATTCGATCGTAGGTATCTTCATACCTAGTTCAATCTCATTACCGGCAAGTCTCTATACTCGTTCTGTAATACATCATCCCGCAACTAAATCATTAGTCACATTGCTTGCAAGGCTTATTATGATGTGCATTACCGAGAGGGCCCAGAGATACCTCTCCGATACTCAGAGTGACAAATCCTAATCTCGATCTATGCTAACCCAACAAACACCTTCGGAGACACCTGTAGAGAATCTTTATAATCACCCAGTTGATAGCACATAAGGCATTCCTCCGGTATCCGGGAGTTGCATAATCTCGTAGTCAAAGGAATATGTATATGACATGAAGAAAGGAATAGCAATAGAACTGAACGATCAATATGCTAAGCTAACGGATGGGTCTTGTCCATCACATCATTCTCCTAATGATGTGATCCCATTCATCAAATGGCAACACATGTCTATGGTTAGGAAACTTAACCATCTTTGGTTAACGAGCTAGTCTAGTAGAGGCTTACTAGGGACACAGTGTTTTGTCTATGTATCCACACATGTATCAAGTGTGTATCCACACATGTATCAAGTTTCCAGTTAATACAATTCAACCATGAATAATAAAAATTTATCATGATATAAGGAAATATAAAATAACAACTTTATTATTGCCTCTAGGGCATATTTCCGTCAGTCTCCCACTTGCACTAGAGTCAATAATCTAGATTACATTGTAATGATTCTAACACCCATGGAGTCTTGGTGCTGATCATGTTTTGCTCGTGGAAGAGGCTTAGTCAACGGGTCTGCCACATTCAGATCCGTATGTATTTTGCAAATCTCTATGTCTCCCTCCTTGACTTGATCACGGATGGAGTTGAAGCGTCTCTTGATGTGTTTGGTTCTTTTGTGAAATCTGGATTCCTTTGCCAAGGCAATTGCTTCAGTATTGTCATAAAATATTTTCATTGGACTCGATGCACTAGGTATTACACCTAGATTGGATATGAACTCCTTCATCCAGACTCCTTCATTCTCTACTTCCGAAACAGCTATGTACTCCACTTCACACGTAGATCCCGCCATGACACTTTGCTTGGAACTGCACCAACTGACAGCTCCACCATTCAATATAAATACGCATCCGGTTTGCAACTTAGATTCATCCGGATCAGTGTCAAAGCTAGCATCGACGTAACCATTTACGATGAGCTCTTTGTCACCTCCATAAGTGAGAAATATATCCTTAATCCTTTTCAGGTACTTCAGGATGTTCTTGACCGTTGTCCAGTGATCCACTCCTAGATTACTTTAGTACCTCCCTGCTAGACTTATAGCAAGGCACACATCAGGTCTGGTACACAGCATTGCATACATGATAGAACCTATGGCTGAGGCATAGGGAATGACTTTCATTTTCTCTATATCTTCTGCAATGGTCGGGTATTGAGTCTGACTCAACTTCACACCTTGTAACACAGGCAAGAACCGTTTCTTTGACAGATCCATTTTGAACTTCTTCAAAACTTTATCAAGATATGTGCTTTGTGAAAGTCCAATTAAGCATCTTGATCTATCTCCATAGATCTTGATGCCCAATATATAAGCAGCTTCATCTAGGTCTTTCATTGAAAAACTCTTATTCAAGTATCCTTTTATGTTATCTAGAAATTCTATATCATTTCCAATCAACAATATGTCATCCACATATAATTTTAGAAATGCTATAGAGCTCCCACTCACTTTCTTGTAAATACAGGCTTCTCCAAAACTCTGTATAAAACCATATGCTTTGATCACCTCATCAAAGCGCATATTCCAACTCTGGGATGCTTGCACCAGTCCATAAATGGATCGCTGGAGCTTGCACACTTTGTTAGAACCTTTAGGATCGACAAAACCTTTTGGTTGCATCATATACAACTCTTCTTTCAGAAATACATTAAGGAATGCAGTTTTGACGTCCATTTGCCAGATTTCATAATCATAAAATGCGGCAATTGCTAACATGATTCGGACAGACTTAAGCATCACTACGGGTGAGAAAGTCTCATCGTAGTTAACTCCTTGAACTTGTTGAAAACCTTTCATGACAAGTCGGTCTTTGTAGACAGTAACATTACCATCATCGTCAGTCTTCTTCTTGAAGATCCATTTATTCTCTATGGCTCGCCGATCATCGGGCAAGTCAACCAAAGTCCATTCTTTTTTCTCATACATGGATCCTATCTCAAATTTCATGGCCTCAAGCCACTTTGCGGAATCTGGGCTCATCATAGCTTCTTCATAGTTCGTAGGTTCGTTATGGTCTAGTAACATGACTTCCAGAACAGGATTACTGTACCACTCTGGTGCCGAACGTGCTCTGGTTGACCTACGAGGTTCGGTAACTTGATCTGAAGTTTCATGATCACTACCATTAGCTTCATGTCTAGTTGGTGTAGGCATCAAAGGAACGATTTTCTGTGATGTGATACTTTCCAATTCGAGAGAAGGTATAGTTCCCTCATCAAGTTCTACTTTCCTCCCACTCACTTTTTCAAGAGAAACTCCTTCTCTAGAAAGGATCCATTCTTAGCAACAAAGATCTTGCCTTCGGATCTGTGGTAGAAGGTGTACCCAACAGTTTCTTATGGCTATCCTACGAAGACGCACTTCTTAGATTTGGGTTCGAGCTTTTCAGGCTGAAGCTTTTCACATAAGCATTGCAACCCCAAACTTTAAGAAATGACAGCTTAGGTTTCTTGCCAAACCATAGTTCATACGGTGTCATCTCAACGAATTTAGATTATGCCCTATTTAACGTGAATGCAATTGTCTCTAATGCATAACCCCAAAACGATAGTGGTAAATCGGTAAGAGACACCATAGATCGCACCATATCTAATAAAGTATGGTTAAAACATTCGGACACACCATTACGCCATGGTGTTCTTGGTGGCGTGAGTTATGAAACTATTCCACATTGTTTTAAATGAAGGCCAAACTCGTAACTCAAATATTCGCCTCCATGATGAGATCCTAGAAACTTTATTTTCTTGTTACGACGATTCTCCACTTCACTCTGGAATTCTTTGAACTTTTCAATGTTTCAGACTTGTGTTTCATCAAGTAGATATACCCATATCTACTCAAATCATCTGTGAAGGTTAGAAAATAACGATACCCGCCGTGAGCCTCAACACTCATCGGACTGCATACATCGGTATGTATTATTTTCAATAAGTCAGTAGCTCGCTCCATTGTTCCGAAGAACGGATTATTAGTCATCTTGCGCATGAGGCATGGTTCACAAGCATCAAATGATTCATAATCAAGTGATTCCAAAAGTCCATCCGCATGGAGTTTCTTCATGTGCTTTACACCAATATGACCTACACGACAGTGCCACAAATATGTTGCACTATCATTATCAACTTTGCATCTTTTGGCATCAATATTATGAATATGTGTATCACCATCATCGAGATTCAACAAAAATAGACCACTCTTCAAGGGTGCATGACCACAAAAGATATTACTCATATAAATAGAACAACCATTATTCTCTGATTTAAATGAATAACCGTCTCACATTAAACAAGATCCAGATATAATGTTCATGCTCAACGCTGGCACCAAATAACAATTATTCAGGTCTAAAACTAATCCCGAAGGTAGATGTAGAGGTAGCGTGCCGACGACAATCACATCGACCTTGGAACCATTCCCGACGTGCATCGTCACCTCGTCCTTAGCCAATCTTCGTTAATCTGTATCCCTTGTTTCGAGTTATA
Source organism: Triticum aestivum (assembly GCF_018294505.1). Classification (NCBI taxonomy): domain Eukaryota; kingdom Viridiplantae; phylum Streptophyta; class Magnoliopsida; order Poales; family Poaceae; genus Triticum; species Triticum aestivum. Next base: position 568,979,696 of record NC_057800.1, read on the forward strand.
AATATGAGCAACCGAACCGGTATCAAATACCCAGGCACTACTACGAGCATTAGTAAGGTACACATCAATAACATGTATATCAAATATACCTTTGTTCACTTTGCCGTCCTTCTTATCTGCCAAATACTTGGGGTAGTTCCGCTTCCAGTGACTAGTCCCTTTGAAGTAGAAGCACTCAGTTTCAGGCTTAGGTCCAGACTTGGGCTTCTTCCCGGTAGTGGCAACTTGCTTGTCATTCTTCTTGAAGTTCCCCTTCTTTCCCTTGCCCTTTTCTTGAAACTAGTGGTCTTGTTAACCATCAACACTTGATTCTCCTTCTTGATTTCTACCTCCATAGCTTTGAGGATAGCGAAGAGCTTGGGAATTGTCTTATCCATCCCTTGCATATTATAGTTCATCACCAAGCCTTTGTAGCTTGGTAGCAGTGATTGAAGAACTGTGTAGATAACACTACCATCTGGAAGATTAACTCCCAACTGAGTCAAGTGGTTATGATACCCCGGACATTCTGAGTATATGTTCACTGATAGAACTGTTCTCCTCCATCTTGCAGCTATAGAACTTGTTGGAGACTTCATATCTCTCAACTCGGGCATTTGCTTGAAATATTAACTTCAATTCCTGGAACATCTCATATGGTCCATGACGTTCAAAACGTCTTTGAAGTCCCAATTATAAGCCGTAAAGCATGGCACACTAAACTATTGAGTAGTCATCAACACACGACTGCCAGGCGTTCACACCGTCTGTAGTTGCTGGAGGGGGTGGCACACCTAGTGGTGCATCAAGGACATATTTTTTCTGTGCAGCAATGAGGATAATCCTCAAGTTACCGACCCAGTCCGTGTAGTTGCTACCATCATCTTTCAACTTAGCTTTCTCTAGGAACGCATTAAAATTCAAGGGAATGTTAGCACGGGCCATTGATCTACAACATAGATATGCAAAAACTACCAGGACTAAGTTCATGATAAATTAAGTTCAATTAATCATATTACTGAAGAACTCCCACTTAAATAGACATCCCTCGAGTCATCTAAATGATCACGTGATCCAAATCAACTAAACCATGTCCGATCATCACGTGAGATGGAGTAGTCTTCAATGGTGAACATCTCTATGTTGATCATATCTACTATACGATTCACGTTCGACCTTTTGGTCTCTAGTGTTCCGAGGCCATGTCTGTATATGCTAGGCTCGTCAAGTTTAACTCGAGTATTCTGCATGTGCAAAACTGTCTTGCACCTGTTGTATGTGAACGTAGAGCTTATCACACCCGATCATCACGTGGTATCTCGGCACGACAAACTATCGCAACGGTGCATACTCAGGGAGAACACTTATACCTTGAAATTTTAGTGAGGGATCATCTTATAATGCTACCACCGTACTAAGCAAAATAAGAGGCATAAAAGATAAACATCACATGCAACCAAAATATGTGACATGATATGGCCATCATCATCTTGTGCCTTTGATCTCCATCTCCAAAGCACCGTCATGATCTCCGTCGTCACCGGCTTGACACCTTGATCTCCATCATAGCGTCATGGTTGCCTCACCAACTATTGCTTCTACAACTATCGCCAACACATAGTGATAAAGTAAAGCAATTACATGGCATTTTCATTTCATACAATAAAGCGACAACAATAAGGCTCCTGCCGGTTGCTGATAACTTTTACAAAACATGATCATCTCATACAATAACATATCACATTGATACGTATCGAATGTGTCTATAATTTTTTATTGTTCCATGTTGTTATATTATCAATCTTGGATGTTTTTTAATCATTTTATAGTCATTTTATATCATTTTTTGGTACTAACCTATTGACATAGTGCCAAGTGCCAGTTCCTATTTTTCCTTGTTTTTTACATCGCAGAAAATCAATATCAAACAGAGTCCAAATGCCACAAAACTTTACAGAGATTATTTTTGGACTAGAAGGAACAAGTTGGGCCCTAGAAGCACCTGGGGGAAGTTCCGAGGAGGGGACAACCCACCAGGGCGCGCCAGGAGGCCCAGGCGCGCCCTGGTGGGTTGTGCCCACCTCGGGTGCCCCCCGGACCGCCTCTTTGCTCTATAAATACCCAAATATTCCCAAAACCCTAGGGGAGTCGACGAAATATTCATCCAGCCACCACAGAGTCCAGAACCACCAGATCCAATCTAGACACCATCTCGGATGGGGTTCACCACCTCCATTGGTGCCTCTCCGATGACGTGTGAGTAGTTCTTTGTAGACCTTCGGGTCCGTACTTAGTAGCTAGATGGCTTCATCTCTCTCTTGATTCTGAATACAATGGTCTCTTGGAGATCCATATGATGTAACTCTTTTTGCGATGTGTTTGTTGGGATCTGATGAACTTTGAGTTTATGATCAGTCATATCTTTTTATATCCATGCAACTTATTTGAGTTTCTTTGATCTCTTATATGCATGATCTCTTATAGCCTCGTATTTCTTCTTTGATATTTGGGTTTTGTTTGGCCAACTTTATCTATTTATCTTGCAATGGGAAGAGGTGCCCGGTAGTGGGTTCGATCTTACGGTGCTTGATCCCATTGACTGAAAGGGAACCGACATGTATGTATCATTGCTACTAAGGATAAAAATATGGGATCTATATCTACTCAATAGATAAACGGATCTTGTCTACATCATGTCATGATTCTTATTGCATTACTCCGTTTTTCCATGAACTTAATACACTAGATGCATGCTGGACAACGGTCGATGTGTGAAGTAATAGTAGTAGATGCAGGCAGGAGTCGGTCTACTAATCTTGGACATGATGCCTTGTAATGATCATTGCCTCGATATCGTCATAATTATTTGAGGTTCTATCAATTGCCCAACAGTAATTTGTTTACCCAATGTTTGCTATCTTTCTCGAGAGAAGCCACTAGTGAAACCTACGACCCCCGGGTCTTCTTCCTCATATATTTGCTTGCGATCTACTTTTCCTTTGCATTTTTATTCAGATCTATTAAACCAAAAATGCAAAAATACTTTGCTGCACTTTATTTTATTTGTGATCTATTATTTCAATCTACTACAATTTTCTGGCATCGTTACCCGAAAGGGATTGACAACCCCTTTAACACATCGGGTTGCGAGGTGTTGTTATTTGTGTGTAGGTGTTGTTTGTGTTCTGTTTCTTGGTTCTCCTACTGGTTCAATAACCTTGGTTTCTGCACTGAGGGAAATACCTGTCGCTGTGCTGCATCATGCCTTCCTCTTTGGGGAAATACCGACGTAGTCCTAGCAGACAGGAGCTTTTCTGGCGCTATAGTCAGAGAGCAATCAAAAGGAATTTCTGGCGCCGTTGTTGTGGAGGATCTTCAACATATACCAGGTTCCTAATCACAAATATCATCTCCTTGCAATTTACTTTATTTGCCATTTGCCTCTCGTTTTCCTCTCCCCCACTTCACAAAAATTTGCTATTTATTCGCCCTCTTTTTCGTTTGCCTTTTTCTCGTTCGATCTTATGTTTGCTTGTGTTTCCATGTGCCTTCTAGATGCTTGCATCTTTGCTTGCTAAAAATCTATTGATATGGATCCCCATCCATTTGCTAATATTTTTAAATGATCCAATCATGATGGACCAATTGCTAATGAGTTGAGTGCACACTACAAAAAAAGACACATCCGTGACATTTTGGGACGAACGAATTTTTTTCCTGTCATACTTATGACACTTCTATGACGATAATTGTGAAAAAACCCGGTATCATCATAGATATGGTGGGCTCCTACTTCTATGACAAAACATCATGACAAAAAATGGGCTTTTTGTCATGGGCGGGCTGGAGACGCAACTGCATGACCTTCTTTGGGCCGTCCATGACGGAAAAAACCCATGGTAGAAGCGAGGGCACGAAAAATATTGGGTAGTTCCCGGTACGGTGGGTGGACGGGGGCCGAGCGATGCGCGTTTCTCTCATACGTACGCGTGTGTGTGTGAGGCGTTGCGCTCTAACTGAACCCGAGCAAGGCGTTGGGCTCTAACTGAACCCGAGCGATACTGCAGGCTACGTGTTACTGAACCCAAGCGATCGATTGATGGCTGTTAACTGAACCCGATCGAGCAATTCCTTCGCTACTGCTGCTAACTGAAGCCGATCGATGCTGCCTCTGGATGAACAGTGAGCGTTGTTGGGGGGTTTGGATGAACAGTTCCCGGTGGGGGTTGGATGAACAGGAACCCATGGTAGTAGAGGCCATTACCGCTGGATGAACAGTACCCCGATCGATCGAGCAGGTGGATGAACAAGACCCCGTGGAGGGCTGGTTGAACAGTAGCCGGTGGAGGGCTGGTTGAACAGTAGTCGGTGGAGGGCTGGATGAACAGTAGCCCGTGGAGGGATGGTTGAACAGGACCCCCATGGAGAAGGCTGGTTGAACAGTAGCCGATGGAGGAGCGCGCGGTGGAGGCTGGATGAACAGGAGCCCATGGATGAACAGTCGCAAGTGGAGGCTGGAGGAGGTCGACGGTGGATGAACAGTAGCCCGTGGAGGCTGGAGGAGGTCGACAGTGGAGATGAACAGTAACCAGTGGAGTCCCATTTTCTGGTACGCCACACCCCTCCCGATGAACAGGACCCTCGTTGATACGTCTCCAACGTATCTATAATTTTTTATTGTTCCATGCTATTATATTATCCATCTAGGATATTTTATATGCATTTATATGCTATTTTATATGATTTTTGGGACTAACCTATTAACCTAGAGCCCAGTGCCAGTTTCTGTTTTTGACTTGTTTTGAGTTTTAGAGAAAAGGAATACCAAACGGAATCCAATTGACGTGCCAATTTTTGATGATTTTTTATGGACCAAAAGAAGCCCCCGGAGTAAAATAGTTGGGCCAGAAGAGTCCCGAGTCGTCCACGAGATAGGAGGGCGAGCCCAGGGGGATAGGCCGCGCCTTCCACCCTCGTGGATGACTCGGAGACCCCCCTAATGTGAGACCTACACCAAAAATTCCTATAAATACAGAAACCTCCAAAAAATAACCGAGATCGGGAGTTCCGCCGCCGCAAGCGTCTGTAGCCACTGAAAACCAATCTAGGCCCGTTCCGGCACCCTGCCGGAGGGGGGAATCCCTCTCCGGTGTCCATCTTCATCATCCCGACGCTCTCCATGACGAGGAGGGAGTAGTTCACCCTCGGGGCTGAGGGTATGTACCAGTAGCTATGTGTTTGATCTCTCTCTCTCTCTCTCTCTCTCTCTCTCGTGTTCTTGATTCAGCACGATCTTGATGTACCGCGAGCTTCGCTATTATAGTTGCATCTTATGATGTTTCTCCCCCTCTACTCTCTTGTGATGGATTGAGTTTTCCCTTTGAAGTTATCTTATCGGATTGAGTCTTTAAGGATTTGAGAACACTTGATGTATGTCTTGCATGTGCTTATCTGTGGTGACAATGGGATATCACGTGATCCACTTGATGTATGTTTTCCCTTTTAAGTCAGGTACATTGAAGTGATCGGAGGAGGAACCCGCCTAGCAATGCCGAAGACAATCTGCACGCTGGACACCTCGTCATTGAAGCCTTGTTCGGGGGCTACTGTGGGAGTCCTGGATTAAGGGGTCCTCGGGCATACGGCCTGTGTGACGTGGGTCGGACTAATGGGCTATGAAGATACAAGACAGAAGACTCTCTCCCGTGTCCAGATGGGACTCTCCTTGGCATGGATGGCAAGCCTAGCATGCGGATATGAAGATTCCTTTCTCTGTTACCGTCTTTGTACAACCCTAGTCCCCTCCGGTGTCTATATAAACCAGAGGGTTTAATCCGTAGAGGCAATCATAATCATACAGGCTAGACTTCTAGGGTTTTAGCCATTACGATCTCGTGGTAGATCAACTCTTGTAACCCCCATACTCATTAATACCAATCAAGCAGGACGTAGGGTATTACCTCCATCAAGAGGGCCCGAACATGGGTAAAACTTTGTGTCCCTTGTCTCCTGTTACCATCAACCTTAGACGCACAGTTCGGGACCCCCTACCCGAGATCCGCCGGTTTTGACACCAACGCCCGCCCGTATGTACGTACGTGGTCGTATTTTCTTTCTTGCACCCTGGCCGCTGTACGTATGTGTACATGCTACGTGCGCGCCTCTACTACGACACGTGCGCGCCTCTACTACGACATGTGCGCGCCTCTACATCGACCAGTATGCACATACACGTTCGCGACTAGAATGACAAAGCTACGTACGCTTCGACCAGGTGGGTCCCGACTGTCAGGCACTTCCTTGCATGCGAAGATGTAGCTGGTGGGTCCCAGCAGTCAAGGGGGCGAATCATTTTTTCCCGTAATATGGGAGCACTTCCTTGCATGCGAAGATGTAGCTGGTGGGTCCCAGCAGCCAGGGGGAAACATTTTTTCGCGAAATACGGTGGCCTGTCCGGTGGGTCCATGCTGTCAGGTGGAGGAATAATTATTTTCCACGTAATATTGAGGCACTTCCTTGCTGCGGCCATGGACCCAGCTGTCAGCCTCTCCACGTACAATACTCTTTCGATGGAAGTCGATCATTGACCACATTGACCACGCCACGCCGAGAGCACCAAGGCGGTTGTTGGTGTGGAATGACACCTATGGGATCACGAGGATCCCTACTATGGTTGCCGGGGCGCGGGGTTGCGAGGAGAGTAGGGCTAGTAGACAACACGAGGATCGTTTACCCAGGTTCGGGCCGCAAGGATGCGTAAAACCCTAGTCCTGCTTTGGTGGGTGTATTTCTGAGAGTTCTTGAGCTCTTGAACTAGCTGTGGTCAATGTGTGGTTCCAAAGAGCCGAATCCCCCTCCTGGTCACCTCGGGCCTCCTTTAATAGGAAAAAGCGGTTGCCACAGTGGCACATAGGAGGTGGAAAGGTCTACAGTGGCACGAGGTTATCCCTCGTATTACAGGACAAGGTGCATTTAATGCACCGCTTAGGTGTCCTCTTGATTTATCGGGGACGGGAGTGAGGCCCGTCTCGTCCGTCGCCGCTTCTCCTTGCTTCGACACACGCCTCGGCCAGGGATGTGTGTGGTGCCATGTAGGCAGGCAGGCAGCTGAGTTGGCGTGGTGGTGGAGCCTTCACGAAGATCTGCATGCCGCCACGCAGGCACTTGAAGAGTTGGCCTGGAAGCAGCATGTTGCCACGCAGGTGCCCGCCCAGATGGTTGGGCTGGCAGCTGTATGTGAACGGTGATGGGAGCTTGGTTGATGTGGGCTTGGCTGTGGCCTTGCCGACGTCTTTGGCGAGGGCCTTGCCGGGTGGCCCGGCAAGGGGTCTTGCCATGGTGGGTTTTCGTCCCCGGCAAGGATCTTGCCGGGGGTTTGGTGGCCTTCCTTGGCAGGGATCTTGCCGAGGATCATCGTATTCTAATCTGATCTTGAATATGTCTTCACAAAGATTGGTATGCCACCACAGGGGTGCCTTCCCGAGCCCTTGCCCCATGCTGATGATGGTACTAGGGGCCGTGGGCTCAAGGGTGGCTCGCTCTGTTGGCGTGGGGCGAGCTGTCCCGACAAGAGTCTTGCCGGGGCCACTGAGGCCACCCAGCAAGGGTCTTGCCAGGGCCACTGAGGCCACCCAGCAAGGGTCTTGCCGGGGGAACCTGCTTCACCCCTCTGCTCTTTGTGGTCTTGGCCTTGGCGTTGCTTTGACTGTCTTGGACTTCGATCGTACCTGGGCTCACCTCCCTTGTTCTGCTTGGTGTGGCCGCGGGCGTGACTCTGACTGCCCGTGCACAGGAAAAGGGGTACAAAGATGCGCCCCTATTTCTGTACACCGACAGGAGCCCCCGGGCCTGGGCCACACATAAGCGCAACACGTTTTTGGGCCAGGCCCAAAACTATGCGCGGGCGGGTGGGGCGGTTTTTGCCGTGGTAAGTTTCTTCGCGTGCTCCGCCTCCCACGACCCGCGCGCATGGCGCAGCATGGGGAGGGGTTATTGGAAATATGCCCTAGAGGCAATAATAAATTAGTTATTATTATTATATTTCATTGTTCATGATAATCGTTTATTATCCATGCTAGAATTGTATTGATAGGAAACTCAGATACATGTGTGGATACATAGACAACACCATGTCCCTAGTAAGCCCCTAGTTGACTAGCTCTTTGATCAATAGATGGTTACGGTTTCTTGACCATGGACATTGGATGTCGTTGATAACGGGATCACATCATTAGGAGAATGATGTGATGGACAAGACCCAATCCTAAACCTAGCACAAAGATCCTGTAGTTCGTTTGCTAAAGCTTTCCTAATGTCAAGTATCATTTCCTTAGACCATGAGATTGTGCAACTCCCGGATACCGTAGGAGTGCTTTGGGTGTTCCAAACGTCACAACGTAACTGGGTGGCTATAAAGGTACACTATAGGTATCTCCGAAAGTGTCTGTTGGGTTGGCATGAATCGAGACTGGGATTTGTCACTCCATGTAAACGGAGAGGTATCTCTGGGCCCACTCGGTAGGACATCATCATAATGTGCACAATGTGATCAAGGAGTTGGTCACGGGATGATGTGTTATGGAATGAGTAAAGAGACTTGCCAGACGAGATTGAACAAGGTATCAGGATACCGACGATCGAATCTCGGGCAAGTATCGTACCGCTAGACAAAGGGAATTGTATACGGGATTGATTAAGTCCTTGACATCGTGGTTCATCCGATGAGATCATCGTGGAGCATGTGGGAGCCAACATGGGTATCCAGATCCCGCTGTTGGTTATTGACCGGAGAGTTGTCTCGGCCATGTCTGCATGACTCCCGAACCCGTAGGGTCTACACACTTAAGGTTCGATGACGCTAGGGTTATAGGGAAAGTATGTATGCGGTTACCGAATGTTGTTCGGAGTCCCGGATGAGATCCCGGACGTCACGAGGAGTTCCGAAATGGTCCGGAGGTAAAGATTAATATATAGGAAGTATGGTTTTGGCCACCGGAAGTGTTCCGGGCATCACCGGTAGTGTACCGGGACCACCGGAGGGGTCCAGGGGTCCACCAGGTGGGGCCATCAGCCCCGGAGGCCTACATGGGCCAATAGTGGGAAGGGACCAGCCCCTAGGTGGGCTGGGGCGCCTCCCACCAAGGCCCAAGGCGCCTCCAAGAGGGGAGGGGGCAAACCCTAGGGCAGATGGGCCCTAAGGCCCGCCTCAGGTGCGCCTCCCCCTCTCCCCCTTGTGGCCGCCACCCTAGATGGGATCTAGGGCTGCCGCCACCCCTAGGGAGGAAACCCTAGGTGGGGGCGCAGCCCTCCCTCTCCCCCTATATATAGTGGAGGCAAAGGGGCAGCCCAACACATGAAGTTCCACCCCTGTTGGCGCAGCCCTACCCCTCTCCCTTCTCGTCTCTCGTAGTGCTTGGCGAAGCCCTGCTGGAGTCCCGCGCTCCTCCACCACCACCACGCCGTCGTGCTGCTGCTGGATGGAGTCTTCCCCAACCTCTCCTTCTCCCCTTGCTGGATCAAGGCGTAGGAGACGTCACCGGGCTGTACGTGTGTTGAACACGGAGGTGCCGTCCGTTCGGCACTAGGATCATCGGTGATTTGGATCACGACGAGTATGACTCCATCAACCCCGTTCACATGAACGCTTCCGCTTAGCGATCTACAAGGGTATGTAGATGCACTCTCCTTCCCCTCGTTGCTAGATTACTCCATAGATTGATCTTGGTGATGCGTAGAAAATTTGAATTTCTGCTACGTTCCCCAACAGTGGCATCATGAGCTAGGTCTATGCGTAGTTTCTATGCACGAGTAGAACACAAAGTAGTTGTGGGCGTCGATATTGTCAATTTACTTGCCGTTACTAGTCTTATCTTGATTCGGCGGCATCGTGGGATGAAGCGGCCCGGACCGACCTTACACGTACTCTTACGTGAGACTGGTTCCACCGACTGACATGCACTAGTTGCATAAGGTGGCTAGCGGGTGTCTGTCTCTCCCACTTTAGTCGGATCGGATTCGATGAAAAGGGTCCTTATGAAGGGTAAATAGAAATTGGCATATCACGTTGTGGTTTTGGCGTAGGTAAGAAACGTTCTTGCTAGAAACCTATAGCAGCCACGTAAAAACTTGCAACAACAATTAGAGGACGTCTAACTTGTTTTTGCAGCATATGCCTTGTGATGTGATATGGCCAAAAGGATGTGATGAATGATATATGTGATGTATGAGATTGATCATGTTCTTGTAATAGGAATCACGACTTGCATGTCGATGAGTATGACAACCGGCAGGAGCCATAGGAGTTGTCTTAATTTATTTATGACCTGCGTGTCAACATAAACGTCATGTAATTACTTTACTTTATTGCTAAAGCGTTAGCCATAGTAGTAGAAGTAATAGATGACGAGACAACTTCAAGAAGACACGATGATGGAGATCATGATGATGGAGATCATGGTGTCATGCCGGTGACAACGATGATCATGGAGCCCCGAAGATGGAGATCAAAAGGAGCAAAATGATATTGGCCATATCATGTCACTATTTGATTGCATGTGATGTTTATCATGTTTTACATCTTATTTGCTTAGAACGACGGTAGCTTAAATAAGATGATCCCTCACTAAAATTTCAAGAAAAGTGTTCCCCCTAACTGTGCACCGTTGCGAAGGTTCGTTGTTTCGAAGCACCACGTGATGATCGGGTGTGATAGATTCTAACGTTCGAATACAACGGGTGTGACAGCCTAGCATTTACAACATGCCAGACACATGGAAACACTTAGGTTGACTTGACGAGCCTAGCATGTACAGACATGGCCTCGGAACACGGAAGACCGAAAGGTCGAACATGAGTCGTATAGAAGATACGATCAACATGAAGATGTTCACCGATGTTGACTAGTCCGTCTCACGTGATGATCGGACACGGCCTAGTTGACTCGGATCATGTTTCACTTAGATGACTAGAGGGATGTCTATCTGAGTGGGAGTTCATTAAATGAACTCAATTATCATGAACATAGTCTAAATTGTCTTTGCAAATATGTTGTAGATAAATAGCTCACGTTGTAGCTCCCTGTTTCAATACGTTCCTAGAGAAAGATTAAGTTGAAAGATATTGTAAGCAATGATGCGGACTAGGTCCGTAGTCCGAGGAGTGTCCTCACTGCTACACAGAAGGCTTACGTCTTTGATGCACCGCTCGATGTGCAAACCCCTACAACGTCGTCTGTGGATGTTGTGAACACCTGACAGACACATCCTGATGACTACTTGATAGTTTAGTGCACCATACTTTACGGCTTAGAATCGGGATTCCAATGACGTTTTGAACGCCATAGAACATATGAGATGTTCCAAGAGCTGAAATTGGGATTTCAGGCTCATGCCCGTGTTGAGAGGTGTGAGACCTCTGACAAGTTCTTTTGCCAACAAGATGGAGGAGAATAGCTCAGCTAGTGAGCATGTGCTCAGAATGTCTGGGTGCTACAATCACTTAAATCAAGTGGGAGTTAAACTTCCAGATAAGATAGTGATTGATAGAGTTCTCTAGCCACTATCACTAAGCTACTAGATCTTCGTGATGAACTATGACATGCAAGGGATGGAGTTGATCCCGGAGCTGTTCGCGGTGCTTAAGACCGCAAAAGGTAGAAATCAAGAAGGAGCATCAAGTGTTGATGGTTTAACAAGACCACTGGTTTCAAGAAGGGCAAGGGCTAGAAGGGAAACTTCATGGATGGCAAACCAGTTGCCGCTCCAGTGAAGGAACCCAAGGTTGAACCCAAACCCGAGACTAAGTGCTTCTATTGTAAGGGGAACGGTCACTGGTAGCGGAATTACCCCAAATGCATGGTAGATAAGAAGGCTGGCAACTTCAACAAAGTATATACGTGTTATTAATGTGTACCTCACTAGTACTCCTGGTAGCACCTGGGTATTGGATACCGGTTCAGTTACTATTATTGGTGACTTGAAGCAAAAGCTACGGACTAAACGGAGACTGGCTAAGGGCGAGGTGACGATGTGTGTTGGAAGTGTTTCCAAAGTTGATGAGATCACCATCGCACGCTCCATCTGCCTTCGGGATTAGTATTGAACCTAGATAAATGTTATCAGGTGTCTACGTTGAGCATGAATATGATTAGATCATGTTCATTGCAATACGGTCATTCATTTAAGTTAGAGAATAATGGTTATTCTGTTTACATGAATGATACCTTTCATGGTCATGCACCCTATGTGAATGGTTCATTGAATCTCGGTCGTGGTAATACACATGTTCACGCCAAAAGATGTAGAGTTAATAATGATAGTACCACTTTCTTGTGGCACTGCCGCTTAGGTCATATTGGCGTAAGATGCATGAAGAAACTCCATGTCGATGGATGTTTGGAGTCACTTGATTTTGAATCACTTGACACATGCGAGCCATGCCTCATGGGCAGGATGACTAAGACCCCGTTTTCAGGTACAATGAAACGGGCAAGTGACTTGTTGGAAATCATACATGCTGATGCGTGTGATCCAATGAGAATTGAAGCGTGCGGTGGATATCGCTATTTTCTCATCTTCACTGACGATTTGAGTAGATATAGGTATATTTACTTAATGAAGCACAAGTCTGAAACGTTTGAAAAGTTCAAGCGATTTCAGAGTGAAGTTAAGAATCATCATAACAAAAAGATCATGTTCCTACGATCTGATCAAAAGGGGATTTTCTGAGTTATGAGTTTGGCAAATCACTTAAGACATTGTGGAATTGTTTCACAGTTGAAGCCACCTGGAACACCACAGGGTAATGGTGTGTCCGGACGTCGTAATCGAACCTTATGAGATATGGTGCGATCTATGATGTCTCTTACCGATCTACCGTTTTCATTTTGAGGTTATGCGTTAGAGACAGCTGCATTCACTTTAGATAGGACACCATCTAAGTCCGTTGAGACGATGTCGTATGAACATTGGTTTGGCAAGAAACCAAAGTTGTCGTTTCTTAATGTTTGGGGCTGCGATGCTTAAGGCTTCAGCCGGAGAAGCTTGAACCCAAAGCGGACAAACACATCTTCATAGGATACCCAAGGGTGACAGTTGGGTATACCTTCTATCTCAGATCCGAGAGCAAATTGTTTGTCGCTAAGAATGGGTCCTTTCTCGAGAAGGAGTTTCTCTCGAAAGAATTGAGTGGGAGGAAGATAGAACTTGATGAGGTTGTCGAACCTTTACTTCAACCAGAGAGTGATGCAACACAGAAAGATGTTTTCTGTGGAGCCTACGTCTGTTGAATAGGAAGTTAATGATAGTGATCATGAAGCTTCGGATCAAGTTGCTATCGAACCTCGTAGGTCGACAAGGATATGTACTACTCCTGAGTGGTACGGTAATCCTGTCTTAGATATCATGTTGTTAGACAACAATGAACCTACGAGCTATGGAGAAGCGATGGTGGGCCCGTATTCCGACAAATGGTTAGAAGCCATGAAATCCGAGATAGGATCCATATATCAGAACAAAGTATGGACTTTGGTGGACTTGCCCGATGATCGGCAAGCCATTGAGATAAATGGATCTTTAAGAAGAAGACGGACGTGGGCGGTAATGTTACCGTCTATGAAGCTCGACTTGTGGGAAAGAGTCTTTTCACAAGTTCAAGGAGTTGACTACGATGAGAATTTCTCACCCGTAGCGATGCTTAAGTCCGTCGGAATCATGTTAGCATTAGCTGTATTTTTCGATTATGAAATCTTACAGATGGATGTCAAAACAAGTTTTCTTACCAGTTTTCGTAAGAAAAGTTGTATGTGATACAATAAAAGGTTTTGTCGATCCTAAGGATGCTAAAAGGTATGCTGGCTCCAGCAATCCTTCTATGGACTAGAGCAAGCATCTCGGAATCGGAATATATGTTTTGATGGAGTGATCAAAGCTTTTAGGTTTATACAATGTTTGCTAGAAACTTGTATTTACAAGAAAGTGAGTGGGAGCACTACAACATTTCTGATAAGTATATGTGGATGACATATTGTTGATCTGAAATAATGTAGAATTTCTGGAAAGCATAAACGGTTGTTTGAAGAGTGATTTTCAAAGGAAGACCTGGATAAAGCTGCTTACATATTGGGCATCAAGATCTATAGAGATAGATCAAGACGCCTGATGATACTTTCAAAGAACGCACACCTTGACATGTTTTTGAAGGAGTTCAAAATAGATCAGTCAAAGAAGGGGTTCTTACCTGAGTTGTAAGGTGTGAAGTTGAGTAAGACTCAAAGCTTGACCACGGCAGAAGAAAGAGGAAGGACGAAGGTCGTCCCCTATGCTTTTGTCATAGGCTCTATACGGTATGCCATGCTGAGTACCGCACCTGATGTGTGCCTTGCCACATGTCTGGCAAGAGGGTACAAAGGTGATCTAGGAGTAGATCACCAGATAGCGGTCAAAATTATCCTTAGAGGAATAAGGAAATGTTTCTCGGTTATGGAGGTGATAAAGAGTTCGACATAAAGAGTTACGTCGATGCAAGCTTAACACCTATCCGGATAGCTCTGAGTAGAGATACCGGATACGTATAATGGAGCAATAATTTGGAATAGCTCCAAGTGGAACGTGGTAGCAGCATCTACGATATAAAGTTTTGCGAAATACATAGGGATCTGAATATGGCAAGACCCGTTGACTACAACCTCTCTCACAAGCATAACATGATCAAACCCAGAACTCTTTGAGTGTTTATCACATAGTGATGTGAACTAGATCATTGAGTCTAGTAGACTCTTGGATGTTGGTCACATGGCGATGTGACCTGTGAGTGTTAATCACATGGCGATGTGAACTAGATTATTGACTCTAGTGCAAGTGGGAGACTGTTGGAAATATGCCCTAGAGGCAATAATAAATTAGTTATTATTATTATATTTCATTGTTCATGATAATCGTTTATTATCCATGCTAGAATTGTATTGATAGGAAACTCAGATACATGTGTGGATACATAGACAACACCATGTCCCTAGTAAGCCTCTAGTTGACTAGCTCGTTGATCAATAGATGGTTACGGTTTCCTGACCATGGACATTGGATGTCGTTGATAACGGGATCACATCATTAGGAGAATGATGTGATGGACAAGACCCAATCCTAAGCCTAGCACAAAGATCGTGTAGTTCGTTTGCTAAAGCTTTTCTAATGTCAAGTATCATTTCCTTAGACCATGAGATTGTGCAACTCCCGGATACCGTAGGAGTGCTTTGGGTGTGCCAAACGTCACAACGTAACTGGGTGGCTATAAAGGTACACTACAGGTATCTCCGAAAGTGTCTGTTGGGTTGGCACGAATCGAGACTGGGATTTGTCACTCCGTGTAAACGGAGAGGTATCTCTGGGCCCACTCGGTAGGACATCATCATAATGTGCACAATGTGATCAAGGAGTTGATCACGGGATGATGTGTTACGGAACGAGTAAAGAGACTTGCCGGTAACGAGATTGAACAAGGTATCGGGATACCGACGATCGAATCTCGGGCAAGTATCGTACCGCTAGACAAAGGGAATTGTATACGGGATTGATTAAGTCCTTGACATCGTGGTTCATCCGATGAGATCATCATGGAGCATGTGGGAGCCAACATGGGTATCCAGATCCCGCTGTTGGTTATTGACCGGAGAGTTGTCTCGGCCATGTCTGCATGACTCCCGAACCCGTAGGGTCTACACACTTAAGGTTCGATGACGCTAGGGTTATAGGGAAAGTATGTATGCGGTTACCGAATGTTGTTCGGAGTCCCGGATGAGATCCCGGACGTCATGAGGAGTTCCGGAATGGTCTGGAGGTAAAGATTAATATATAGAAAGTATGGTTTTGGCCACCGGAAGTGTTCCGGGCATCACCGGTAGTGTACCGGGACCATCGGAGGGGTCCGGGGGTCCACCAGGTGGGGCCACCAGCCCCGGAGGCCTACATGGGCCAATAGTGGGAAGGGACCAGCCCCTAGGTGGGCTGGGGCGCCTCCCACCAAGGCCCAAGGCGCCTCCAAGAGGGGAGGGGGCAAACCCTAGGGCAGATGGGCCCTAAGGCCCACCTCAGGTGCGCCTCCCCCTCTCCCCCTTGTGGCCGCCACCCTAGATGGGATCTAGGGCTGCCGCCACCCCTAGGGAGGAAACCCTAGGTGGGGGCGCAGCCCTCCCTCTCCCCCTATATATAGTGGAGGCAAAGGGGCAGCCCAACACATGAAGTTCCACCCCTGTTGGCGCAGCCCTACCCCTCTCCCTTCTCGTCTCTCGTAGTGCTTGGCGAAGCCCTGCTGGAGTCCCGCGCTCCTCCACCACCACCACGCCGTCGTGCTGCTGCTGGATGGAGTCTTCCCCAACCTCTCCTTCTCCCCTTGCTGGATCAAGGCATAGGAGACGTCACCGGGCTGTACGTGTGTTGAACACGGAGGTGCCGTCCGTTCGTCACTAGGATCATCGGTGATTTGGATCACGACGAGTATGACTCCATCAACCCCGTTCACATGAACGCTTCCGCTTAGCGATCTACAAGGGTATGTAGATGCACTCTCCTTCCCCTTGTTGCTAGATTACTCCATAGATTGATCTTGGTGATGCGTAGAAAATTTTAAATTTCTGCTACATTCCCCAACAGGGGTGTGCGTGACGTGGGCGGCATGCGTGGGACGGTTTCCACATGCATGCATCACGTTGCAGTAAAGAGGTGGCTCGCGTCTTCCCCGTTAAAAGAGGGAGGCATGGAGGCGCGGCTCATTTACTGAGCGGGGTCGGGGTGCGGTCTTCAGGGCGTCCACTCCCCACGATCACGGGGAGTGGAGAGGTCGCCTCACCCGTCCCTTCAGTTCTGGACGTCTGCCACGCGTCCTTGTGGTGGCAAACGGTGGAGGCGAGAAACCAGGCCGCCGCTGGTTGGGCGGCGGGTCGTTCCTGATTCCCCGCGCCTCCAGTGTCTGGATTGGCCGAGCGGGGCGGCCGAGCCTCAACCCCGTTCCTTTATAAAGAGGAGGAAGGGGGAAACGGCCCCCCGCATTCTTCCATCTTCCATCTCTTCTCTGCTCCTGCTCCTTCCTCTCACCTGCCATGGAGAAAGGGAATCATGTCCCTTCGATGGTGGCGGCGAGGGTCGTTGCTCGACAGCGCGTCCCCCCTCCTGAACCTGTGGTGGTGGAACCGACCGCGAGGGGAAGGGGGAGGGGGGAGGCCGTGGGCAAGGCGAGGCAGAGGCCGTAGCGCTCGGGGGAAGAGGAGGATGGGGCAGCGCGCCAGCCCCACCCCCGCCAATGATGCCCTTGCCGATGGAGGGCCATGTCGAAGACGAGCCTTGCGAGTTCTTCATCAGGCTCCGACGGCCCCCGCGTCATCGTCTTCGTCTCCCCACTCCGTTCGCTCTGGTGATGGAGCGTGCCCCGCCCCAGACCCTCAGGTTGCACATGAGGGGCTGCGGGAACGGGGGCACGCGGGTCGACGTCGACTTCCCGGCTCCTCGAGTCATGTATCTCCGCCGTGGATGGAAGACGTTCGCCCGCATCCACATCCTGACGGCGGGGCTCGTCCTCTACTTCAAGTTAATGGAGGACGGCCTGCTCTCCGTCAAGGTCTTCGGAGATCTTGGAACTCGTCTGAAATGCTGCATGGAGAGCTCCTCTAATGGAGATTCTGACGATGGGAGCTTGTCCTCGAGCGAGAGCAACGAGGAGGACAGGGGGCGGACAGCGGCGGCGAGCCCGACTAGGAGTCGGACGCCCCATGCTTGGGCGGGTGCGGCAGCAGCAGCATCTGCACCTGGCTGCTCCTATGGCAAAAGCTAGCCGGGGGCAGGGCTGTCTCCTTGGGCGGCTGGCATCGGGAGGCTACGGAAGAGGAAGAGGGCGGGCGGCAAGGCCGTCAACTTGGAGTACACGGGCACCGACGCCTTCGTCACGTATTGCCGGTCCTGCTGCCTCGTCTTCTAGCTCCTTTCCCAGCACCGTCATCACCGGCCCGCCCATGGGTGGCCACCGAGATGTTCTCTTGGTGCTTTCTGCTGCTTGTAGCTCGCCTAGGCGCCCCTTTTGCCCTTTCGCCTCCTTGACCTGCCTCGTGAGGAGAGGGACAAGAATGGGATTACGGGTATCTTTATCTCTTTTTAGTTTGTAAGCCTGCGGGCCTTTGTTAAATTTGAAACTTGTAATCCCCTTGCTCATGTTTTTCAGCTCGTACGAACTGTACCTGTATGGGATGTTTTTAATGAAAAAGAGATGCTTGCCGGGTTTTTCGTTCGCGGGTAAATCCCACGACAAGGAGTTTAAGATAAATGTTTTTCGCCCGGCAACAGGCCTTGCCGTCCCCCCACTCCACTCGAGCGTTCTCGCGCTCTTGGCGGAGGCAGGGATGAAGTGGGCTTTAGGCTCCTCGTCCCACCTCCTTGCCGCCGCGGTTACGACCAAATCCAGACCCAGGAAATAATCCCTAGGTATAGGAAAAAGGGGAGCATGACAGCCTAGAGATAAAAGCGAGGTTTCACATGCCCCAGTCCGGTTCTGAAACGCATGACAGAGGATAAAAGACTTATCTGGATCCGCAGCCCTTGGGAATCTCATCTTGCCGCGGTTGGATCCTTGTGCTTGCAGCCCCCGGCAACCCTGGCTTGCCGGGGTCGGGGCGCCGGTCCGTTTCCTTCTTTCCGAGTAGCTCAGCAGAAGTGCTCATGTGCCCTGCGAACCAAAGGAGGACAAAAAAGGAACAGACAGACGCGCACTCGACCTCTAGGCTAGGGGTTAGTCGCCGCTAAGCACTATCAACCCTAACCAAGGAAGAAACTCGACCTAGCATGCATGCTATAACTTAGGGCGCCAACGCTTCATTTGTTTATGCTCAGGGTCTACGCCTAGCTTTGTACAAAGGGTCACATGCCTTGTCGGCAAAGCTTGTACAAAAGGTGGCTTGTCAGGAGGCCCGGCAAGCTGCGCCTTACGGGTAGAACTTGCGAAGATGCTCGATGTTCCAGGAGTTGCTCACTAGGACGGCATCTTCAGTCTCCAGGTGGACTGCGCCAGGCCCGGTGACTTGTATTACCCGATAAGGGCCTTCCCACTTCGGCGTCAACTTGTTGGAATTCTTGGCCGACTGAACGCGCCGAAGAACAAGGTCGCCTTCCTCAAGGCTTCAGGCATGAACCTTGCAGCTATGATAGCGGCGCAAGGCTTGCTGGTAGTGTGCTGCTCTCATAGCCACCCGAAGACGATCTTCCTCAAGGAGCGTCGCGTCATTTTGGCGCAACGGCTCTTGCTCAAGCTCATCATAAGTGAGCACTCGAGGTGACCCATATATGAGTTCCATGGGGAGAACTGCTTCTGCCCCGTATACCAGTGCAAAAGGTGTCTGGCCGGTGGCACGATTTGGCGTCATCCTGATCGACCAAAGAACCGCCGGCAACTCATCAATCCAGGGCCTTCCACTCTTGCGCAGCTTGTCAAAGGTCTTCGTTCTCAAGCCTCGCAACACTTCAGCATGTGCCCTCTCCGCTTGGCCATTGCTCCGTGGATGTGCCATGGAAGCAAAACAGACCTTGCTGCCGAGGTCTTGGATGTACTGCATGAAGGCGTGGCTTGTGAACTACGTGTCGTTGTCGGTGATGACTCTGTTTGGCACACCAAAACGGCAGACCAGTCCTTTGAAGAACTTGACGGCTGACTGAGCAGTCACCTTCCTCACTGCTTCCACTTCTGACCACTTTGTGAACTTGTCGATTGCAACGTACAAGTACTCAAAGCCCCCGACAGCGTGGGGGAAAGGGCCCAGTATATCGAGCCCCCAGACCAAGAATGGCCAGGAGAGAGGGATTGTTTGAAGGGCTTGAGCCGGCTGATGAAGCTTCTTTGAATGGAACTGGCACGCTTCACACTTGATTACTAGTGCCGTCGCATCCTGGAGGGCGGTGGGCCAGAAGAAACCTTGCCAGAACGCCTTCCCGGCAAGGGCCCTTTACCCTATGTGGGAGCCACATATGCCTCCATGTATCTCCGCCAACAGCTCCAGTCCTTCCTCTTGGGGAATGCACTTGAGTTTCACATTGTTTGGACTCCTCCGGTACAGGATGTCATCGATGAACTGGTACAGGGCGAACCGACAAGCTACTTTCTCTGCTTCTTCCTGCTCCTCAGGAAGCTCCCTTGTTTGGAGGAAGTGGACGGTAGGCTGCGCCCATGCCGGAGCCTGGGGCTCGACGACAAGGACCAAAGGTATTTCTTCCGCCATGAGAGCGGCTGTCTCTATGGCCAGGGCTTGACGCCCTATCAGAGCCAGTTGCTCTTGGGCAGCCTCAGCGTCCGTGGCAGCACCCTTGCCGGCGGCCCCAGGGGGCTCAGTAGGAAAGTACTTGCCGAGACCTGATTTCCTCCGCTTGTTCTGCCCCGCTGATGGTTCGACAGATGGTTGAGTTAACCGGAGCAAAAAGGTACCTGGTTCCACAGGTAGCTTGAATGCGGCACGCTTTGACAGGTAATCGGCGATGTCGTTCTCCGCCCGAGGGACGTGCTCCGCCTCGATACCGTCAAAGCATTCCTCCAGCTTCCTCAGCTCATCTACGTAGGCTTCCATCAATGGGCTCTGATAATCCTTGTTGACCTGCCTGACAATGAGCTGCGAGTCGCCCCTGACGATGAGCTTCTTAACCCCGAGGTTTGTCGCGATCCTGAGACCGGCAAGCAATCCCTCATACTCGGCAGTGTTGTTGGTGGACATCTCCCTGGGGAAGTGCATCTGGATCACGTACTTGAGGTGTTCTCCGGTGGGTGCGACGAGTAGCACACCGGCGCCGGCGCCTTGGAGCGAGAAAGCCCATCAAAGTACATGATCCGGTCGCAATCTGCTTCCTTGCCGGGGAGAGTGGTCTCCTGGATTTCTTCGTCAGGCGTCAAGGTCCATTCTGCGATGAATTCCGCCAAGACTCTGCTCTGAATTGTTGAGGTACTTTCAAACTTTGAACCGAAACTTGACAGCTCCAAGGCCCATTCCACAATCCTTCCGGTTGCGTCCAAGTTGTGCAGTATCCGTTGCAACGGGAGGTGGGTGACGACGGTGATCTCGTGGGCCTGGAAGTAGTGATGCAGCTTCCTCGAGGCCATAAGGAGGCCGAAGAGCAATTTTTGCATGCCGGAATACCTGACCTAGCCCCCTGCAAGAGGGAGCTGACAAAGTAAACCATGTGCTGCATCATCTTCTTCTTTGGCACCACTTCACTTGACTGCGCGGGCATTGCCTTAGTGGCACCAGACTCCACCGGGGGCCGCGCCTTGCCGGCACCAGGCCCTGCCAGGGGAATCTTTGGCTTGCCATCCGCTAGTTCTGCTATCGGATTTCGGGTTCCGGCAGACCCTTGAGGTTCAAACACTGGGGTGCGCGCGTAGATTTCGCCTTCTACCTACCTGCGCCCCACCGTCGCGCTAAGATCTAAGCTATGGAAAGAACAGCACAAGAGACACGGAGTTTATACTGGTTCGGGCCACCGTTGTGGTGTAATACCCTACTCCAGTGTGTGGTGTGGCGGATTGCCTCTTGGGCTGATGATGATGAGCAATACAAGGAAGAACAACCTCGCGAGGGTCTGTTCTTGGCTGGGGCGATGAACTGCTGGGAGGAGTTCAATCACCCTTCTCTCTCTCTCTTCTCGATTCTCTCTCCGATTTCGATCCGATCTCCTCTACCCTGTGGGTGGCTAGTCCTATTTATAGGCAAAGGCCCTGGGCCTCTTCCCAAATGTTGAGCACGAAGGGCGCCAACAATTGGCCATTTTGAAGGGGAACATCTGGTACACTTATCCTGACTAAAGTTGGTCCTCGCCTGCCAAAGGCTCTGGCGGTGACGCTGGCTTGGGCTCCACAATGACTTCCTTCCTGCCATTGGACCGGTCTTGGTCTCATTGCACCGAAACGGGTGCCTTCGCTTGATGCTCTCGCCCGCGCTTGCTCCCTTTGCACCAAAGAGGAAAGGTGGACACTGCGCGAGCTAGCGCCCACCTAGCACCCTTGGTCGTCATGGCTTGTGTCACGGGCACCTCATGAGGTACCCCGCCTTGATCTCTCCGCCTCCTCGCGAGCCAGCCTGATGAGGCCGTGCCTGAGGAAGCTCCGTGTCGTCCGCCCCGCGAGGCTTGACCCCTCGCGAGGGTCTTGGGTCTGTGTTGATGAAGATGGGCCGTGCTGGGCCCCTCCTCGAGCCACGCTGCAGGCCGCAGGCAGGCAAGTCTGGGGACCCCCGTTCCCAGAACATCGACATCTGCCACCACTGCCGCCCCCTCGTCGACCTCCCTCCGTGCCACAAGGGCGGTGCTGACCACTTGATTCGTCGCCGCCAGATACAGCAGCAACAACTCTTGTGGTTTAGGCACAACCAGTATCGGCATGGAGGAAAGGTACTTCTTCAGATCCTGCAGTGCTGCCTCGACTTCTGGTGTCCACTCTATTGGGCCCACCTTCTTCAAGATTTTGAAGAAAGGAAGGGCGCGCTCCGCGGACTTGGAGATGAACCGACCCATGGCGGCAACGCTGCCGGTGAGCCGACGCACATCCTTTATCTGCTTGGGCACCTCGATCTGCTCAATAGCCTTGATCTTGTCTGGGTTTGCCTCGATCCCACGCTGCAACACAAAGAATCCGAGAAGCTTGCCGGACGGAACGCCCAAGACGCACTTCTCAGGGTTCAGCTTGAGGTTGATCTTGCATAGGTTAGCAAATGTCTCCTCCAGATCTTGCACAAGAGTGGGCCCGTCTTTGGTTTTGACCACTATGTCATCCATGTAGGCCTCCATATTTCTATGGAGCTGAGGTTCAAAACCAATTTGGACCGCTCTTGCAATCGTTGAGCCGGCACTCTTCAACCCAAAAGGCATCCGTAAAAAGCAATACGTACCACATGGGGTGATGAATGTCATCTTCTCTTCATCCTCTCTTGTCATAAAGATTTGGTGGTAGCCTGAGTAGGCGTCGAGGAATGATAACAGATCACACCCGGCTGTGGAGTCAACAATCTGGTCGATGCGCGGCAATGGGAAGGGGTCCTTAGGGAAAGCCTTCTTAATATCTGTGTAATAAATACACAGCCTCCACTTCCCATTCGCCTTGCGCACCACTACTGGATTGGCCAACCACGTCTGGTGGAGCACCCCTCTCACCAAACCTGCCGCTTCCAACTTCTTGATCTCCTCTGTGATGAACTCCTGCCTTTCCAGAGCCTGCTTTCTGATCTTCTGCTTGACGGGCCACGCGTGGGGACAGACAGCTAGGTGGTGCTCAATCACCTCCCTGGGAACACCGGGGATGTCAGACGCTTGCCATGCAAACACGTCGACATTTGCCTGCAGGAAAGGTGACGAGCGCGCCTTCCTATTTGCTGTTGAGGGTGGAGCCTATGATGAAGGCCCCTCCCGTGCCATCCTCCCCGATGGGCACCTTCTTGGTCTGCGGCGGCTCGGCTTTGGATCTCTTGCTCTTGTCGGTAGAGCTCTTTGGCACGTCCTCAACGGTAGCACAACACTCCAAGGAGGTGCGCTTGCCGGAGTGGGTGCGACAGGTCTTGCCGGGCTCCTTTTTCCCTCCCGGGCCGTCAGCGGCAGGAGCAGGTGCCTTGACGGCAGCTGCTACAACTGCCTCCCGGTAGAGCTGGTCGGCGCAGATCAGCACGTCCTTCTTGTCGGAGGGGACGGAGATGATGGTCAACGGCCCGGGCATCTTTATCATATTGTAGGCGTAGTGTGACGCCGCCATGAACTTGGCCAATGCCGGGCGACCGAGGATCCCGTTGTAGGTTAAGGAGATCTCGGCCACGTCGAAGACGATCTTCTCCGTATTTAGTTCAACTCTCCTCCAAATGTCACGGGCAGTGTGACCTTTCCCTTTGGCTGGCTCCTCCCTGGATTGACCCCTTGAAACGTGCCCGTTTCCTCGAGGTCTCCATCAGGGATTTGCAACCTTTTGATCACGACAGGCGAGATCAGGTTGAGGCCGGCCCCGCCGTCAACCAACATCTTGTTCACCCTTAGGTTGCATATTGTTGGGGAGACCAACAATGGCAAACACCCGACCGCGGTTGTGCGGTCAGGGTGATCCTCGGCGTCAAAGATGAGGGGCGTGGTGGACCACTTCAGCGGCTTCTGAGCGCCGAATGACGGCTCTGCTGTTGTAATCTCTCGCGCCCACTGCTTGAGCTGGCGGAAAGAGGTATGCAGCAAGGCACCGCCATCGACGCACATGGCCACTATAGCCTTCTGGAACCCTTGCTCACCAGACTCGTCATCCTCGTCGTGATCGTCGTCTTCTTGTTTCTTGTCGCGGCCCCGGGTGGGCTTCTCTTGCTGGTTGTCCTTGCCGGGGCGGCCTCCTTGGCCGCCACGCTTCTTGCCGGATCTCTCAGCACCGTCCTGGTCCTTCTCCTTGTCCCGCCTTTCGTACTCATCCTTTTGCTTCTCAGCAAGCAGCTCAACTTGTCGGTAGTTCTGGAGGTCGTGGCCCTTGGTGCGGTGGATCTTGCAGTACTGATTGTTGGAGCTTCCTGGCTTGTCGGTAGCCGCCAGGGCCTGGCAGGTGGCGCACCCGGCAATCTCCTTGCCGGGGGCGTCTGCCTTGACCTTCTTGCCGAAACCGGTGTCGTCAGATCCCTCAACGGCAAGCACGACCTTGCCTTTGCGTTTCCTGTTGCGACGCCGGCTCTTCTTCGTCGGAGTGGAGGCGTCTTCATCAGTAGAGTCGGTTTCCACGCCGGCGTCTTCGCTGGGGTACTTCATTCCCTCTTCAGCCCGGGCGCACCTATCGGCTAGAACGTAGAGCTCAGCCACATCCTTAACCTTGGTCATCGCCAGCTCCTCACGCATCTTGCGATTGCATACATTCTGGTGGAACACACTAATCATAGTGGCGGGATGAACGTCGGGGATGTTGTACTGCACCCTGCTGAACCTCTGGATGTACTTGCATGGGGTCTCCCCTTCCTTCTGGGGAATGATATGCAACTCACTGGCCTGGCCATGAGCTTGGTGGCCTCCTGTGAAGGCGCCAACAAACTCATGGCACAGATCTGACCAGGAAGAAATGGAGTCCACCAGCAAGTGCATTAACCAAGACATCACATTGGGCTTGAGCGCCATCGGGAAATAGTTGGCAAGCACCTTGTCGTCACGAGCCCCAGCGGCCTGCATCGCGATGGTGTAGATGCTGAGGAACTCGGAGGGATGGCTCTTGCCGGTGTACTTCTCACTGACGTCGGGCTTGAACGTGCGGTGGGACGGCCACTGGAACTGCCTTAGCTCACAGGTAAAAGCCGGGCAGCCCACCTCGTAAGGTAGGTCACCGGGCCCCCCCGGTGCCGGGTGGTCCATAGCGGGTCCCGCCCGCTTGTCCGACTGGCGACGCATTTCGCGCTGGCGCTCGACGGTGGTTCGAGCATCTTCATGAGCTCACTCCCGAAGGACCTGGCGCTGGTCGCGGAGGGTCCGCGGGTTGGACGACGCTATGGAGATGTTATCACAAGCGTCGTCGCGACGGGAGGATGCCCGCGGCGGCTGGCGAGGAGGAGGAGAGTGCACCGTGGCTGCAGCTTCCCTGGTCCTCCCAGCGCCAGCATGTGGTGGCTCGATGGAGCGCCGGCCCAAGGGCCCCGTCGGTCACGGATCGTCTTTTTTTGCGATGGCGATGAGCCTCCGGATGGTGGCCCTCCACTCGTCGAGCTTCTCCGCAGCAGGAGGGAAGTCGAGGAGTAGTTGTGCGCGTGCCAAAGCTTCCTCTGGCATGGGCACCGGCGACAGCTGCATGGATCGCGGCGCACTTCGACTTCTAACTACGTTAGAACCAGCTCCATCACGAGCCAACGGCTGCGTGCCATTTTCGCCAGTGCTTCGGTGAGCGTGCTGACCCCCCTCATTTTGTCGATGACGCACAGGGCTCTTCCCACGGTGGTGCCCAGGGTCTCCATCGTGGTGACGCTGCTCGACACGCACACCATGGGAAGAACGCGCGGTGGTCGCCGGTGTAGGCGTCCTGGAGGTCGCCGCGCCACCCGGAGTCGGCGCAGCGACGCCCTTGGAGGGCCCCGCGCCGCCTGCGGGGGCCCAACTCCGTCCTTGGATCCGGCGATGTGTAGCCAGTCATCTGGGGCGCGAACGATGCCGCTCACCAGGATCCGACTGCCTGGGTGATGCTGGTGCTCGCGGGTCGCGGCCTGGGTCCTGTCTGCGACCGGTCCGCTACTCGTCCGCACCGGCACGGGTCGTTCGGCTCCCAATGAATCGATCGCCGTGGCTGTCCTCTTCTTAGGGTCCATGGTGACAAAGAACTGCTAGGCTAACTACTAGACCAGATTCTCACAATTGCGCCCCCTACCTAGCGCGCCAAGGATGTCGGTGTGGAATAACACCTATGGGACCACGAGGATCCCTACTACGGTTGCCGGGGCGCGGGGTTGCGAGGAGAGCAGGGCTAGTAGACAGCACGAGGATCGTTTACCTAGGTTCGGGCCGCGAGGATGCGTAAAACCCTAGTCCTGCTTTGGTGGGTGTATTTCTGAGAGTTCTTGAGCTCTTGAACTAGCTGTGGTCAGCGTGTGGTTACAAAGAGTCGAATCCCCCTCCTTGTCGCCTCGGGCCTCCTTTTATAGGAAAAAGGGGTTGCCACAGTGGCACACAGGAGGTGGAAAGGTCTACAGTGGCACGAGGTTATCCCTCGTATTACAGGACAAGGTGCATTTAATGCACCGCTTAGGTGTCCTCTTGCTTCATCGGGGACGGGAGTGAGGCCCATCCCGTCCGTTGCCGCTTCTCCTCGCCTCGACACGCGCCTCAGCCAGGGATGCATGTGGTGCCATGTAGGCAGGCAGGAAGCTGAGTTGGCGTGCTGGTGGAGCCTTCACGAAGATCTACATGCCGCCACACAGGCACTTGAAGAGTTTGCCTGGGAGCAGCATGTTGCCACGCAGGTGCCTGCCTAGCTGGTTGGGCTGGCAGCTGTATGTGAACGGTGGTGGGAGCTTGGTTGACGTTGGCTTGGCGGTGGCCTTGCCGGGTGGCCCGGCAAGGGGTCTTGCCATGGCGTGTTGTCGTCCCCGGCAAGGATCTTGCCGGGGGTCTGGTGGCCTTCCTTGGCAGGGATCTTACCGAGGATCGCCGCCTTCTAATCTGATCTTGAATATGTCTTCACAAAGATCCGTATGCCACCACAGGGGTGCCTTCCCGAGCCCTGGCCCCATGCTGATGATGGTACTGGGGGCCGTGGGCTCAAGGGTGGCTCGCTCTGTTGGCGTGGGGCGAGCTGTCCCGGCAAGAGTCTTGCCAGGGCTGCTGAGGCCACCCGGCAAGGGTCTTGCCGGGGGAACCTGCTTCACCCCTCTACTCTTTGTGGTCTTGGCCTTGGCCTTGCTTTGACTGTCTTGGACGTTGATCTTACCTGGGCTCACCTCCCTCGTTCTGCTTGGTGTGGCCGCGGGCGCGGCTCTAACTGCCCGTGCACAGGAAAGGGGGTACAAAGATGCACCCCTATTTTGTACACCGACAGCGGTGGACGATGGCGAGGCCTCGGAAGGGGACGACGCGGAGCCGGGGAAGACATGGAAGTGGATGACCATGCGGAGATGAGTATGAGGGTTCACTAGTTCGGCTGTGCTGTGAGGATACCGTCGCCGCAGGGCCTGGCCAGCGGTTTGAGTGGTAGGGGAGGTGAGGCCTCCGCGGCAGCACAGTCGGCCACGGGAGGCAGGAGCTGGCGGCACGACCGGCGCTGCTTTGGGCGGCTGGAGCGAGAAGACCATAGGTTGAAGAATCACAACGGCCGTTGGATGGACATCGTACGGTCACTGCAGCTAGAATCGTTTATATTGACTAAGTTGACAAAGCTCTTGGTATGCGTCAAATTAGTAGGCCCACAGGTCAGCTTCCGAAAAGGTGTGCCCCAGATGTCAGGGGGAGGAATCATTTTTTGGGCGGGTGAAGCTAGAATATCCCAGACTGAAAAAGAAGCACGACATCCGTTGGATGGACATCCAACGACGACTTATGCTAGAACCGTGTGTTGACTATAAGTTGACAAAGCCTTGCATACACGTTAACTTTTTTTTGAGGGGACGCGTCAACTTAGTAGGCCCACAAGTGTGTGGGAGAGAACTTATAGCCCATTTGAGATTTGTAAGAATGTACAACCCATTTTTGAATTCTAATGGAATTTACTACAACCCATTTATAGTTTGTTAAAAGTACAACCCATTTTCTAGCTAGGATAACGATTAATAATTTCAACAAACCATTCAAAACAGAATTCAATAAAATTTTCCACATTTTGATGGGATCCGAAATATTTTTATCCCGAAATTTTTAGTCAGATTAAATACAATTTCAATATAAATTTGTATTACGTAAAAATCCAACGAAACATTGCGCACGCAACAATTAATGAAATTAAAATTTTCAAGATCCAGAAATAATATTTTATAAAGAAATGACGTGTTTGGTGCATTTTTTATAGTTACTACCCAATTTTTAGAATTACATCCCATTTATTATTTCTTAAAGCCCATTTTCTTGTTAAGCCTAATGCATCCCTCCTAGGAAAGATTTGCAGCCCAGCGGGGCGGAGAATAACAAGTTGACCTTGCCTGGGTATTCCTCAAAAAAAAGTATAGCTGGGCTAGCCATTTTCAGCTTGAATAAATTTAATATGTGGGCTGGATATCTGGCCTGGGCTAGACGGGTCATAGCCCGCCCAGTTAATACCCTACTCTCCTCTCAACAACAACGAAAACATCGCTCAAGAAAAACTCTGCAGTCCTCACACCTCAAAAAGACAAATACTGCTCGAGCTGCTTGGTCCCAGCTGTCAGCCGCTCCTTGTGCAATTCTCTCGTTTATTGACTACATAGGTTGAAAATGGTGTGGGACCGTGATGTCGGGAAACCAGGAGGAAGCCAAAAATATTATAGTTGTATATAATAAGGAGGCACTTGCGTACATGCGGCTATGGCCATGGTGGGTCCCCACTGTCATCCTCTCCAAGTAAAGTCATCTCCTCATTCCTCATGTCGTTGACCATGTTGACAATGCGAGACGGCGGCGCCACGGCGAGTGCAACAACTCAAAGGACGACGGAGAGGGCCTCGCGGACCCTATGGATGGTCTGATACAGCACCCACTGCTCATTCGGAAAGTCGGGATCATAGGGCCACATGTCCGCGACGGCATTGTTGTTCGCTTGTTCACCGATGCTCGTTGAGGAGAGGAGGTTGCAGCACAGGTCCTCCTGCGCTGGTAGCTCTTCCACCATTAGGGCGTCGAAGTGGGCCGCACCTGCTCTATGGTGAACACGACATGAACCGGCTTGGACAGTGGCGTTGGCTCCTGGTCGGAAGCTACGTCCATCGTCTGGTTGTCGTCGCTCAGCTCGGCGAGCTCGGTGGTGAGCCAGCATGTCCGGCTGCTGGACCGACCCACTGCCAAGCACGAGTCTGACTGCCCTGGCCCACCCAGACCGCCTTCCTCGCTCGCGCGCGCTTTCCGCCCGAAACGGCCAGCGCCGCCCGCCCCGCTTCCCGGTGCAGGTGATTGCTCCGCCTTCAAACGACACAAGTGTCGTCCGTCCATCCGTCTGCCACCCACACTAATGATACACGGTTGCCGAGGTGGCGGCGCCACACGTCCATCCCTCCGCCGCCCATCATTTCTATATAAACTGCTGTGCCGGCCATAGCCGTAGTAATCCGCCTTCGTTCCCTTTTTCCTGTCCACGCCACTACTGCCCACCATGGCTTCCACGTGCTCTAGCGCTCTTTGGAACGGGCGGACGACGGACCACAAGGAGATGGCAGCCATTGCTGTCGACTGCCTGGCCGGCAGGCAACCGGAGGACGACGACGTCCCAATGGAGAACATGGTAGTCGACGATCCGGCGCTAACTGTCACGCCCTCGATGCGGCTATATCTCCCATGTGTCGAAGCACGACTTAGAGGCATAACCGCATTGAAAGCAATGTCGCAAGTGAGGTAATCTTCGCAAACAACCCATGTAATACAAGAAGGGAAAAGAGATACATAGTTGGCTTACAATCGCCACTTCACACAATTACATGAATAAAGCATTACATCGACCAAAAAACAATCAAGGTCCGACTCCAGAACCAAAATAAAAGAAGAACCCCAAATGCGACAAAGGTCCCCGATCGACCCCAACTGGGCTCCACTACTGATCAACTAGAACGAAACAACACAAAGGACAAGATCTTCATCGAGCTCCTCCTTGAGCTTGGTTGCGTCATCTGCACGGACTCATCGGCACCTGCAAGCTAGTTTTGGAAATATCTGTGAGCCACGGGGACTCAGCAATCTCGCACCCTCACGATCAAGACTATTTAAGCTTATGGGTAAGGTAAAGGTATGAGGTGGAGCTGCAGCAAGCGACTAGCCTATATGGTGGCTACACATATGCAAATAAGAGCGAGAAGAGAAGGCAAAGCATGGTCGTGAAAGTATGATCAAGAAGTGATCCTAAAACAACCTACGTCAAGCATAACTCCAACATAGTGTTCACTTCCCGGACTCCGCCGGAAAAAGACCATCACGGTTACACACGCGGTTGATTCATTTTAATTAAGTTAAGGGTCAAGTTATCTACAATTGGACATTAACAAATTCCCATCTGCCCATAACCGCGGGCACGGCTTTCGAAAGTTCAAATCCCTACAGGGGAGTCCCAACTTAGCCCATCACAAGCTCTCATGGTCAACAAAGGAATAGACCTTCTAGCGGGAAGACCCGATCAGACTCGGAATCCCGGTTACAAGACATTTCGACAGGATAAAACTAAACCAGCAACACCGCCCGAATGTGCCGACAAGTCCCGATAGGAGCTGCACATATCTCTTTCTCAGGGCACACTCAGATTGTCTTAGGTACGGGTAGGCCAGCCCAGAGTTGCCCCTGGTGGCCACCGGCAGCTGACAGGTGGACCAACACTCAAAGGAGCACTGGCCCGGGGGGGTTAAAATAATGATGACCCTTGAGTCCGCGAAACCCAAGGGAAAAAAGGCTAGGTGGCAAATGGTAAAACCAATGTTGGGCATTACTGGAGGAGTTTTATTCAAGGCGAACTGTCAAGGGGTTCCCATTATTACCCAACCACGTAAGGAACGCAAAATCCAGAACATAACACCGATATGACAAAAACTAGGGCGGCAAGAGTGGAACAAAGCACCAGGCATGAGGCCGAGCCTTCCACCCTTTACCAAGTATATAGATGCATTAATTAAATAAGATATATTGTGATATCCCAACAAGTAAACATGTTCTAACAAGGAACAACATCTCCATGTTCCAACAAGGAACAAACTTCAATCTTCACCTGCAAATAACAACGCTATAAGAGGGGATGAGCAAAGCGGTAACATAGCCAATCAACGGTTTGCTAGGACATGGTGGGTTAGAAGTTTGACATGGCAATTTGGGAGGCCTGAAAGCAAGTGGTAGGCATCGTAGCATGACATAGCAAAAGAGCGAGCATCTAGCAAAGCAAAGATAGAAGTGATTTCGAGGGTATGATCATCTTGCCTGAGATCCCGCAAGGAAGAAGAACGAGTCCATGACGAAGACAAACAGACGTAGACGAACGAATCCTCACAACACGATGTTATCGGAACCAACCCGAAGAAGCAACACCGGAAAAGAGCAAACAACCTAGTAAACAACCACCACATAGACATGGCATGATGCGCAAACAAGAATGATGCATGTCCGGTTTAAAGAGGGCATGACATGGCAAAGTGCAACAAACAACACTACAAATTAAGTGGAGCTCAATATGCAACGAGTTGCATATTGACGAAAAACCACATGACTTATTTAGTTCTCTCTCGTTTATGTACCCAACAAGATTAAATGTTGTTAGCATGGCAAGAGGTGAAGCAAATGAAAACTACCTATCTAGTCAAGGTTAAATGAGGCTGGAAGCAACGAACAACAATTCTAGAAACTCCTCATGAGCATATTATAGATTTGGTACTGTTCTGCCCTAAACACAATTTTAGAGTTGTTTAACATGCAAATAAAGGTCACCATGTTAAACTAGGCATTTTTCTACCCCATTTACATATAAAGATTATTAAATTTGGAGCTACGGTTAAATAGTTATGAATTAAATCATTTTAGCATGGCATAGGATCAAATTTACACAAACAACATTTTCAACATTTTTAACATGGATGAAAGTTGCATATTATTAAACTAGACGAGATTCTAAGCAAGTTTCATATATAATTTATTTTAATCCGATGCAGGGTTTGTGAGATATTAAATGCATGATCAACAAGGGCTTTCTTGTAAAACTGCAAACTCTGGGATAAATAGACAAATCGCAGAACGAAAAAAAAACGTGACATGGGCCGAAACTGGCTGGCCCAACCGCAAAGAGGTTTGAAGGGGGGTTCTCACCATGGGCTTGGCCCGGATCTGTGGAGGAGGCGGCCTGGCTGGGAACGCTGGCCTTGGACGTGGTCGGCCCACACGCACGCGAGGAAAGTGGCCCAAGGGGCGGATCTAGGAAGGCGAGGCCGGCCCGTGCTAGCGAAACAGGGAGCGATGCGGTCAACGGGGCGGGCGAGGCGCTCGTCTCACGTGAGCGAGCAGGAACAGGGGAAGCGGGCGCCTGACGAACATGCCTCTGCTCATTGCAGAGGTAGCGGAGGCGGGCGACCGAGACGCGGGCAGGCGACGGCGGAGCTTGGCGCGACGGAAGCAACCGGATCAAGGTGGAAGGAGTCAGATGTTCGGGACGGCTGTTTCCGGCGTTCCCCCGGTGACGGCGACGAGCCCTCGAGGCCGAGCTCAGTCCATTGCGCCTCCTTTGGTTCCCTGCCCAGAACAAGACATGGAGAAAGTTTGAGAGTAGGGAAGAGAAAATAAGGCAGAAGAGGAAGGGGAGAACGAGGTGCGGGGGAGGAGATCCGGTGGTCCGGCGGCAGAGCTCGCCAGCGCAACTGCTGGAGGCAAACGGCAGTGAGGCGGGACGCGGTCTCCTCGGTTGGGAGCTCGGGCTCCTGTGTGCACGGGCGGATCGGGAAGGTGGAGGTTGGCTGCGGGCACAGGAACGAGGAGGCGAGGTGGTAGGACAACGGATGGATCGATCTGGCTGGATCAGGGAAGGTGGTAGGCTCGATGGGGAAAACAAGGAAGGAGGAGGCGGTTGTTGTTGGATTGGATCGGGCAAGATCCCGATGAAGGAGGGGGGTTGGTCAGTCGGCGGCGGAGACAGGATTGATGGGACAGCTTCCTCAATTTTAGGGTTGGCGATATATATTGCGGGTGGATAATTGGATAGGGACTACCTCGTCCCTCCGATCGAAATCGGACTGTTGGGAAAAATAGGCTAGGGAGTCCAATTAACAAAACGGAGACGTTTTGTAGATGTTTCGGGATGATCCAGACACAACGGTGACGACTGCTCAGGTCGGATCCGGGACAACTTTCGGAAGCGCGCGAGGGGGGGCTGCGGGCTAACGAGAGAGGTTAGGTTGGACCTGGCAGTAGGTACTGAGCTATGTAGACGGTCTCGAGCTGAGAGAAGAGAAGAGAGGGAGGCCCGGCGACTGTTTCCGGAGACCGAAAACGTCCGACGTTAGACCGGCTACTATTGCCGCTATATTTAACGGTTGGACTATCAAATGAACTCCGAATGCGATGAAACTTGACAGGCGGTCTATCTACACTAAAATAAGACCAAACGCCAACTTTCAACCCATTCCGAGAACATTTTCCGGTCACTTATAAAATACTATTTCAGACATGCCGCGGGCGCGTGCAAGTGTGTCTGGGCTCAGAACGGACAACGGACGGAACTGGGGGAACCCGGACGGATGCAGGTTTTGAAAACATGATGATGTAATGCACATGATGACATGATGAAATGCAACACGCAAACAAATGACATGGCAACGCCGGCGAACAACTGGAAGACACCTGGCACATCGGTCTCGGGGCGTCACACTAACCCCCTCTTCTGGGCCATCCTCGCTGGTGCATTTCACCATGACCATCGGCGAGGCCCGTGCCCAATACATGGACACAGTGAGGCAGAAGCGTGAGGAGAAGTTCCGGGAGGCGCAGGCCGATGCCATCTACAACCACCATCTCCTCCAGGAGCACCTGCAGGCGGAGGAGCAGATCGCCGCAGAGCGGGCGGAGCAGGAGCGCTGGCAGTACCGCATGCGGGTGGCGGAGGCTGCGGTTGCCTACAAAGAGGGCGATGAAGCGGGCGAGGCGCTGTCTGGCGAGACCGAGGATGAGGCAGAGGACAATGCCAGCTCCGATGAGTCCCCGCTCCGCTGGCGTCGACGAGGCCCTGCTCCGCCGAGGCCCTGCGGTGCTAACAACAAGGCAGAGGACACCGCCGGCTCCGCCGAGGCCCCGCCCTGCCAGCACCGAGGCGGAGGCCCTATTCCATCGAGGCCCCATGGCGCCAACAACGAGGCAGAGGACACCGCCAGCTCCGCCGAGGCCCCGCCCCGCCGGCATCGAGGCGGAGGCCCTACTTCGCCGAGGCCCCGCCCCGCCGGCAATGAGACAGAGGACATCGCCGGCTCTGTTAAGGCCCCGCCCCGCTGCCAACGAGGCTGCACCACGCAGAAGCGAGGAAGAGTAGAACACGGTAGGTTGCCGCCGCTCGGTTCCAAGTAAGGCCACCGCTGCTACCCTCCGGTTCAAGCCAAGCTTGGCGGGTTGACCATTGACGGTCGATTAGCTTCTTGGCGGCGACGTGGAGTCGGAGAGCTATGTTGGAGAAGGACGTTGCTTTAGTTACTTAAGTGCAGGTGCAGTTGGGTCACTGGCATGTTGGCCCAAGAGGTAGCTGGCCCACATGTAAGTGACGCAACTGCACCTGCTGTTATGTCACTGAAGCTCAGTCCGCTGGAGAAGAAGCTTCTGTTCGGCTCAGCCGGACACGGGTGCTATAGTTAATTAATTATACCTCCAGCACACCCCTTTTTAGTTGAAGAATGTATGGAATGTAATGAAATCTGGCATGTTTATATGAAATCTGGCAGTGTATGAATGAATTTAGTTTGATTTGTTTGAATTCTTGTATCACTGGCATTGGATGAACATGCAAAACAATACGTACTAGCATTATTCCTAGGGTGATCACCTCATTTGCAGCAGTTTCACGTGTACTCCCTCCGGTCCTTTTTAGTCCGCATATAATTTTTGTCTGAAGTCAAAGTATCTCTACTTTAACCAATCTTATAGAAAAAAGTATCAATATTCACAATGTAAAATCAAGTGACTTGAAAGAAATCTAATATGCTTAGTAAAAAAGGAACAGAGGGAGTACAAATTTTTAGCATTCCTGTACATTGCAATCAACACACAAGCCTGGCAATTCATAGAGAACATTCAAAACAATTGATGATTATGCATCTCAGCGATTCACATGTCAGAGCCAATATTTACTTCACAACTAAAGAATGAGGAAAAATCGATCGATGGTGCTAACAACAGAGGGCGGCCCATTTGAAAATATCAAACGCATGTCTTCTTGCTAACATCAATGAGCAAAGTTTGACAAGGTTATCCCATTCCAAAATGTCAAATGCGTGTTGTTTTGCGTACATTAATGAGAAAACTTTGACAAGGTTTTCCCATTCCAAAATATCAAATGCCTACGATTGTGGAATGGGCAGGATTTGCCATCAGTTCAGACATTGACATGGCACCTCGTGCTAAATAAATCAGTTGTTCTTTTTGTGCAGTTCCACCAAAATCAACCAAATTCGTGCGTAGCTTGTATGATTTCGCCTTTATATGTTGCAACGCCTTGAACATATCGGCACCTCCTTTCTTGTGGTGGAAATGAATGATTCGAGAATATTCGATGTATTCGTGAACATTTTGTGCAGTTCCCATTGAAATCAAGCTGAGCACCCCTGTTTGCATAAATACAAAAAAAGTGATTAGTATAAAGCAAATTGTACTATGAATTGACAGTTTAAACAGTCAACCTACATGATCCAGGCAGAGCACACATTTTAAAAAATGGAACTCACCGGAAGGAATCGTAAAACAACATTGTACTGGCCATCACAGCAACAAAGATGGAGATCCGTGAGCCCTTCTGAGCTGAAGTTAGTTTGTTCTTGTGGGAAATAATGTAACCATCCTTCAACTCCTCCCTTCTTAAGAAGATAGGCTTGGCTTCTTTATCCTGGCATAATCGGAACTACGCACTTCACGTACTCCATATTCTTCTTCAGAGGAGGATGATCCTGTTGTGCAAACAAAAGAGAACAACTAAATGCTAGCATCCCTGTTTTCTCGAAAAAAATAAGGAAATATTTAGAACAACACGGATGAAGCACTTCTCAAGGACAATACCACTTTCTCATGACAGTATCTAAATAGTAGCACAATACCAATAGAGATGACAAAGCTCAATCATATGGATGAAATCCGTGGGCGAGTACCAACCTTTGTCAGGAGGCTTATTGTGTAGAGCATACAGATCAAGCACTTATCTGAAACCATCTGTTGTTACCTACTGTGGTTGCCATGCTTACTATATACTCCTTGATTAGTTTAATGTTTCCAACATCTTCTTGTGCAGTTCCACTAAAATATATGGTATCTTCAAAGAAGATCCCTGTTTGCACAAGTAGAGATAATTACATATTAAATTAAGAGTGGCATCAAATCAGTGGCAAAACAATTGCTCGTTCTAGCCATAGCAATAAATTAAGATCCAAAACTATATCATTATGATACATCCATTTTGCATCATGCTTATATATCGATATTTATTGCATTATGGGCTGTTATTACACATAATGTCACAATACTTATGCCTATTCTCTCTTAATTGACAAGGTTTACATGAAGAGGGGGAATGCCGGCAGCTGGAATTCTGGGCTAGAAAAGGAGCAAATATTAGAGACCTATTATACACATCTCCAAAAGTCCTGAAACTCCACGGGAATTATTTTTAGAATATAAAAAAATATTGGGCGAAGAAAGTACCAGAGGGGGGCCACCCACTGTCCACGAGGGTGGGGGCGTGCCCTACCCCTCTGGGCGCGCCCCCTGCCTCGTGGGCCCCCTAGTGGCCCTCTGATGCCCATCTTTGGCTATATGGAGTCTTTCATCCAGGAAAAAAAATCATAAGCTAGGTCACGGGACGAAACTCCACCGCCACGAGGCGGAACCTTGGCGGAACCAATCTAGGGCTCCGGCAAAGCTGTTCTGCCGGGGAAACTTCCCTCCGGGAGGGGGAAATCATCACCATCGTCATCACCAACGATCCTCTCATCGGGAGGGGGTCAATCTCTACCAACATCTTCACCAGCACCATCTCATCTCAAACCCTAGTTCATCTCTTGTATCCAATCTTTGTATCCAAACCTCAGATTGGTACATGTGGATTGCTACTAGTGTTGATTACTCCTTGTAGTTGATGCTAGTTGGTTTACTTGGTGGGAGATCATATGTTCAGATCCATTATGCATATTAATACCCCTATGATTATGAATATGAATATGCTTTGTGAGTTGTTATGTTTGTTCCCGAGGACATGGGAGAAGTCTTGCTATAAGTAGTCATGTGAATTTTGTATTCGTTCGATATTTTGATGAGATGTATGTTGTCTTTCTTCTAGTGGTGTCATGTGAACGTCGACTACATGACACTTCATCATTGTTTGGGCCTAGAGGAAGGCATTGGGAAGTAATAAGTAGATGATGGGTTGGTAGAGTGACAGAAGTTTAAACCCTAGTTTATGAGTTGCTTCGTAAGGGGCTGATTTGGATCCATATGTTTCATGTTATGGTTAGGTTTACCTTAATACTTCTGTTGTAGTTGCGGATGCTTGCAATAGGGGTTAATCATAAGTGGGATTCTTGTCCAAGGAAGGACAGTACCCAAGCACCGGTCCACCCACATATCAAATTATTAAAGTACCGAACGTGAATCATATGAACGTGATGAAAACTAGATTGGCGATAATTCCCATGTGTCCTCGGGAGCGCTTTCCTTTATATAAGAGTTTGTCCAGGCTTGTACTTTGCTACAAAAAGGATTGGGCCATATTGCTGCACCTTATTTACTTTTATTGCTTGCTACTTGTTACAAATTCCCTTATCACAAAACTATCTGTTATCGATAATTTCAGTGCTTGCAGAGAATACCTTGCTGAAAACCGCTTATCATTTCCTTCTTCTCCTTGTTGGGTTTGACACTCTTACTTATCAAAAATGCTACGATAGATCCCCTACACTTGTGGGTCATCAAGACTCTTTTCTGGCGCCGTTGCAGGGGAGTGAAGCACCTTTGGTAGGTGGAATTTGGTAAGGAAAAATTTATATAGTGTGCTGAAATTTATTGTCACTTGTTATTATGGAACATAATCCTTTGAGGGGCTTGTTCGGGGTATCATAACCCCGAACCGTACAGCAAAGAGTTGCTGCTCAACCTACTGAACCTACTGAAAATGTTTACTTTGAAATTCCTTCAGGTATGACAGAGAAACTGCTAGCTAATCCTTTCACAGGTGATGGAACATTACATCCCGATTTGCACCCAATCTATGTGGGTGAAGTTTGTGGATTATTTAAGCTTGCAGGTATGCCCGAGGATGTTATCAATAAGAAGGTCTTCCCTTTATCTTTGAAGGGAGATGCATTGACATGGTTTAGGCTATGTGATGATATTGGATCATGGAACTACTAACGATTGAAATTGGAATTTCATCAGAAGTTTTATCCTATGCATCTTGTTCATCTGATCGTAATTATATATATAATTTTTGGCCTCACGAAGAAGAAAGCATCGCTCAAGCTTGGGGGAGGCTTAAGTCAATGTTATATTCATGCCCCAATCATGAGCTCTCAAAAGAAATGATTATTCAAAAAATTTATGCTCGTCTTTCTCTCAGTAATCGCTCCATGCTCGATACTTCTTGTACTGGATCTTTTATGATGAAGACTATTGAATTCAAATGGGATTTATTGGAAAGAATTAAACGCAACTCTGAAGATTGGGACCTCGAGGAAGGTAAGGAGTCAGGTATAACACCTAAGTTTGATTGTGTTAAATCTTTTATGGATACCGATGCTTTCCGTGAATTTAGCACTAAATATGGACTTGACTCTGAGATAGTAGCTTCTTTCTGTGAATCCTTTGCTACTCATGTTGATCTCCCTAAGGAGAAGTGGTTTAAATATAATCCTCCCATTGAAGTAAAAGTAGTTGCACCTATTAAAGTTGAAGAAAAGACTATCACTTATAATGATCATGTTGTTCCTACTGCTTATATTGAGAAACCACCTTTCCCTGTTAGAATAAAGGATCATGCTAAAGCTTCAACTATGGTTCGTAAGAGTAATACTAGAACACCTACTCCTTCTGAGCAAATTAAAGTTGAACCTAGTGTTGCTATGGTTAAAGATCTCTTGGCTGATAATATTGATGGGCACGTTATTTACTTCTGCAATGAATCTGCTAGAATTGTTAGACCTGATACTAAAAATAAACATAGACCTGTCGTAGGCATGCCTGTTATTTCTGTTAAAATAGGACATCATTGCTATCATGGCTTATGTGATATGGGTGCTAGTGCAAGTGCAATACCTCATTCCTTATACAAAGAAATTATGCATGATATTGCACCTGTTGAGATAGAAGAGATTGATGTTACTATTAAGCTTGCCAATAGAGATATTATTTCACCAGTTGGGATTGTTAGAGATGTTGAAGTCTTGTGTGGGAAAGTTAAATATCATGCTTATTTTCTTGTTCTAGGTTCCCCACAAGATGACTTTTGTCCCATTATATTTGGTAGACCCTTCTTGAATACTATTAATGCTAAGGTGGACTGCAATAAGGATATTGTTTCTGTTGGTTTAGGGGATATGTCTCATGAGTTCAATTTTGCTAAATTTCGTAGACAACCCCATGATAAAGAATTGCCTAGTAAAGATGAAATTATTGGTCTTGCTTCTATTGTCGTGCCTCCTAGTGATCCTTTAGAACAATATTTACTAGACCATGAAATGATATGTTTATGAATGAAAGGAGGGAAATAGATGAAGTATTCTTTAAACAAGGACCTATTTTGAAACACAACTTGCCTGTTGAAATCCTAGGGGATCCTCCTCCACCTAAGGGTGATCCTGTGTTTGATCTTAAACCTTTACCAGATACTCTTAAATATGCTTATCTTGATGAGAAAGAGATATATCATGTTATTATTAGTGCTAACCTTTCAGAGCATGAAGAAAAGAAACTATTGAAAACTCTGAAGAAGCACCGCGCTGCTATTGGATATACTCTCGATAATCTTAAGGGCATTAGTCCCACTCTATGCCAGCACAAAATAAAGCTGGAGAAAGACGCTAAACCAGTTGTTGATCACGAACGACGGTTAAATCCTAAGATGAAAGAAGTGGTAAGAAAAGAAATACTAAAGCTTCTGGAGGCAGGTATAATTTATCCCGTTGCTGATAGTCAGTGCGTAAGTCCTGTCCATCGTGTCCCTAAGAAGGGAGGTATTACTGTTGTTCCTAATGATAAATATGAATTGATCCCACAAAGAATTGTTACAGGTTATAGAATGGTAATTGATTTCTGCAAATTAAATAAAGCTACTAAAAAGGATCATTACCCTTTATCTTTTATTGATCAAATGCTAGAAAGATTATCCAAACATACACATTTTTGCTTTCTAGATGGTTATTCTGCTTCCTCTCAAATACCTGTGTCAAAAGAGGATCAAGAAAAGACAACTTTTACTTGCCCTTTCGGTACTGTTGCTTATAGACGTATGGCTTTTGGTTTATGCAATGCACCTGCTACTTTTCAAAGATGTATGACTGCTATATTCTCTGACTTTTGTGAAAAATATTGTTGAGTTTTTCATGGATGATTTCTCCATTTACGGACCTTATTTTGATGATTGCTTAAGCAACCTTGATCGAGTTTTGCAGAGATGTGAAGAAACTAATCTTGTCTTGAATTGGGAGAAGTGCCACTTTATGGTTAATGAAGGTATTGTCTTGGGGCATAACATTTCTGAAAGAGGTATTGAAGTTGATAATGCTAAAGTTGATGCTATTGAAAATATGTCGTGTCCTAAGGACATTAAAGGTATAAGAAGCTTCCTTGGTCATGCCGGTTTTTATAGGAGGTTCATTAAGGACTTCTCTAAAATTTCCCGGCCTCTGACTGATCTCTTACAAAAAGATGTTCCTTTTGTATTTGATGATGATTGTGTAGAA
Source organism: Triticum aestivum (assembly GCF_018294505.1). Classification (NCBI taxonomy): domain Eukaryota; kingdom Viridiplantae; phylum Streptophyta; class Magnoliopsida; order Poales; family Poaceae; genus Triticum; species Triticum aestivum. Next base: position 569,020,938 of record NC_057800.1, read on the forward strand.
GCATTTGAAATACTTAAGAAAGCTTTGATTTCTGCACCTATTGTTCAGCCTCCCGATTGGAATTTACCATTTGAAATTATGTGTGACGCTAGTGACTATGCTGTAGGGGTTGTTCAAGGACAAAGAGTGGATAAGAAATTAAATGTTATCCAATATGCTCGTAAAACTCTAGACAGTTCTCAAAGAAATTATGCTACTACTAAAAAAGAATTTTTAGCAGTTGTATTTGCTTGTGATAAGTTCAGACCTTATATTGTTGATTCTAAAGTAACTGTTCACACTGATCATGTTGCTATTAAATATCTTATGGAAAAGAAAGATGCTAAACCTATACTTATTAGATGGGTTCTCTTGCTTCAAGAATTTGATTTGCATACTATTGATAGAAAGGGAGTTGAGAACCCCGTTGCACACAACTTGTCTAGGTTAGAAAATGTTCTTGATGACCCACTACCTATTGATGATAGCTTTCCTGATGAACAACTAGCTGTCATAAATGCTTCTCGTACTGCTCCATGGTATGCTGATTATGTTAATTATATTGTTGCTAAATTTATACCACCTAGTTTCACATACCAGCAAAAGAAAAAGTTCTTCTACGATTTAAGACATTAATTCTGGGATGACCCTGTTGGGGAACGTAGTACTTTCAAAAAAAAATCCTATGCACACGCAAGATCATGGTGATGCATAGCAATGAGAGGGGAGAGTGTTGTCTACGTACCCTCGTAGACCAGAAGCGGAAGCGTTAGCACAACGCGGTTGATGTAGTCGTACGTCCTCACGGCCCGACCGATCAAGCACCGAAACTACGGCACCTCCGAGTTCTAGCACACGTTCAGCTCGATGATGATCCCGGGACTCCGATCCAACAGAATGTCGGGGAAGAGTTCCGTTAGCACGACGGCATGGTGACGATCTTGATGTTCTACCGTCGCAGGGCTTAGCCTAAGCACCGCTACAATATTATCGAGGATTATGGTGGAGGAGGGCACCGCACACGGCTAATAGATCTCAAGGATCAATTGTTGTCTCTATGGGGTGCCCCCCTGCCCCTGTATATAAAGGAGCAAGGGAGGGAGGCAGCCGGCCTAGGATGAGGGCGCGCCAAGGGGGGAGTCCTACTCCCACCGGGAGTAGGACTCCTCCTTCCCTTGTTGGAGTAGGAGAGAAGGAAAGAGGGGGAGAGGAACAAGGAAAAGTAGGATGCACCCCTTGTCCAATTCGGACCAGAGGGGGGGCGCCTCCTTCTTTTTGGCCTCTCTCCTCTATTCCCGTATGGCCCAATAAGGCCCATATACTCCCCGGCGAATTCCCGTAACTCTCCGGTACTCTGAAAAATACCCGAATCACTCGGAACCTTTCCGATGTCCGAATATAGTCGTCCAATATATCGATCTTTACATCTCGACCATTTCGAGACTCCTCGTCATGTCCCCGATCTCATCCGGGACTCCAAACTCCTTCGGTACATCAAAACTCATAAACTCATAATATAACTGTCATTGAAAACTTAAGTGTGCGGACCCTACGGGTTCGAGAACTATGTAGACATGACCAAGACACGTCTCCGGTCAATAACCAATAGCGGAACCTGGATGCTCATATTGGCTCCCACATATTCTACGAAGATCTTTATCGGTCAAACCGCATAACAACATACGTTGTTCCTTTTGTCATCGGTATGTTACTTGCCCGAGATTCGATCGTCGGTATCTCAATACCTAGTTCAATCTCGTTACTAGCAAGTCTCTTTACTCGTTCCATAATACATCATCTCGCAACTAAATCATTAGTTGCAATGCTTGCAAGGCTTTAAGTGATGTGCATTACCGAGAGGGCCTAGAGATACCTCTCCGACGATCGGACTGACAAATCCTAATCTCGAAATACGACAACCCAACAAGTACCTTTGGAGACACCTGTAGAGCACCTTTATAATCACCAAGTTACGTTGTGATGTTTGGTAGCACACAAAGTGTTGCTCCGGTAAATGGGAGTTGCATAATCTCATAGTCATAGGAACATGTATAAATCATGAAGAAAGCAATAACAACAAACTAAACAATCAAGTGCTATGCTAACAGAATGGGTCAAGTCAATCACATCATTCTCCTAATGATGCGATCCCGTTAATCAAATGACAACTCATGTCTATGGTTAGGAAACATAACCATCTTTGATCAACGAGCTAGTCAAGTAGAGGCATACTAGTGACACTCTGTTTGTCTATGTATTCACACATGTATTATGTTTCCGGTTAATACAATTCTAGCATGAATAATAAACATTTATCATGATATAAGGAAATAAATAATAACTTTATTATTGCCTCTAGGGCATATTTCCTTCAGTCTCCCACTTGCACTAGAGTCAATAATCTAGTTCACATCGCCATATGATTTAATATCAATAGTTCACATCACCATGTGATTAACACCCATAGTTCACATCGACATGTGACCAACACCCAAAGGGTTTACTAGAGTCAATAATCTAGTTCACATTGCTATGTGATTAACACCCAAAAGGTACTAAGGTGTGATCATGTTTTGCTTGTGAGAGAAGTTTAGTCAACGGGTCTGCCATATTCAGATTCGTAAGTATTTTGCAAATTTCGATGTCAACAATGCTCTGCACGGAGCTACTCTAGCTAATTGCTCCCACTTTCAATATGTATCCAGATTGAGATTTAGAATCATCTGGATCAGTGTCAAAATTTGCATCGACGTAACCCTTTACGACGAACCTTTTTTGTCACCTCCATAATCGAGAAACAGATCCTTATTCCACTAAGGATAATTTTGACCGCTGTCCAGTGATCTACTCCTAGATCACTATTGTACTCCCTTGCCAAGAACAGTGTAGGGTATAAAATAGATCTGGTACACAGCATGGCATATTTTATAGAACCTATGGCCAAGGCATAGGGAATGAGTTTCATTCTCTTTCTATCTTCTGTCGTGGTCGGGCTTTGAGTCTTACTCAGTTTCACACCTTGTAACACAGGCAAGAACTCTTTCTTTGACTGTTCCATTTTGAACTACTTCAAAATCTTCTCAAGGTATGTACTCATTGAAAAACTTATCAAGCGTCTTGATCTATCTCTATAGATCTTGATGCTCAATATGTAAGCAGCTTCACCGAGGTATTTATTTGAAAAAATCCTTTCAAACACTCCTTTATGCTTTGCAGAATAATTCTACATTATCTCTGATCAACAATATGTCATTCACATATACTTATCAGAAATGATGTAGTGCTCCCACTCACTTTCTTGTAAATACAGGTTTCACCGCAAGTCTGTATAAAACTATATGCTTTGATCAACTTATCAAAGCGTATATTCCAACTCCGGGATGCTTGCACCAGTCCATAGATGGATTGCTGGAGCTTGCATATTTTGTTAGAACCTTTAGGATTGACAAAACCTTTTGGTTGCATCATATACAACTCTTCTTTAATAAATCCATTAAGGAATGCAGTTTTGTTTATCCATTTGCCAGATTTCATAAAATGTGGCAATTGCTAACATGATTCGGACAGACTTAAGCATAGATACGAGTGAGAAACTCTCATCGTAGTCAACACCTTGAACTTGCTGAAAACCTTTTGCAACAATTCTAGCTTTGTAGATAGTAACACTACTATCAACGTCCGTCTTTCTCTTGAAGATCCATTTAATCTCAATGGCTCGCCGATCTTTGGGCAAGTCAATCAAAGTCCATACTTTGTTCTCATACACGGATCTCATCTCAGATTTCATGGCCTCAAGCCATTTCGCGGAATCTGGGCTCATCATTGCTTCCTCATAGTTTGTAGGCTCGTCATGGTCAAGTAACATGACCTCCAAAAAAGGATTACCGTACCATTCTGGTGTGGATCTCACTCTGGTTTACCTACGAGGTTCGGTAGTAACTTGATCTGAAGTTACATGATCATCATCATTAGCTTCCTCACTAATTGGTGTAGTAGTCATAGGAACATATTTCTGTGATGAACTACTTTCCAATAAGGGAGCAGGTACAGTTACCTCATCAAGTTCTACTTTCCTCCCACTCACTTCTTTCGAGAGAAACTCCTTCTCTAGAAAGGATCCATTCTCAGCAACGAATATCTTGCCTTCGGATCTGTGATAGAAGGTCTACCCAACATTTTCTTTTGGGTATCCTATGAAGGCGCACTTCTCCGATTTGGGTTTGAGCTTATCAGATTGAAACTTTTTCACATAAGCATTGCAACCTCAAACTTTAAGAAATGACAACTTAGGTTTCTTGCCAAACCATAGTTCATACTGTGCCGTCTCAACAGATTTAGATGGTGCCCTATTTAACGTGAATGTAGCTGTCTCTAATGCATAACCCCAAAACGATAGTGGTAAATTAGTAAGAGACGTCATAGATGGCACCATATCTAATAAAGCATGGTTACGACGTTCGGACACACCATTACACTGTGGTGTTCCAGGTGGCATGAGTAGTGAAACTATTTCACATTGTTTTAACTGAAGGCCAAACTCATAACTCAAATATTTTACTTCTGCGATCATATCGTAGAAACTTTTATTTTGTTACAATGATTCTCCACTTCACTCTGAAATTCTTTGAACTTTTCAAATGTTTTAGAATTGTGTTTCATCAAGTAGATATACTCATATCTGCTCAAATCATCTGTGAAGATCAGAAAATAATGATACCTGCCGTGAGCTTCAATATTCATCGGACCACATACATCAGTATGCATGATTTCCAACAAATCTCTTGCTTGCTGCATTGTTCCAGAGAACGGAGTCTTAGTCATCTTGCCCATGAGGCATGGTTCGCAAGCATCAACTGATTCATAATCAAGTGATTCCAAAAGTCCATCAGCATGGAGTTTCTTCATGCGCTTTACACCAATATGACCTAAACGGCAGTGCCACAAATAAGTTGCACTATCATTACTAACTTTGCATCTTTTGGTTTCAATATATGAATATGTGTATCACTATGATCGAGATCCAACAAACCATTTTCATTGGGTGTGTAACCATATATGTAAACAGAACAATAATTTATTCTCTTACTTAAATGAATAACCATTTTGCAATAAACATGATTAAATCATATTCATGCTTAATGCAAACACCAAACAACACTTATTTAGGTTCAACACTAATCCCGAAAGTATAGGGAGTGTGCGATGATGATCATATCAATCTTGGAACCACTTCCAACACACATCGTCACTTCACCCTTAACTAGTCTCTATTCATTCTGCAACTCCCGTTTCGAGTTACTACTCTTAGCAACTGAACAAGTATCAAATACCGGGGGGTTGCTACGAACACTACTAAAATACACATCAATAATCCGTATATCAAATATACCTTTGTTCACTTTGCCATCCTTCTTATCCGCCAAATACTTCGGGCAGTTCCACTTCCAGTGACCAATCCCTTTGAAGTAGAAGCACTTAGTCTCAGGCTTAGGACCAGACTTGGGCTTCTTCACTTGAGCAGCAACTTGCTTGCCGTTCTTCTTGAAGTTTCCCTTCTTCCCTTTGCCCTTTTCTTGAAACTAGTGGTCTTGTCTACCATCAACACTTGATATTTTTCTTGATTTCTACCTTCGTCGATTTCAGCATTACGAAGAGCTTGGGAATCATTTCCATTATCCCTTGCATATCATAGTTCATCACGAAGTTCTACTAACTTGGTGATGGTGACTAGAGAATTCTGTCAATCACTATTTTATCTGGAAGATTAACTCCCACTTGATTCAAGCGATTGTAGTACCCAGACAATCTGAGCACATGCTCACTGCTTGAGCTATTCTCCTCCATCTTTTAGCTATGGAACTTGTTGGAGACTTCATATCTCTCAACTCAGGTATTTGTTTGAAATATTAACTTCAACTCCTGGAACATCTCATATGGTCCATGATGTTCAAAACGTCTTTGAAGTCCCGATTCTAAGCCGTTTAAGCATGGTGCACTAAACTATCAAGTAGTCATCATATTGAGCTAGCCAAATGTTCATAACATCTGCATCTGCTCCTGCAATAGGTTTGTCACCTAGCGGTGCATCAAAGACATAATTTTTCTGTGCAGCAATGAGGATAAACCTCAGATCACGGATCCAATCCACATCATTGCTACTAACATCTTTCAACTTAGTTTTCTCTAGGAACATATCAAAAATAAAACAGGGGAGCTAAACGCGAGCTATTGATCTACAACATAGATATGCTAATACTACCAAGACTGAGTTTATGATAAATTAAAGTTCAATTAATCGTATTACTTAAGAACTCCCACTTAGATAGACATCCCTCTAATCCTCTAAGTGATCACGTGGTCCAAATCAACTAAACCATGTCCGATCATCACGTGAGATGGAGTAGTTTCAATGGTGAACATCACTATGTTGATCATATCTACTATATGATTCATGCTCGACCTTTCGGTCTCCGTGTTCCGAGGCCATATCTGTTATATGCTAGGCTCGTCAAGTTTAACCTGAGTATTCTACGTGTGCAAAACTGGCTTGCACCCGTTGTAGATGGACGTAGAGCTTATCACACCCGATCATCACGTGGTGTCTGGGCACGCCGAACTTTGGCAATGGTGCATACTCAGGGAGAACACTTTTTATCTTGAAATTTAGTGAGAGATCATCTTATAAAGCTACCGTCGAACTAAGCAAAATAAGATGCATAAAAGATAAACATCATATGCAATCAAAATATGTGACATGATATGGCCATCATCATCTTGTGCCTTTGATCTCCATCTCCAAAGCATCGTCATGATTTCCATCGTCACCGGCATGACACCATGATCTCCATCATCTTGATCTATATCAATGTGTCGTCGCATGGTCGTCTCGCCAACTACTGCTCATGCAACTATTGCTATCGCATAGCGATAAAGTAAATCAATTATTTGGCGCTTGCATCTTATGCAATAAAGAGAGAACCACAAGGCTTCTGCCAGTTGCCGATAACTTCAACAAAACATGATCATCTTATACAACAACTTATATCTCATCACGTCTTGACCATATCACATCACAACATGCCCTGCAAAAACAAGTTAGACGTCCTCTACTTTGTTGTTGCAAGTTTTACGTGGCTGCTACGGGCCGAGCAAGAACCATTCTTACCTATGCATCAAAACCACAACGATAGTTTGTCAAGTTGGTGTTGTTTTAACCTTCGCAAGGACCGGGCGTAGCCACACTCGGTTCAACTAAAGTTGGAGAAACTGACACCCGCCAGCCACCTGTGTGCAAAGCACGTCGGTTGAACCAGTCTCACGGAAGCGTACGCGTAATGTCGGTCCGGGCCGCTTCATCCAACAATACCGCCGAACCAAAGTGTGACATGCTGGTAAGCAGTATGACTTATATCGCCCACAACTCACTTGTGTTCTACTCATGCATATGACATCTACGCATAAAACCTAGGCTCGGATACCACTGTTGGGGAACATAGTAATTTCAAAAAAAAATCCTACGCACACGCAAGATCATGGTGATGCATAGCAATGAGAGGGGAGAGTGTTGTCTACGTACCCTCGTAGACCGGAAGCGGAAGCGTTAGCACAACGCTGTTGATGTAGTCGTACGTCTTCACGGCCCGACCGATCAAGCACCGAAACTACGGCACCTCCGAGTTCTAGACATGTTCCGCTCGAGGACGATCCCCGGACTCCGATCCAGCAGAATGTCGGGGAAGAGTTCCATCAGCATGACGGCATGGTGACAATCTTGTTGTTCTACCGTCGCAGGGCTTCGCCTAAGCACCGCTACAATATTATCGAGGATTATGGTGGAGGAGGGCACCGCACACGGCTAATAGATCTCAAGGATCAATTGTTGTCTCTATGGGGCGCCCCAATGCCCCCGTATATAAAGGAGAAGGGGAGGGAGGCGGCCGGCCTAGGAGGAGGGCGCGCCAAGGGGGGAGTCCTACTCCCACCGGGAGTAGGACTCCTCCTTCCCTTGTTGGAGTAGGAGAGAAGGAAAGAGGGGGAGAGGAACAAGGAAAAGTAGGCTGCACCCCTTGTCCAATTCGGACCAGAGGGGGGGGGGGCGCCTCCTTCCTTTTGGCCTCTCTCCTCTATTCATGTATGGCCCAATAAGGCCCATATACTCCCCGGCGAATTCCCGTAACTCTCCGGTACTCCGAAAAATACCCGAATCACTTGGAACCTTTTCGATGTCCGAATATAGTCGTCCAATATATCAATCTTTACGTCTCAACCATTTTGAGACTCCTCGTCATGTCCCCGATCTCATCCGGGACTCCGAACTCCTTCGGTACATCAAAACTCATAAACTCATAATATAACTGTCATTGAAACCTTAAGCGTGCGGACCCTACGGGTTCGAGAACTATGTAGACATGACCGAGACACGTCTTCGGTCAATAACCAATAGCGGAACCTGGATGCTCATATTGGCTCCCACATATTCTACGAAGATCTTTATCGGTCAAACCGCATAACAACATACGTCGTTCCCTTTGTCATCGGTATGTTACTTGCCCGAGATTCGATCGTCGGTATCTCAATACCTAGTTCAATCTCGTTACCGGCAAGTCTCTTTACTCGTTCCGTAATACATCATCTCACAACTAACTCATTAGTTGCAATGCTTGCAAGGCTTTAAGTGATGTGCATTACCAAGAGGGCCTAGAGATACCTCTCCGACGATCGGAGTGACAAATCCTAATCTCGAAATACGCCAACCCAACAAGTACCTTTGGAGACACCTGTAGAGCACCTTTATAATCACCCAGTTACGTTGTGACGTTTGGTAGCACACAAAGTGTTCCTCCGGTAAACGGGAGTTGCATAATCTCATAGTCATAGGAACATGTATAAGTCATGAAGAAAGTAATAGCAACAAACTAAACGATCAAGTGCTATGCTAACGGAATGGTCAAGTCAATCACATCATTCTCCTAATGATGTGATCACGTTAATCAAATGACAACTCATGTCTATGGTTAGGAAACATAACCATCTTTGATCAACGAGCTAGTCAAGTAGAGGCATACTAGTGACACTCTGTTTGTCTATGTATTCACACATGTATTATGTTTCCGGTTAATACAATTCTAGCATGAATAATAAACATTTATCATGATATAAGGAAATAAATAATAACTTTATTATTGCCTCTAGGGCATATTTCCGTTAGACCCACATCTTTATAAAGAAGGAGTAGATGGTGTTATTAGACGTTGTGTACCTGAGCATGAACAGGAACAGATCCTACGCAAGTGTCACTCCAAAGCTTATGGAGGACACCATGCTGGAGACAAAACTGCACATAAGGTATTGCAATCTGGTTTTTATTGGCCTACTCTCTTCAAGGATGCCCATAGGTTTTGTTTTGTTTTGTGATGAATGTCAAAGAATTGGTAATATTAGTAGGCGTCAAGAAATACCTATGAATTATTCACTTGTTATTGAACCATTTGATGTTTGGGGCTTTGATTATATGGGACCATTTCATTCCTCTAATGGCTATACACATATTTTAGTCGCTATTGATTACGTTACTAAGTGGGTAGAAGCTATTCCAACTAGTAGTGCTGATCATAACACCTCTATTAAGATGCTTAAAGAAGTTATTTTTCCAAGGTTTGGAGTCCCTAGATACTTAATGACTGATGGTGGTTCACATTTTATTCATGGTGCCTTTCGTAAAATGCTTGCTAAGTATGATGTTAATCATAGAATTGCATCTCCATATCATCCACAGTCTAGTGGTCAAGTAGAACTGAGCAATAGAGAGCTTAAACTAATTTTGCAAAAGAATGTTAATAGATCTAGAAAGAATTGGTCCAAGAAACTTGATGATGCATTATGGGCTTATAGAACTGCATATTAAAAATCCTATGGGTATGTCTCCATATAAAATAGTTTATGGTAAAGCATGTCACTTACCTCTTGAATTAGAACATAAGGCATATTGGGCTATTAAAGAGCTCAACTATGACTTCAAACTTTCCGGTGAGAAGAGGCTTTTTGACATTAGCTCACTTGATGAATGGAGAACCCAGGCCTATGAGAATGCCAATCTGTTTAAAGAAAAGTTACAAGATGGCATGATAAAAGGATACAAAAACGTGAGTTTAATGTAGGTGATTATGTATTGTTATACAACTCTCGCTTAAGATTTTTTGCAGGCAAACTCCTCTCTAAATGGGAAGGTCCTTACATCATCGAGGAGGTCTATCATTCCGGTGCCATAAAAATCAACAACTTTGAAGGCACAAATCCGAGGGTGGTGAACGGACAAAGAATCAAACATTATATCTCGGGTAATCCCATAAATGTTGAAACTAATGTTATTGAAACTGTAACCCTGGAGAAATACATAAGGGACACTTCCTAGAATGTTTCAGACTCCGAAAAGGAATAGGTATGTGGTATGGTAAGTAAACTGACTCCAAAACAGTTCTAACGGCAATTTTTCTCCGTTTTGGAATATTTAAGAAAATAGGAAAATGAGAAGCAGTCTGGAAAGGACACGAGGCTTCCACGAGGGTGGAGGGCGCGCCCTACCCCCTGGGCGCCCCCCTGCCTCGTGGGCACCTCGTGTGCCCTCCAGACTCCGTTTTATTGCATGATACTTCTTTTGGTCGGTAAAAATTCACTATATAATCTCCCGAAGGCTTTGACCACCGTATCATGCAAATATCTCATGTTTTTGTTTCGAGCTGTTTTCTGCCAGGGTTGTCAAGGCCAGGCATCATGTTGTCTCCCTCCTCCTCCAACAATGAGGGCAATGATGCTTGGCTAATGAAGATAGAGCTGAAGAGAGAAGAACCCAGAGAGATCAACAAGGATGATGGGATCAAGAAGGCCATGGGGGATCAAGTTCCGGCAGTAGCAGAAGAAGACATCCTTCAACCTCACCACAATCTCTTTACCGCAACAGAGATTGAAGCTTTCAAGATGATTGAGTTAGCTCGCATTCAAAACAAGTATCTCACAAGTGAAAAATATTTTGTTGAAGCAGCATATCATCGCACTCAAGGGCATTATCCGCAAATTGGAGGATCTCCTACGCTCGATGTGCGACTATCCAACATTTCCACTTGTCCTCCTTTTCAAATTCGTATTGATGGAGCACAAGACTAAGAGATAGTAGCATAATAGCATTATAACCGTACATTTTCTTATGGTTTTACTTAATCTCACCATACTTCTTTGCATCCTGTGATCTTCCAATTCTTGTGAACCAAACACCCAGATTGGCAGAAATCGTGTATTTTTAAATTCTCTGTTTTGCACGTGCATTCCTATCCTATTACTGTGTATTTCCTATCCCTGCGTTGTTAGAATCCTCCAATTCAAACGAGCCCTTACAGAATTACTTCTCTTACAGATAGTTGTCAAAGAAAACCTTGTGTGGTTTGTCCCGCTCCTGCTGCGCCGTCGTCCACCCAAGCTCAGCTGCTCCAACGACAGAAGGGTCCAGCACAGAAGGGATCCAGCCTCCAGACCGTATTTCGCCGCCTCAGATCTTCTTCCCCGCCGCCGACAGCTATGACAACTGCATTACAATCATCAACCGAGCAGATGACCTCGAGGACTACACGGGTCCGCAAGAGAGGTCGCACTCTTTAGCGTCTGCTTACGTTATGCATCGCTTAATATTACATGCTACTTTATCATCATGTTCACCGGTTAGACTCTGAGTCAGCTCCAAACTAATGGTCAAACTTGAGTTTTTAAATGGTTGTGGGGTACATATCGGGGCCGCAATCAATAGTATCTATCTACTATCTGGTTAATCTCTGGTGTCTACTATGAGTTTCATGTTGGGTGGGAAATAAACAGTAAAGAAGCCATTATCTGTATTTTTTAACTAAAGCCATTATCTGCCTGCTATCATTGGTTTTGGGTCTATCCATAGGTTGCTACCATCACTCTAGATTTCTGCATGCACTCCTTACATAATCTCACTATGTTTTATTCCTATGCATGTCAGTTATTGTACACAATGGAACTGAACATGTAGAGCAAAAGAGACAAGCCTTGCATGTCAATAAAATTTCATGCAAACGTCGCTCCATGGTAGGCGCAAAGGCAGCCCCCCTCCACCCATATCGGATTGTAATCGAGAGGAAGGTATCTGTTTTGAGGGGGATTCAGAAGGAGAAGACCGCTCCTATTTACCCCTGAGGTCTTCGCTCTAACTTGGCATGCTGATGTTGGTTATATCATGCATATGGTGCCTTGCATTGCTTACTTTATACATCAAATATATCAACTTCTTAGTTTAGACATGCTTTGTGTGAATGTCATCTGTTTAGTTTATTCATCGTTTATGTGAATTATGCAAAGCCATCTTGTTTAGCCAGGCATCATATATGTGAATTTTGCAATGCCATCCTGCTTAGCCAGTCATCTTATATGTGAATTATATTATACCATCCTTTTTTCGTTACGTATTACATTTGTCAACAATGTTAGTACATTCAACTACTCTTCGTGTGCATCAGCCATTTGACACGGTGATGGAAATTTCTGGAGTGAAAACAAGGTCTTCAGAGCAGACTATGCTATCTGACGAAGCGCATATCTCGCTGGTTATGTATAGCTCCTCAGAGGAGGATTTAGAGACAAATGACCAATCCTATCCCCCCCCCGAGGTGTATGCTCTAACTTGGCAGGGTTATGTTGCTCATATCGTGCGTATGGTGTCTTGCATTGCTATGTCATTTGATTAGTTTAGACATGCTTTGTGTGAATGCCACCTGTTTAGTGTCTAATTACCATATATGTGAATTATGCATTGCCATCTTGTTGCAATACATTATATATGTGAATTATGCAATGCTATGTTGTTGCAAAGGCATTATATATGTGAATTATGCAATGCCATGCTATTGAGCCAATCATCATGTATGTGAATTATATCATGCTATCATTTTTTTGTATTACGTGTTCCATTTGTCGACAACGTTTGTATATTCAACTACTCTTCCCGTGCATCAGCCATTTGAAGCGGTGATGGAAGTATCTGGAGTGAAAACAAGGTATTTAGAGCAGACAATGCTACCTGCTGAAGCAGACATCTTGCTGGATACAGAGAGCTCCTCAGAGGAGGATTCAGAGATTGATGACCAGTCCTATTTCCCCCCTGAGGTCTATGCTCAAACTTGGCAGGGTTATATTACCCATGTCATGCATGTTGTCTTGCATTGTTTAGTTTTTCCATCATATATGGATTGCCATCTTCTTACTTGATTACTATATAAATCATATATTTGAATTATATCATGCCATCATGTTTACATACACAACATCTATTTGAGTTATGGCATGGCAACCCATTTAATAAAGACATCATATAGTTATATCATCTCATCCTGTTTAGTGTTTACAGTCATCATATTTTGAATTATGTTATTCTATCCAGGAATTATATCATGCTATCATGTTTCCATAGGCGACATGTATGTGAATTATGGCATGCCAACCTATTTAATAAACACATTATATAGTTATATCATGTCATCCTGTTTACATAGTCATCATATTTTGAACTATGCCTTTCCATCTTTTTTAGTTAGCCATCATAATGTGAAATTGTGTCATGCTATCCTGTTTAGTTAGCCATCATATATGTGAAATTGTGTCATGCTATCCTATTTGGTTAGAAAACATAAATGTGAATTATTTCATGCCCTCTTTAATTCCCCACTATCCATTGCATCTGTCTATCATACAATGTATGTACATTCAATTACTTTTCTTGTTTATCAGCCATTTGAATTGGAGAGAGTGATGGCAGTATCTAAGGGAGTAACAACATGGTATTCAGAAAATATAGTTCTACCAGTTGATGCAGATAGAACCACGGTTGTACTTGCCCAAGTACCAGCCCCACCACACATAACCCAGACTCTCGCAGATTGTACCCCTACCCAGTTGGATAGAGAACCAGCTACACCCCTTCTAACCCCAACCCCAGCAGATAGTAACCCAGTTCCAGTTGACACAGCACCTTCTCCGCCACAGAGCACCCAAACACGAGCAAATAGTAAGGGAACTATAGTTCCCAAAGCACGAGGACCACCACTCTGAATCCCAACTCAATGCTTAAAGGAGAAGAAGAATTGTTCTTAGGTCAGGTTCTGTAGCTATGGTTCATACTCCTTTGCTATTGCATCACTGTATTTACTCAGACCAACTATTTTCAAATTTGAAGGATGGAATTGAAACTCCAATGGCGCAACAGGTATGTTTTAAACCTGTTTCTTTAACTGGTTTGCTGTTGTAACTTGCTCTATGTTGATTTCAGTTTCAATTGAATAAACAGTTATGTTCTCATGTCATGCACATTACAAGTGTTGTTATTGCTCTATAGTTTCCCACACTTATATTATGTCTATTCTGCTTTGTCTTGTACAAATATTATTTGAACTGTGTCTCTATCTTGATTTGGCAACAAAAACTAGAATGATATAGACCATAAAGTGACCATGGTACATAGATATATGTTCGTTTCATGTTGTTACCCTGTGCACTTTACTACTCAACTGATTTACCGAAATGAGTTTTATATACAACATGGTAATCCTGTGATGTGTCTGCTTGCTTCTCTTTTAGAATGTGGACAAAATATTGGAGAATAGTACCCTGTTATGCAATGGTAAATGAAGTAATGCAGATAAGGTTCAATATAGTGAGACATCCCTGTTGGTCTCCAAGAGAGCTGATAAAAACTACGTTGACGACAGTGAGAGAACCCAAAAGTCCTGTCTTGATGTAGTGTTCGAGTTACTGGCCACTACTACTGGCACAAGCTCTTCGAACTTGCTGCCTGAATCAGTTCATCTTCTTGAGTCTCAGCTTCAAGTTGAAAGAAATCGATCAGATGTGCTGCGACAGGAAGCTGAAGGACTGAGGAAGTCCCTGCAGAATTCAGATGCATACTTTCTGGTGCAACAACAAGCGCTGGAAGATTTAAGCGCCAAACAAGAGAAAGTTAATAAGCTTGCTACGCATCTTGCCAACATTATGGGTACCCAGGATATTGCTTCTTGAGATCTTTTAAAGTGGTTTCAGTTTTGGACTTGTTTTGCTGCGGCATTTATTTGCACTGGTCGCCAACATTGACAACTAGTGTATATGATATGCTGCTTTGTTCCCTATATTTGCACTGGTGGCGAGCTATGATGCCCAGTGGATGTAATATGTGTAATAGCCATGATAGCCTAGCGTAAATTGCTTGCTTATTTATTTCCTTGTTGTCTTGTTTATTTGTTTGCTTGTAGTTAGTGATGTTATTTTTCTGCGGTTTGCTAGTGGACGCAATAACCTTTTTTTAAGTAGGCCACAATAACCATGGGCTACATATTTACTGTAGAGACACTGGGCCTTCTACGGTCCGTAGAAACAATGGGCCTTCTACGGGGCGTAGAAACAATGGGCCTTCTACGGGGCGTATCATCAATGGGCCTTCTACGGGCCGTATGATCGATTGCCCAAACATGGGCCAATAACATGCCGCATTATGGCCGTAAACGGGCTAGAGTTGGAATCGTCCATTCATGGGCCGATCATAATGGTCCGTCGTTAATCGGCCGTATTTGATGATGCTATGAAAAAGGCCCAACGTATTAACGGGCCAGAAACGGGCCGACTGTAACCACGGTCTGAATTTGGCCCACAAGCAGAAAATGACAGTAACGGGCCGTAAGTAATCGAATGCTGGAAATAAGCCCAAGAATAAATGGGCCCTGAGAAGGCCAAAAGATAACATGGGCTGGAAACAGCCCAACGGTATAATGGGCCGTTAATGGGTATAAAGTGATACACTGTTCATTACGGGCCAATTTCACCACAGGCCGTTAATGGGCCAAGAGTTACAAAGGGCCTCATATGGGCCGAAAGACTTCATGGGCTATACATGGGTCAGAAGTTAAAATGGGCTAGAATCATATTGGATGGCCCAGATGACACTACTGGGCCTAATTCGGATAGGTCATAACGGACCCTAGATTGGCGGGCTATAAATGGGCTATATGCGAACAGGCCGTTAACAGGCTTTCCGTGGGCCATCCCACCACCTTTTGACCAAGTCAAACGGGCCGACCTTTTCACAAGAATGGGCCTCTGTTGGGTCGTGCCATGTGTCGATGTATCATAGGCGCCTTCAGTCCAATGAGTGGATGACATCTGTCCCAAAGGTGAGCCGACACGTGTTTCCTCCAGCCAATGATGATTTTACACATGGGAAATCCCCATTGGTCGGGGCTTTTAACGGGTTACCGGATCCAAAACCGGACCCGATAACGTAATGGTGAGCCGTTACGGTGGATGCCACGTGTCGGTCACCCTTGATGAAAGCACTTCTATGACGCGGGATTTATTGTCATGGAAGTGGACAGTTCCGTGATGATATTTTTGGTAATGTCATGGAACACTTCTACGACAGCACAGGTATGACTATCTTGATTATGTCATAAAATTTTCATGGATGTACATGCATGACAGAAAACGTGACCTACTGTGACAAACACGTATCATCATGAAAGTGTCTTTTCTTTTGTAGTGGCACTAGATTATCTTTAAGAAGTTTTGCTTGAGATTCATGAATCTGAAAATTGTGATGAAGAAATTTATGAAGTGATTCATGATAGCTCCTTGAATGAAAAGCATGATTGCAATGATTTTACTATAAATTCTATTAATGTCAGTTGTGCTAATAATATGCAAAAACCCAAGCTTGGGGATGCTAATTTTGCTATGTCCACTACTTGTTGCAACGATCATGATTGGGGTGATTCTTCTTATGATCTTGAAAATTTATTTAAGCCTCATGATGAATATGTTTGCAATAATATTGAAAGTGGGTTCGGAGAGGTCATGACTTTATTTGATGTTAATCCCACTATATTGGAAGAGTGTCAACTTTGCATGCATGTGGATCATGAAGAGAAAAATTTCTATGATAGCTATATTGTTGAATTTGATTATGATCTTTCATGTAATTATCATGAGAGAGGAAAATATAGTTTTAGATATTTTCATATTACTATATTACATGTCGTTATGTTGAGATTGTCTATGTTTTATTTCTCTCCTGTGCATGTGCTACATATTTCTTGCCTTGATAATTTGTTTGCCTATAAAATTCCTATGCATAGGAAGTATGTTAGACTTAAATGTGTTTGTCACATGTTTTATGATGCTCTCTTTGTGTTTCAATTATTATCGTTTATGTGAGCATCAATGAAATATTATGCCTAGCTAAGGGTGTAAAACTATAGCGCTTGTTGGGAGGCAACCCAATGAATAAATTTACTTTTGCTTTTTTTTGTTCTTGTGTGTTAGACAATTATGCTACTATTATGATTGTGTTTTTATGTTTTAGTTAGTGTTTGTGCCAAGTAAAGCCTTTAGGATCTTCTTGGGTGATAGTTGTTTGATCTTGCTGAAAAAACAGAAACGCTTATGCTCACAAAATTAATTTTCATCTTTTACCAGAGAGCAATAAAATACCCATTCCACTTGCACTAGATCAATATACAAATTTATCAGGTCTTCCTCATTTTTATAATTTTTGGAGTTACAGAAGTATTCGAAATAGTCAGATTTCTACAGACTGTTCTGTTTTGACAGATTCTGTTTTCTTTGTGTTGTGTGCTTATTTTGATGGCTCTGTGGTTTTCTTTGATGAGTTTTTGCCATAGAAAATTTGGAATACAATAGATATAATACAAAAAAATATGAATTGGTTTGATACATCACTTATAGTAGTGGTTTATTATTCTTATACTAATGGATCTCACGAAGGTTTTGTTGAGTTTTGTGTGATTGAAGTTTTCAAGTTTTGGGTTATCTTATGATGGATGAAGGAAGGATGGAAGAGCCTAAGCTTGGGGATGCCCTGGCATCCCAAGATATTATCCAAAAATGAGCAACCAACTAAGCTTGGGGATGCCCCCGAGTGGCATCCCCGCTTTCTTCCAACAACTATCGGTATTTTACTCGAGACTATATTTTTATTCGTCACATGATATGTGTTTTGCTTGGAGCATCTTGTATGATTTGAGTCTTTGCTTGTTTTAGTTTGTTTAAGTCATCCATCCTTGCTGGACACACCTATTTGAGAGAGCCAAAATTATGTCATGACTTGTTAGAATTGATTGCTATGCTTCACTTAAATCTTTTATGAGCTAGGACTTGCTCCAGTGCTTCACTTATATCTTTTTGAGCATGGTGTGCTTAGTATTTTTGAAGAAATGCTCTATTGCTTCACTTAGACTTATTTGAGAGTTAGTAAAATTTTGAAGAAATTCTCTCTTGCTTCACTTAAATTATTTTGAGAGAAAGAAAAATTTATTATGCTCATGATCTTCACTTATATTTGTTTGAGATTATGAAAAGCAACACATGAAAATTAGTCCCAAAGTGATAGATGTCCAAGAAGGATAAAGAAAATAAAAATGTCATGGAGATCATTGGACAAAATAAACTTGATTCTTAGTAATAGTTTTGAGATAAAATGATGTGATATGTGAGTTATGTTGATGATTAATTATGCTCTAGTAGGAATATTGTTGTGAAGGTTTGTGATTCCCGAAGCATGCATGTATAGTCTCTCGTTATGCTATGATGTTGGAGCATGATTTATTTTTGATTGTCTTCCTTATGAGTGGCGGTCGGGGACGAGCAATGGTCTTTTCCTACCAATCTATCCCCCTAGGGGCATGCGTAGTAGTACTTTGCTTCGAGGGCTAATTAACTTTTGCAATATGTATATGAGTTCTTTATGACTAATGTGAGTCCATGGATTATACACACTCTTACCTTTTTGCAATTTGCTAGCCTCTATGGTACCGTGCATTGCCCTTTCTCACATTGAGATGTGGTGCAAACTTCGCAGGTGCATCCAAACCCCGTGATATGATACGCTCTATCACACATAAGCCTCATTATATCTTCCTCAAAACAGCTACCATACCTACCTATTATGGCTTTTCCATGGCTATTCCGAGATATATTGACATGCAACTTCCACCGTTTTCGTTTGATGACTTGAGCATTCATTGTCATATTGCTTTGCATGATCATATAGCTGACATAGTGTTTGTGGCTCAGCCACCGTTCATCATTTTTCATACATGTTATGCTAGATCATTGCCAGAGGCATTCATATAGAGTCATACTTGTCATAGGTATCGATTTGTAATTTTCGTTTCTTTTGAGTTATAGTTGAATAGAAGTGTGATGATCATATTCATTCTTAGAGCAGTGCCCCAGTGAGGAAAGGACGATGGAGACTATGATTACCCCACAAGTCGGGATGAGACTCTGGACAATGAGAGAAAAGAAAAAAAGAAAAAAAAAGAAAAAAAAGAAAAGAATAATAAACAAAGAGAGAAGGGGCATTGCTAGTATACTTTACCACACTTGTGCTTCAAAGTAGCACCATGTTTTTCATATAGAGAGTCTCCTATGTTGTCACTTTCATATACTAGTGGGAATTTTTCATTATAGGATTAGATGCACACCCACTTAGTTTTCATATTGAGCTTTCATACAGTTATAGCTCTTAGTGCATTCGTTGCATGGCAATCCCTACTCCTCACGTTGATATCGATTGATGGGCATCTCCATAGCCTGTTGGTTAGCCACATCGATGTGAGACTTTCTTACTTTTTTGTCTTCTCTATATTTACCCCTATCATTATACTCTATTCCACCCATAGTGCTATATCCATGGCTTGCGCTCATGTACTGCGTAAGAGTTGAAAAAGTTGAAGCGTGTTAAAAAGTATGAACCAATTGCTTGGCTTGTCATCGGGGTTGTGCATGATAAATACTTTGTGTTAAGAAGACAAAGCATGACAAGACTATATGATTTTCTAGGGATAACTTATTTTAGCATTGATATTTTGAAAGACATGTTGCCTGTTTATATGCTTGAGTATCTAAATTATTATGTCAAAACTACACTATTTCTTTGAATCACATAAAAAGTCCATTTGTCCATGGTATAAAGAAAAGAATATGATATGACATGTTAAACAACACCCCACACCAAAAATTCTGTTTTATCACTTACCTACTCGAGGACGAGTAGGAGTTAAGCTTGGGGATGCTTATACGTCTCCAATGTATCTATAATTTTTTATTGTTCCATGCTGTTATATTATCAATCTTTGATGTTTTATAATCATTTCATAGTCATTTTATATCATTTTTTGGTACTAACCTATTGACATAGTGCCAAGTGCCAGTTCCTGTTTTTCCATGTTTTTTACATCGCAGAAAATCAATATCAAACGGAGTCCAAATGCCATGAAATTTACGAAGATTTTTTATGGACCAGAAGCAACAAGTTGGGCTCTGGAAGCACCTGGGGGAGTCCCGAGGAGGGGACAACCCACCAGGGCGCGCCCGGGTGGGTTGTGCCCACCTCGGGTGCCCCTCGGACCGTCTCTTTGCTCTATAAATACCCAAATATTCCCAAAACCCTAGGGGAGTCGATGAAATATTCATCTAGCCGCCGCAGAGTCCAGACACACCAGATCCAATCTAGACACCATCTCGGATGGGGTTCAACACCTCCATTAGTGCCTCTTCGATGATGCATGAGTAGTTCTTTGTAGACCTTCGGGTCCGTAGTTAGTAGCTAGATGGCTTCATCTCTCTCCCTCTCTCTCTCTCTCTCTTGATTCTCAATACAATGGTCTCTTGGAGATCCATATGATGTAATTCTTTTGCAGTGTGTTTGTTGGGATCTAATGAACTTTGAGTTTATGATCAGTCATATCTTTTTATATCCATGAAAGTTATTTGAGTTTCTTTGATCTCTTATAGCCTCGTATTTCTTCTCCAATATTTGGATTTTCTTTGGCCAACTTGATCTATTTATCTTGCAATGGGAAGAGGTGCCCGGTAGTGGGTTCGATCTTATGGTGCTTGATCCCAGTGACAGAAAGGGAACCGACACGTATGTATCGTTGCTACTAAGGATAAAAAGATGGGATCTATATCTATGCAATAGATAAATGGATATTTTCTACATTATGTCATCATTCTTATTGCATTACTCCATTTTTCCATGAACTTAATACACTAGATGCATGCTGGATACCAGTCGATGTGTGGAGTAATAGTAGTAGATGCAGGCAGGAGTCGGTCTACTAATCTTGGACGTCATGCCTATGCAATGATCATTTCCAGGATATCGTCATAATTATTTGAGGTTCTATCAATTGCCCAACATTAATTTGTTTACCCGTCGTTTGCTATCTTTCTCGAGAGAAGCCACTAGTGAAACCTACGGCCCCCGGGTATTCTTCCTCATATATTTGCCTGCGATCTACTTTTCCTTTGCATTTTTATTCAGATCTATTAAACCAAAAATACAAAAATACTTTGCGTCACTTTATTTTATTTGCGCTCTATTATTTCAATCTACTACAATTTTCTGGCATCGTTACCTGAAAGGGATTGACAACCCCTTTAACACGTCAGGTTGTGAGGTGTTGTTATTTGTGTGCAGGTGATGTTTACGTTGTGTTGCTTGGTTCTCCTACTGGTTCGATAAACTTGGTTTATTCACTGAGGGAAATACTGTAACATCCCAAATTTTCAATTTGGAATGTTATACATTAGATCATCATGCATATCTTATTTTCTTGCTTTTGGTCGATCCTAGAAATTTCACGCAACTCAAGGACCTTCGGAGAGAGTTGGAGATTTCGTTATTTTCATATTTGAGAGTTTTCTCGAATTTTAAAAGAGGATCATTTGATTTATTTATTTCATCTTCAATTATTTTTCCGATATCAAAATATGAGAGAGGGAATAATATGACTTTCCCAAAATATAGGAAAAATGAAGATTTAATAAATAGATCAAATTTTTGTTTTCCGGTGTTTGTTTGCGTTTTATTTGGATAGGGAAAAATGCGCGTTTTTGAAAATTTTATTTTAGGTTCAGAGAAAAGTTCATTTTGTTCGACTCATTTTTAGGAGTCGGGGAAAATTTACTTTTAGAATTTTGGAGCCCGTTTAGTTTTCTTTTTCGTTTTTTTCTGCGCGCGGAATCAGTTAAAAAAACTGGACCAAGGCCCAGCCGGGCCAAAGGCCCAAGCCAAGCCGCAGCCTCCCTGCGCGCAGCGCAGCGCCAGGCGCCAGGAGCGCCCCAGGCCGCCGCCTCTTGCTCTACGAATCCTAAAAGGGTTCTAGGGTAGCCCCTTGCCCCTTTTTCCTTTGTTTCGTATTCCTAGTCCTACTTCGTTTCCTCTTTTTCTTTCCTTTTCCTACTCTATTTCTTGTCCCCTACCCCAAGAAACCCCCTCCCCTCCCCAATATAAATACCCCAACACCCCCCCTCTAAACCCATCAAATCAAACCCCAAGCCCTCCACAGCACCCCACCCCGCGCCCTACACCGCCGCCGCGCCGCCCCACACCCGCGCAGCCGCCCCTTGCCCTAGCGCCACCGCCGCCCTATGCCACGCCGCCGAAGCCCCTTGCCGGAGACCTCGCCGAGGTTGCCCCGCGTCTCTTTTCCTCGGATCGTTTTCTTCTAATCGTTCCGATTCTTTTCCTCTCTTCTGATTCATTTTCTAGATCGGTTTTTCGTTTCGGTTTTCTTCTCCGAAACCCTAGATCGGATTCGTTTTCTTTTCCGATTTAGTTGCCTTTGGACCGTTAGCCGGACCGTTCGTCCTAACGAACGTGATCACCGGATTCTTCTAGGTTAACGAACGTCCATTCGTTTAACCGTTCGTCTCTTTCTTTTCGTCGGATTTATTCCGCGATCGCGATCTCAAATCCGATCTTCGTTCTAGTTTATCTTCTCGCCCGTTTATCAGAATCAGGTGATTCAAGCGCCTGGAGTTTCATCTCGAAACTGCCGTTCCGTCTAATCAACTTAAA
Source organism: Triticum aestivum (assembly GCF_018294505.1). NCBI lineage: Eukaryota > Viridiplantae > Streptophyta > Magnoliopsida > Poales > Poaceae > Triticum > Triticum aestivum. Next base: position 569,043,853 of record NC_057800.1, read on the forward strand.
CAAGTTTTTGCCCTGGTAAAATTTGACCTAGTTTCAACTTGCTAGAACCGAGTTGTTTTCTTACGCCGTTTGTTTTCCGTTTCTTTGTTCGGTTCCTTCTTTGCAACCGGAGTTCTTAAGTTGAACCTTCTGGTTCGCTCTCTCGTTCGAGTTTTACTTGTGCTTTAGATGAGTACTTATTGTGTGGTTACTACTGTTTGCTTACGATAGATTGACCGGAGTGTGACGAGTAGATCTATCAAGAGTTTTAAGAGCGAATCATCTTCATCTAAATTGCAGGCAAGTTCACACTTTGATCATACCTTTTCTACAACCCAGTTTTATTGCATTAGATCAATCCTCTCACTTTGCATGATTAGGATCTAATTAAATTGTGGGATGGGAAGTAGATGAGGTAGTACCTATTACCTGTATTATTATGAAACCCTTGGGAGTTACTTCTACGTTTGCTATTTATGCCATGCTATGCTAGTAGACGTGGATTGGGTGAGTGATATCCATGACAGATGTGAGATTGATATTTTAATGGTTTATCTAAGGTGGCAACTTAAACACACATCTGGGTGGATTGAGGCACCTGATGTCTATCAGGACTTGCCTGTTTTTTTTCGGACCGCCACCCAGGCTCAAAGGGATCATAAGATAATTCATGCTAGAAACTTCCGTGTGCAGCCACATGCTACTATGGGCTCTGGCATAGTTGACTAAGTTGTGCGAACTCTTACGGGGTGGACTAGCAGATGTAGGGGTTGTAGGTGGTACGGTCTACCCCAGATGTAAGGTGCTAGCGCTTCTGAAAGACTATGTCTCGATCATCCGTCTTCTCAAACACCCTGTAGTGCGGGAAACCAAATGGAGGCGACCGAGTCATGTGGGGAAAAGTGCGCAAACCTCTGCAGAGTGTATAAACTAATCATGATTAGCCGTGTCCCCGGTTATGGACAACTTGAGTATCTAGTTCTTGAATATCATGTGAATCTCATCATGTTACTTCTAATTAATGTTGTTGGGTTTTAATTATTTTTAATTGGGATTGAGGATGCTGTCAACCATTCTCAATGTTTCACAACCACCATGATAGTTAAATAAATTTATTCCTTTGCAGTAGGGAAAAATTGGCTTTACGCAAAAACCTTATAACCATAGAGCTTTTCCACCAGCCATATATGCATATAGTGATAGCCATTGTTCATCATTTTCTCTATGGTGTGAATTTGCCAGTACATTCAATGTACTGACCTGTTTCGGGCTGCAACGTCTTATGTTGCAGGTTTCTTACGACGAGTAAGTGATACGTTAGGGTTACGATTTCTACACTCAACTTTGCCGTTGGTGTTGATGGGAATCCACAACCTTGTTGCTTCCGCTATTTGGATTGAGGTAATAGTATTTACGTTACTTTATACATGTGATTTACCTCTGTTGTAAATCCTTCAAGTACTGTGTGTGTCAGCATACTGATCCAGGGATGACACATAAGCACAGAGACTTGATCCATTCGGGTCGGGTCGCTACAAATACCTACCGTCGCTGTGCTGCATCATCCCTTCCTCTTTGGGGATATATCGACATGGTCCTAGCAGACATGAGCTTTTCTGGTGCTATAGTCAGAGAGCAATCACATCATGTCTTGACCATATCACATCACAACATGCCCTGCAAAAACAAGTTAGACGTCCTCTACTTTGTTGTTGCAAGTTTTATGTGGTTGCTATCGGCTTCTAGCAAGAACCATTCTTACCTAAGCATCAAAACCACAACGGTGATTTATCAAGTTTGTTGTTTTAACCTTCAACAAGGACCGGTCGCAGTCAAATTAGATTCAAATAAAGTTGGAGAAACAGACACCCGTCAGCCATCTTTATGCAAAACTAGTTGCATGTTGCTACGTCTTGAGCTTGCGTTGGTTTTCCCTGAAGAGGAAGGGATGATGCAGCAGAGTAGCGTAAGTATTTCCCTCAGTTTTTGAGAACCAAGGTATCAATCCAGTAGGAGGCCACGCTCAAGTCCCTCGTACCTGCACAAAACGATAGCTACTCGTAACCAACGCGATTAGGGGTTGTCAATCCCTTCACAGTCACTTACGAGAGTGAGATCTGATAGATATAGTATTTTTGGTATTTTTGGTATAAAGATGCAAAGTAAAAAGTAAAAGCAAAATAAAAGGCAAAGCAAGATTAAAGTGATGGAGATTGATATGATGAGAATAGACCCGGGGGCCATAGGTTTCACTAGTAGCTTCTCTCAAGAGCATAAGTATTCTACGGTGGGTGAACAAATTACTGTTGAGCAATTGACAGAATTGAGCATAGTTATGAGAATATCTAGGCATGATCATGTATATAGGCATCACGTCCGTGACAAGTAGACCGAAACGATTCTAAATCTACTACTATTACTCCACTCATCGACCGCTATCCAGCATGCATCTAGAGTATTAAGTTAAAACAGAGTAACGCCTTAAGCAAGATGACATGATGTAGAGAGATAAATTCATGCAATATGAAATAAACCCCATCTTATTATCCTTGATGGCGACGATGCAATACGTGCCTTGCTGCCCCTTCTGTCACTGGGAAAGGACACCGCAAGATCGAACCCAAAGCTAAGCACTTCTCCCATGGCAAGAACTACCAATCTAGTTGGCCAAACCAAACGGATAATTCGAAGAGACTTGCAAAGATAACCAATCATACATAAAAGAATTCAGAGAAGATTCAAATATTATTCATAGATAGACTTGATCATAAACCCACAATTCATCGGTCTCAACAAACACACCGCAAAAAGAAGATTACATCGAATAGATCTCCACAAGAGAGGGGGAGAACTTTGTATTGAGATCAAAAAAGAGAGAAGAAGCCATCTAGCTACTAACTATGGACCCGAAGGTCTGAGGTAAACTACTCACACTTCATCGGAGGGGCTAGGATGATGTAGAAGCCCTCCATGATGAGGGCCCTCTTCCGGCGGAGCTCCGGAACAGCCCCGAAGATGGGATCTCGTGGATACAGAAAGTTGTGGCGGTGGAATTAGGTTTTTGGCTCCTGTTCTGATCGTTTGGGGGTACGTAGGTATATATAGGAGGAAGGAGTACGTCGGTGGAGCACCGAGGGCCCACGAGGCAGGGGGCGCGCCCTAGTGGGGGCGCCCCCACCCTCGTGACCTCCTCTTTGACTCCCTAGAGTAGGGTCAAATCACGTTCCCGAAGATTTTATTCCGTTTGGACTCTGTTTGATATTCTGTTTCTCCGAAACACTGAAATAGGCAAAAAAAACAACAATTCTGGGCTGGGCCTCCGGTTAATAGGTTAGTCCCAAAAATAATATAAAAGTGGAAAATAAAGCCCAATATAGTCCAAAACAGTAGATAATATAGCATGGAGCAATCAAAAATTATAGATATGTTGGAGACGTATTAGGCATCCCCAAGCTTAATTCCTGCTCGTCCTCGAGTAGGTAAATGATAAAAAGAGAATTTTTGATGCGGAGTGCTACTTGGCATAATTTCAATGCAAATCTTCTTAATTGTGATATGAATATTCAGATTAGAAAGATTCAAGACAAAAGTTTATATTGACATAAAAATAATAATACTTCAAGCATACTAATAAAGCAATTATGTCTTCTCAAAATACCATGGCCAAAGAAAGTTATCCCTACAAAATCATATAGTCTGGCTATGCTCCATCTTCACCACACAAAGTATTTAAATCATGCACAACCCCGATGACAAACTAAGCAATTGTTTCATACTCTAACTTTTTCAAAACCTTTTCAATCTTCACGCAATACATGAGCATGAGCCATGGATATAGCACTATAGGTGGAATAGAATGGTGGTTTTGGAGAAGACAAAAAGGAGGGTAAGATAGTCTCACATCAACTAGGCATATCAACGGGCTATGGAGATGCCCATCAATAGATATCAATGTGAGTGAGTAGGGATTGCCATGCAACGGATGCACTAGAGCTATAAATGTATGAAAGCTCAAAAAGAAACTAAGTGGGTGTGCATCCAACTTGCTTGCTCACGAAGACCTAGGGCAATTTGAGGAAGCCCATCATTGGAATATACAAGCCAAGTTCTATAATGTAAAATTCCCACTAGTATATGAAAGTGATAACATGAGAGATTCTCTACTATGAAGATCATGGTGCTACTTTGAAGCACAAGTGTGGTAAAAGGGTAGTAGCATTGCCCCTTTTTTGGGCCTTCTTTTTTTCTTTTGCCTTTCTCTTTTTTTGGGACAATGATCTATTGAATGATGATCATCACACTTTTATTTTTTTACAACTCAATGATTACAACTCGATTCTAAAACAAAGTATGACTCTATATGGATGCCTCCGGCAGTGTACCAGGATATGCAATGAATCAAGAGTGACAAGTATGAAAAAATTATGAACGGTGGCTTTGCCACAAATACTATGTCAACTACATGATCATGCTAAGCAATATGACAATGATGAACGTGTCATGATGAACTAGATGGTGGAAAGTTTCATGGCAATATATCTCGGAATGGCTATGGAAATGCCATAATAGGTAGATATGGTGGCTGTTTTGAGGAAGGTATATGGTAGGTGTATGATACCGGCGAAAAGTGTGCGGTATTAGAGAGGCTAGTATAGGTAGAAGGGTGAGAGTGTGTATAATCCATGGACTCAACATTAGTCATAAAGAACTCATATATTTATTGCAAAAATCTAGAAGTTATCAAAGCAAAGTACTACGCGCATGCTCCTAGGGGGATAGATTGGTAGGAAAAGACCATCGCTCATCCCCGACCGCCACTCATAAGGAAGACAATCAATAAATAAATCATGTTCCGACTTCGTCACATAACGGTTCACCATACGTGCATGCTACGGGAATCACAAACTTTAACACAAGTATTCTTTAAATTCACAACTACTCAACTAGCATGACTTTAATATTATCACCTCCATATCTCAAAACAATTATCATGCTTCAATCTTTTCTTAGTATTCAACACAATCAAAAGAAAGTTTCACAAATCTTGAATACCAAGCATATTATTATTAAGCAAACTACCATGCTATTAAGATTCTCAAAATAATTTAAGTGAAGCATGAGAGATCAATAGTTTCTTTAAAACAAATCCACCACCATGCTCTAAAAGATCTAAGTGAAGCACATAGAGCAAAATTATAATGCTCAAAAGATGTAAGTGAAGCACATAGAGCAAAACTACTTAGCTCAAAATATATAAGTGAAGAACATAGAGCAAAACTACTTAGCTCAAAAGATATAAGTGAAGCACATAGAGTATTCTATCAAATTTTAATTCATGTATGGCTCTCTCAAAAGGTGTGTACAGCAACGATGATTGTGGCATACTAAGACACAAAGACACAAATAATACAAGACGCTCCAAGCAAAACACATATCATGTTGGTGAATAAAAATATAGCTCCAAGTAAATTAGCGATGGAAGTGGACGAAAATAGGGGATGCCTTCCGGGGCATCCCCAAGCTTTGACTTTTTGGTGTCCTTGGATTATCTTGGGGGTGCCATGGGCATCCCCAATCTTAGGCTCTTGCCACTCCTTGTTCCATAATCCATCAACAGAATTCACCCAAAACTTGAAAACTTCACAACACAAAACTCAAAATAGAATACTCATGAGCTCCGTTAGCGAAAGAAAACAAAAGACCACTTCAAGGTACTGTAATGAACTCATTCTTTATTTATATTGGTTTTAAACCTACTGTATTCCAACTTCTCTATGGATCATTCACTATTTTCCTAACCATAGATTCATCAAAATAAGCGAACAACACACGAAAAACAGAATATGTCAAAAACAGAACAATCTGTAGTAATCTGTAGCTAGCGCAAGATCTGGAACCCCAAAAATTCGAAAATAAATTGATGGACGTGAGGAATTTATCTATTAATCATCTTCAAAAATAATTAACTAAATATCACTCTTAAAATAAAAATGAAAGCAGTTCTCGTGAGCGCTAAAGTTTCTGTTTTTACAGCAAGTTCAACAAGACTTTCCCCAAGTCTTCCCAACGGTTCTACTTGGCACAAACACTAATTAAACACAAAAAACACAACCAAAACAGAGGCTAAATAATTTATTTATTACTAAGCAGGAGCAAAAAGCAAGGCATAAAAATAAAATTGGGTTGCCTCCCAACAAGCGCTATCGTTTAACGCCCCTAGCTAGGCATAAAAGCGAGGATAGATCTAGGTATTGCCATCTTTGGTAGGCAATCCATAAGTGGCTCTCATGATAGTTTCATATGGCAATTTTATTTTATTTCTTGGAAAGTGTTCCATGCCCTTTTTTTAATGGAAATTGAAATCTAATATTCCCTTCCTTCATATCAATAATCGCATCAACCGTTCTAAGGAAAGGTCTACCAAGAAAAATAGGGCAAGAAGGATTGCAATCTATATCAAGAACAATGAAATCTACGGGCACATAATTCCTATTTGCAACAATAAGAACATCATTAATCCTTCCCATAGGTTTCTTAATAGTGGAATCCGCAAGATGCAAGTTTAGAGAGCAATCATCAAAATTACGGAAATCTAGCAAATCACACAAAGTCTTGGGAATAGTAGAGACACTAGCACCCAAATCACACAAAGCATAAAACTCATGATCTTTAATTTTAATTTTAATAGTTGGTTCCCACTCATCATAGAGTTTTCTAGGGATAGAAACTTTCAACTCAAGTTTTTCTTCATAAGATTGCATCAAGGCATCAACAATATGTTCGGTGAAGGCTTTATTTTGACTATAAGCATGTGGAGAATTTAGCATGGATTGCAACAAGGAAATACAATCAATTAAAGAGCAACTTTCATAATTAAATTCCTTGAAATCCAATATAGTGGGTTTAGCAACATCTAGATTTTTATTTCTTTCAATCCCACTTTCATCAATTTCATCATTAAGATCTAAATACTCCAAATTTTTAGAACGCCGTCTAGGTAAAGGAAGATCATATTCAGTTTCATCAAGATTCATATTGAAAAATAAAGATTTAATAGGAGACACATCAATAACTTTTAGATCTTCATTTTGATTTTCATAGGAATTGGAAGAACACGCTTTAATAAAGGCATCTTTGGAAGCACGCATCCTAGCGGTTCTTTCCTTGCACTCATCAATGGAAATTCTCATGGCTTTGAGAGACTCATTGATATCATGCTTAGGAGGAATAGATCTAAGCTTTAAAGAATCAATCTCAAGAGAAATTCTATCAACGTTTCTAGCCAAATCATCAACTTTAAGCAATTTCTCTTCAAGCAAAGCATTAAAATTCTTTTGTGAATTCATAAACTCTTTAACACTATTATCAAATTCAGAGGGCATCTTATTATAATTTCCATAAGAGTTGTTGTAGGAATTCCCATAATTATTAGAAGGATTACTAGGATATGGCCTAGGATTAAAATTCCCTCTATAAGCGTTGTTACCAAAATTATTCCTACCAACAAAATTCACATCCATAGATTCATTGTTATTCTCAATCAAAGTAGACAAAGGCATATCATTAGGATCAGAAGAAACACTCTTAGTAGCAAATAATTTCATAAGTTCATCCATCTTTCCACTCAAAACATTGATTTCTTCTATCGCATGCACTTTTTTATTAGAAGATCTTTCAGTATGCCATTGAGAATAATTAACCATAATATTATCTAGGAGTTTAGTAGCATCTCCTAAAGTGATTTCCATAAAAGTGCCTCCCGCGGCCGAATCTAAAAGATTTCTAGAAGCAAATTTCGATCCGGCACAAAAAATTTGTATAATCATCCACAAATTCAAACCATGAGTAGGGAAATTACGTATCATTAATTTCATTCTCTCCCAAGCTTGTGCAACATGTTCATGATCAAGTTGCTTAAAGTTCATAATATCGTTTCTAAGAGAGATGATCTTAGCGGGAGGGAAATACTTAGAGATAAAAGCATCTTTGTACTTGTTCCATGAATCAATACTATTTTTAGGCAAAGACGAAAACCAAGCTTTAGCATGATCTCTAAGCGAAAAAGGAAATAGCTTCAATTTAATGACATCATTATCGACATCTTTTTTCTTTTGCATATCACATAAATCAATGAAGCTATTCAGATGAGTAGCGGCATCTTCACTAGGAAGGCCGGCGAATTGATCTTTCATAACAAGATTCAACAAAGCAGCATTGATTTCACAAGATTCAGTATTGGCAAGAGGAGCAATCGGAGTGCTAAGGAAATCATTATTATTGGTATTGGTGAAGTCACACAATTTGGTAGTATCTTGATCCATCGCGACAAACAAGCAATCTAATACACGAGCAAACAAAAAGCAAGCGGGCAAAAGAGGCAAATACAGAGGGAGGATAGAGAGAGAGAGAGGGCGAATAAAACGGCAAGGGTGAATTGGGGGGAGAGGAAAACGAGAGGAAAATGGCAAATAATGTAATGCGAGAGATAGGGATTGTGATGGGTACTTGGTATGTTGACTTTTTGCGTAGACTCCCCGGCAACGGCGCCAGAAATCCTTCTTGCTACGTCTTGAGCTTGCGTTGGTTTTCCCCGAAGAGGAAGGGATGATGCAGCAGAGTAGCGTAAGTATTTCCCTCAGTTTTTGAGAACCAAGGTATCAATCCAGTAGGAGGCCTCGCTCAAGTCCCTCGTACCTGCACAAAACGATAGCTACTCGCAACCAACGCGATTAGGGGTTGTCAATCCCTTCACGGTCACTTACGAGAGTGAGATCTGATAGATAATATTTGGTATTTTTGGTATAAAGATGCAAAGTAAAAAGTAAAGGCAAAGTAAAAAAGCAAAGCAAGATTAAAGTGATGGAGATTGATATGATGAGAATAGACCCGGGGGCCATAGGTTTCACTAGTGGCTTCTCTCAAGAGCATAAGTATTCTACGGTGGGTGAACAAATTACTGTTGAGCAATTGACAGAATTGAGCATAGTTATGAGAATATCTAGGCATGATCATGTATATAGGCATCACGTCCGTGACAAGTAGACCGAAACGATTCTGCATCTACTACTATTACTCCACTCATCGACCGCTATCCAGCATGCATCTAGAGTATTAAGTTAAAAACAGAGTAACGCCTTAAGCAAGATGACATGATGTAGAGAGATAAATTCATGCAATATGAAATAAACCCCATCTTGTTATCCTCGATGGCAACGATGCAATACGTGCCTTGCTGCCCCTTCTGTCACTGGGAAAGGACACCGCAAGATCGAACCCAAAGCTAAGCACTTCTCCCATGGCAAGAACTACCAATCTAGTTGGCCAAACCAAACGGATAATTCGAAGAGACTTGCAAAGATAACCAATCATACATAAAAGAATTCAGAGAAGATTCAAATATTATTCATAGATAGACTTGATCATAAACCCACAATTCATCGGTCTCAACAAACACACCGCAAAAAGAAGATTACATCGAATAGATCTCCACAAGAGAGGTGGAGAACTTTGTATTGAGATCCAAAAAGAGAGAAGAAGCCATCTAGCTACTAACTATGGACCCGAAGGTCTGAGGTAAACTACTCACACTTCATCGGAGGGGCTAGGATGATGTAGAAGCCCTCCGTGATGACGGCCCTCTTCCGGCGGAGCTCCGGAATAGGCCCCAAGATGGGATCTCGTGGATACAGAAAGTTGTGGCGGTGGAATTAGGTTTTTGGCTCCTGTTCTGATCGTTTGGGGGTACATAGGTATATATAGGAGGAAGGAGTACGTCGGTGGAGCACCGAGGGGCCCACGAGGCAGGGGGCGCGCCCTAGGGGGGGCGCCCCCTACCCTCGTGACCTCCTCTTTGACTCCCTGGAGTAGGGTCCAAGTCTCCTGGATCACGTTCGGTGAGAAAATCACGCCCCCGAAGATTTTATTCCGTTTGGACTCCATTTGATATTCTGTTTCTCCGAAACACTGAAATAGGCAAAAAAACAGCAATTCCGGGCTGGGCCTCCGGTTAATAGGTTAGTCCCAAAAATAATATAAAAGTGGAAAATAATGCCCAATCTAGTCCAAAACAGTAGATAATATAGCATGGAGCAATCAAAAATTATAGATACGTTGGAGACGTATCACATGTCTGTCGGTGGAACCGGTCTCATGAACGTGGTCATGTAAGGTTGGTCCGGGCCGCTTCATCCAACAATACCACCGAATCAAAATAAGACATTGGTGGTAAGCAGTATGACGATCACTGCCCACAACTCTTTGCGTTCTAGTCGGGCATATCATCTACGCATAGACCTGGCTCGGATGCCACTATTGGCAAATGTAGCATGCAATTTAAAAAAAATCCTACACTCACGCAAGATCTCTCTAGGAGATGCATAGCAACGAGACGGGGAGAGTGTGTCCACATACCCTCGTAGACCAAAAGCGGAAGCGTTTGACAACGTGGTTGATGTAGTCGAACTTCTTCTCGTTCCGGCCAATCAAGCACCGAACGTACGGCACCTCTGAGTTCTGCACACGGTCAGCTCGATGACGTCCCTCGAACTCTTGATCCAGCAAAGTGTCGAGGGAGAGTTCCGTCAACACGACGGCGTGGTGATGGTGATGGTGAAGTGATCCGCGCAGGGCTTCACCTAAGCACTACGAAGATATGACCAGAGGTGTAATCTGTGGAGGGAGGCGCCGCACACGGCTAACAGATGTTGTTGTGTGTTCTAGGCGCCTCCCCCTCATATATATAGGTGGGAGGGAGAGGGAGCAGCCAAGGGGGCGCCCAAGTAGGAGGAATCCTACTTGGGGCCCTTGTCCTATTCGCCCCTACCTTTATTTCTGTAGGGGAAAGGAAGGTGGAGGGAGGAGGGAAGGAAGGGGGAGGCCGAATCCCTCCCCTTCCTTTCTCTCTTCCCCTCTTTCCTTCCCCTCCAGGTTCGACCTATATGGGGGGCACAGCAGCCCATGCTGGCTGATGTGTTTCCCCTCTTGGCCCATTAGGCCCGTATAGTTGCCGGGGGAGTGCCCGGAACCCCATCCGATGATCTGATATCTACCCGGTACCCCCAGAATACTTCCGGTGTCCGAATATCATCGTCCTATATATGAATCTTTACCTCTCAACCATTTCGATACTCCTCGTCATGTATGTGATCTCATTCCGAACTCCGAACAACATTTGGTCACCAAATCACATAACTCATACAATACAAAATTGTCATCGAACGTTAAGCGTGCGGACCCTACGGGTTCGAGAACTATGTAGACATGTGATACGTCTCCAACGTATCTATAATTTTTATTGTTCCATGCTATTATATTATCTATCTTGGATGTTTTATATGAATTTATAATTTTATATGCTATTTTATATGATTTTTGGGACTAGCCTATTAACCTAGAGCCAAGTGTCAGTTTCTGTTTTTCCTTATGTTTGAGTTTCGCAAAAAGAAATATCAAACGGAGCCCAATTGAGCTGAAAATTTACGATGATTTTGTATGGACCAGAAGAAGCCCCGAAAGCAAAAGAGTTGGGCCAGAAGAGCCACGAGGCCTCCACAAGGGTGGAGGGCGCGCCCTCTGGTCTTGTGGGCTCCTCGTGGCCCCCCTGACTTGTTCTCAACGCAAAAAAATCCTATAAGTATAGAAACCCCCAGAAATAAACCTAGATCGGGAGTTCCGCCGCCGCAAGCCTCTGTAGCCACGAAAAACCAATCGGGAGCCCATTCCGGCACCCTGCCGGAGGGGGAAACCATCATCGGTGGACATCTTCATCATCCCGGCACTCTCCATGATGAGGAGGGAGTAGTTCACCTCGGGGCTGAGGGTATGTACCAGTAGCTATGTGTTTGATCTCTCTCTCTCTCTTGTGTTCTTGATTTGGCACGATCTTGCTGTACCGCGAGCTTTGCTATTATAGTTGGATCTTATGATGTTTCTCCCCCTCTACCTTCTTGTAATGGATTGAGTTTTCCCTTTGAAGTTATCTTATCCGATTGAGTCCTTAAGGATTTGAGAACACTTGATGTACGTAGTGCATGTGCTCATCTGTGGTGACAATAGGATATTCACGTGATCTACTTGATGTATGTTTTGGTGATCAACTTGCGGGTTCTGTGACCTTGTGAACTTATGCATAGGGGTTGGCACACGTTTTTGTCTTGACTCTCCGGTAGAAACTTTGGGGCACTCTTTGAAGTTCTTTGTGTTGGTTTGAATAGATGAATCTGATATTGTGTGATGCATATGTATAATCAAACCCGTGGATACTTGTGGTGACATTGGAGTATCTGGGTGACATTAGGGTTTTGGTTGATGTGTGTCTTAAGGTGTTATTTTAGTACGAACTCTAGGGATGTTTGTGACCCTTATAGGAATATCCCAATAGATCAATCAGAAAGAATAACTTTGAGGTGGTTTCGTACCCTACAATAATCTCTTTGTTTATTCTCCGCTATTAGTGACTTTGGAGTGACTCTTTGTTGCACGTTGAAGGATTGTTATATGATCTAATTATGTTATCATTGTTGAGAGAACTTGCACTAGTGAAAGTATGAACCCTAGGACTTGTTTCCAAGCATTGCAATACCGTTTTTGCTCACTTTTATCACTAGTTACCTTACTGTTTTTATATTTTTCAGATTACAAAAACCTATATCTACCATCCATATTACACTTGTATTACCATCTCTTCGCCGAACTAGTGCACCTATACAATTTACCATTGTATTGGGTGTGTTGGGGACACAAGAGACTCTTTGTTATTTGGCTGCAGGGTTGTTTGAGAGAGACCATCTTCATCCTACGCCTCCCACGGATTGATAAAGCTTAGGTCATCCACTTGAGGGAAATTTGCTACTGTCCTACATAACTCTGTGCTTGGAGGCCCAAAAACGAGTCTACAATAAGAAGGTTGTGTAGTAGACATCAACATGACCGAGACACCTCTCCGGTCAATAACCAACAGCGGAACCTGGATGCTCATATTGGTTCCTACATATTCTACGAAGATCTTTATCGGTCATATCGTAATGACAACATACGTTATTTCCTTTGTCATCGGTATGTTACTTGCCCGAGATTCGATCGTCGGTATCTTCATACCTAGTTCAATATCGTTACTGGCAAGTCTCTTTCCTCGTTCCGTAATACATCATCCTACAACTAACTCATTAGTCACATTTCTTGCAAGGCTTATAATGATGTGCAATACCGAGAGGGCCCAGAGATACCTCTCCGATACTCGGAGTGACAAATCATAATCTCGATCTATGCAAACCCAACAAATACCTTCGGAGATACCTATAGAGCATCTTTATAATCACCTAGTTACTTTGTGACATTTGATAGCACACAAGGCATTCCTGCGGTATCCGGGAGTTGCATAATCTCATAGTCAAAGGAATATGTATATGACATGAAGAAAGCAATAGCAATAAAACTGAACGATCAAAAGGCTAAGCTAACGGATGGGTCTTGTCCATCACATCATTCTCCTAATGATGTGATCCCGTTCATCAAATGACAACACATGTCTATGGTTAGGAAACTTAACCATCTTTGATTAACGGGCTAGTCTAGTAGATGCTTACTAGGGACACGGTGTTTTGTCTATGTATCCACACAAGTATCAAGTTTTCGGTTAATACAATTCTAGTATGAATAATAAACATTTACCATGATATAAGGAAATATAAAAATAACAACTTTATTATTGCCTCTAGGGCATATTTCCATCAACTTCACACCTTAAATCCCCTCAATCAATGAATGGACAAATAGCAGAGTAGAATTAACTCCGGTTGTACTATATGTGTGGCTTGTACATGGAAAAGAGAAGACCCGCCTCACTTCCATATTACGGAATTCCATACCTTAAAATCCCCTCAAATGAATAGAAAATATATTGAATAATTCACGGGCTTCTCTGGCTTGCGATGACTAACAAAACTCAAGACCTAAATGTTCAAACTTCACACCTTAAATCATCTCGATCAATGAATGAAAAAATGGCAGATTGATTACTTCACACATGGCGGAACCCAAAATCTAAATATTTCTTCTCGGCGTGCATACAAGGTCATGATTGCACATATAATTCTCACTAAATTTAAAAGGAAATTATTTCTCTTCCATTGCAATGCTCGAGCATATGTGCTAGTTTGATATAACATTAATAGGAAAATCAGATTAAGCATAATGAAGTTTCCCAATAAAAAGATTGTAATGCTTAGTGGACTGAGGTTTTGTGGAAAATAAGTTGATGATATAATTTTGATCCAACAATAGTAGGGTATAGTTGTACACTTCAAGAATCATGTACCTTTTAGTTCTAGTGGACGGGGGTTTGATCAGCTGAAAAAAGCTAGATTTCATTAAAAACACATAACAAATAAGACAGAAAAACTAAAATACGAAATTTTACCACGGTATATTCTACCTAGTGGGACCTTCTAATTGGCCGACCCATGTTGGAGGCAGAAGCCCCTGTTGGTTTCATTTTTTTTGCCTTTTGCTTTTCTATCTTCTATTTTTTCTTCTTTAAAATAATAAAGGATTTCAAAAGGTTCCTAATTTCAAAAAATAGCGTAATTTGAAAAACCTATTTGAGAAATAAAAAATATTCATGAATTCACAACATGTTCATGATTATTTGAAAAATGCTCAGGAAATCATAAAATGTTCGCATATTCAAATAATCTTCAAGGTTTTGAAACAAATTTTGGGATAACTAAAAATATTCACGTATTAAAAAATGTTCATGAATTTCAAAAAAGATGACAAATTCAGAAAAACTTAAAATTTTTCTAAAGGTTCAAAACATAAAAAATGTGAGCAAATATAAAAAATTGTTCTCAAAGGTGAAAATAAGTTATTCGATTTTAAAAATGTTTGCTGATTCAAAAAATGTTTGTGCATTTTTAGAAAATGTTTTTCTTAAATACCAAAAAATCGTGAAATTGAAAAGTGTTCCCAAAATGGATTAAAATATTCTTTTTCACAAAAATCTTCACACTTTTTAGAAAAGTTCAGAAATTATAAAATATTATAACTATTTCAAGAACTGGTTCATGAATTTTTATATAAACTTCATGATTTCAAAAAATGATCATGAATTGTAATGATGTTAAAACAAATAAAAAATAAAAATAAAAATAAGAAGAAAAGAAGAAAAAATCAAACATGAAAAAAACAAAATGAAAAAGAAACCAAATAATATAAAACATAGAAAAGAAAAGGGAGAATGAAAAGGTGAAGAGAAAAATCCAAAGAAAAAAATAGACTAGGCGGGCCCATATGCTGGACAAGGGAGCGAGGGTGTCATGACCTAGCGCTATACAACGACCTACGCGCCAAATAGTAACCACCCTACGCAAGCCCTCGAGGAACAAAATACGCCTTAGGGACCGTTGAGCTTCTTGCACCCGCGTGCCCCAACTCGTTGGCCGGGCCATGAAGAAAACAACGCAAGACTGGTTTGTTGGTTCCCTCGATTGCCTTTAACCGGTCGCGGCTGACCAGTTGACAATTCAACCATTGACGTTTGGAGAAAAAAGAAAAAAAAACATATCTGAATTCAAAAATGTTCATGAATTTGAAAAAAAAAATCAATTTTGAAGAAGTTCATTGAATTTTCAAAAACGCTCATCTATTTTGACAAAAGTACACCTGTTAGGAAATAATTCATCAAATTAGAAAACAAGTCCATCAATTTTGGAAAAAGGTTGCAAAAATTTTAAGATCTTCATCGGATTTGAAAACGAGTTCATCGAATTTGAAAAAACTTCATCAAATTGGGAAAAAAAGCACATCAAATATGAAAAATAAATCATCTAATTTTAAAAAATAAATTATCTATGTTGAATAAAGTTCGTAAAATTTGAAAGAAAGTTCATTGATTTTGAAGAAAAGAATCATCAATTTGAAAAAAGTTCACAAAAAACTAAAAACATTTATGAAATCTAAAAAAATTGTGCAATTTGAAAAAGAAAGAAAAATAAAAAATAAAGAAGGAAAGAAAAAACATTAAAATCCCAAGTGGAAACATGAAAAAAACGAACAGAAAAACAACATGGGCTGGCCCGCTTACTAGACCTACTGTACACGGGGTGTGCGGCTTGTACTGTGCCATTTAGGGATTCCCCCCCCCCCCCAGATGGAAAAATTTTCGGATATACTCCCTAAAATTTGGGCCATATGTGAACGAAAATTAGGTTGGAACACATTGTTTGCTGCCCCCCCCCCCCCACTCCAAATTCAGCCCAAGCTCCGGCATTGTTCAAGCCTTAGCTTTACAAAATGAAAATAGTTGAGGAACAGAAAAAAGACACTACGACAATAGTTGAGGGGCAAAAGACATACTATATTAGATATGATAAAATTAGGCATGGTAATAACTGGGTATTATGTGTACCAATTAGGTTTTGTATGCAATTTTGCATTTTCATGGAATGTGCAGAAGTAGCAAAAATTATACACTACAAAAAAGATATAGTACTTTTTAGCCTCACATGTATTCATTTTTGGTGTGGACGACGTACAAGTCAACCAATTTTTGCATGAAGTTTGCAAATACATAAGGTCATTCTGATTTCGAGATACACATGGAGAAACGAGAGAGAGGAACCAACCCTGTGCAACATCAACAAATTTTTCTGCAACAACCATTGGGAGGACATGCATCCAACCTTCATGTTGGTTGCGGCGTTCACTTCCTTCTCGGATCACTACCCCCTCCTCCTCGCTAAGGCCGCAGCCCCCTTCAAGCATGCAAGCTTTCGTTCGAGAATTTCTGGCCAAAATCACCCCACTTCTTTGAAGTGGTTCAGCGTGCGTGGCAATGGCCTGTGCTGCATGATTGCCCTTCCGTCAGAATTAAGAGAAGGGTGGCCAGGGTGGCGGCTGATCTGAAAATTTGGAGCAAATTCACCTTTGGAAAAGTGAAAATGCAGTTACACATGGCAAACGAGGTCATTTTACATTTAAATGCGGCCCAAGAATCCAGGCAACTCTCCCACGCTAAATTCACCTTGAGGAAACAACTGAAGCTCAAGGTACTGGGATTTGGAACGATCTCGAGAGTGAGGAAAAAGCAAGCCTCGATGATTAGCTGGCTATGCGTAGGGGATGCAAGCACGAAGTTATTTCACGCAAAGATGAGAGCTCGCGGAAGGAAAACTTCGTACACATGCTCAGGGTTGGGGACACAGAGGTCTTGGACCATGCAGAAAAGGAGCAGACAGTCTATGATCATTTTGCTGCAGCTCTAGGCCAGAGAGAGCACCGGAGGGCCACGCTGAACTGGGATCTGCTAGACGTACTAGCCATCGACCAACTTGGCATGGACTCCCCCTTCACTATGACCGGCAACCATCGTCGCCTCCCCCTCCGAGAAGGTGCCTGGCCCAGACAGGTTCGCTGGACAGTTCTTCAGATCATGTTGGAATATTATCAAGGACGAGGTCATGGCAGTTTTTCATAAATTCTATCAGATGTCAGGGCAAAACTTCTCTGCAATAAACACTGCATACATCGCCCTTCCGCCGAAGAAGAATGGTGCCTCAGAGCTCAGTCCTTACAGACCAATCATCCTCATCCACTCCATTGCTAAACTGATCTCTAAGGTGTTGTTGATGAGGCTCGCATTTGCGGTGGGGTGGGGGTTCTATTTCTCCAGCTCAAACAACATTTCAGAAAGGAAAGTGCGTCCACGACAGCTATCAGTATGTGCAGGGCTGCGTAAAAATGATGCATAGAGAGAGGAAGCCAACTCTGTTATTTAAATTGCATATAGCTAAGGCTTTTGATTTTGTACCCTGGGAGTACATCTTAGAATTGCTGCAATGGATGGGATTTTCCTTGAGTTGGAGGGACTGGCTGGCGTTAATGTTATCCTCATCTTCATCTTCTTGTTTGCTCAACGCGACAAGGGGGCCACTGATCCTGCACCACAAAGGACTAAGCACTACTACAGGATGCTGCTAACGCGACACTACGATCAGAGACCCTTCGACGAAATTGTGTGCGATGCAATAATCGCAAATGGTTGTGTAAAAAACCCATCAAAAAGGTGCAAAATGTTTGCAATGACAAATGCATCAAACACGATTCAGATTTTAGATGCGTGTGCGATGCAGGGCATATGGTTCAATTCAATTAACTGTTTGCGATGAGGCAACACAAAAGAAACATGCAGCCAGATGAAGGTGTGTGCGATATACAACATAAGGTTCACTCGGATGAACTGTTTGTGATTAGGCAACACAAAAGAAACTGTCAGCCGGATCAAGGTGTGTGCGATATACGGCATGCAGTTCGCTTGTCCTTGTCATCAGTGCGTTACCTCTATGACAACCGTTCGCTCCCCACTAGCCTCTTCTTGTACCGTGGCAACCGTCCACCGCCTCTTCACATTTCCCTCTCGATTTGGAACTGTTGTCGTACGCTCTTCCTCCCTCCATTTGCCTTCACCCTTCCTTCTGCCATTGTTTGATCATCTTCTCCATGAAGTGAACAGGCCGGAAACGACCCCGTTATTCTTGCCTCGATGTGAAAGATGATGTGGTGGAGGAACTCATTGATCGGTGCGACGTCATCACCTCGGCTAGCATGGCAGGTTCGTTCAAGACCATTCTCGACTCAACTAATAACATCATTACAAGCAACCCAAGGGTCCAGGAGCGGTTTGATCTCCCCTGTCTTCTTCGCCATGACCCTGATCACTGGTGCGGGGACGACGGAAGCCTCGCCTTGTGCAAGTTGATGCCGCTTGACAATGATACGTGTGATGTTAAGATGCCATCGCTTGAGCATAAGGCTTGGGCAGGCGCAAATGGAGATTGGGTTGTTTATATTGGGTACAACTGTGAGTGGGAACTTGTGAATGTGTACACTCGTCACCGGGTTCCACTTTCAAAAATCTCAGACTGCCTTGAAGTTGAGCACACCGGTATTCTACGTACGTTCAAATATGATCATGGTGACTATCGTCTACGCAAGATAGCAATTTGTCGAGTTCCCAACCGCTCTTGGGATTCCACGAACTATGAAGTTGTTGCTATCTTCGACAAGCTTGTTGCCGTCCTTGCTTCCACGACTCGATGGATATTGCTCAAAAATCAATTTTTGTACACGGATGAGTACTGTGATGCAATTCAATACGAGGGTCTTGTGTTTGTTGCCACCACTCGTGGCACTATTTTTGCATGGAATCCTTATGGTTTCGGTATGTTTGTCTTCCAGCATAATTATAATTGTTTCATTCACATGCATGCGGGTTAGCTAGCTAGTTCCCCTTTACTAATTAACCTTCTTGTGTTTCCAAGATCCTGTGAACATTCCACCACCTATACTTGAAAATTTTTATAACCAAGGGGGAGATGATGATGGTGATGATCACGAGCATGAGGACAAGCAGGACCCATATACTTAGTGGCGCCTGGCAACTTATTCCAATGGATCACCTCTTCTTGTCTGTATACAGGGCCCTTCTGATGTTACTAAGGAAGCAGGTGTTGTCTCGCGTGGTCGCACTCTCCGGACCTATTCCAACATCTGTTGCAGGGTATTCGTGATGGACACTAGTGTGCTAGCGCCAACACCTTCTCCCTGATTAGTATTGATAGTCTTGGAGAAAACTCGCTCTTCCTTGGACAAAACTATCCAATGATGGTAAAAGGCAATCCAGCTACTATTGACACAACGTTACTACCATTTATGAGAAGCAATTGTATCTATACCTCGGACATTGCTATGCTTCCTACCGTGGCTATCACAATATGGTATTGAAATAGGCCGCTTCAGCCTAGATGATCAGTCTTGCGTTGGTCTCGAGATTGACAGTAGCTGGCCCTTCCCAGAGAATCACTTCTAGCTCAAAGTAAGTGTTTTCAACGCCGATGAGTGGTTGAGCAGAAGTTCATTTCATTGCTTTCTTATTTTTTGTGTGAGAAAAACTTTACTTTACTAGAATGTTTTGTTGGGAATGTTCTATAATCCAACATGTATCCTCGTTGTCGTTGTGGGTAGATGACTTGTTGTATGTAAGCAATGGTACATTTGCATATGCGTCCATCAACTCATGCCTGCTAGTGGTGTCCATATGAACAGTGCTAGTGATTTTAGTTGCAAAAAATAGATAGTGCTAGTGATTTTTAGCTACATATTTTGACAAATCGCAGTGTTACAAGGTTGAGAAATGGCAATGTTACTAGATAAACAAATGTCAATCTTTCAAGTTTGACAAATGGCAAAATACCCAATATGACAGATGCAAATCTTACCCAATTGTTTCTACGTGGTTGCACATGGGTCATCCAAAACAACTATTTGCATTGAAGGATGCACAAATCCTGCACTACGAAATTTCCCTTGACTTAAGGGGGAAGACCATAGCTCTCACTTTGCATACGGGTGTTCTATCTAAAATGTTTATGATCAAGAGCTGCACAAATCATGCTCGTCACATTTTCCCTTGGCTTCCTCGGAAGCTGTCGGTTTGCATACAGGTGTTCTAACTAAAACGTTTGCGATGAGTGTTTTATATTTAAAAACCATTGATGTTTTTTTCAAAAGAAAATCGCTTGATAAGTTTGTACATTAAGAGAGAAAAACGCAAGTTCGTTCAAACCATATCTTTCATTCAGTCCAACTACAAATTTATATTCATATGATCGGGAATTCGAGATACAATATTAAACCCCCAAAAGCTATTTCCAACGGCGGCGGAGGCAGCGTGCCACACCGTCGTTGTCGTTGTCGTCCTCCGGGATGCTGTTGTTGAAGTCTTCAAGGTAGCACAAAATGTTCTTCACTTGTAAGTCAAACATCATGTCATCGCGTGATCGATGGGCGGGGTGCGGGAGGTCGGCAACTGGTGCCGCTGAGAGGTAGCGGTCGATGGCAGCGTCCCATGCCGCTTAGGGGGGTGTGTGCACGGGCACGGGCGCGGCGGGTGTAGCCAAACGTACGGGGACCGGCGCCGCTGTGGGTGGAGGGGCGCGCACGGGCAGGGGCACGGGCGCGGCGGGTGCAGCCAAACACATGGGGGCCGACGCCGTGGTGGGTGGAGGGGCGCGCACGGGCACGGGCGCTGGGATGTACACGAGCTCGCGCGGGTCCACGGAGACCTTGCCAACGCACGCGGCTGCCAGGTCTGCGATACTGCTCGGTGACCAGCCCTTCAATGCTACGGGGATGGTCGCTGGCGCGGGCGTAGGGATGGGAGCTGGGACGGGAGCGCGGGCAGCAACCGTTGCGGCCAGCTCGTTCTGGACCATGTCCATGAGGCCCATTCCTCCTTATTTTCTATCTCCTTTGGCTCAGAGTCGACTTCACCAAACTTGAAGACTAGTGGCAGATGATCATTCTGGGCGCCATTAATAGAGAGGAAGGCGGCGGCCATGGAAGTCAAAGGGCTCGCTTCCGAGTGAGCCTGCGTAGCGGACAAATCGCACGCTTCCTGGTGAGTCTGCGCATTGGAGGACAACTTGCACGCCTCTCGTTCAGTCAAGGTCAAGCACCTGTCTGCACGACACCTCCTGTAGCCATCAAAACAAATACACGTGGTGTCACGTAAATGGTTAATAGAACACACACGATTTAAATTATACAAACGTTTGAGATATTAAAGTGGCAGCTATTTTTTCAAAATGTCTTTGTTGGCTGTTATACGAGTGCGCCTTCTCTCAAAATGGACACGAAAAATACCACAACATGTTGGGTGCCATTCCATGATAGCATGCCAAGTTTCATTAATTTCAGATGAGTTTTGGATTTACTAGAATTTAAAAACAAAGTATCTCAATGTGTTGCCGGCAATCAACAGTGCCCTGGTGTATGAAATTCATTCTCATTTCTTGCATGGGACCTAAGCATGCAACCAAGGACACATATTTGATTTTTCAACCAATTTAAATGCATTAGAGCATGTGCATGTAGTTCAAATTTGAATTATGCACATAAATGCATTGAAAACTCAATTAATGCATAAAAATGTCCAAACGAACCCCGAAAAATCCCAAAAATTGACACAACACTCCTGTTGTTCTATGTTGACACGACAAATTTTTTGAAAACAATAAGAGGCAATGGATATCGTTTCGTCCCCAAAGGTGGGGACGTTCCTTACCGAAACCATCAGGCTTGTTGTGAGAAGCTCTGGTTTGTGAGAAGCATATCCCCAAACCTGCCCCAAATGGGACAAAAAATTTACCACGGCATGTTGATGTCGCTCCATGATAGCATAGCAAGTTTCATGAATTTCAGACAAATTTTGGATTTACTAGAATTTAAAAATCAGGCATCTCAATGTTTGCGGCCGAGTGACCGTGGCAGGTTGTTTGACATTCATTCCCATTTCTTGCATGGGACCTAAGCATGCAACCAAGGACATATATTTTAATTTTCAACCAATTTATATGCATTGGAGCATGTGCATGTAGTTCAAATTTGAATTATGCACATAAATGCATTGAGAACTCAATTAATGCATAAAAATGTCCAAACAAACCCCAAAAATCCCAAAAATGACACAACACTCATGTTGTTCTATGTTGACACGAGAAATTTTTTGAAAGCAATAAGAGGCAATGGATATCGTTTTGTCCCCAAAGGTGGGACGTTCCCTACCGAAACCATCACGCTTGTTGTGAGAAGCTCTGGTTTGTGAGATGTATATCCCCAAACCTGCCCCAAATGGGACGAAAAATTTACCACGGATGTTGATGCCGCTCCATGATAGCATAGCAAGTTTCATGAATTTCTGACGAGTTTTGGATTTACTAGAATTTAAAAATCAGGCATCTCAATGTTTGCAGCCGAGTGACCGTGGTAGGTTGTTTGACATTCATTCCCATTTCTTGCATGAGACCTAAGCATGCAACCAAGGACATAGATTTGAAATTTTAACCAATTTATATGCATTAGAGAATGTGCATGTAGTTCAAATTTTAATTATGCACATAAATGCATTGAAAACTCAATTAATGCATAAAAATGTCCAAACGAACCCCGAAAAATCCCAAAAACTGACAAAACACTCCTGTTATTCTACGTTGACACTAGATTTTTTTTGAAATCAATAAGAGGCAATGGATATCATTTCATCCCCAAAGGTGGGATGTTCCCTACTGAAACCATCAGGCTTGTGAGAAGCTCTGGTTTGTGAGAAGCATATCCCCAAACTTGCCCCAAATTGGACAAAAAATTTACCACGACATGCTGTGATCCCATTATGTAATTCAAATCAAGAAAAAAATCAAGTAGATCCCACACAGTTTATTATCACCAACTGTCGGTGTCAAAACCGACGGATCTCGGGTAGGGGGTCCCGAACTATGTGTCTAAGGCGGATGGTAACAGGAGGCAGGGGACACGATGTTTACCCAGGTTTGGGCCCTATCGATGGAGGTAATACCCTACGTCCTGCTTGATTGATCTTGATGATATGAGTATTACAAGAGTTGATCTACCACGAGATCATAGAGGCTAAACCCTAGAAGCTAGCCTATGGTATGATTGTTGTTGTCCTACGGACTAAACCCTCCAGTTTATATAGACACCGGAGGGGGCTAGGGTTACACAGAGTCGGTTACAAGGGAGGAGATCTACATATCTGTATTGCCAAGCTTGCCTTCCACACCAAGGAAAGTCCCATCCGGACACGGGACGAAGTCTTCAATCTTGTATCTTCATAGTCCAACAGTCTGGCCAAAGGATATAGTCCGGCTGTCCGGAGACCCCCTAATCCAGGACTCCCTCAGTAGCCCCTGAACCAGGCTTCAATGACGATGAGTCCGGCGCGCAGTTTTGTCTTCGGCATTGCAAGGCGGGTTCCTCCTCCGAATACTCCATAGAAGATTTTGAACACAAGGATAGTGTTCGGCTCTACAAAACAAGTTCCACATACCACCGTAGAGAGAATAATATTTCCACAAATCTAATCTGCTGACACGTTTTGACAGTATGAGATCATGTCATGGCCCAATCAATATTCGAACCGTTTTTCTCAACCAGCACCGCACATATCGCGAGGCGGTTTTCTTGACACGTCTTGTCAAAGCAGAGATCGTGTCCCCCTTATTACGGGATTCTCATCAATACGGACGTGGGTAACCCAACCGCGCCATCAATTACGGCGCTTGGGGAATAAGCGATTTTACCAGGCAAGTTGGGAGGCGCATCGCCTCTTCCGCCCTTATAAAGGGATTAAGATTCCCCCTTTTTACCCACGCCTTGTTCCTCCTTGCTTATCCATTCTCACGCACTCGAGCTCTAGCGCCCAAGTTCGCGTCTTTCCTCTCAAACCACTCCAAGCATGTCCAAAGCAGGAGGCAAGTGGATGGTCTCCTCCGTCACGGAGGAGCACATCGCAAAGTTACGGGAAGCCGGATATCTGGCCGCGGATATCACGGACCGGCTGCCAGATGCGGGGCAGATCATCCCTATGCCCGAACCCCATGAGAGGGTAGTTTTTCTTACCCACTTCATCCACAGACTAGGATTTCCCCTCCACCCATTTGTCCACGGGCTCATGTTCTACTATGGACTGGATTTTCATGATCTAGCCCCCAATTTCATCCTCAACATCTCGGTGTTTATCGTCATGTGCGAGGCCTTCCTCCGCATCAGGCCCCACTTCGGCCTGTGGCTAAAGACCTTCAATGTTAAACCGAAGGTGGTGGTCGGCCAGCAAGCAGAGTGCGGAGGCGCCATGGTGGGTAAAATGCCTAACGTCACCTGGCTCGAAGGCTCCTATGTGGAGACCATAAAGGGGTGGCAATCGAGGTGGTTCTACATCACTGATCCCGCACGACACCAACTGGGTGGCGGCCCCCAAATTTCGATCCGGAATCCCCATGCGGCTCACCTCTTGGAAAGAGAAGGGCCTGTCCTGGGGTTCTCCGGTAGAGCTGACCGGACTCCAGACCTGCATCAGGAACATGATGAGCAAGAAAATCAAGCTCGTCAACATGGTCCAGGTCATGCTCTTCTGCTAGATCCTACCGTGTCAACGACGGGCATTCAATTTGTGGGAGTTTGACCCGGCCAAGCACCAGACGCTGCGAGAGCTCTTCGACACGACGCACAAGGACATCTGGAAGGTGTTGTTCAAGGGCGCCGAGGTACCTCCTCCCCTTACCGAGGACCGCAGACTCAGCGCAAAGCGCCATGCCAATCCGGTAAGTTTTCATATCTCACAGGATATTTATTTGCCCCAGTTTAATCATGTGCGGGATCTAAGCTTCCACGCCATTAACAGGACTGGGTACAGACAATAGAGCAGCTCGATTGCCTAGCCCCCCCTACCTGAAGATCCTGAAGATGCTCTCCTAACGGAGATGCTGGCTCCGGCACCTTATGAGGTGCCGGTGAAGAAGACCAAGAAGAAGGCCACGGGGACCGAAAGGGTCTCTGGCGTAAGGTTATATCGGACTCATCGTCCGATGACTCCGACACGCACTCCTCCCACTAAAACGAGGAGGAGGAAAGTCCCCCCCCCCCAGCCGGGGGGAGACAAGAAAAGGAAGGCCGAGCCAACTAGGGAGGCCGAAGGGTCCAAGAAGGGAAGGACCCTCCTTCCGGACTGCTCCACGACGGCCGCCTACAACGGCGACGAGTGGTTACCCAGGAGAAGACCCTGGCGAAGTCGTAAGTATCCGGACACCATAGTAATTCATGGTATGTTTTATTGCACTATTTCTCATTATGCCTCATATGATTATGCAGTCCGTCCCGAGATCATCTCGACGTAGATTCGTCGGATGGTTCATTGGACTCGTCGGATATGAATAGTGATTCACTTCCAACCGCCTCCACACCTTGCCCTACGGACAACGTCGAGGTGTTGTCCCGAAAGGCAGCGAGCCGAGGGGAGGTAGTCCTGGGGGCGCCTCGAGGCGACCTTCCGGACCCTAGGCTCAAAGGGAGCAAGACTCCCACGGGCTCCAAGTTCGTCCCCCAGCCGAATACTGCCCCAGAACCTTTGGTGGTCCCGAACTCTGGTAGGCAATCCTCCTTTAAGGGGGGCAAGCCGCCCGTGCCAGTGTCCTCTGTCCATCCAGAGGCACCGGGCAACTTGCTGGAAGCGCTTCACGGCGCTTCCATCGACAAAGAGCACGGCACTATCATGAGTGCGGTGATTGAGAAAGTTCAGTCTGCCAAAAACGGACTGACCGAAGCTTGCGCCAACCTCCTAACAGGCTTTGACGTAAGCAATCAAAATATAAGAAAATATTACCGCATAGACAGTAGCCCTTGATGCTCTGTTCGGCGTTCGCGAAGAAAGGCCGAATAGAGGATCGAATGATGACTCAGGAGTCTAATCAGAATATGTCTATGTGTATGTGCAGGCTTCCCTACTGGTCGTTGCCGCACGTACTGCGGAGGTCTCTGCACTGAAGCAGAATCTGGAGCGGTCCGAGGAAGAGCTCAGCCTTACCAAGAGGCAGCTCGAGGAGAGCAAAGGTAAGCAATACCATGTCTATATATTTAAAAAGAAGTTCAGGTGTAAAGTAATAGGATCATCATGAATTTTCCAGGGGCCACGACCGAGGTGGCGACCCTGAAGAAGGCGTTGTCCGAGGCTGAAGACAAAGCGGCCAAGGAGCGCATTGAGCGGGAAAAGCAAGAAGCCCAGGTAGGCGAGGTGCAGCAAGAGCTCGAGGCTCTCACCAAAAAACATGAGTCCTTGGAGCTTGACTCTAGGATGCAAAGTCCGAGCTTGCGAAGGCGCTCGAAAGCACCCGGAGCGCCAAGGCTGAAGCCCACAAGGCCCTCCAGGAGATTGATGCGGTGAAGAAGATAGCAGCGGGTAAGGCATTCATTATGCAAAGCAAGCATGTGAAGGAAACTTTCCTTTTACTTACCTGAGTTCGGAGCTATCCAGGAGCGTTCGCAGATCTTCCCCATAGTGTACTGGATGCCGCGGAGTTTTACCGAGCTGAGGAGGGGAGCTCGACGGAAAAGTTGTTCTGGTCTTAGTATACTGGGACCGAACACCCAATGCCCTTGAGCGACTAGCTGAAGCAATTGGTCGAGCTTCACAAGGCGGCCGAACAGGCCATGAAGGGCCTTATAGTCCGGATGTGGCCTGGCAAGCCCCTGCCCGGCAGCTACTTCGGTCTGGTGAGGCGGCTTGTGGATGCCTGCCCACAACTTGAAGTCATAAAGCGGTTCGTCTGCATCGAGGGTGCGCGCAGGGCTTTTTCCCGGGCGAAGGTGCACTGGGCGAAGCTGGACGCCGTGAAGCTGGTGAAGGAGGGGCCGCCGGAGGGCAAGGAGCATCGCTGCCCCGAAATGTATTATGACAGTGTCCTGAAGGGTTCCCGCCTTGTGGCAGATGAATGTGCCAGAGATGTAATTTTTGAATGAACATGCTCATGTGATCCTGTAATGTGAAACGAGTTCATTTGCGCTATGCAACGCTTTTTTAATTTAAAATATTACCTTATGTGCGGCCGTTTATAAAATATGAAAGTTGGCCAGTCGTCGGCTTCTGCCCCCATGTAACTAGTACTGGGGTGTTCAGGATAAACCTAAGCACTCTTTATCCCAATTTTGGGTCCTTCGAGGGAGGTGTTCAGCACAACGAACCAGGCAATCGGACTATAAGGCTTTATCACTCTCACTTAGCCATAGAAGTCTACAATTTTAATTTTTTGTGAATCCCCTAGTATTCGGAAGGCCGAATTTGGGGCGCTATACACGCCTAAGTTGGGCAAGGTCGACTCCTCACCCGAAGCGGAAAAAGTCTTTAAGGACTTGAGACCTCTTGAATAGCGACCAGCTCTTGCCTTATCATGACAGTCAGTTTTTGGCTTTCTCTACTAAGGTGCTCGTCCGGAAGAACCGGGACACAATCGCGGTAGTTCTCCCAGCGCTACCTTAGCCGATATAGCGGAACGTAAGGTTCCAAAGCATGGGAGCAGGGCAAACCCAACTATTGACCCAAGACATAATTCGGAGCTGATGCATATAATGCTATAAGTTTGGGGTGACGCACTGTCGAAAGTGTTCGGACTTCTCACACCGTATTATGGGGTAAACGAAAGCCCCTGGCGTACTGACCGTACCAGAATGTACGGGTGCAAGTTGTCGTAAATGAACATATAAGAAGAAAAAAAGGATGAATAATGCAATAATAGACTAATGCTATGCATTGTTATTTAAATAATACGTCGAAGCGTACTGATACAAGTGGTGCAATAAGCAGAAAATAGGACTATTTGACATGTCCTATCCAAGGGCAAGCTGCGTATGGATAGTAGAAAGTGGGTATATCTATTATTATTAGAGACCACCTGGGGGTTCCCGTGTACATCTTAGCTTCTTGCCTCCTTGGTTGTTCCTTCCCGTAATGCATCCGGCAATCATACTGCCGGAAAGGGCTTCCAAAGAGTTAGGTCCTGAAAGAGAAAAAATGATAAAGGTATACAGCCCCTAGGGCGGTTAAGCCGCATTGTGGGACGTGCCCTAATCGTGCCCCCGCCTATGCCCATGGTATTTTTAGTGCGTAATTATGTACGCGCGGCACAGATTTCGTCGCTTGACTGGGACTGGGACGGGGGCCGAATTGCTAGGCGAGCTCTGAACGTGCCAGGAGATCCTGTTGCAGTTTACTCCGGACTCGCTTGATGGTGTCCGGGGGTTGTATCACCGAATTGGTGGTTTGCCTTAAAAGGCTGCTTTGTGCTTCTGCTGCGAGGGCCGCAGTGTGCTCTTCTGTGCGGAGTGAGTGTTCTGTGTTTCCATTGATTGTTATGACCCCCCTAGGTCCTGGCATCTTGAGCTTGAGGTATGACGGATACTAGTGGGGTGGTCCCTGCGATCAAAGATGATCGGACAAGCGGACCATGGGTTGAACTTTGGGGCGACGGGCTCCATCGCATAGACGTCCCTTAGTGCACGCTTCCGTTCCCTCTTGGAAATGTGGGTTGCGTATATCATGTTCACCGTCTTCACTTGTGGGGGGAACCTCTTCTGTCCTACCGTGTTCGGCGTCCGGGGCTCCTCCTCGTCATCACTATGCAGCCCATTGTCCTTGTTTTTGGCATTTAACTTGCCGGCCTGCTTGAACACCCAGCATTCTCTGTTGGTGTGATTGGCTGGCTTATCTGGGGTGCCGAGGATTTGACACGAGCGATCCAGTATGCGATCCAAACTGGGCGGGCCCGGAGTACTTCTTTTGAATGGCTTTTTCCGCTGACCGGATCTAGAGCCTCTGAATCCGGCATTGACTGTCGTATCATCGATGTTATCGCCGTTGTTGCAGCGTTTTTGTCTATTACTACGTGGTCTGCCGTTGGCATCTTTGGTATCCAGAGTGCCCGGATTCCTTGATGTGTTGTTGCTGCGAGCCAGCCAGCTATCCTCACCCGCGCAAAAGCGGGTCATGAGTGTCGTGAGGGCTGCCATAGACTTCGTCTTCTCCTGGCCGAGGAGCCGAGCAAGCCACTCGTCACGGATGTTATGCTTGAATGCCGCTAAGGCCTCTGCATCCGGACAGTCGACAATTTGGTTTTTCTTAGTTAGGAACCGTGTCCAGAATTGCCTGGCCGATTCCCCTGGCTGTTGAGTTATATGGCTCAAGTTATCAGCATCCAGTGGTCGCACATGAGTGCCCTGGAAGTTGTCAAGGAATGCGTCTTCCAAATCCTCCCAACTACCGACAGAGTTTGTTGGCAAGCTATTCAGCCAATGCCGAGATGGTCCTTTGAGTTTTAGTGGGAGGTACTTGATGGCATGTAGATCATCACCGCGAGCCATGTGGATGTGAAGGAGGAAATCCTCAATCCATACAGCGGGATCTGTTGTACCATCATACGATTCGATATTTACGGGTTTAAAACCCTCCAGGAATGCGTGATCCATAACTTCATTAGTGAAGCATAGGGGGTGTGCAGCGCCTCTGTGCCAGGCTATATCACGATGCAGTTCATATGAGTCTTGTCTGCTGTATTCGGCCCGGCCGGATTTACTTTTAGTGTATCCGGTGTGACGGTCATCGTCCCGCGTTGGCGCGCGCCCCCGTGACCCGTATATTGACCTTGCATGTTTTGCCCTGCTATCCAATATGTCTCGCGGGTCCCGTGTGTTGCCCCGGGCCTTGGTATTTTTGATTGAGTGTCGGCAGGGTGCAGGCTGAACTTCAGGCTGAAACGCCTCTCTGGCTCGGCCATGTAGTGGCCGGTCAGCCGCATCGTGCACTGGTGATGGAGGTTTCAATGCTTCCTCCTCGAGGTGAGGTAGCAACCTTCACTTTGGGTAACTCTTGGAGGGGCGCTCGAGTTCGTATTCCTCGGCCGCAAGGACTTTGGTCCATCTGTCTGCTAGCAAGTCTTGATCGGCTTGAAGTTGTTGTTGCTTTCTCTTTAGGCTATTTGCTGTGGCCATAAGCCGGCGCTTGAAGCGCTCCTGCTCGACGGGATCCTCAGGCACGATAAATTCTTCATCGCCGAGGCTCACCTCGTCTTCAGAGAGAGGCATGTAATTGTCCTCCTCCGATCCTCCATCTGCTGCCTGCTCTGGAGGGCTAGCTTGTTCACCGTTCCGCTCTACATCGTGCTGGAGGGGATTGTGGTTGTCTTCGGCACTATCCAGAGTGTTATTATCTCTTGTGCCGGTATCACTACTTTTGCTGTGGCGGGATTTAGAGCAGCACCACTGACGTTGGCGCTTGGGTTGCTTCTTGGAGGGGTCATCCTCCGCTGTCTCGTCGCCATTGCCTTCTTTGGGGTGTCCACCATGTATATATCATCTAATGAGGTGGCGGTCCAGCGCCCTGTTGGTGGTAGTTCCTGTTCGTCTCCTGCATTGTCGTCCATACCGTTGATGTCTTCAGAGTCAAAGTCGAGCATGTCGGTTAAATCGTCGATAGTGGCTACTAAGTGGGTGGTGGGTGGGCAGCGAATTTCTTCGTCGTCCGCATCCCATTCTAGCCGGACATAGTTCGGCCAAGGTTCTCCTGACAAGGAGAGAGACCTTAATGAATTTAGCAAATCGCCGAAAGGCGAGTGCTGAAAGATATCCGCGGAGGTGAACTCCATGATCGGCGCCCAGTCGGATTCGATAGGCGCGGATGCAGGCGGCTCGGAGTCCATGGCCGGAGTTGAATCCAGTGGTTCGGCGACACGGCTCTCGTAAAGCGTGAAGTCAGTATCCGGATCCATCGCCACTGAGAGTGCGGCCTCCATGGTAGGGTCTATCCCTCCGTCCTCGGATGGCGCAATTTGCTCCGAATTGAAGGCCGAAGTAGTTGCAGATGCGATCTCCCGAACACTGCCTGACGGTAGAGTTACGTCATGCTCGTCGTGATTGTGCGGCGCACCTTACATGGGCTCGAATTCGTCGAAGATCAATTCTCCACGGATGTCCGCAGTGTAGTTTAAGTTTCCGAACCCGGCCTGATGGCCAAGGGCATAGCTCTCGATCTGCTCCAGATGGCCAAGCGAATTGGCCTGCAGTGCGAAGCCGCCAAATACAAAGATCTGTCCGAGGAGGAAAACCTCACCCTGGACCGCATCGTTGCTGATGATTGAAGGGGCCATCGAGCCTTATGGTGACGGCACAGTGGAACTCTCAATCAAAGCACCAATGTCGGTGTCAAAACCGGCGGATCTCGGGTAGGGGGTCCTGAACTATGCGTCTAAGGCGGATGGTAACAGGAGGTAGGGGGCACGATGTTTACCCAGGTTCGGGCCCTCTCGATGGAGGTAATACCCTACGTCCTGCTTGATTGATCTTGATGATATGAGTATTACAAGAGTTGATCTACCACGAGATCGTAGAGGCTAAATCCTAGAAGCTAGCCTATGGTATGATTGTTGTTATCCTACGGACTAAACCCTCCGGTTTATATAGACACCGGAGGGGGCTAGGGTTACACAGAGTCGGTTACAAGGGAGGAGATCTACATATCTGTATTGCCAAGCTTGCCTTCCACGCCAAGTAAAGTCCCATCCGGACACGGGACGAAGTCTTCAATCTTGTATCTTCATAGTCCAACAGTCCGGCCAAAGGATATGGTCCGGCTGTCCGGAGACCCCCTAATCTAGGACTCCCTCACCAACCATGTGAGATGTAGCACAAAATATCTTGGAGCAGCGTCGGATTATAGTACACATACGGCTTAAGTGAGAAGGTGCGACGACCATAGTCCACAGCCTGCTCTGAATAAGGGACCGTGTCTGATGACACTTTGTGCGCCAAATTTTTTGCTGAAGCGATTCCAAATTTTCGGCTTCCGCGGAAATATCTACCTCCCCGCCCACTCCCCCTTACCAAAAGCCACATTTCCCCTGTTTTCGCCTTCCTTTCCAAGTTGAAATCTTCATTCTTTGCTTGCAGCGCCGCCTCCTCGCCGGTGACCCTCCTTCACGCTGCTCGGCCTCGCCTATTCATGCAGGTAATCCATACCTGACCCCCATCCTCCTCCTCCTTCCACAACCCACATGCCCCGACCGCCGGCGCGAGCTCGACACCTTCCACCCAAATCACCGACCCCTTCACCAAATAAGCGCCGCCCTAAGCCATAGTGCACGTAGTATAGCCAGGATCTCAAGGAGCATTTGGCAGCGGAGAAGCAAATCACGGCCGCATGCGCGGATGAGGTCGCGATGGCTGCCATTCGTGCCGACCCCCAGATCTTGGAGGAGCACCTTTCCGTCGAGGCCAGCGTCGATGCCTTGCACGTCGACGCCGCGACGCGGTTGGCTGCTTTAAACGACAATTTGTGGCATTTTCTCGAGGCCACCATCGGTGTCTTCGACGAAGACTGCGAGGCGTGCTTACCTCATCTCGAGAGCCAACAGGTTGGTGCCCGGAGCGGCTCAGGCAACTCACCACTACGACGAGGGCACCCATGATGTTGAGGCCTCGCCCTCTTCCTTATCCAAGGAGCCAATCGTCATCAATATCTCCGACAATGAGGAGTAGCTTGTCTTATTACCTCACTATAAGGACCCATGTTCAGTTTGCTAGCTACCGCCTTTCCTTATCAAATTCTAGTGAATTGTGCTATCTACTTTTACCATGCAATCTTCTGCTCTACTGTATATGTTCTATATGTTGTGCAATGTGGTGTTCAGTTAACTGTTTGATTCAATTCTGCAAATGTGATGTCAATTCTTCATGGTGCAATTTTCCAAGTTGTCAAGCATGCTTGGTTTGGTTAACTATCTGATCTTCTATTAGGAGTATGTTATATTATGCAATGTGGTGCTCAGTTAATGTTCGGTTCATTTGTTGTGGCGTTTAGTTAACTGCTTGGTTCAATTCTGCAATGCGATGTTCAATTGTTGTGGGTGCATTCTGTTATTGTATACCATGTGAGAAATAAATCGAATTTGGCTGTACTAAATACATGAGAAACAAATACAATTGCTATATTTCCAATTTGTTAAGCATGCTTGGTTTTTTTTAACTCTCCGATCTTCTATTAGGAGTATGTTATATTGTACAATGTTGTGCTCAGTTAACGTTTGGTTCATTTATTGTGGTGTTTAGTTAACTGTTTGGTTCAATTCTGCAATGCGATGTTCAATTGTTGTGGGTGCATTCTGTTATTGTATACCATGTGAGAAATAAATCGAATTTGGTTGTACTAAATACATGAGAAACAAATACAATTGCTATATTTCCAATTTGTTAAGCATGCTTGGTTTTTTTAACTCTTCGATCTTCTATTAGGAGTATGTTATATTGTGCAATGTGGTGCTCAGTTAACGTTTGGTTCATTTATTGTGGTGTTTAGTTAACTGTTTGGTTCAATTCTGCAATGCGATGTTCAATTGTTGTGGGTGCATTCTGTTGTTGTATACCATGTGAGAAATCAATCGAATTTGGTTGTACTAAATACATGAGAAACAAATACAATTGTTATATTTCCTAGTTGTTAAGCATGCTTGGTTTGGTTAACTATCTGATCTTCTATTAGGAGTATGTCATATTGTGCAATGTGGTGCTCAGATAACGTTTTGTTCATTTGTTGTGGTGTTTAGTTAACTGCTTGGTTCAATTCTGCAATACGATGTTCAATTGTTTTGGGTGCATTCTGTTATTGTATACCATGCGAGAAATAAATCGAATTTGGTTGTACTAAATACATGAGAAACAAATACAATTGCTACATTTTCAAGTTGTTAAGCATGCTTGATTTGATTAATTGTCTGATCTTCTATTAGGAGTATGTTATATTGTGCAATGTGGTGCTCAGTTAACATTTGGTTCATTTGTTATGGTGTTTAGTTAACTACACGTGCATGGACCATTGTCTAATAGCACATTATTATGCAATTGTAGGAACCATTCTAATATTTAGGTTTTTAACAATTTGGTCTTGCACATGTAGGTCCTGCTGTCAGAGGTTTTGACCCACTGTTCGACCCTTTTGCATATGGGGAAATGAGTTGTCCATAAATATCAATCAAGATGGTACTAACTATTATACTTTGACTTTTTTTATTCCTTTGCGCCATTTCCAATATAGAGAAGATATTTATGCACATCCTTGTTTTCAGGCCTTTCCAAAGCAGTTCACTGATGATTACCTCTCAAACCATCTCTATGGTCAGGAGGCAAGGAAGATTTTCATACAAGACCCAGGGTTCAATATTGAAGTGTTTCTGAAGAGGACGAAGGACGGACGGTCCATCATCCACAGGCACTAGCCTAAAGTTGCAAAGACCTTCCACATAAATGAAGGATCAATATCCGCCTTCCGCTTCAGCAGTTTTCCAGATGAGATGCATCTGTCTATATACCGTTTATGATGCTAATTTGGAAAGGTTCTACATGTTGCATGTGAAACTTGGTGCTGGTGCAGTTGTGTAATTGGGTAGCTGAGTGTTGAAGCTATATCATGTTGTACTCTGATGTATTTCAATTATGGAATCCTTCTTCCTTAATATGTAAATGAAATATATTATGTGCTTAATATGAATGTCAATTAGATTAATAAATGGATTATTAATAATAGGGCAATTAGCCTGCTTATTGGGTTTTGCTATTGCAAACGGTTATTGAGAAAATACCGTGGGCGATGACCTTAGGTAACGCACAGAATTTCTATGAATAAATCGTGTTGGATCAATGAACAATCACACATGAGCTTCTCTTGAAAACTGTTTGCGTTAGGCCACCTTCGCAAACGATTACCACATAAAAACCATGTGCGATGGCAGCCTTTGCCGCTTAGTTTCTTCTACGCACCGTGTGTGATGCATTCAATAACGCAAACGATAAAATTGTTAATATCGTGTGCAATGGCAACGCTATCACAAACGATTTAACGGGGAAAATTGTTTGTGATCTACCTATGAACGAAAACGTTTTTCTTGGAGCGGCTGTGTGGGATGTACATATGAATGGAAACATTTAGCGGGGACTGACTGTGTGGGATGTACTTGCGACCGAAAACAATTTCACATGTATAATTGTTTTTTAGCTCTACTGTACGTATTATCGTATTTGAGCGCTCGCCGGTCGCACACGACCTCATTTTGCCGAGCGTGTGTGCCAGGAGGGCATATCCCCGATGGTTTCTGGGTCGTGTGGGAAGGACCCCCTATCGCTGTCACTCACTAGGCGACGGTTCCAAATATCGTCGTGAAAAGGGGTTAAAACCGTTTGTATAGCACTGATGCGTACCAGTGAAGGCATGGGACCCTCTCTCCCCCCTGTTGTTCATCATGGCGATCGAGCCTCTCTACTGGTTGCTGGCAGTAGCCACCTCTCAAGGACTGCTCTCCCCCCTCCCGGGTCGGAGAACGAGCATGAGGATCAGTCTTTATGCGGATGATGTGGTCATCTTTGCAAACCCAATTAAGGAGGAGGTCACCACACTCATGAACTTGTTGAAATCATCTAGGGACGCAACGGGGCTAAAACTAAACGAGAGCAAATCATCAGTTGTGCTAATTAGATGTGAGGGTCTGTCATTGTTGGATGTGTTGCATGACTTCAGGGGAAAGCTTGTGGGTTTTCCTATAACTTACCTAGGGCTGGCGTTCTCGTCTCTCTGGCCATGGATGGTGCAATTCCAATTTATCATCGACAGAATCAGAGCCCATTTGGCAAGGTGGAAATGAAAATTGATGAGTCTAGCCGGCCATAGGGTTCTGGTGAGCTGTGTGTTGTGTGCTGTCTGCACTGCCCACCTTCGTGCTAACCGTGCTGAAAGTTCCAAAGAAGATCCTCAAGGAGGTTGACAAAGAAAGACGACGCTTCCTTTGGGCGCGGTAGGATGCTCTGACAGGTGGAAAATGCAAGATTGCTCAGCGAAAGGTCTGTTCGCCAGCTGACCAGGGGGCTCAACATACTGGATCCTGAGAGATCCAGCTCTGCCTTCCACCTGAGATAGTGCTGGAAGGCATGGCAGCAGTCGATGAGGCCATGGATGGATTTCACACTTCCCTGTGCCGATCGAGATCAAGATCTGTTCGCAAGGGCAACAATGGTGATCATTGGGGATGGCCGAACGACAAGTTTCTGGAAGAGCTGGTGGCTAGGCGCAGCACCGCTATGTGACGCCTTCCCACCCTCTTTAACCACCCACGCTGGAAAAACAGAATGGTGGCCGATGCGCTCAATGACGATCAATGGGTTCTAGATCCACGTCACGACAACATAGACATCATAGCTTTCCTCCAGTTATGGCA
Organism: Triticum aestivum; assembly: GCF_018294505.1. Classification (NCBI taxonomy): domain Eukaryota; kingdom Viridiplantae; phylum Streptophyta; class Magnoliopsida; order Poales; family Poaceae; genus Triticum; species Triticum aestivum. Next base: position 569,080,479 of record NC_057800.1, read on the forward strand.
TCAAGTGCAGAGATCAGACGTTACTCTCAATGATCAAGTCGCTGAACGAATAACTTGGACCATGGGCAAGGGGACACATACTCAGCGAACTTCGCTTACAAGCACCAACTCCTCGCACCCCCCCCCCCCCTCTCTATCCACAAAGAGGTAATCTAGAAATCATGGACCCTTGGCAGTGTCAAATTTTTTGCCTGGTTAATGCATCATAACAGGCTGTGGTGCAATAATCGGCTCCAGCGGAGGGGATGGCCAAACTGTTACTTTTGCCCCCTTTGCTTGGGAAACCTGGAAACATCATCACACCTAATGTGGAGATGTCCGTTCTTGCGGCCAGTATGGCAGAAGGCATGAACTTGGACAGGATGTGCACCTATGAACTCCTCCACTACATCAATAGACAACTCCATCCAACACTGCTAGGAGATGATCAACAAGACCCCGACAATTTTCAAGAAGGGCCACAGAGCAATGTTGATGATGATTTGCCGGGAAATATGAAAGGAAAGGAATGCTTGTGTCTTCAATCCCAAGATACTAAAGGTGGATGATGTGATCCACACTGTCAGATACAACCTGGAGCAATGGAGATTAGCCGGCGATATATGCCTCGAGCCAACGTTTGGCGGAAAGGATCGCGAGATAACCATGATGCACGCCCGGTTTTTCTTTTCTCTCCCTTTTTATCCGTTTGCACGCTTGTCCGTGCTTCCTGATCACTTGATCCCCACTGTATTCCCGCTTGCTTTCTTCGAAATCAACGAAGCCGGCCGAACCCAAATCTTTCAAAAAAAAATCTTATTTCGATGCGAGAACCGTTTGAAACAGCTAGGACACTCTGATGAGTTTGCACGGGACTTATTTTCCAAACTTTTAGAAACTTCCAAATTCACTAGGTATGTCCCTGGAAAAGCTACTCTACTTTTAAACTTTCTATCTATCCACGATCAATCGCCCCGTCGTCATATCCCCTCCCAAAACGTGGAGGCATGCATGCATATGCCGCACATAATATGGATCACTGAAACCACCAACAAAACCGTGATTGACTGATGGCGACGACACACGCTCGGCCATAAGCCCGTGTCCTCCGCCAAGAAAGCGAGCCTACGCACGTACCGCCACAGTACGCTCATTGCATGTCCTGTTCTAACTCGCATCATATCCTCCTTGGTGTCTGGGCTATAGCTAGCGGCTACGCATATTTTAGTCGTAGCTTTATTTGGTGTTTGGGAGGCAAGACTTATCCGTATCTCATGCATGCCGCCTTTCTCTGTCCGTCCGTCGACTTCTGTCGACGTGACCGTAAAGTTGAAACGACAATGTGCTGCTACGCACGGCGCACTCTCGGTGCTCCTACATGTAGCTAGCCGGCCGGCGGGCAGCAGATGCTTGGGCGCACCGGTGCTCCAGCGTGCCATGCAGAGGTCACGTCTCTTAAAGGACCTGCTCTTTATGCGCATGACACCTTTTGTGCCTCCTTTTCTTTGATGGTGGCGTATTGGCCATTTTCTACATTTGCCCGTGGATGCTTTCTCAAGGTTATTATGTGGTATAATTTTATACAAAATGCATTTCAAATATATGGGTAGTGTTAGAGTATGCTAGTGTCAAAAAGGTTTTTATATTATGGGACGAAACGACTATTTTTTTGAAAGTGCTAATAAAGGTGTGAGGCAGGGCAGTCCTCCCTCTTTCTTGTTTAACTTGGCTGCTGAATGCTTGATATTTTGTTTTTGGAAACGAGCCAAAATTTGCGTTCAATAAGAAGAAGAGAGTTGTTCATATTACTAAAGAAAAATGAGGCAAAAACCTAGTTTCCAAACCCCATACAGTGTTCGGACATGTCCGTTTTCATCCCCACTTTCACTGTGCAAAACAACCACAACCCTCCCTCTCAAGCCCCACTTTCTTTATCTGCATGCAACATTTCATCGAACATGTTGTGTGCATGCACATCACCGAGCCGACGACGCCCTGTATGTGGGGAGCCGGATCCTCTAACTTAGAAAAGGGAAGTCACGATTCTACAGTGTTTCGTCTAGTGTAAAATGAAGAAGGAATGTTACTGACTATTAGCAGGTTATTTACTTTTGGTGCAGTGGCTGCAGTTGGGGTCGTTTGTTGGCTGTAGCTGACCTGACGTGGAACACTACCTGGGCATGTCCAGACATATTTGCAACTCCTCGTATTGCCCTCGGATTTGTTCTCAATTTGAGGTACGCCGGTTAGTTTGGACGTTTAGGGAGGAAATTGGAGGGGGGGGGGGGGGGGGGTGGGTCACATCTTTTTAACCGATAATTGATTGGGTGAATGTTTCAGACCATTGGGGATGAAATAGGAAGTTCGGTTATAGATGCTTTTATGCTGGTGGTCATTTTGTGTGGTTGTGTGACACTTGATCATGTTCTGTAGTGTGGCTTTTATGGTGGTAGATTTTTTTTTGCTTTTATTTTGAGAACCATGGAAATAGGAAAAGATTAACACATGGTGGTGGTAGATTTTTGCCCCGTAACAAGTGGTGATCACCTGCTGCGGGTTCTCTACTAGTGCCATTGGTCTCCCTTTCCCATCCCCTTATGCATTTTTTTCTCCTCCTCCAAAAAAGGCTAGGGTTCATGCCTCTTGCCGGCACCGCCACAGGTCCGCCTCGTCTCCGGTGGCCCTAGGGCCATGGGGGCGTGGTGGATCCTGACAAGGACAGGCGAGCGGGCTCCGTTGCTAGTCGTTTCTTTGAGTTTTGTTAGGGTTTGTGTCCTGCTTAGGAAGGCGAGACGGCGGCGGCTCCATGAAGACTGGAGATGGAATAAAGGTCTCTCCACCTAGCCCTCGTTTCGGTGGTGCATCTAATATCGTTGGTGGGCGTGTGGATGTGTGTCTTCGGCGGATCTATCCTAGGTGGATTTGTTCGAATCTGGTTGTTGTTCATCTATGTTCGTGTGTCTTTGGGTTGGACCCTTTCGATCTACGTTATTCTTCATCGCCTGCGGTTGTTGTTCTGATGCGCTGGTCCCATGGGGCTTTAGCACGATGACTTCCCGATTGTCTACTACAACAAATTGTGTCTAGCTCCGGCGAGGGAGGGACGATGACGGCGTCGCGCCTTCTGCTCGCTTCAGTGTTTGTAGTCATCGCTGATTTGGATGTAATTTTTATTATTTCGGGTGTTCGTTATACTGCCATGATTAAAAAAAATAGATCAGAAGTTTTTTTTAAAAAAGAACTTTGTATTTTGGTTAAGCAATTAGCATAAATGAGGCGTGTCCAGTTGAAAAAGGAAATGCACCGACTTAACAGTAACGAAGGAAAAATAAGGGCTTGCGCCATGTACCGTTGCTTATTTCATACTCGACATACTAGGACAAAATTACTGTTCTGACCCTTAAGGCAAACTAAATCCCGATTTGACTTCGTTCCAAAAAAAATTTCGTTTCTGACCTTTTTCGGTGACGCCAAGGTCCCTGGCGTTTGGGTTACGAAGCAGACGCCACGGTCCCTGGCGTCTGGCCCCTGGCCCGCATTGCCCGCCTGCCCGTTGACCTGCTGACGTGGCAAAGGGGCCAGACGCCAGGGTCCCTGGCGTCTGGCCCCGGTAGGCAGGATGCATGGCGTTTGGACCTGGCCCACACTTGCCTAGTTGGCGCTTATGTGGCGACATAGAGACGCCATCCATCTTGGCGTTTGGGGCAAACGCCATAGCTCCTGGCGTTTGGTCCTTCCTTCACTTAAAGAAACGGCTACATGCATCCTTAGTGGAGTTGCTTAACTCACGTAATTAAAAGTCCGCTGACCATCGTTGCAAAACGAATTAATCGGCACCTAAATGCATCCAATGACAACAAAAGGAGCAGATTTCTGAGAGATTAATATGGCAGTTTGATTTTTAATTAATTAATCGCATAGATGATTTACTTTTCTGTAATATCTGCTGTTGTTAGCCGACTAAGGACATCTCTAATGTTGTCCCTCAAATCTCTCGCAACCGTCTGAACCGTGCTATCCGGACTGTGGAAACCATCCAACACAGTCTTGTGTCGGTCCGTGGTGTGATTCGCACGTATTTTCTCTCGTAAACCCGAAACAAAACGTGCGGGAGCTCTGCGGGAGTCCGGACCGCTGTCACGTCTACTTCTGACCGCCCTGGCCCATCCAAACCCCTCCTTCCTCGCCTGTGCGCGCTTCCAGCTCGAAACGGTTAGCGCCTATCCAAAGAGTCAGTGTCCACATTAATGCCGGACTAGAGCGGACGCGGCCACTCACTGGCGCCGTCATTGAAGCGGCGCGCCGGCCGAAAGAGCGCTGCCCGCCGCTTCCCGGTGCACGCGACTGCTCCGCATTCAAATGACACGATAACGGCCCGTCCGTTCACCTGCCGCCCACATTGATGGCACGCGGTTATTGAGACATCTCCTCCGCCCCTGCCGCCCGCCATTGCTATATAAAATGCTGCCGCGTCCATAGCCGTAGTCATCCGCCTCCGATCCCTCTCCACACCACTGCGATCATGAATTTCTCCCCCGCCAAAGCTCTCTGGGATGGGCTGACACGAGGAACGGGCGCCGACAACCATTTAGATTAGTTAATTACATCTAGGCGGACAAGCTCTGCTTAGTTGATATAAATATAATTATTTTATCCGGTTGTTCGAGTTGGTGTTAGAATATATGCGGCTAGCGTTGGATGGCGTCCTCTCATATTCGTGTCTGTGGATTGATCCCCCTACCACAGATGGATATGGGAGGAAATTTATGGCGGGCGGCAGGGGGATCTCTAATTTATGGCGGGCGGCAGGGGGATCTCTAATTTATGGATTACCGTCATTGGATGCATTTAGGTGCCGGTTAATTCGTTTTGCAACGATGGTCAGGCGGACTTTTAATTACGTGAGTTAAGCAACTCCACTAAGGATGCATGTAGCCGTTTCTTTAAGTGAAGGAAGGACCAAACGCCAGGAGCTATGGCGTTTGCCCCAAACGCCAAGATGGATGGCGTCTCTATGTCGCCACATAAGCGCCAACTAGGCAAGTGTGGGCCAGGTCCAAACGCCATGCATCCTGCCTACCGAGGCCAGACGCCAGGGACCCTGGCGTCTGGCCCCTTTGCCACGTCAGCAGGTCAACGGGCAGGCGGGCAGTGCGGGCCAGGGGCCAGACGCCAGGGACCGTGGCGTCTGCTTCGTAACCCAGACGCCAGGGACCTTGGCGTCACCGAAAAAGGTCAGAAACGAAATTTTTTTCGGAACGAGGTCAAATCGGGATTTAATTTGCCTTAAGGGTCAGAACAGTAATTTTGTCCACATACTATATGGTCCAAGCGTTGGACTAATTGCGAGGGTTGAGATCGATCACCCCGACACAGCTTTAAGTATGCACCATCCTTTTCTGCTCGTGCATGCAGACATGCCATGACCATGACTTCAAGCACCCAGGCTAAAGTCAAGATGCCATCGCCACCATAACATTGCATCGTCTCCGCGTGATATTTCATGTTCGGACATGTGGCCAAGGTGCCGTAGCAATAGCTGGTTGCTGTACAAAAGCTGGCTCGTTGCCGAGATGCGTCATGACACCACAGGGGCATCATTTTCCCGCGGGCTGTACTTGTTTCGTTCTCTGTGGATATTTGGTTATCTGCATGGCAAAGCATAATTACTACGTAGTACACCATTCACCTAGTACTCCGAAACCGCTAGAGTAGTCACCACAAAGAACTCACTATTATATTAAAAAAAATTACTGCTCAGCATATACTCCTTAGCTTGACAAGGCATGCATGCGATATGCGCTTGCATTAGAGGGACATTTATGCATGTGATCGAGGTGGTGTGAACACTGAAACTGAACAGGTCGGATTATGAACGATATTTCGATTACAATCAGAAAAGAAAAGAAAAAAAACAAGTCAAGCATGTACACCTTGGCGACTACTGTATCGATCCGGGCAACCTTTTTCTCGATATGCCCTAAGCAATAGTAGAGCTAGTGCCAGTCAGTCAGCCAGTGCTCTAAGCGATATAGTATGTCCTGTTCTTCAGTGCCGGTGTTACCGGTGTACAGTTGAGCTGTTTCCGTTCTCAAGTGCGCCATTGACAGGGAGACGAAAAGTCTTGCACGATCTAGACGTTGCAGCTGCACTCCGCCTCCTGTTCTTTTGGGAACAATCATGCATGCATGACAGACATTTCTTTCCACTGCCACACCAAAACTGATATTTGAAGATAGTATTCATCAGGTATATATACGAGGCATGCGCGTATGCACGTACTCTACGATGCATCAGATTCCAGTGCATGCATATGCATGGTCGGATGGCATGAAGATATACGTGCACGCACGCATTTGCACTTCCACCGAACCAATTAATGTGAAGCTCGACAGTTCGGCCCTAATTAACTAGCGGCATCATCATAAGTTGCGTGCCCACCCTGCGAGCTGTGTCGGCAGATGGCCCGAAACGGCCGCGACACGAGCATAACCGCAGCGTCCGTAGCAGACGCGGTTTGATTTGCATGCCCACGTAAACAGCAATTAGCATGTTGAGCCGGGCATTGATGGCGTCACGTCAAAAGGATACTCCTACCGGTGCAGCGCACGCACGCACCAACGCTGCCTTTTCTCCATCGCCCCACACGAGCGACGCCGACCTTGTCTGCGGCCGGTCCGGACGGGCCGGGGCACGGCCATGCTCCGCGACGCCGACGAAACGTGCCGGGGTCGCCCTCCCGGGAATGGTCCTCGCGTCAGGTCCACTGGCGGGACAAGGACGCGACACGAAGCATGCAACCTGCCTGCTGCCTTAATTCCTCAGCCGTCCCCATCCCGGCCGGCGGTGGCATGGCAACGGACACGACCGGCGGGCGAGGGCCTGAGGCTGTGATCGCACCGTGCGTGCACGCCAGATATCCGAGGCGTCGTCGACCGGAAGGGAAGGGACCGCACTGGGAGTACGTTTAACCACATTCTTCTTGTAGCCTTGGTAGACGCTGGACCGCAGCGGCGAACCGGACCGGCACGATGGGACGCGCCGCGCGCGGGACTCTGACGAGTCCGCGTCGGGGAGTGAATGCCGTGGCGGGGACCGGAGCGCGAGCGCGGCACGGTGAACGGCCGCGGCAGTAGGAGTTTGGCGGGCTACCTACGGGCCGGGACCCCGCACCGGCGCGAAAGCGGCCGGCCGGCGACGGGCGAGCCTGCTTCTCCCTCCCTGTAGGCTGCAGTGATGCGTACGTGGTGTACTTTCGGCGAGGCGCGCGCGCCCGGGGGTTTGTCTTGCCAGCCGACATTATTGGCATGGTATCCGCTCCGGAAAGCACGTATATATACTAGTACGTACTGTACGTACTGAGCTATTGTACGTGCTAATCGGTCGTGACACCGATGGTTCGCTCGCAATGAGTGCGATATGATGTTTTGTTTGCTTGTGTATGGAGCCAACCGGGATCAGATCGCTAATGCTCTTTCTGCACTGTGGTCTGTGGGGTTTAATTTCGTGCAGCATCCGTGCATTCATTGTCGGTACTGCGACATGCGATCCCACTCCAGATCATCTGTTGTACGTATTAATGATATATATTTTCTATATACTGATTGGAGTATTCACACATATCTATATGCTGATGATGAGTGTGAGTGTGAGTTTATCTCCTTAATTCATATGTGGTCAACATTAATCGCGGGTCAAGGCTGGTCATGGAGAGAATTCATTATTTGGCCCTTTTTTAAAGTTTGGTTTCTTATTTGGTCCAAAATAAATTTTCTTCTCTATTTGACACCTAAAGTAATTTTTGTTCCTTATATGACACTTTCATCCATTTTAGACACTAGCGGTGTTAAGTGTGAGGTGAAAAGACCGTTTTGCCCCTAATGTATTGTGTAACCATTTTGGATGTAGTAAAAAAGCAATCAGCTCATCCATGTTTTAGGGATGTTCAACTAATACTGTGCATATTGTATATGTATGCTTCAATATTTTGGTTAGTTAATCACGTGCGAGTGCGGCTGCATAGTGGATGGCCCGCAGCGTTGAGGCCGCGATGACGTGTGTACGCCCGTGGTTACCATGGTGCGTGCGGGTGTGTGCGTGCATGTCCCATGGCCTTAGTGGTCTGTTGAGATTCCGGCGAAATGTGTAAATACACAAGCCGTGGTTGATCGATTCTTTTAGGAGACAACACGCACACACGTAGCAAGCTAGCTACCGAAGCTAGCAGCCTGCTGGATCGATCTTGAGGCTAGGCTAGTTATGCTATGTATGTACATATACTATAAACTACCAGCCGCTGATTGATCGGTATTGCCGACTAAGGGCATCTTCAGCCGCTGGCCTCCCGGGGGACGCCTAAAATCGCCGTTTGGGGGTGAGCCGGCACAAAAATTGGGTCTGGTGCGAGTTGGTCCCCAGCCGCCGGCCCCAGGGCCGTCCCCAAGCACATGTTAAAATAAAAGAAGTTCGGCGAAGTTCGGCTTAAACACGATAAAATTCGGCCAAACACGATAAATTTCGGCCATACACGATAAATTTCGGCACATTTCGGCGAAGTTCGCGGATTTTCATTACATAGCACATATACATAATAAACTAATCTAAAGGAAAAACTGGCTGAAGTCGCCGCCATCGTCGTCGTCGGCCTTCTCCTCCTTGACGCGGGCGCCCCTGCTGGACCCCTGCCCGGCGGCGCCATGGCGGACTGGTGGCGGCGCATCATCGTCGTCGTCGTCGTCGCTGTCGCAGATGACGACGACTCCGCCTTCGTCACGGCCGCGTCGACGCTCCGCGAAGCGAAGCAGGGCGGCACACTGGCGCTTCTTCGCCTTCTCCAGGCGCTCCTTCTCCATCGCTATGGAGTCCCTGCGAGCCCATTCCAGGGCCGCGTCGTCGTCGTCGAGCTTCATCGTCACCGGCGCGGCCGGCTCCTTCTTCACCGGCGCGAGCCCCGGCTCCGTCTTCACCGGCGCGAGCCCCGGCTCTGTCTTTGGCTTGACGAAACGGGGAGGAGGAGCCGACGAGTAGGCACGCCGGCCGCCCTCGTTGATGACGATGCCAGCGCTGTGAGTGCGCCGGCCGAGCAGCGTCTCCGCCGCGGGCTCGGCCTTGACGCTGAGCAGGGCCGGAGTGCCGGAGGAGTGCGATGAAGATCGGGAGGAGGAAGAAGAGGAGGAGGACCCGAACCTCCTTGGCGCCCATGGCCCGGCGCGTCGGTGCTGCGCCGGGGCGGCCGCCCTCGCCGGGTATGCCAACGGCGGGTCGTTGTCGCCCTCGAGGTACGTCAGCACGCCCTCGAGTGTGCGGCCGGGAACGCCCCACCATAGGTGGCGTGCCTCGCTGTTCTGCCGGCCAACAACCACCGGCGCGCCGTTGATGGACGCCAAGCGCTGCTGCTGGCGGTGCTCGAAATACGCCGCCCAAGACGCGTGGTTGTCGGCGGCGTACTGGGGGAGGGAGAGTTGGGCGTCGGTGAGGGAGGCGCGCACGACCTCGACTTCTTCGGCGAAGTACTTCGGCTTTGCCACGGCGTCGGGCAACGGGGGAATGGGCATTCCCCTGGCGCTGAGCCTCCACCCCGTCGGCCCGGCGCGCATGTCCGGCGGCACCGGGATGTTCGCCTGGAACAGAAGCCAGGATTCCTGTTCGCGGAGCGAACGGCGGCCGAAGCCGTTGGCCGCCGCCTCGTCTCCGGGGAAACGTTCCGCCATGGCGACGGGCTCGGGAGAGGTAGAGAGATAAAGGGAGGGGCTGGGCGGCGGCGCTCGAGAAAGGTAGGGAGAGGGAGGAGCTGGGCGGCGGCGGGGGGGGGGGGGGGGGGGGGGGCTGGTGTGGGCACAGGCGAGTGCAGGCCACCGACTATATAGCCGCGCCGCATCCGTGTGTACGCGCGTGAGGGAGGGGAGGCGTCGGCGCGCCGTCCCGTGACGCGCCGCCCGTGAGGAATCAATGGCAAGGCTGACCGGCGGCAGCCTTGGCATTGATTCCCCGCGGAAACCGAGGCCGTTGGAGGAAGACGAGCGCCGTGTCGCTGACGCGGCGGGCCCGCGGCTGTTTCGCGCCAAAACAGTTCGCCCCGGCGCCCCCGGGCGCCCCTCAGTGTGCCGGGTTCGGCCTGGGTCCGCCGGCGCTGTTTTTGGCCCAGGCCGGCGAAAATCGGGCTCCTGGGGGCGCGACTGGGCCATTTTTTGGCGCCGGCGCGAAAAAGTCGCCTGGAGAGGCCTTTCTGGGGACGGGCTGGAGATGCCTAACTAGCTATGCAAGTTTACCCGCAAAAAAAAAAACTAGCTATGCATATACATGCACAACATCCGTTCAACATCCATAAAACATGAGTGGATTTTTTTCTTTTTATTATTACATTCACGATAGTTACACAATGCACCAGGGACAATATGGTCTTTTCACTTCAGACTTAACACCGTTAGTGTCTAAAATGGACGGAAGTGCCATATAAGAAACATAAATTACTTTAGGTGATAAATAGGGTAGAAAATTTTATTTTGGACTAAATAGGAAATTAAACTTTAAGAGAGGGCCAAATAAGGAATTCTCTCATGGTCATGTATGGGTTGGCATTCTGGATTAGACGTGCTATCCAGTCCTGTAACTGTAGAGCGGTAGGGCCGTTCTGAGTGATTGTCTAAAAGCACGTGACAAGATTTTGCAAGATGCCAATGTGATAAAAAGTGCACTCCGCATCTCATCTAAAAAAAAAAAGGTGCACTCCGAGCGGCTTGGGTAACAGCTATGGCTGTCAGGTTTGGATAGGCACCGTGTTAGGCGAATGTTAATACGACCATACTCTTTGACGACGAACTGTTAGCCAACCGCGCGCTCAACATCATGAATGGTAGCTGAGTGCAATCAGTTTTGGCTGCAACATGAGAAAGAAACATTTCGTCAAAGTGCAGAGTTTGTGTCGATGGATGGTGCTGCCTCGCTCCAAAGTCCAAACTGTATCATCAGGCATATACGGATCTGAGTATATCTATCTGGCCGGCCCTGCACTTTTCAAATGCTATTTCGGGGCTGTTTGGTTTGTGACTAACTTTATCAAAGATTGCCACATCTAAGGTTAGGCAAGTTTGACCAACTTTGGTGAGTGTTTGGTTCAAGCCACACCTTAGTCAAGTCACACTTGAGCCTTACATGGCATACACACAAAAAGTGTGGCAAGATTCTTTTAGGCTTGCCAACTTGTGGCTTTCATTTTGATGAACTAATCTTAAACAAGTTTGGCCAAAATGTGTGGCAAAGTATGACAATACTAGTCCTAAAACCAAATTCGTACTGTACACTGTAGCTAGGCATGCAGCGCCACCACTGCAATCTATCGGATGCGCTACCTCTATAGCTTACGACGGAGTTGACGGACGGCATTGTTGCTGGTGAGGTGAGTGAGGTGAGGTGAGTGAGGTGAGATGAGCTGAAGGCCACGCACCATTTCCATTTAAGATGGACGACATCGCCGCATGGCCGTGATTGCGTCCGTCCACCTAGGGCCGGTCCGATCGTGTTTGACCGCCACTTTCTATTCCGTAGCATTTCCTTCCTTGTACATAAAGAAGCCAACTCGGTCTGGAGTCTGGACAGACGGATTCAGTGATGCCGCGCTGTACGCGGCACGTTCCGGTCGCAGTGATGGTGGTGCTGGTGGTTGGACTAGACGACCATCAAGGGAGGGGCACCTAGTCGTAAAGTGTGCAGCTCTTTGGCACAAACAGGACACTGTGTGACACTATTACTGGCAATGATGCAGCTTAGAAAACACAAATGCTCCTTTATAAACAGTAATTTTAGGATTAAAAAATATGAATTGTTTTGACAACAAGCATTGATCAATTTTTCTTGCTAGGTGCACATTTTGGTGAGGAAATCATATTCATGCAGGTCTAGGAGAAATAACAAAATCGGCACTCCAAAATGCTTTTAGAATAGTTTTTTGAAACATCGATAAAACATCGATTTTGTTTTTTTATCCGGAGAGAGAATTAGGAAAAAAATTCTGTTGAATATTTGAGTGATTCTTCATTAAGTTTAATCCAGGGAAACTGTGGATAAAACATAAATAGCATAATAGCGATGACAATCGAAACAAGCAACAGATTGTCGAAGCTAGTCATGCAATCGAGATCATAAGAATCAGTCATCATATTCATATCGATTGCTAATCATGTACATTTAATCTTGGGTGTAGAAACTCCACGTCCGTTAGTTTAGTGTTTTTGTTTTCGAAACTGGCGATGGATTAGGGCCTGGTAAACTATGGGATTCTGAATCTTGAAAAAGGGAAGCATACATTGAGTTGTTAACACCTACTTTTAGATGCCTGCGCCAAGGGAGACATAACCCAAGTTGCTTAGCTCTAAACACTATCTTTACTCTACATGACACTGCCATTGCAGGCAAAAGTTCTCAAAACCGAGGAGCTTCTTGATGCACAAACCGCTTGCTTTCAGAATGTAGAATAGAAAATATCGTTACTCGTACCAACATATCGCAAAAGTGGCAAGATTATGTAGGGGAAACGCAAAACTTGACCCCAGTGGAGAAATATTTAACGGACGCTTGTAAGGCTAACCTTCCAGTGTGGACATGTGGTCATGCTACTAGTCAACTCCTGCTTGTGCGGCTTTCGACGGCCTAAATCAAACGCTTCTGATTCCATGGATCCTCCAATCAGAACCTCTCCATGCGTGGTCGTGCACATGCATGGAAGCACACGCAATGATGCATAACCCTGCGGATTAAAGGGGTAATGGAATGAACCAAGCAACTTGGAAATAGCTAGTCGTAGGTGTTTATTTCATTCTTGTAATGGTTCGATCATGGTTGCTTTGGTTATGTACTTAATTAATAATTAAACAAGATATACATATTTTATTACATTAGCTTGTAATTTACTTGCCCATATTATTGCGGTTGTGTAAATAAACATTTATCAAATTCTCCCCGTGATTACCTTATATTTTGACGAGATGTTTGGTATGTAAATTAAAGTCAAATTGGTTTAAAAAGTAAATAAATTAAGGGGATTGATTATCATACGTGGATGGTTGAAATGGGGCGATGAGAATAAAATTGAAACATGAAACCTTACATTCTTTTTAAGTGATAGCGAGAGATAGTAGAGACACAAATGACTGTATATTGCAATGGTGCAGAGGTCAGTGGTTTCAATCTCATTTTTCAAAGAAAAAAACTTAAAAAATACTTAAGGGTATAAGTAGGGGAACCCATTAAGCATATTTATAAGTCTACACACATAAAATTATTTTTGTGTACATTTTCTCTTGGCATTGACACGAGGTTGAATTCTTATCTATTTATATGTAGGATTTGCGCCCTCCCCCCCCTAGAAATACTTGCTATCTACCTTTTTCCATGGCTTAAGGTGCTATGTAGCTTTTTCCAAGCCTTAAGGTACATGTTCCCTCAGTGCGTAGCTCGTCTGCGTTGAGGACCGGGCCGTCAAGCTTTGGGCGAGTGTCGTCTGGCTCAAACGTGAGGCCGACTATGACAAGCTGAACTCTGTGCTCCTGATTGCAATGGGGTCCTCTACATCTAGTGCCAACCGCGTACGACCGCAAGGGGATCCTTTTCATTGATCCCAACCGGCTGGGATGGGGCATACCATGTAATGGCCTCCACGGGGTCTTGTTCATCATGATCCAGCTGCCTACGGCGGTAACGGAATCCTGTTCATCGACCTCCAACCAGCTGGGGTCAGGCATACAATCGGACAGCAACAACGGGGATTGTACATCGAGAGCCAACCGGCTGGATCTGGGATACTATACACATCGAGAGGCCTCCTCACACAACCCGCTAGGTCAACTCTATGTATCGCGCACAACAACTGGTGGTCGCAACTCACGGCAACGCGCATGCACGCGCCGGGGGGGGGGGGGCTTACCGGTTGGGTCTCTATCTATGTATTGCGCGAGAGGGGCAGCACATACGAAGATCAGGGGGCCTCCAACAACATTGCATACGGCTTGGCCACACACATAATCACGAGAGAGAGAGAGAAACGTATTCATGGCTCGGACCCGACCACCCACCGCGCGCATGTCGTGTAAATTGGAGAAGTCTCCGAAAAAGTCTTGCCCTCACTTCTACCATTATCTTTTGCGTCATGGAAGGCCCAAAGAACTTCATACAGGTGCATCGGTAGCCCGCCCAGGATGAAAATGCCACTTTCTGCCATAATTTTTTTGTCATAGATGCAGGTGCCCACCTCATCCATGATGATACATGTTTTTGTAACTATTATCATCATAAAAGTGTGATAGAAAATATTTCATTCGAGCCATAATGTCATGGACGTCTTCTACTTTAGTGCAAACTGTCTCTACTTATGTTAATCATCAAGTATGATTATTTAAGTTGCTAGACTAACACGCGAGGTGTATGAAACACGAGACCTCACTAAAACCGTGAGCCCCATACTAAACTTCGTTCAACGCATGACCCATGTGTAGATCACATCTATAAGTCATGTAGTTTGCGAAAAATCATCTTTCTTAGCTAAGGTGAAACCGAATGAACTGAAGCACATTTTTGTTCTGACAACCATCATACTGTGAGAAGCGTAGAAGGATCATGGATAGTCAGAACTTTGTGCCAAAACTCCACCATACCGTCAAGATCAGAAAAAAGAAGAAGCAAATTCAAGGAAATCAATAAGTACATCAAGGAATAGATTGCATGTACTAACAATAGATCTTATCTACGAGCAAAATTTTATTAATCAATAGAACTCATCTAATACAAAATTTTATTAAGTGATAAATCTCATCTACTTGAAAAATCTTTGTGCAATGCCCACACATCTCATGTGCTCTAATCGCAACATGCATCTACTCATAGACAGCTCATGATGCCACTATTGGGTAACGTAGTAGAAAAAACCCGTCCTATGAATCAGGCCCATGAACACTATGAAGATGCCTACACCCCCTACCGCTTGGCGTGCGAATACTTCCTCCACGTGAATCCGTGAGCTGCCGCTGGCCCTCCATCGGGCTAGGTTTTTATGTTTAGTTTGTCTCTGTGTGTGATGAACTCCGGCGTATTCCAGACTACTGATCTTATGTAGCGGGAACCTATTTAAGTTGAAGCTTTTAAATTTGCGGTACAATTTGTGGTATCTGTTCTGCGCCGGGATGAACTGCCCGCAAAATCCATTTAGGGTGAACTGTAAAACAACTTTGCGGGTAGGGAATTTAGCACATCTGCTAAAGTTGCTCTTAGGGATGCTCTTTGGACCGCCGCGGGTGTTCTGGTTAGCCTCCTGGGGTTTCTGTCAGATGTGCGGCTGTGGAACGGTGACATCGATGAACCGATGATCCAAGAGTTGTGCAGGTTGAGAAAGGCCTCAATAAAGGCGGTGGCTCCTGCCAGGGAGTGTTTGCTAGCTAGCTGGTGCCTTCAATAATGGGTCCAAATCCATCTCGTGTTTGCTCTCAATTATAGGGCGCAAAAAGAATATGCAATGATTCCCGCCGTTGTAATTTCTAGACCCTATTACCATCGATATATGCACTCTACGAGTGAATATGCATGAATGTCCCGTGGCCCTGGATCTCATGATTGCAGGCACGCACCACACTAGCTACTCCTACTTAGCTAGTCCCTGCACTTCTGTATGCTGCTCCTTCTGTTTTTTTTACTTTGTATATTAGGTTTGAATAAAGTCAAACTTCGTAAAGTATGATGAAGTTTATAAATAAAATATAAACATTTATCATAAAAAAGGAAGATGACGTGAAAGTATATTTAATAATGAATCTAATTATATTAATTTGTTATTTTACATGATAATATTTTTGTTTATAAACTTTGTCAAAGTTTACAAAGCTTGACTTTGACCAAAGCTAATATGCGGGCTAAATAAAAGCAGAGGGAGTACTACTATCCAGTCTCCCTCGTGTGTAAACAAGGGATGTACTTGAACTCACCACGTATGCGTCAAGATAAAGCTGGATTGATCGGCCTAAGTTATCATGGCAAGTACGCGGTGATAGCAGTTCCATTAGCCTTTAAAGATTATGTCCAATCACCAACTTCGTCGACCATTTGTAGGTAATTGTACTTTGGGATGTACTCGTATCTATAAAGCAAACTAACTGAAGATCTTTTATAGGTACCCAACCTTGCTTGCCCATCGTTCAGCATTGCAAAACCCAGAAGCTACGTGCATGCACGCCGCTAGCAACGGGGAGCCGACGACGGATGAGAATCACATACGATAATTCATGCTTCGACAGGACACCTTTGGGAGGTTTGTTTTGCCCTTGCCATTCTTCTCTGGCTCTTTCTCCATTCAGACCCAACACAAAAGATAAGGTCCGGCCTGCAGGACAACCACCCCGACCCCCGGATGGCAAATTAAACGCCTATCTGTACCCCGATCGATGGCGTGCTGAACAGAGGCACATGAGGTGCCTGCATCGAAGCAGAAACGCAACGCAACGCGTGGCGACATGGTACTGTCTAACCGCCAGCTTTTGGCTTGGTTGCTTCATCGGCAGAGAACGCTAGCCGGTCGATGGACAGAGAGCGGGCTAGCTAGCCAGAATCGGCACTCAAATGCGGCCTGGGCTATATCTATCTATCTAACCAATTTATGGCGCGGCCGGGACTCGGTCAGTCAGATGCGGTTACGCGTAGTTTTCAAGCGCTCCATGGTTTGGACAGCCGCATGTTCCGCTGACCTACGAGTGATTGGTTTGTCGTCCGATCGATCGATCCATCTCTGGCTAGCTGGTCGCATGTACTTAGATCTGAGCTCGAACTGATCTCCTCTTCGGTGCGTACGATCGGACCATCGATATGCATGCACATGCATGTGTTCATATTAGCAAGGAACTGGAATTACTGCAGAGGTAAACACTGTCGTCTTGTGCTAAGAAAATCAGCGTCGTGGTGACTGGCCGGCGACATGCATGCCGGCCGCGCCGGAGCCCGAAACAACAGTATCCGTGTTCTTGGTTGGTGTTGCGGGTCGGTTGGCCATTTGATCCCGCTGTCTCTGGGCATATCTTTGGACAGGAATGTGCGGTGCCTGGCAGCTTCGCAGATCCTCCTAATGATCACGCTCGCTCCGTCGGCCTCGCCGATCGGTAAACAACAGGTGGCGGAGAGTGGACTAACACACACCACATGGCATTCAGCCGCTCGCGATCTACGGGAATCGCTTCGAGGTCGTCGGAGGCGGGGGGCGATCGTACGTCGCCGGGAAGCGATGCAGCTGCCGGCCTTTCCAGCGGCACGTACGCCATGAGAAGCAACTCGCGCACGCGCCATGTCGGCCGGGAGCGCCGATCGAGTCGCCTTTTGCGTGCTCCCGCCCGCGCGCGCGTCCGTGGCGAGAGCGAGGTGTACAATCAGCTGCTTTCCTCCCGGGGCTCACAAGTCAAGAGTAGTATACGCTATTTCTTGGGCGAAGGGAGGGGTGCCGATCCCGACGCCGTGCCAAGTGGTGCCGAATCCGAATAGAAAAACCGTGGCAACTTTTTGTTACCGCCGGGGGAAGCAAGAACGCAAGATCCAGCTTTACACGGACTACTTTGCTTGGGTGAATGAAATGCTCAACGATCTCGTGTTTTTTTCCTAGTGTGCACACGATCGGATACGTGCGTCGTGGGAGCATAATTGGCTGCGGATTGTCGCCAGCGATTCAGCCAAGAGCTAGCCTACACGGATATTTATGTTTGGATCTCAGGCTAGGATAGTGAAAAGACTACACTAGCCGATAAGACTATGAAAGCAAAAACTGCGTCGCCTCTACAAAAAAAAATCAGAATTTTTAAAATGTATTTATTATTTATTTTGATTTTACTGTTTATTAGGGAGCATATGCTTCCCGGAGCCAAAAATCAGCACCCGCCCGCCCAAATGAGCTAATTTGGACTAGCTAGTTTTTTTTCGAAAAGAGGGGAGTACGTACCCTCGCCTTTGCATATTGAGTGATGCAAACATGCATATATTATTAATTATCAATAATATCAAACAAATCGGCTTACAAAGTTAAAAAAATGTGACCATCCTCATATGACATGCCTCGAGACAACATCCCCATATCATACCACCAAACCTACGACAATGTATTACCAGAGAAAGGACGGAAAGCTCCAAAACAATACATTCAAGAAGGAATTGCCGATCGTGCGCCGATGTTGGCCGGTCCAAACAGATGTCAGACCAATCACCCCCAAAGCAGTCGAACCAACACCTTCAACACAAGGTAATGACACACGGAAGTCGACGCTGGATAATCAAGCCATAAGGCAAGATCTTGAGGTTTCACTCGAAGGAAAATGCATCCATGATGTCCGCCGCCATGGTCACAGTCACCATTTTGCCTTCTCTGTTCACACAGAACTAGCCGGCAAAAGGAGAAATTACCAAAAAAAAAAGGTGCCATTGCGTCGCTTCTGATCACTGCCGCACCGTCTCGTTGATGGTTGTCGAGCATGTCACGACCACGCCTAGTAGCCATCGCTGCCAGATGAGCCGCCTTGGCGACATTCGTCAATAGCAGTGGGTAAAGGAGGGTTGTGCCTCGCACAACCATCCAATGGGATCGCGACAATGCCCGGTGCATCGCGCCAGATCCGTCTGATGAGGCAAGCCTCGCTAAGAAAGATAAGTTGTGAATCCAAACGTAGCATTTGAGAGTTCAGTCTCACATCACATGCCACATTCCGCATGCATGTGGATATACATTATCCAAATCTATATGCTCCGAGACAATTGTAGAATTGTACTAGTCAGATCGGAGGGAATACTTGCTTCATTTCTAAATATAAGTCTTTTCTAGACAGATCTGTATGTAGTTCATATTAAAATCTCTAAAAAGATTTATATTTAGAAACGGAGGAAGCATTATACTTTGAGCTATCCTCAACTAATTAAGGCATGCAGGCACGGAAATAAAGCAGACTAATGGCCAATCTAATCAAATGAATAAAAATGGTGGAAACGTGCACAGTGTGGTAGAGATCCATCGAGTGCATGCAGCATATAATTAGGCGAACAGCTCAAATTATCAGCCATATGGCCATTTTATACATTTGCGCCTATGATTTGAGCACGAGAATGGCCTAAAAATCATGATAGTAGAAGATTGTAGGACATGTTAGGATAATACACATTTGCAGTATTTTATGCACAACTAGCATCATACGTGCACCAAGAACACATGCAAGCGGACTGGCATTAATTTTCCGGGTCCAGCTACAGCTCGGTCTAGAAATTTGGTCTCTGCAAGATAGGTTAAAAACAAATGTCAGACCTGGCTAAAAGAAGACAAAAGAAAAGCAGCTAGCTAGAGGCTTTACGGATGGGTAAGCTGGCCATCAGCAGGCTAAACTTTCAAAAAATGTCACGCAAATGGTCATTAATGACATTTTTTTACAGTATCTGTGTAATGTTAGTAGTGGGCCCAGATGGCATAGACACATGGTGACACAATTGACAACCCATCCGCTCTCTATATAACCCGTCCCACTCGTACTTGTCGCTCACACAAACCAGCGAGCTGATATTACCACGGCATCCTGACGAACCTGGGCTCAGAAATCCTCTCCAGCAGAGAGTCACACAGGCCCCCTTCACAGTGCGGTGCCATGCCGGAAGCACCGAGCGCCCAGCCAGCTCCCGCCTCTGGCTACGCCCCCGGGGCGCACCGCGAGGCGCTCGACTTCATCGAGCACGTCACGGCGAACGCCGGGAAGGTGCAGCAGTGCGTCCTCGCCGAGATTCTGGCGCAGAACGCGACGGCCGAGTACCTGCGCCGGTATGGCGTCTCCTCCAGCAGCAGCCCCCTCGATGCCGTGGACGCCTTCCGCCGCTGCGTCCCGCTCGTGACCTACGAGGACCTCCAGCCTGATATACTCCGCATCGCCAACGGTGACTCCTCGCCGATCCTCTCCGGCAAGCCCATCTCCGAGTTCCTCACAAGGTATGCATGACAAGTACATGTACTCATGTGCATGCTCGTGGACATGCATGGATATCTATGCGCTAACTTTGCTCGTGCAATGGTTTGTTTTATGTGTACCAGCTCCGGCACTTCCGGAGGGGAGCGGAAGCTCATGCCGACCATCGCCGACGAGCTGGACAGGCGGTCTCTGCTGTACAGTCTACTGATGCCGGTGATGAGCCAGTCGCTGCCCGGGCTGGACAAAGGCAAGGCGATGTACCTGCTCTTCGTCAAGGCCGAGTCGCGGACGCCGGGAGGGCTCGCCGCGCGGCCGGTGTTAACTAGCTACTACCGGAGCCGGCAGTTCCTCGACCGGCCGCACGACCCGTACACGGCCTACACGAGCCCCAACGAGGCCATTCTGTGCGTGGACTCCTACCAGAGCATGTACGCCCAGCTGCTCTGCGGCCTCGTGCACCGCACGGACGTGCTGCGCGTCGGCGCGGTGTTCGCTTCGGGCTTCCTCCGCGCCATACGCTTCCTCGAGAAGCACTGGCCGCGCCTGTGCCACGACATCCGCACCGGCGAGCTCGACCCGGAGATCACCGACCGCTCGGTGCGTGACGCCGTCGGGAGGTTGCTCCGCGCCAACCCAGCCCTCGCCAGCGAGATCGAGGCCGAGTGTTCGGAGCCGTCGTGGGAGGGCATCATCCGACGCCTGTGGCCTCGCACCAAGTACATCGACGTGATCGTGACCGGCGCCATGTCGCAGTACATCCCAACCCTCGAGTTCTACGGCGGCGGCCTGCCGCTCATCTGCACCATGTACGCTTCTTCGGAGTGTTACTTCGGCCTGAACCTCAACCCCATGTGCAAGCCCGGCGAAGTCGCGTACACTCTCATCCCCACCATGTGCCACTTCGAGTTCCTCCCCGTCCATTGCAGCAACGCCAATGCCGACCCGAGCCACCACGACCTCGTCGATCTAGTCGATGTGAAGCTCGGGCACGACTACGAACTCGTGGTAACCACCTTCTCAGGTAAGGCTCCATCGCAGCTTCAACACATTCTCTAACTGCCTAACGTTGCCTCGATGATCTTATGCCTTTTTAGCAAGGCTGACATTTTCCATGTGTATGTGATCTTCACAGGTTTGTGCCGGTATCGTGTGGGCGACGTTCTGAGGGTAGCAGGGTTCAAGAACGAGGCGCCGATGTTCAGCTTCGTGCGACGGCGGAACGTGGCGCTGAGCATCGACTCGGACAAGACGGACGAGACGGAGCTGCACACGGCGGTGAGCAGCGCGGTGCAGCACCTGGCGCCGTTCGGCGCATCGCTGGTGGAGTACACCAGCTACGCCGACACATCCGCCATCCCAGGCCACTACGTGCTGTTCTGGGAGCTGCGCGAGGGCAGCACGGCGGTGCCGGCGTCCGTGTTCGAGGAGTGCTGCCTGTCCGTGGAGGAGGCCCTGAACAGCGTGTACCGGCAGTGCCGCGCCTGCGACAGGTCCATCGGCCCCCTCGAGATCCGCGTGGTGTCCGAGGGCACCTTCGAGAAGCTCATGGACTACGCGCTCAGCCAGGGCGCGTCCATCAACCAGTACAAGGCGCCGCGCTGCGTGCGCCCCGGGCCGGTCGTCGAGCTCCTGGACGCGAGGGTGCAGGCCAGCTACTTCAGCCCCAAGTGCCCGAAATGGAGCCCCGGGAACAAGCAATGGAACACCTCCAAGGAGCTGCTGAGCATCGGAGACGCCTAGCTTGGTTGCTAGCTAGCTAGCCAGCTCATGGCCGGGTTGGAGGAGGATGACTATGCATGACGTGCATCATGATCGATGCGTTACTGTAGGGGCTACGATATCTAGTACTATTTCAACTTCTGGGGCAGTGAGGAATAGTTATCAAAATTATGACTTAGGTAGCTAGGGTTCCTACGTATGTCTGCTATTATTTTTGTAATCTTCTCTATTTGGGCCGCCTTTTATGTAGAACTACCTGTCAATTACTTTTATTAAACCACCACGTACCGCAAGCTGCATTCCAAAGATAGTTTATCCCAATGTTGTATGGACATCTAGTCTCCATGGGAAAGGACTCAGCTATCTACACAATGCATGCTAAAGCTAGCAAAGAATGGAAGAAAAACTGTTTTTTTTACTCAAAAGAAAAACTGTTACTCCCTCTGTTCATATTGGAATCTCTAAAAAGACTTATATTTAGAAACGGAGGGAGTAGATTATTCAGGACACAGGATCACATGCATGGTTCTATCTTATATATCATATTCGTAGACCACAAAATTTAATGCCTTCAATTCAAGCTTTTGAATCAATTAATTATTGTCTGCATCTATCATATCAGAACCGATTTATTGGTTGAGTTACAACATACATTTTTTTATACAGGGTATAGCCACATACATACGGAGCAAACTAGTACAAATTTTACTCTTTGGGTTGGAGATGGTAGATAGGTTGAACCAATATAGATTGGACGCCAATATCAATCTAACATTCGCCCTGTTGCGTCCCCCAGGGCGCCTTTGGGGGGGGGGGGGGGGGGGGGGGCGACGATGGAATGAGCCTCCCAGCACGAACCCCTTCGAGAACCTTATCGCAAAACTCCACAAGCCTAATTAGAACGCCTGTGTGGGCCTGCTAGCATGAGCGACAAAAGGAACATACCCATCTACGAAAGACTGCGCGATTAAGAGGGCGCATCGCGAAGCTTTGCTTTCTTATCGGTGTCATAGGACATGTCTAAGTCAAGATTCCCAATGCATTGATAGAGGTAGGAAAGTTATGGCGGTTGCGATATGAGGTCTTGAAGCTTCAGTGAAAGGGTATACTGGATGTGATGAAGATTGCGTGCCAGGTGTATGGTGACTTGTATCAGCAGCCTCGGCAAGCGAGGGGGCGGCACTGGAGGACTGCATTTTTGGTGGTGCTCCTCGAGTACCGAGTCTCGATTCCCAGGGAAAACCCAAAGGTCTGGCCTTTATTGGTTGTACCTGCAATGGCCTTGTTGAAGGCATTGTTTTGGTTGAACTTGGACTTTCTCTAGGGTGAAAACCCAACATCTTCGATCGGGCAACGACAATGCATGTGCATTGTTTTCTTCTTGGAGGTGTTGCTTTTGGAGAACCTCTTTTGTATTCCGGTTGTTGTCTTTGGTGATGGTTAGAGTGCTGCTACTCCTAGTGATTGTTCACGGTGGCAGGGTCTGTTTTCTTTCTTCTGTTCTTTTTTTCTTTTTTTTGAAACGGGCTTTTATTTTGTTTTTGGATGTGTGTATCGTTGATGCCTTTAGACATCTTGTTGGTACAGAGGCCGAGTGTAATTGGCATCTTCGCGATATTAATATATTCCTTTGTCGAAAAGTCTGTGAAAGACTGCACATCCAGTATTAAAAAATTGTCCAAGAAAAGGTGTCAATCTATGCTCCCAATGCACACCGCCTTTAATCCAAGCAACTTGTGGTCTAGTTATTGGTTGCATGCTCACTTGAGTTCCTTTTGTTTCTGCCTGAATTACTACATGCAAGCAACATTCATTTAATGGCCTTCTCTCAGTGGTTACATGCACACATGTGTCTCCTACATTTCTACGTTAATTAGGCCATGGAGCAAAGTCAGCTCTTTTCTTGATCTATGTGTAAATCTCCAAACGTACGGTCTTTTGCGGATGGAGGGAGTAGGTACTAAAGTTTTGCTAAAAATATATATACGCACTAATCGCCAAAAAATACAGAAATCCAACCAAAAAACCGAGAAAACATTTTACAATGAAAAGGCCACAATAATCTAGAAATTCATATGTGAAAAAATAGCTAATGGAAAATATACAAGAATTGCAATGGATTAGCTAATAAAATTGTAATGGTATACTTGTTAACACTACCACACACAAAAAAATACCTTCAAAATAATGCCATGACAGATGACAACTACTAAAATTTTCATGGTCTGCATTAAAAAAATGAACACAAGCACCTAGCTTCCATTTGCCATGACTTATGAAAAATCAAATTACCACAAAATTTGCTGTTGGATAGTACTACCATGGTCTAAATAATAAAAATTGTCATGGTGTACATAATGAAATAGCAATTGTACCTACAAAATGAAACTGCCCTGATCTAATTAATAAACTTGCTATGATATAAAATTAAAAATCGCCATGGTGTCGATGATATAAGTGCCATGTTAGCTACTACAATTAAACTATCATCGTGTACTTAATAAAATTGCCATGATGTAAAACTAATAAACAATAAAATTATTGACCATGGTCCAACAAAATAAAGTTGCCATGGAACAATAAATAGATTTTCCATGTTGCAAATATAAATTTTCCATAGTCCAAATCTAAAACTTGCCCATGGTAAAAAAGAAATTTGCCATGGTAATAAAATTAGTTTGACATGGTCCAAAATATGAATTTGCCATGGCGCCAAATAGAAAGTTTTCATGGTAGATAATGTAACATGGATTTTCTGGTAAATTTGCCATGCTCCAAAAATGATATTTCCATGATCCATAAAGTAAATTTGCTATGGTTTGTATAATAAATTTGGTATGTTCCATACAGTAAATTTTCCATGGTTTAAAAGTCATGGCAAAATAACTTTGTAGATCATGGCAAATGTGGGTAAAAAAGTTTAGGAATTTGCAAGGGCACATGGTAATATTTAAGAAAAAATGTTCTCTAGAAAAACACATGGCAATTTTTTGGGTAATATGTAATCGGCACATGGAAAATATAAGGATTGTTTTCATTTAAAAAGATGCCAAGTTTAAAATTTTGCCATCGACAGATTGCAAGTTTTAATTTTGTTCTCTAAGAGACATGGCACGTCTTTAAAATTTGTAAATGGCCACATGACAAGTTTAGGAGATTTGCTATATAAAAATAAATATAATATTGATTGCCCATGGGAAATGTTGAAAACTAAATGTAGATGAGACATGGCAAAAATACCCATTTACCTAAAAACATTTCGAATTCTCAATGGGACACAGATGTTATCATGCCATCACAAAAAGAAGGGAAGGAATAAATGGAGGTTGTCGGAATCGGGGCTCCGGGGACCCAAAGGTTCGAACTCTGGAGTGCACTCGTTCCTACTGCTCTACTCATTCCTGCAGCAAACCACGGCGAGAGCGAGCTAGCAGGAGCGGGCCAGTGACACAGTCGTTACCTAGGTTCGGGCCACCTTGCGGTGTAAAACCCTACTCCTACTTGGTTTGGATTGCTCTGGTTTGAGAGGGAGCGAGAGTACAAGGGTGAAGGATCAAGTGGTCACCCTATCTACGGCGTCACCTTGCCCTCCTTTTATACCTGCCTTGGTCCTCTTCCCCCGAAAACATTGGCGGGAAGGATTGCCACACAACAACAATTTTGAAGGGGGACATGGGCGCAGTCTATCCTGACAAAAGGTGGTCTTCCCCTGCAAAGCCACCGCGCATGACGTGCCTGTGGGATCGGTGATGACCTCCGCCCTGCGCGCCCGTCATCTTAGTCTTCTTGCACCGATCAAGCAACCTTTGGGGGTTGCTTTGGGAACCGACGAGCTGGCCTTACTCCCTTAGAACAAAAGAGGAAAGCCTCCTCATCAACGCCTGCTAGCATGGCCTCTGGCATCGTTCGTCGCCGTGCGCGTCACCCACATGAAGACTCAGGGCCGTGCGACCGGGCTGGACAACACCTGACTTGCTTGCCTCCGAGAGGGGGCCTCGCGAGGCTCTTGGTGGAGCTGCCTAGCCTGCTCGGTGATGCCTGCTGATGGGGGAGGCCTCGTGAGGCAAGGGCCTCGCGAGGAGTCCTGCTCGCGATGCTTGCTGGTGGGGGAGGGCCTCATGAGGCAAGGGCCACCCGCTGGGCCCTCGACATGCACCGCGTCCTAGGCCAAAGGCAGACGGGTCTGGGTACCCCCGGTCCTACGGGCCCAACAGAGGTATATTTAGTTGGCATAGAAAAAATGAAATTAAATTGCCAAAGTCATTATAACAGAATCTTGATTACCATGGCAATTGTAGGTAAAAATGTAGATGAGGCATGGCAAATGCAGTTTTGTTTTGGACATGGAAACTTTTAAAAATTGCCATGTGTCAGCAAAGCAAATTATGATGTGTTATAAAAAACGTAGAAGTGACATGGAAAAATGCCATGCTACATATGATGAAAATGAACAAAAGGCAAATGTAGGAAGTTTGTTATCTAACAAACATGGTGACTTTTTGGAAATTTGTAATGAGAAGATTGCAATATTATGATTTTTCTTATTTGCAAAGATGACAGATGTAGGAATTTTCCATGAGCACATAGGAAAATGTAGGCATTTTTCATAGGCATCAGGAGATCTCAGTAAATTTGTGGTATACAAGAAAAGATGGCAAATCTAGTTAATTTTTTATTTTGAAAAGGATAAAAAATAGCGTGGTACACAAGTAAGAATTTCCATGTTTTGGTAATTAAACTTGCCACGGTGTATATGATGTATTTGCTATAGACAAGAATTATAATTAGGAATGGTACATGAAGTTAAATCATGAATCACATAATATTTTCATGTGTCATGGAACCAAGTGTCTTCACATGGCATATTCTCTTAATTTGCCATGGATAAGTACTAGCAATTTCAGAATTTTGCATGTGTTGTAGAGAAACAACGCTTGCCTCTAATTAGCCAGTTGGTGAGGCAATAGCTTACCATGGGAAAACAAACAAAAAATCCATGCGATGTATAATATTTTCCATTTCATGAGTGATAAAATTGAGTTTGCCATGAACTATAATTTTTAAATTTCACATACAAGTTTGGTCAATTAGCATCACATCAAAACTATGAGAACGTTCTCTACAAAGTTAATTAGTAGAAAAAGTCATGGATATGCAGCGGTGTCCATACAAAAACTCTATGGTTGATACTTGATACTCAAATGCGTCAGCCGACATGCAGCAAACAGCTCCCTGGAGGAAATTCGTGCAGTGATGTGCAGAAATCACCTCATGCCTAGGTCCACGGCAGCTAAAGCATGTTCTGTCCACGACAGCTAGTAAAAAAAGGCATACAATACTTCCTCCAATCATAAATATAAGATGTTTTGAATATTTTAATATAAACTACATATGAACTTAAATGAGTGAATAAACACATTAAAATGTACCTATATACATCCGATTTAGAAAAAGATAGAACATCTTATATTTGTGAACAGAGGGAGTAGTTTGCAATGAATTCAGAGAAAAGGAAATATAGTTGATGTACACTTGCAGAAACAAAGTAATAGAAAATTGGTAATTGGTATGATCAAACTTCCTGCCACCTAGTGTCACCTAGAAATTTCCAAAGAAAAAAAATGAAGATGTACGTGGTAGAACCCACATTGTTCACTTTTTGTTTATTTTTGTAGACCATACATCTCTCACCTCTTTGTTTTCAGCCTGACGCCCTGACACATGCAACACCATCATTTTGGGCAATGGTGCTAAAACACCATTTTGGGATTCCCCGTGGCTTCTTGGGCGGAAACCGAAGGATATTGCCCCTTTGATTTACAAGGCCTCCACGCGCAAGAATTGGAAGGTGCGTGAGGCCCTCCATGGAAATGCTTGGATTCTTAAGATCGGTCGCAATACCGTCGTCACCGGTGCCCACATCCTCCAATTCTTCACGTTATGGATGCTTGTGCATGACCTACACTTGGATCAACAAGCTGACGATGACATTATTTGGAAACACACCAACGATGGGTCCTACTCGGCGGCCACCGCATACAAGGCTCAGTTCCTTGGACTTGATTGCACATAGGGTGAGAGAAATCTACCAATTCGAGATACAATACAAACCTACCAAAAAAACTATTTAATTACTAGCCTCCCCTTTTGGGTGGCTTCCACTGCTTGTGCGAGTGAGCAATTATATTGCGGATATCCTGGGGTTCCAAGATCTCGAGCAGAGGAAAGTCCCGGGGGAACATGTGCACCATGAATAGGATCTCCCTAGGTTCAAGGAATGAAAGAAGTGAGTCTATCACCCATGGATTTTATGATCCTAAAGGCTTGGGCCCCTCCTAAGATCAAGTTCTTTGCTTGGTTGGCTATCCAAGACCGGATTTGGACAGCCGACAGATTGGAGCGGCGCGGTTGGCAAAATTGTGGACTTTGCCCCGCTTTGCAAACGTGTTGGCGAGACGGGTGCACACCTCTTCTACAAATGCCGCTACACCATAAGGCTATGGAACTCGGTCATCCTTGAATTTGGTCTAGCGCACATGGACACCTCCTCTTGGCACTTAGATGGATCTGTCTTGGAATGGTGGGAAAAGCGAACCTGCTTGCAAAACCCAAACTGACGAGCCTTGGCCTCACTTACAATGCTTGTCTCCTGGACAATCTGGAACGATCGCAATGCTCGGGGTCTTCCGATGCAAGAGCACGCCACCTCCGGCCCTTCTCCGTGCTATCATCAACGATGTCAAGCTTTGGTTTCTCACGGGCGCTGAAAAACTGGGGTGTATTCTTGTGCGCGAGTAAGTTGTCATGCCGGGCGTGTGGGTCATTTGTAACTCTCTAAAACTCTTATCTCTTATTTAATGAATGAGGCAAATCCTTTGCCTCCGTTTCAAAAAAAACATGGCAGAGAAGGCAGGAGGGTTCTAAAATCCAACAAATGCAACTGCGGACTACTGTTCATTGTGAATCCTTCAAGTCTCGACCATTAGATTTAGGAGACCAATTGCTAGGAGTGATGATCTAGCTACAATTCAAAACTCATACACTATATAGTAGTATAGATATAGATACAAACATTGTACATGTCTAAAAAGAACATTTCATATAGTTTTTTAACTCTTCGGTTCTATTTGAACTTTGCAAGAGGATACACCTATTAGAAATATTGGAAATATTCCTTCGAGTCTATCACAATTCACAACTATGGCATCCACTCAATCTTCATAGAAAATTATGTGTTTTTCATGTGGTGCAACTATACAACATCTATTGTCAATTCCTGTGTTTCCAGTTCCTTTACGATTCTAAGCGTCATGACACCCTATTAATGCTATTTTCCTATTCATCTGTTTTTTCAAATCAAATCCTACAAACCAAAGAAGCCCTTGCCGCGGAACGGATGATGGTCGATGGATAGAGCATACCGCACCGGAGACATGCAGAACCGCGAAAAAGCAAACAAGCAGGAAAGTTGAGCCATGAATGTGATCGGCACGGTACAAATCAGACATCGGGGCCCGGCCGCCACGGTGCCGCGGCTTGGCGGTGCCGGCAACACGTGTGATCACTAGGCACCAGCCTACCAGCTGCGTGCGTCATTGCACGTTCGTGTTGGCCACAAGTCTCGGCGGTCTCGCACCGGGGACGCGCGGGAGCGAGCCGGCATGTGCGCGCAAGGATGTACGGAGAAGAGCAGCAACCTGGTCTGACACTCGCTACTGGTGCGTGATGTCTACTACACAACCTTCTTCTTGTAGACGTTGTTGGGCCTCCAAGTGAAGAGGTTTGTAGGACAGTAGCAAATTTCCCTCAAGTGGATGACCTAAGGTTTATCAATCCGTGGGAGGCGTAGGATGAAGATGGTCTCTCTCAAACAACCCTGCAACCAAATAACAAAGAGTCTCTTGTGTCCCCAACACACCCAATACAATGGTAAATTGTACAGGTGCACTAGTTCGGCGAAGAGATGGTGATACAAGTGCAATATGGATGGTAGATATAGGTTTTTATAATCTGAAAATATAAAAACAGCAAGGTAGCAAGTGGTAAAAGTGAGCGTAAACGGTATTGCAATGCTAGGAAACAAGGCCTAGGGTTCATACTTTCACTAGTGCAAGTTCTCACAACAATAATAACATAATTGGATCATATAACTATCCCTCAACATGCAACAAAGAGTCACTCCAAAGTCACTAATAGCGGAGAATAAACGAAGAGATTATTGTAGGGTACGAAACCACCTCAAAGTTACCCTTTCTGATCGATCTATTCAAGAGTTCGTAGTAAAATAACACAAAGCTATTCTTTCCGTTCAATCTATCATAGAGTTCGTACTAGAATAACACCTTAAGACACAAATCAACCAAAACCCTAATGTCACCTAGATACTCCAATGTCACCTCAAGTTTATATGATATGCATCACACAATCTCGGATTCATCTATTCACCCAACACAAAGAACTTCAAAGAGTGCCCCAAAGTTTCTACCAGAGAGTCAAGACGAAAACGTGTGCCAACCCCTATGCATAAGTTCACGAGGTCATGGAACTCGCAAGTTGATCACCGAAACATACATCAAGTGGATCACGTGATATCCCATTATCACCACCGATAAGCACATGCAAGACATACATCAAGTGTTCTCAAATCCTTAAAGACTCAATCCGATAAGATAACTTCAAAGGGAAAACTCAGTTCATCACAAGAGAGTAGAGGGGGAGAAACATCATAAGATCCAAATATAATAGCAAAGCTCGCGATACATCAAGATCGTGCCGACTCAAGAACACGAAAGAGAGAGATCAAACACATAGCTACTGGTACATACCCTCAGCCCCGAGGGAGAACTACTCCCTCCTCATCATGGAGAGCACCGGGATGATGAAGATGGCCATCGGAGAGGGATTCCCCCCTCCGGCAGGGTGCCGGAACAGGTCTAGATTGGTTTTCGGTGGCTACGGGGGCTCCTGGCGATGGAACTCCCGATCTAGGTTTATTTCTGGAAGTTTTGGGTTATATAAGAGGTGTTGGAGTCAGGAACAAGTCAGGGGGTCCCCGAGGTGGCCACGAGGTAGGGGGCGCGCCCAGGGGGGTAGGGCGTGCCCCCCACCCTCGTGGTGGCCTCGGGACTCTTCTCGCCCATCTCCAGTACTCCATGGGCGTCTTCTGGTTCAAAAATGATCTCCGTGAAATTTCAGGTCAATTGGACTCCGTTTGGTTTTCCTTTTCTGCGATACTTAAAAACAAGGGAAAACCAGAAACTGGCACTGGGCTCTAGGTTAATAGGTTAGTCCCAAAAATTATATAAAATAGCATATTAATGCATATAAAACATCCAAGGTTGATAATATAATAGCATGGAACAATAAAAAAATTATAGATACGTCGGAGACGTATCAAGCATCCCCAAGCTTAATTCATGCTCGTCCTCGAGTAGGTAAATGATAAAAAAAGAATTTTTGATGTGGAATGCTACCTAAGATGTTCTTCAATGTATTTTTCTCTTATTATGGCATGAATGTTCAGATCCGAAAGATTCAAGATAAAAGTTTATTGTTGACATAAAAATAGTAAGACTCCAAGTATGCTAATCAAGCAATTATGTCTTATCAAAATAACATAGACAAAGAATATCCCTACAAAATCATATAGTTTGGCCATGCTTCATTTTCGTCACACAAAATGCTCTCATCATGCACAACCCCGATGACAAGCCAAGCAATTGTTTCATACTTAGCCTTTTCAAACTCTTTCAACTTTTATGCAATATATGAGCACGAGCCATGGACATAGCACTATGGGTGGAATAGAATATGATGATTGAGGTTGTGTGAGAAGACAAAAAGGGAGAAAGTCTCACATTGACGCGGCTAATCAATGGGCTATGGAGATGCCCATCGATTGATGTCAATGCAAGGAGTAGGAATTGCCATGCAACGGATGCACTAGAGCTATAAATATATGAAAGCTCATCAAAGAAACTAAGTGGGTGTGCATCCAACTTGCTTGCTCACGAAGACCTAGGGCATTTGAGGAAGCCCATCATTGGAATACACAAGCCAAGTTCTATAATGAAAAACTCCCACTAGTATATGCAAGTGACAACATATGAGACTCTCTATCATGAATATCATGGTGCTACCTTGAAGCACAAGTGTGGTAAAAGGATAGTAGCATTGCCCCTTCTCTCTTTTTCTCTCATTTTTTTGTTTTTTTGTTTTTTGGGCCTTCTCTTTTTTTATGGCCTCTTTTTTATTTTATTTTATTTTCCATTCGGAGTCTCATCCCTACTTGTGGGGGAATCATAGTCTCCGTCATCCTTTCCTCACACGGGACAATGCTCTAATGATGATCATCACACTTTTATTCACTTACAACTCAAGAATTACAACTCGATACTTAGAACAAAATATGACGCTATGTGAATGCCTCCAGCGGTGTACCGGGATTGCGATGAATCAAGAGTGACATGTATGAAAAATTAAGCATGGTGGCTTTGCCACAAATACGATGTCAACTACATGATCATGCAAATCAATATGACAATGATGCGTGTCATAATAAATGGAACGGTGGAAAGTTACATGGCAATATATCTCGGAATGGCTATGGAAATGCCATAATAGGTAGGTATGGTGGCTGTTTTGAGGAATATATAAGGATTCTTATGTGTGATAGAGCGTATCATATCAGGGGTTTGGATGCACCGACGAAGTTTGCACCAACTCTCAAGGTGAGAAAGGGCAATGCACGGTACCGAAGAGGCTAGCAATGATGGAAGGGTGAGAGTGTGTATAATCCATGGACTCAACATTAGTCATAAAGAACTCACATACTTATTGCAAAAACCTACAAGTCATCAAAACCAAGCACTACGCGCATGCTCCCAGGGGGATAGATTGGTAGGAAAAGACCATCACTCGTCCCCGACCGCCACTCATAAGGAAAGCAATCAAAGAACACCCCATGTTTCAAATTTGTCACACAATGTCTACCATACTTGCATGCTATGGGACTTGCCAACTTCAACACAAGTATTCATCAATTTCACAATTACTCAACTAGCACACCTCTAATATTACCACCTTTATATCTCAAAACAACTATCAAGCATCCAACTTCTCTTAGCATTTAAAATTTATAACCAAAGTAAATTACCATGCTGTTCTAAAGGACTCTCAAAATGATATAAGTGAAGCATGAGAGATCAATTATTTCTATAAAATAGAACCACCACCATGCTCTAAAAGATATAAGCGAAGCACTAGAGCAAAAATTATCCAACTCAAAAGATATAAGTGAAGCACATAGAGTATTCTAATAAATTCCAATTCATGTGTGTCTCTCCCAAAAGGTGTGTACAACAAGGATGATTGTGTTAAACTAAAAAGCAAAGACTCAAATCATACAAGACGCTCCAAGCGAAACACATATCATGTGGCGAATAAAAATATAGCTCCAAGTAAAGTTACCGATGGACAAAGACGAAAGAGGGGATGCCTTCCGGGGCATCCCCAAGCTTAGGATTTTGGTTTTCCTTGGATTTTACCTTGGGGTGCCTTGGGCATCCCCAAGTTTAGGCTCTTGCCACTCCTTGTTCCATAATCCATCAAATCTTTACCCGAAACTTGAAAACTTCACAACACAAACTTAAAAGAAAAATCTCGTGAGCTCCGTTAGTAAAAGAAAACAAACCACCACTTCAAGGTACTGTAATGAACTCATTCTCTATTTATATTGGTGTTAAACCTACTGTATTCCAACTTTTCTATGGTACATAAATTCTATTACTAGCCATAGATTCATCGAAATAAGCAAACAACAAACGAAAATGAGAATCTGTCAAAAACAGAACAGTCTATAGTAATCTGTAGGTTTCGAATACTTCTGGAACCCCAAAAATTCTAAAATAAATTTCTGGACGTGAGGAATTTATTTATTACTCATCTTCAAAAAGAATTAACTAAATAGCGCTCTCCAGTAAAAAATGGCAGAAAATCTCGTGAGCGCTGAAGTTTCTATTTTTTACAGCAAGATCGCAAAGACTTTCCCCAAGTCTTCCCGAAGGTTCTACTTGACACAAACACTAATTAAAAGCATAAAACCACATCTAAACAGAGGCTAGATGAATTATTTATTACTAAACATAATTAAATATCAAGAAACAAAAATAAGAATTGAAACATAATCAAATATCAAGAAACCAACAAGCGCTATTGTTTAACGCTCCGAGCTAGGCATGATGATTTCAATGATGCTCACATAAAAGATAAGAATTGAAATATAAAGAGATCATCATGAAGAATATGACTAGCACATTTAAGTCTAACCCACTTCCTATGCATAGGGATTTTGTGAGCAAACAACTTGTGGGAACAAGAATCAACTTGCATAGGAAAGCAAAACAAGCATAACTTCAAGATTTTAAGCACATAGAGAGGAAACTTGATATTATTGCAACTCCTACAAGCATATATTCCTCCCTCATAATAATTTTCAGTAGCATCATGAATGAATTCAACAATATAACTATCACATAAAGCATTTTTTTCATGATCTACAAGCATGCAAAGTTGACACTCTTCCAAAATAGTGGGATTAACATTAACTAAAGTCATGACCTCTCCAAACCCACTTCCATAATTATCACAATAAGATTCAACACCCTCCAAAATAGTGGGATCATTACTTCCTAAAGTTGACACTCTTCCAAACCCACTTTCATCAATAAAATCATCATAATAGGAGGCATGCTATCAACAAAATAAATTTGCTCATCAAAACTTGGGGGACAAAAAATATCATCTTCATCGAACATAGCTTCCCCAAGCTTGTGGCTTTGCATATCATTAGTATCATGGATATTCAAAGAATTCATACTAACAACATTTCACTCATGCTCATTATCCAAAGATTTAGTGCCAAACATTTTATAGATTTCTTCTTCTAGCACTTGAGCACAATTTTCCTTTCCATCATTTCCACGAAATACATTAAAAAGATAAAGCATATGAGGCAACCTTAATTCCATTTTTTTGTAGTTTTCTTTTATAAACTAAACTAGTGATAAAACAAGAAACTAAAAGATTCGATTGCAAGATCTAAAGACATACCTTCCAGCGCTAACCTCCCCGGCAACGGCGCCAGAAAAGAGCTTGATGTCTACTA
Organism: Triticum aestivum; assembly: GCF_018294505.1. Classification (NCBI taxonomy): domain Eukaryota; kingdom Viridiplantae; phylum Streptophyta; class Magnoliopsida; order Poales; family Poaceae; genus Triticum; species Triticum aestivum. Next base: position 569,115,294 of record NC_057800.1, read on the forward strand.
CGCAACCTTCTTCTTGTAGACGTTGTTGGGCCTCCAAGCGCAGAGGTTTGTAGGACAGTAGCAAATTTCCCTGAAGTGGATGACCTAAGGTTTATCAATCTGTGGGAGGCATAGGATGAAGATGGTCTCTCTCAAACAACCATGCAACCAAATAACAAAGAGTCTCTTGTGTCCCCAACACACCCAATACAAAGGTAAATTATATAGGTGCACTAGTTTGGCGAAGAGATGGTGATACAAGTGTATGGATGGTAGATATAGGTTTTTGTAATCTGAAAATATAAAAACAGCAAGGTAGCAAGTGGTAAAAGTGAGCGTAAATGGTATTGCAATGCTAGGAAACAAGTCCTAGGGTTCATACTTTCACTAGTGCAAGTTCTCTCAACAATGATAACATAATTGGATCATATAACTATCCCTCAACATGCAACAAAGAGTCACTCCAAAGTCACTAATAGCAGAAAACAAACGAAGAGATTATTGTAGGGTACGAAACCACCTCAAAGTTATCCTTTCTGATCGATCTATTCAAGAGTTGATAGTAAAATAACACAAAGCTATTCTTTCCATTCAATCTATCATAGAGTTCATACTAGAATAACACCTTAAGACACAAATCAACCAAAACCCTAATGTCACCTAGATACTCCAATGTCACCTCAAGTATCCGTGGGTATGATTATACGATATGCATCACACAATCTCAGATTCATCTATTCAACCAACACAAAGAACTTCAAAGAGTGCCCCAAAGTTTCTATCGGAGAGTCAAGAAGAAAATGTGTGCCAACCCCTATGCATAAGTTTACGAGGTCACGGAACTCGCAAGTTGATCACCAAAACATACATCAAGTGGATCACATGATATCCCATTGTCACCACAGATAAGCACATGCAAGATATACATCAAGTGTTCTCAAATCCTTAAAGACTCAATCCGATAAGATAACTTCAAAGGGAAAACTCAATTCATCACAAGACAGTAGAGGGGGAGAAACATCATAAGATCCAAATATAATAGCAAAGCTCACAATACATCAAGATCATGCTGACTCAAGAACACGAGAGAGAGAGAGAGAGATCAAACACATAGCTACTGGTACATACCCTCAGCCCCGAGGGAGAAATACTCCCTCCTCGTCATGGAGAGCGCCGGGATGATGAAGATGGCCACCGGAGAGGGATTCCCCCCTCCGGCAGGGTGCCAGAACGGGTATAGATTGGTTTTCGGTGCCTACGGGGGCTTCTGGCAGTGTAACTCCCGATCTAGGTTTCTTTCTGGAAGTTTTGGGTTATATAAGAGGTGTTGGAGTCAGGAACAAGTCAGGGGGTCCCCGAGGTGGCCACGAGGTAGGGGGCGCGCCCAGGGGGTAGGGCATGCCCCCCACCCTCGTGGTGGCCTCGGGACTCTTCTAGCCCATCTCCGGTACTCCGTGGGCTTCTTCTGGTCCAAAAATGATCTCCGTGAAATTTTAGGTCAATTGGACTCCGTTTGATTTTTCTTTTCTGCGATACTTTAAAACAAGAAAAAAACAGAAACTGGCACTGGGCTCTAGGTTAATAGGTTATTAGTCCCAAAAATCATATAAAATAGCATATTAATGCATATAAAACATCCAATGTTGATAATATAATAGCATGGAACAATCAAAAAATTATAGATACGTTGGAGACGTATCAGTGCACGCACAAGCGTGGGAGCGCGGAGGAGGACCCGGCCAGGGATTCATCGAGTCAGCCTGCTCTAGACTCTGGTTGATGAACGCCATTTCTAAGGCACCTTTCACATCTGATATGCCAGGTGTTACGTGCCCAAAATCTAGCGCCGTCCATGGAGCGAGCCCATATCACCGAATCTAGTCTACCTCTTCAGAAAGACCAAGTCAACAACCAGATGCACGCCAATCAAACCCATAATGCTACTACCCTACAAAATACTCTTATGAAATTTTCGATAAGACCTTTGGGAATAAGCACAACAGAGAGCAAACCTGGGTTCTTGCACCAGGCTGGTTATGAGATAGATAGTCCAGCCTAGCCCCGCCCCAGCACATGTGTAGCGGGGGCCTAGTAGGTCGGCCCTTCCCATACCTCCGGTTAATGTAGGGTGGTGGGGGTGATCGGGCTAGCTGTTGGGTGTCTTGTTGCTTGCCGCCGTCTCGACGTGGTTCGGCGATCCCCCGCACCGCTCCGTCAGCGCCGGAGATACCACAACCCGTGCATGCCTCCTGCTGCGACAGAGAAGGCCCATCCTCCTCGTGCGCATTCATGGCCGGCCGGCTACCAACAAGGAGCATAGGAGGTAGGAAGTCAAGCTGCAATTTACTCCTTTGTCCGATACGTTCGATGGCCAGCTTCCTTTCCGATTCCAGGCCTCGAGGTACTAGCCAAAAGAGCATTAGTGATGTTGGATTGGACTGATAAATGGCAGAAAATCTGGTAGCTTCAGTCACTCCATTACAGCCAGCCAGGCACCATGCATGCGATGCGATGGCTCCTGCTCGAACCATGCATTAAGCACTGTGCGGCCGCATGGCATGGTAGCTACTTCTCGTGGGATAGAACGCGGCGACATCGTCTGATCTCGGCGGCGCTTTCAGGGACAGTCTCGGGTCGCTAGTATGTTGTGTCGACCGGCAGCGCGAGCCATTCGTGGGACAATGACGCGGCGGGGGACATTCCCGTCCACCGGCTGGGTTTAGGCTCCGTCTGGTCACCATCCTGCCACAGCCGCGCTCGCTGCCGGTGCGGTGTCTGCCTAGGGCAACTGTGAGACATTCAGCACACGCTGCACGCCCCCGCACCCTCTAGACGTTGATGTCTGGCAACTGTTTGGAGCTGCATGTGCACCAAGGGTAGCAGTGCCCGTGCTGATCGTCGATCGCGGGAGACGGGCCCCAGCTTTGGTGTGCCCTTGTACTTTTCTTCAACTGTATCCGGCTCTGCAAGTTCATTGGTTGAGCTAAATGTTGGAGCTGCGAAGCTCCTTCTTCTTCCTCACGTTGCCTCTCACCACCCTCCCAAGACCAAGTATTTGGTGCCACTACCTCACACAGTCGGCCTTTTCTCTTTCTGTTTCTTTTGTCTCAGCTGAAACCATCATATTTACACTGCTTGCAAGCAGTTTTAGCATGCTCCCTCTTACCCCCTCTTTTCACATAAAAGAAAAAAGAGTATGTAGTAGATCTAAGCCGTTGATCAATTAATTAGTGGTCTGATTAACTTTTACCTTCTTACCTCATATGTAAAAAGAGGGGGTAAGAGGGAGCATGTTAAAATTTGCCACTGCTTAAATAGACTCACGCACACGGCCTAGCCTGGCCACTAACACCGACTGGACGAAAAGCTCAAAGCTCGTGAGTGTAATGAGCACTTGGTAGTTCGACTGGTTAAACTCGTAGCTCATTTTTTAATGAACAGAGCCAAACACTGATTTTAGCTCATTAAACTTAATGAGCTTAATGAACAAACTAATAGTACAAAACAACACATATTTTTATTTTATGTAAACACCTTTTTGTGGCACATCAATCCATCTATTCAATATAATCAACCCAAACCAACCCATAGCAAGCAACAAACTAGTGCCCCTCCTCTTATATTCACCATATTCCTTCATAAAAATTACACGCACACTCTTGTCCTATATGCCTTAACACATTGTAGTATGTTAAGGAGCGCTGATGAACACTCACAAGCTTAACGAGCTTTTAATAAACAGAGTCGAGTGCTACCTCTTGAGCACTGCGTTGGTTTTCCCTTGAAAAGGAAAGGGTGATGCAACAAAGTAGCATAAGTATTTCCCTCAGTTTTTGAGAACCAAGGTATCAATCCAGTAGGAGACTAGGCACAAGTCCCTCGTACCTACACAAAAAAATAAGAACCTCGCAACCAACGCGATAAAGGGGTTGTCAATCCCTTCAAGGTCACTTACGAAAGTGAGATCTGATAGAGATAATAATAATAAGATAAATATTTTTGGTATTTTTATGATATAGATTGAAAGTAAAGATTGCAAAATAAAATAGATTGGAAACTTATATGATAAAAGATAGACCCGGGGGCCATAGGTTTCACTAGTGGCTTCTCTCAAGATAGCATAAGTATTACGGTGGGTGAACGAATTACTGTCGAGCAATTGATGGAATAGTAAATAATTATGAGAATATCTAGGCATGATCATGTATATAGGCATCACGTCTGCGACAAGTAGACCTAAATGATTCTGCATCTACTACTATTACTCCACACATCAAGCTATCCAGCATGCATCTAGAGTATTAAGTTCATAAGAATAGAGTAACAAATTAGGCAAGATGACATGATGTAGAGGGATAAACTCAAGGAATATGATATAAACCCCATATTTTTATCCTCGATGGCAACAATACAATAGGTGCCTTGCTGCCCCTGCTGTCACTGGGAAAGGACACCGCAAGATTGAACCCAAAGCTAAGCACTTCTCCCATTGCAAGAAAAATCAATCTAGTAGGCCAAACCAAACTAATAATTCGAAGAGACTTGCAAAGATAACCAATCATACATAAAAGATTTCAGAGAAGAATCAAATATTGTTCATAGATAAACTTGATCATAAACCCACAATTCATCGGATCTCGACAAACACACTGCAAAAAGAGTTACATCAAATAGATCTCCGAGAAGATCGAGGAGAAAATTGCATTGAGATCCAAAGAGAGAGAAGAAGCGATCTAGCTAATAACTATGGACCCGAAGGTCTGAGGTAAACTACTCACACATCATCGGGGAGGTTATGGTGTTGATGTAGAAGCCCTCTGTGATCGATGCCCCCTCCGGCGAAGCTCCGGAAATGGCCCCAAGATGGGATCTCTTGGGTACATAAGGTTGCAGCGGTGGAAATAGGGTTTCATGGTGCTTCTGGATGTTTCCGGGGTATGCGGACATATGTAGGAGGAAGAAGTTGGTCGATGGAGCCATGAGGGTGGAGGGCGCGCCCAGGGGGTAGGCACGCCCCCTGCCTCGTGGCCTCCTCGTTGGTTTCTTAACATCCACTCCAAGTCCTCTGGATCACATTTGTTCCGAAAATAACTCTTCCGAAGGTTTCATTCCGTTTGGATTCCGTTTGGTATTCCTTTTCTGCGAAACACTGAAATAGGCAAAAAAACAACAATTTGCATTGGGCCTTGTGTTAGTAGGTTAGTCCCAAAAATAATATAAAAGTGTATAAATAAGCCCATTAACATCCAAAACAGATAATATAATAGCATGTAACAATCAAAAATTATAGATACGTTGGTGACGTATCAAGCATCCCCAAGCTTAATTCCTGCTCGTCCTCGAGTAGGTAAATGATAAAAATAGAATTTTTGATGTGGAATGTTACCTAACATAATTCTCAATGTAATCTTATTTATTGTGACATGAATGTTCAGATCCGAAAGATTCAAGACAAAAGTTTAATATTGACATAAAATAATAATACTTCAAGCATACTAACAAAGCAATTATGTCTTCTCAAAATAACATGGCAAAAGAAAGTTGTCCCTACAAAATCATATAGTCTGGCTATGCTCTATCTTCATCACACAAAGTATTTAATCATGCACAACCCCGATGACAAGCCAAGCAATTGTTTCATACTTTTGATGTTCTCAAAAATTTTCAATCTTCACGCAATACATGAGCGTGAGCCATGGACATAGCACTATATGTGGAATAGAATGGTGGTTGTGGAGAAAAAAAGGAGAAGATAGTCTCACATCAACTAGGCGCATCAATGGGCTATGGAGATGCCCATCAATAGATATCAATGTGAGTGAGTAGGGATTGCCATGCAATGGATGCACTAGAGCTATAACTGTATGAAATCTCAAAAAGAAACTAAGTGGGTGTGCATCCAACTCGCTTGCTCACGAAGACCTAGGGCATTTTGAGGAAGCCCATCATTGGAATATACAAGCCAAGTTCTATAATGTAAAATTCCCACTAGTATATGAAAGTGACAACATAGGAGACTCTCTATCATGAAGATCATGGTGCTACTTTAAAGCACAAGTGTGGTAAAAGGATAGTAACATTGTCCCTTCTCTCTTTTTCTCTCATTTTTTTCTTTTTTTTCTTTGGGCCTTTTTGGCCTCTTTTTTTATTTTTCGTCCGGAGTCTCATCCCGACTTGTGGGGGAATCATAGTCTCCATCATCCTTTCCTCACATGGGACAATGCTCTAATAATGATGATCATCACACTTTATTTACTTATAACTCAAAAATTACAACTCAATTCTTAGAACAAAATATGACTCTATGTGAATGCCTCCGACGGTGTACCGGGATGTGCAATGACTCATGAGTGACATGTATGAAAGAATTATGAACGGTGGCTTTGCCACTAATACGATGTCAACTACATGATCATGCAAAGCAATATGACAATGATGAAGCGTGTCATAATAACGGAACGGTGGAAAGTTGCATGGCAATATATCTCGGAATGGCTATGGAAATGCCATAATAGGTAGGTATGGTGGCTATTTTGAGGAAGGTGTATGGTGGGTTTATGGTACCGGCGAAAGTTGCATGGTACTAGAGAGGCTAGCAATGGTGGAAGGGTGAGAGTGTGTATAATCCATGGACTCAACATTAGTCATACAGAACTCACATACTTATTGCAAAAATTTATTAGTTATCGAAACAAAGTACTACATGCATGCTCCTAGGGGATAGATTGGTAGGAAAAGACCATCGCTCATTCCCGACCGCCACTCATAAGGAAGACAATCAATAAATAAATCATGCTCCGACTTCATCACATAACGGTTCACCATACGTGCATGCTACGGGAATCACAAACTTCAACACAAGTATTTATAAAATTCACAACTACTCAACTAGCATGAATGTAATATCACCATCTTCATATCTCAAAACAATCATCAAGTATCAAACTTCTCATAGTATTCAATGCACTTTTTATGATAGTTTTTATTATACCCATCTTGGATGCCAATCATATTAGGACTAATTTATAACTAAAGCAAATTACCATGCTGTCTAAAGGACTCTCAAAATAATATAAGTGAAGCATGAGAGATCAATAATTTCTATAAAATAAAACCACCACCGTGCTCTAAAAGATATAAGTGAAGCACTAGAGCAAAATTATCTAGCTCAAAAGATATAAGTGAAGCACATAGAGTATTCTAATAAATTCCAATTCATGTGTGTCTCTCCCAAAAGGTGTTTACAGAAAGGATGATTGTGCTAAACTAAAAATCAAAGACCAAAATCATACAAGGCTCTCCAAGCAAAACACATATCATGTGGTGAATAAAAATATAGCCTCAAGTAAAGTTACTGATATAAGAACACGAAAGAGGGGATGCCTTCCGGGGCATCCCCAAGCTTAGGCTTTTGGTTGTCCTTGAATTTTTCCTTGGGGTGCCTTGGGCATCCCCAAGCTTAGGCTCTTGCCACTCCTTGTTGAATAATCCATCAAATCTTTACCCAAACTTGAAAACTTCACAACACAAAACTTAAACAGAAAATCTCACGAGCTCTGTTAGTATAAGAAAACAAACCACCACTTAAGGTACTGTAATGAACTCATTATTTTTTTTTTGGTGTTAAACCTACTGTATTCCAACTTCTCTATTGTTCATAACCTCCGATACTAGCCATAGATGCATCAAAATAAGCAAACAACACACGAAAAACAGAATCTGTCAAAAACAGAACAGTCTGTAGTAATCTGTAGGTTTCGAATACTTCTGTAAACCCAAAAATTCTAAAATAAATTTCTGGATGTGAGGAATTTATCTATTAATCATCTTAAAAAATAATCAACTTAATCGCACTCTCCGGTAAAATATGGCAGCAAATATCGTGAGCGCTAAAGTTTCTGTTTTTTACAGCAAGATTACTAAAACTTCCCCCAAGTCTTCCGAAAGGTTCTACTTGGCACAAACACTAATTGAAATCATAAAACCACATATAATCAGAGGCTAGAGGAATTTATTTATTACTAAACATAACCAAAAAGCAAGGAACAAAAATAAAATTGGGTTGCCTCCCAACAAGCGCTATCGTTTAACGCCCCTAGCTAGGCATAAAAGCAAAAATAGATCTATGTATTATCATCTTTGGTATGCAATCCATAAGTGGCTCTCATAATAGATTCATGAGGTAATTTAATTTTCTTTCTAGAAAAGTGTTCCATGCCTTTCCTTAACGGAAATTGGAATCTAATATTTCCTTCTTTCATATCAATAATTGCACCAATCGTTCTAAGGAAAGGTCTACCAAGAATAATGGGACATGTAGGATTGCAATCAATATCAAGAACAATGAAATCCATGGGCACATAATTCCTATTTGCAACAATAAGAACATCATTAATTCTTCCCATAGGTTTCTTAATAGTGGAATCCGCAGGATGCAAATTTAAAGAACAATCATCGAATTCACGGAAATCTAACACATCACACAAATTTTTTGGAATGGTGGAAACACTAGCACCGAAATCACATAAAGCATAGCATTCATGATCTTTAATTTTAATTTTAATAGTTGGTTCCCACTCATCATAAATTTTTCTAGGGATAGAAACTTCCAATTCAAGGTTTTCTTCATTAGATTGCATTAAAGCATCAACGATATGTTTAGTAAAAGATTTATTTTGATTATAAGCATGCGGAGAATTTAGCACAGATTGCAACAAGGAAATACAATCTATCAAAGAAAAATTCCTTGAAATCCAAAATAGTGGGTTCATTGCTATGTAAAGTTTTGACCTCATCAATCCCTCTTTTATTAATTTTTGCATCAAGATCTAAAAACTTCGAATCATTGGGACGCCTATTAACTAAAGTTGATTCATCTGCAGTCCCATCATTATCAAGATTCATATTGCAAAACAAGGATTTAATAGGAGACACATCAATCACTTTTAGATCTTCATCCTTATTATCATCAAATTCTTTCGCTTTGGCGGCCATCTTATTAACTAAGGTGGCCTGCTTGTCCGAAATTTGGGCTATTAAATTTTCAAGATGAGCGAACTGAGATTTCAGACCATAAAACTCTTTAGCCATATCATCGAGCTCTTTATTCATGTACCCCATAAAACCTTTTTGCTCTTTAAGCTCGTTTCTGAAGAAATTATTATGCTCAAAATTCAAGGACATAAAACTTCTAACGTTGTTTTCAATTTCTTCCAACCTTCTAAGATGAGGATCAAAACCTTTAGGTAAATTCATCGAGGCAAACAATCCAACACATAAGTATACAAGAAGCAAGCGAAAAGAGACGAACTAGAAAAGAGAAGGGGAATGGAAAAGAAGAAGGCGAATAAAACAACAAGGGTGAAGTGGGGGAGAGGAAAACGAGAGGCAAATGGCAAATAATGTAATGCGAGGGATAAGAGTTTGTGATGGGTACTTGGTATGTCTTGACTTGTGGTAGATCTCCCCGGCAACGGCGCCAGAAATCCTTCTTGCTACCTCTTGAGCACTGTGTTGGTTTTCCCTTGAAGAGGAAAGGGTGATGCAACAAAGTAGCGTAAGTATTTCCCTCAGTTTTTGAGAACCAAGGTATCAATCCAGTAGGAGACTATGCACAAGTCCCTTGTACCTACACCAAAAAATAAGAACCTCGCAACCAATGCGATAAAGGGGTTGTCAATCCCTTCACGGTCACTTATGAGCGTGAGATCTGATAGAGATAACAATAATAAGATAAATATTTTTGGTATTTTTATGATATAGATTGAAAGTAAAGATTGCAAAATAAAATAGATTGGAAACTTATATGATAAAAGATAGACCCGGGGGCCATAGGTTTCACTAGTGGCTTCTCTCAAGATAGCATAAGTATTATGGTGGGAGAATGAATTACTATCGAGCAATTGATAGAATAGTGAATAATTATGAGAATATCTAGGCATGATCATGTATATAGGCATCACGTCCGCGACAAGTAGACCGAAACGATTCTGCATCTCCAAAATCTGATTGACTCTCTCGATCTGTCCATCTGTTTGTGGATGAAAAGCTGTACTGAATTCTAGCCTAGTTCCCAAAGTTTCGTGCAACTGCTTCCAGAACTTTGAGGTAAACTGGGTTCCTCTATCTGATACGATACTCCTTGGAACTCCATGCAGACATACGATCCTGGTCATGTATATCTTTGCCAACTTAGCACTGGTATAAGTGGTCTTTACTGGGATGAAATGAGCTACTTTCTTCAATCGATCAACTACAACCCAAATCGAGTAATAGCCTAAACGAGTCCTGGGTAATCCCGTGATAAAATCCATGCCTAGCTTATCCCACTTCCATTCGGGTATCGGCAATGGTTGTAACAATCCAGCTAGCTTCTGATGCTCTGCCTTTACTCTCTGACATACATCACAAACTGCTACATACTCCGCAATATCCTTCTTCATTCCGGTCCACCAGAAAATATCCTTCAAATCCAAATACATCTTGGTATTACCTGGGTGAATCGAATATGGTGAATCATGTGCCTCTTGCAAAATCAACTTCCTGATCTCGAGGTCATTGGGCACGTAAACACGGTCTTCAAACCATAGGGTGTCGTGCTCATCCTCACGAAATCCTTTAGCCTTTCCTTTGCTCAGTTTCTCCTTTATAGCGGCAATCTCTTTGTCAGCTTTCTGAGCTTCTCTGATTCTATCCATCAAAGTTGACTGAATCTCCAATGCTGCTATATAGCCTCTCGGAACTATTTCCAAACATAGTTCACGAAGATTTTCGGCTAACTCCCTTGGTATTTCTCCCATCATTAACGTATTGACATGGCTCTTGCGGCTTAATGCGTCTGCTGGATGTATCAAGCCTACTAAGGAATTACTCACTCCCGGTGGGGAGCATCATGGAATTGGCGATGGAGAAGGGTTGGTGATGATGAAGAACGAAGGCCCCCCTCTCCGGAGCGCAAACGGACTCCAGATCTTCCCTCCCGAGGAAGAACAGGGCTTGGTGGCAGCTTCGTCTCGTGGATTGTGATAATTCTTTCACCCTGATTTTTTCTCCGAAAATAGGATTTTATAGCGTTGGTTTCAGGGTCAGCGGGGCCACCAGGTGGGGACAACCCACCTGGGCGCGCAAGGAGAGGGGGCCGTGCCCTGGTGGTTTGTGCCCACCCAGGTGCCCCTCTCTGGCAGGTCTTGGCTCCAGAAATTCTTATTATTGATATAAAAAATCCTCGCAAAGTTTCGTTCCTTTCCGAGAACTTTTATTTCTGCACAAAAACAACACCATGGTAGTTCTGCTAAAAATAACGACAGTCCGGGGTTAGTTTCATTCAAATCATGCAAATTAGAGTCCAAAGCGTTAGAAAAAGTAGATACGTTGGAGACATATCTGATACCGGGGCACCTCCCCCCAAGCTTGGCAGTTGCCAAGGGGAGTGCCCATACCCATGTGTTTAGATCTCTTTCTTTGGAGGTGGTGATATGATATTTTTGGCGATGATGCCTCTTAGGATACGATTCTCTTCGTCAAGCTTATTAATTTGCTGCTGAAGATCCATTACTTCCTTGCGAAGTTTACCCGTGACAGCTAGAGCTCCATCCACCCATGGATGTTTCCTTGCCGCGGGAGAAAAAGCAACACTCTTTTTCATATTTTCATAAGAGAGAAATCTAGCATTGGGAGGAATAAACAAATTTGGTATTACGGATCTCTAAAGTTCCTCCAGCATGAATCTGGTTTGAAGACAAGAGGTAACTTCTTGATCCTCCTCCATGGCATCCACTCTTTTCATGTCAGCCCTATCTCTTCCACCGTTGCTGGCCCAAAGTGGTTAGCATTGATGTATGCTCTTGGGCCTGGTGCCGGGTGAGATACCCGACTCTCCCCGACCGACTCTTGCAAAGACATCTTGCTCCAAATCTACTGCAGAAACAGCTCAAAATGAAAACATAGGATATTTTCATGGTACGGTGGTCAAAACCTCCAGGAGATTATATAACGAATTTTTACCGACCAAAAGAAGTATCGTGCAATAAAATAGAGTCTGGAGGGCACACGAGGTGGCCACAAGGACGGGGGGGGGGGGGGGGGGCAGGGGGTAGAGCACACCCTACACCCTTGTGGTGGCCTCGTGTCGCCTTCAGACTACTTTTAATTTTCCTAATTTTTTAAATATTCCAAAACGAAGAAAATTTATCGTTGGAAACGTTTTGGAGTCGGTTTACTTACCATACCACATACCTATTCCTTTTCAGAGTCTGAAACATTCTGGAAAGTGTCCCTTATGTACTCCTCTGGAGTTACGGTATCAATTATATTGGTCTCAACATTTATGGGAGTACCTGAGATATAATGTTTGATTCTTTGACCGTTTACCACCTTTGGATTTGTGCCTTCGGTGTTGTTGATTTTTATGTCATCAGAATGATAGACCTCCTCGATGATGTAGGGACCTTCCCATTTAGAGAGAAGCTTTCCTTCAAAAAATCTTAAATGAGAGTTGTATAGCAAAACATGATCACCTACATTAAACTCACGCTTTTGTATCCTTTTATCATGCTATCTTTTAACTTTTTCTTTAAACAACTTGGCATTCTCACAGGCTTGGGTTATCCATTCATCAAGTGAGCTAATGTCAAATAACCTCTTCTCACCGGCAAGTTTGAAATCATAATTCAGCTCTTTGATAGCCCAATATGCCTTATGTTCTAGCTCAAGAGGTAAGTGACATGCTTTTCTATAAACCATTTTATACGGAGACATACCCACAGGGTTCTTATAAGCAGTTCTATAAGCCCATAATGCATCATCAAGTTTCTTAGACCAATTCTTTCTAGATCTATTAACAGACTTTTGCAAAATTAATTTGATCTCTCTATTGCTCAGTTCTACTCGACCACTAGACTGAGGATGATATGGAGATGCAATTCTATGGTTAACATCATACTTGGCAAGCATTTTACGGAAAGCACCATGAATAAAATGTGAACCACAATCAGTCATTAAATATCTAGGGACTCCAAACCTCGGAAAAATAACTTATTTAAGCATCTTAATAGAAGTGTTATGATCAACACTACTAGTTGGAATAGCTTCTACCCACTTAGTAACGTAATCAACAACAACTAAAATATGTGTATACCCGTTAGAGGAAGGAAAAGGTCCCATATAACCAAAGCCCCAAACATCAAGTGGTTCAATAACAAGTGAATAGTTCGTAGGCATTTCCTGACGTCTATTAATATTACCAATTCTTTGACATTGATCACAAGACAAGACAAACTTACGAGCATCCTTGAAGAGAGTAGGCCAATAGAAACTGGATTGCAATACCTTATGTGCAGTTCTATCTCTAGCGTGGTGTCCTCTGTAAGACTCGGAGTGGCACTTGCGTAGGTTATGTTCTTGTTCATGCTCAGGTACACAACATCTAATAACACAATCTACTCCTTCTTTATAAAGGTGTGGATCATCCCAGAAGTAATGTCTTAAATCATAGAAAAACTTTTTCTTTTGCTAGTATGTGAAACTAGGTGGTATGAATTTAGCAACAATATAATTAGCATAATCAGCATACCAAGGAGTATTATGAGAAGCATTTATGACATTTAATTGCTCATCAAGAAAGCTATCATCAATGTGTAGTGGGTCATCAAGAACATTCTCTAACCTAGACAAGTTGTCTGCAACGGGGTTCTCGGCTCCCTTTCTATCAATAATATGCAAATCAAATTCTTGTAGCAAGAGAGCCCATCTAATGAGTCTAGGTTTAACATCTTTCTTTTTCATAAGGTATTTAATAGCAGCATGATCAGTGTGAACAATTACTTTAGAATCAACAATATAAGGTATGAACTTATCACATGAAAATACAACTGCTAAAAATTCTTTTTAGGTGGTGGCATAATTTCTCTAGGCACTGTCTAGAGTTTTACTAGCGTACTGAATAACATTTAATTTCTTATCAACTCTTTGTCCTAGAACAGCACCAACAGCATAACCACTAGTATCACACATAATTTCAAAGGGTAAACTCCAATCAGGTGGCTGAACAATAGGTGCAGAAATCAAGGATTTCTTAAGTATTTCAAATGCTTCAACACAATCATCAGCAAAAACAAAAGGAACATATTTTTGGAAGAGATTAGTGAGAGGCCTAGAAATTTTAGAGAAATCTTTAATAAACCTCCTACAGAAACCAGCATGACCAAGGAAACATCTTATACCTTTGATATCTTTAGGACATGGCATCTTTTCAATAGCATCTACTTTAGCTTTATCAACTTCAATACCTCTTTCAGAAAATTTATGCCCCAAGACAATACCTTCATTAACCATAAAGTGCCACTTCTCCCAATTCAATACAAGATTAGTTTTTTCACATCACTTCAAACTCGATCAAGATTGCTTAAGCAATCATCAACAGAAGTTCCGTAAACGGAGAAATCATCCATGAAAACCTCAACAATCTTTTCACAAAAATCAGAGAATATAGCAGTCGTACATCTTTGAAAGGTAGCAGGTGCATTGCATAAACCAAAAGGCATACGTCTATAAGAAAAGGTACCGAAAGGGCAAGTAAAAGTGGTTTTCTCTTTATCAACTACTGGTTTAGCATCTTTCTCCAATTTAATTTAGTGCTGACATAGAGTGGGGCTAATGCCCTTAAGATCATCAAGAGTATATCCAATAGCGGCACGTTGCTTCTTTAGAGTTTTCAATAATCTCTTTTCTTCATGCTCTGAAAGGTTAACACTAATTGTAGCGACCCAACCCGGATGGATCAAGTCTCTGTGCTTAAGTGTCATCCCTGGATCGGTATGCTGACACACACAGTACTCGAGGATTTATAACAGAGGTAAATCACATGTATAAAGTAACGTGAATACTATTACCTCAATCCAAAATATAGCGGAAGTAACAAGGTTGTGGATTCCCATCAACACCAACGGCGAAGTTGAGTGTAGAAATTGTAACCCTAACGTATCACTTACTCGTTGTAAGAGGTCCTGCAACATGAGACGTTGCAGCCACAAAGGGTCAGTACATTAAATGTACTGGCAAATTCACACCATAGAGAATGATGAACAATGGCTATCACTACATGCATATTTGGCTGGTGGAAAAGCTCTATGGTTATAAGGTTTTTGCGAAAAGCCAATTTTTCCCTACTACAAAGGAATAAATTTTATTTAACTATCATGGTGGTTGTTGAACATTGAGAATGGTTGACAGCATTCTCAATCCCAATTAAGTAACATCATTAAACCCAATAAAATTAATTTAAAGTAACATGATGAGATTCACATGATAATCCAAGTACTAGATACTCAAGACGTCCATAACCGGGGACACGGCTAACCATGATTAGTTTATACACTCTGTAGAGCTTTGTGCACTTTTCCCCACAAGACTCGATCGCCTCCGTTTGATTTCTCGCACTACATGGTGTTTGAGAAACGGATGACCGAGACATAGTCTTTCAGAAGTGCTAGCACCTTACGATCGGGTAGACCGTTACACCTACTTTCCCCTACATCTGCTAGTCTACCACTGTAAGAGTTCACACAACTCAATCAACTATGCTAGAGCCCATAATAGCTTGTGGCTGCACACAGAAGTTTCTAGTATGAATAATCTCATGAGCCCTTTGAGCCTGGGTGGCGGTCCAAAAAAAACAGGCAATCCTGGAATACCCAGGTTCCTAGACAGGCAATCACTGGAATACCCAGGTGCCTCAATCCACCCAGATGTGTGTTAAAGTTGCCACCTTAAGTAAACCATTAATTAACAATCTCACATCTGTCATGAAATACTCTCAAACCCAATCCACGTCTACGAGCATAGCATGGCAATATAAGCATAACGTAATAGTAACTTCCAAGGTTTGAATGCAAGGCAATAGGTTCCTACCTCATCAACTACTTCCCAATATCCACATGTTATCAAACCTACTCATGCAATGTTTGAGGGTGAAACTAATGCATAAAAACTGGGTATGAAAGGGGGATATGGTCAAAGTGTGAACTTGCCTGCAATGTTGATGAAGATGATTCACACTCAAACTCTTGATAGTTTTACTCGTCACACTCCGGTCAATCTATCATAAGCAAGCAATAGTAACCACACATAAGCAATCACTCAAAAGATCAGAAAGAACGAAGAAGACGATTCGGAAAACATCGAAACCAAGCAAATAACTCTTGCTACATAAAACAATTTCTAACAGTACCAAAATTATGTGAAACCAAGCAAATCTGATCTAATTCAAATTTTAAACTTTTCAAAACATGTTTAAGTTGTTTTACTGGATAGAGGAGATCGTAATGAAGACGTGAGCGTTGGTTTCGTTGGATTTCGACTAACGAGTAAAAAGTAATGATCGTTTGAAGAATAGGGGCTAATTTGTAAATAAAATCATCATAGATAGGTCCCTGGCCGAAATCTAAAAAGAAAAAAGAAAAAATCTAAACAACGAACGTTCACTCCTGAACCCTAAACTATGAACTCGTTCGCTCCAGAGGCTAAACCAGCGAGCGTTCTCTAAATATACTAAACGGGGTCTTAAAAGAAAAACCGACTACTAAAACGAAAACCTAAAAAAACCGGACCGAGCGGTTCTTACCGGTTCGATCGAAATAAACCGGCGGTGGTTTACGATGAAAACTGGCGACGACAGTTCCCAGTGATCTCCGGCGAGATCACGGCGATGGCAGGGTGGGGCGGTGGCTGCGCGGCGCGGGAAGGTGGCGCAGGGCTGCGGAGCTAGCGGCGGCACAAGGCGAGAGGCGGCGTGGTGCGGTGCGGCAGTGGCGGCGCGGCAGAGGACCGGCGAAGGCGGCGCGGCCTTATCAGCGGCGGCGCACGGGGAGAGGGTGGCGTGCTTTTTATGGAGGGAGGGGGCGAACTGGCGTGCAGAAGGGGGCAAGGGGCGGCGCAGAGTCTGGGGCGGCTCGGACGTCGAGGTGGCGGCGCGGCGGCGGACTCCCGAGCGGAGTCTCGCTCGGGGACGGGGCGATGGCGCGCTGGGCCTTGGCCTAGCTTCGGCTGGGCCGGCCCGGTCGGAGGAGGACAATTTTCTTTTTTTAGCGCCAAGAAAATAAAGAAAACTTTAAACAAATAAAAAAATACTATAGGCATAAAATATACCAAAATTTGCAGAAAAATATTTTCTACAACATGGACATTTATATAATGTCAAATAAACTCCACACAAATGCAGATAATTCAAAGACTGCTACTGCCCTATTAAAATCCAATAAAAAACATTTTAAAAATACCAAAATTAATTCGAATTTATTTCTCTCCAATTTTATGATGTGGGGAATCATTTTACCCTAATTTCTATATATTTTATTTTTGGAGAAAAATAATTTAAATTAAACCCAAATAACTCCAAATTGGAAATAAATGGAAAGGGGCTTTGAATTTAATTCTTTGAAACTTCCAACTCATATTTCATATGTTTTGAAGAAGTCATTTTATCTTCGCTCTTGAAAATCATTGAGTTGCATGAAGTTTATTAATTTGATATATTTCCAGATGAAATTCAAATATTTTCAACACCCCTTTTCATTTAAATAAATGGAAGAAGTCATGTCATCTTCTCTCCAGGGTTTTGTGATGAAAAGGATTTGAATTTACGGGGATCAAACTGCATAAGGTGAAAGTTTGGGAAAGTCCTTTTATTCCCTCTCATTTAACTTTCAAAAGGTTTCGAATTTCACTCAATCAATCACACAATAATCAAACAATCAATAAATCTATCTATTTATTATAACATTCCAAAATTTAGAATTTTGGGATGTTACAAACCTACCACCCTTAAAATGAATCTCGTCCTCGAGATTCGGAGAGGATAGAAAGAAATAGGTTAGGTTTGGGGGTCTTCTCAAAATCCACCGATCGTCTCCGGGGTCTCGGGCGCTACCACCCTTTGAAGCATGGTTACGGTTCCATCAAAACTCATATACTTCATCCATATTGTTACAATGTCGGTCTTCTCAGATCTTTAGGATAATTCCTTATCTGGGCTCTTTCGGTAGTGGCATAACCTTTTCCTCAATTCTTGTGTCTTTCATCTAGGTAAGGTTCTTCTGTGACTGGGTCTTCTTAGCTGACGGGTTTGGCGCCAATACTAAACAACTATCGATATCTCATGGTGGTCAACCATTTATGGTTTATCCTGCAGGAAATGGGTCTGGGTTGATCCTCATCGTATAACCTACGGTTGGCAAAAACTGCCTTGTACAAGGGAAAAATACCTATACCATTCTAAGGCTTAAACAAGGTTTTGATCGTCGTCTCTCCACTATAGGTAAGTCTCTCAGATTTACCATCCCATATAGCAAGGCGAATAATAAGAGTAAGTCGGTATGGTGATCAATCCATCCCGCACCCAAATCATTACCTTGTATACGGTTTAGCGAATCTCGCATTCTAACACTCGGTCATCCTCACAAGCATTGCAGAATTTCTCTTGTCCAGTTGCGTTCGGAATAATCCATTGATTCTGCAAGCCAAACAAACATCTATCGTTCCTTCACAACTCTCAGGTTTTGCGTTACTCCTATAAGATCGTCTATCGATAAAATCGTAACTTCTTCCAGTTTTTTTTCCTTCAGCAAGAATGTGCTTGCTTCTTGGTAGGTCCTGGGGCCTGTGGGTTATGGCCCATCTCATTACTTTGTAATCCTTGAGCTCATCCTAGGGGCTACTGATTATTATTCCAACTTCCAACTTCCTAGTATTCTTAAATCCATCCAATTGTACTGTCTTCCTTCCTTCTATTGGCACCAAACTAGGACATGAGTACTCAGACTCATCATGGAATTTCCATTGATCCATATTTCCGACATCATACCTCCTTTATATCCAATAGTAATTCATCTCTTCATCCTTGTGGGTTATCCCACATACCGAGATAAAAACTTATACTTATGAAGTCCATACTCTACTTCGTGGATCATCATTATCGTTTCCAGGGTCAAGCGTCTTTGTAGGGAAATGTTGGCCATCTCTGCATGGCACTTCTTCAACTGGGAAAATGTGAAACACATCATGAACTACTGACAGTCCTTCGGGTGACTCCAACTTGTTGGCCACTTCTTACATGCGCTCCAAAACTCGGTATGGTCCTACAAATCTCGGGGCTAACTTTCCCTTAACTCCAATTCGTTTAACTCCTTGCTGAGGGGACGAAGACATGCTCTGTCTCCAATCTCATAGACTACCTCCTTGAGTTTTTGAGTCTGCATATCTCTTCTGCCTGGAATGAGCTACCTTCAGTCTGTCTCGAATCAACTTAACATTCTCTTCTGACTCCTTGATCACATTTGGTCCAAACAACTGACGGTCTCCAACTTCATCCCACACACTCTTGGGGCATCACACATATCGAGACAAAACTCGTATTCATTTTATCCGAAATCCACTCAGTGGAGTATCCTTATCTTTTCCAGGGGTCAAGGGTTCTTACAGGGTATTACCACCCTTAAAATGCACAAATCTTCCATAGACCATATTTCTCATATCCTCAGAAATGGTCAAAATCCTTCTTCATAGAGTAACAACTCATAAAATCCATATCAGTACCAACGATGCTAACTTTACATGTCACTCTCAATTGATTACAATCTCTCGCTTTTCCATTACATGTCTCAACTCAACACCTCAATATAAAATAAAATGTTCTCACTTCTACTACTCCATTTTTTTGCAAACTCAACTATCTAGCACAAGTTTCCTTCTCCTTGGGGCATTCTCTGGCAAAGTGCCCTGCTCCATTACAACTAAAACATATTACTTCTGACAAGTATCGAGGTTTCCTTGTGATTATATAGCCTCCTTGGGTCCTTGGCTTCCTTTTTGGGCAATTGCTGAGATAGTGCCCTGACTCCTTGCACCTATAACAGGTGATATGACTCAGGTTCTTCCTGGAATCCAATCTGCTTCTCTTCTTGGACTTTTTCATGCCAATCATGGCTTCTATTTCTTGTGGGTCATATTCTACTTCCTCCATCAGGAATTCTACTAGATCCCCATTCATACAATTCTGGGAGATGTGTCCTTCTTCTCCACATGAATAGCAAGACTTAGGGAAGGGTTTACTCGGGTCTTCTTTAGATGTGTCCTCCATCTCTTCCTTCATCACAACTTCTTCTAAAATTTCCATGAGGGCTCCTTTCATTACTTCTTTCTTCTGCTGGATGGTTCGTTGTACCATGGGGTAAATGTGACACTGAGCAGGATAGTGGGCAGTCCCTTCACACAAGAAACAAGTAATCTGCCTAGTTGGGCATTCTTCAAATGGGTGACTTCCTTCACAATTTGAGCATTCATCCTTGTGTTCTTTATGGTTGTGTCCTATTTCTCCACAAAGCTTGCATGCACAATGCTTCTTCATATCATTTTTATGGGGCTTCAACTCCTGGGACACAAACTGAGACTTTGGCAAAGTCAACTTAAATTCTTTCCAAGTGGTTACTCTTTGCCATCCATTGATGGTTTGGTACTGTAACGCCCCGAGACCGATGTGCCAAGTGTCGATCAGTTATTCGTTGTTGTTGCTTTGTCATTGCTTGCGTGTCATGCATTGCATATCATGTCATCATGTGCATTTCATTTGCATACGTGTTCGTCTCATGCATCCGAGCATTTTCCCCGTTGTCCGTTTTGCATTCCGGCGCTTCATTCTCCTCCGGTGGTCATTTCTACCTTTCTTTCTTGTGTGGGGATTAAACATTTCCGGATTGGACCGAGACTTGTCATGCGGCCTTGGTTTACTACCGGTAGACCGCCTGTCAAGTTTCGTACCATTTGGACTTCGTTTGATACTCCAACGGTTAACCGAGGGACCGAGAAGGCCTCGTGTGTGTTGCAGCCCAACACCCTTCCATTTTGGCCCAAAACCCACCTAACTCTGCTCCATCATCTCGGTCGTTCGATCACGATCGCGTGGCCGAAAACCGCACCTCATTTGGAGCTTCCTAGCTCCCTCTACCTATAAAAGAGCACCCCTCCCCGAAATTTCGGATCATTTCGCAGTCTAAACCCTAGATCCACTCCTCCCCGCGCCACCGGACGCGTCCGCGCTGCACCAGACATGTCCGCCCCCGCGCGCCACCTCACTCCAGCCAATCGGAGCGCGCCACCTCAGCCCCGCCGCCGCTCTCCTCCAACCCGCGGCCGCCACCTGTCCCAACCGGCTTCCGCGTCGCCCCACTTCGCCGCCGGCCCGCGGAGCCCATCCGGGGCCCGCGCGAGCCCGGATCTCCGCCGCCGCCCGCAGGCACCCCGCGTCTCCTCGCTCCCGTAGCCGGTCGAGGGGAGGAGCCCCTCGATCCGCGCCTCCGCCGCCTAGCGTCTCTCCGCCGGCGACCTCGCCTGCAACCTTCGCCGGAGCGC
This sequence comes from Triticum aestivum, assembly GCF_018294505.1. Taxonomy (NCBI): domain Eukaryota; kingdom Viridiplantae; phylum Streptophyta; class Magnoliopsida; order Poales; family Poaceae; genus Triticum; species Triticum aestivum. The sequence goes on from NC_057800.1 coordinate 569,136,672, forward strand.
GCCGCCCTGCGACTTGGAGCCCCGTCCAGCGCCGCTGTCGCCAGATCCGGTCATCACGCGCCGGGATCCGCCCCTTCCTGCTCACGGCCGGCCTCCCCTCGCCGGAGCACATCTCCCGGACCGCCGCGACCACGGCTTCACCGGAGTCATCGCTCCCTGCGCCAGATCGGGAGGAGCCCGATCCATCTGCGTTGACCGCGCCGCGCCTCCACGTGGGCCACGCCCGAGTCTGGCCCAGCTCGCCGGCCTCCTTCCTCTTCATTTCGGGCCGCGCTCCCGGGCCCATCTCCAGCGCCGGCCTCGCTCGGCCTCCTCCCCAGCTCCCTTCGCCAGCCGCGTGGGCCGCAGCGCCAGGCCCAGCCGGGCCACCTCCTCCGCACCGCGCCAGCCCAGCTGGCCTGCCTCTCCCTCCGACCGGGCCAGGCCCAAGGGTGAGCCGACCCCAGCGCCCCTCCTCTTTTCTCTTCCTCGCTGTTGGGCTTCCTCAGATTCGGCCCGATGCATGTTTTTTTTCAGCGTCTGGACGATTTGTCTATTATTCCTGAGACTGCCAGTTTTACAGTTTAGTCCCCCTAGTTCATGCATTTAATAACTCACTAACCGTGCATCGGATTAAAATGTTTTATATATGAAACTTGCTCAGAATTTTGTGTAGTTTAATAATATCCAACTTTCATCTATGTTTGAAATGTTAAAAATGTTGTTTGCATTAATTTACTCCTATGCCATGCTAAAATGATTTAATTCATAACTAAATAACCGTAGCTCCGATTTTAATAAATTATATATGTAAATGGGGTAGAAAAATGTCTAGTTTAACGTGGTGCACTCATCTTGCATGTTTAACAACTCTAAAATATTGTTTAGGGCAGAACAGTACCAAATCTAAAATATGCTATGGGGATTTACCGGAATTGTTGTTCGTTACTTCCGGCCTCATTTAAACTTGCCTAGATAGGTAGTTTCGTTGTGCTTCACCCTCTTGCCATGTTAACCAACATTTAATATTGTTGAGTACATAAACGAGATCAAACTAAATAACGTGTCGTGGTGTTTCATCAATATGCAACTCGTTGCGTATTGAGCTCCACTTAATTTGTAGTGTTGTTTGTTGCACTTTGCCATGCCATGTTTCATTAAACCGGACATGCATCATACTCGATTGTGCATCGTGCCATGTCGATGTGTTGGTTGTTTACTATGTTGTGTGCTTCTTTTCCGGTGTTTGCTTCTTCGGGTTGGTTCCGATAACGTCGAGGTTGTGAGGATCCATTCGTCTACGTCCGTTTGTCTTCTTCATGGACTCGTTCTTCTTCCTTGCGGGATTTCAGGCAAGATGACCATACCCTCGAAATCACTACTATCTTTGCTATGCTAGTTTGCTCGCTCTTTTGCTATGCCAATGCTACGATGCCTACCATTTGCTTGTCAGCCTCCCAAATTGCCATGCTAAACCTCTAATCCACCATGTCCTAGCAAACCGTTGTTTGGCTATGTTACCGCTTTGCTCAGCCCCTCTTATAGCGTTGCTAGTTGCAGGTGAAGATTGGATGCCGTTCCTTGTTGGGATATTTATTTACTTGTTGGGATATCACTATATATCTGATTTAATTAATGCATCTATATACTTGGTAAAGGGTGGAAGGCTCGGCCCTATGCCTGGTGTTTTGTTCCACTCTTGCCGCCCTAGTTTCCGTCATATCGGTGTTATGTTCCCGGATTTTGCGTCCCTTACGCGGTTGGGCTATAATGGGAACCCCTTGACAGTTCGCCTTAAGTAAAGCTTTTCCAGCAATGCCCAACATTGGTTTTACCATTTGCCACCTAGCCTTTTCTTTTCCCTTGGGGGTCGCGCGCCCAAGGGTCATCATTATTTTTAACCCCCCCCCCCGGGCCAGTGCTCCTCTGAGTGTTGGTCCGAACTGAGCTGCCTGCGGGGCCACCTCGGGGAAACTTGAGGGTTGGTTTTACTCGTAGCTAGTCTCATCTGAGTGTGCCCTGAGAAAGAGATATGTGCAGCTCCTATCGGGATTTGTCGGCACATTCGGGCGGTGTTGCTGGTTTAGTTTTACCCTGTCGAAATGTCTTGTTGTACCGGGATACCGAGTCTGATCGGAATGTCTCGGGTGGAGGTCTATTCCTTCGTTGACCGTGAGAGCTTGTGATGGGCTAAGTTGGGACACCCCTGCAGGGATTTGAACTTTCGAAAGCCGTGCCCGCGGTTATGGGCAGATGGGAATTTGTTAACGTCCGGTTGTAGAAAACCCGAAGTTGACCTTATTTAAAATACATCAACCGCGTGCGTAACCGTGATGGTCTCTTCTCGGTGGAGTCCGGGAAGTGAACACGGTGTTGGAGTTATGTTTGACGTAAGTAGTTTCAGGATCACTTCTTGATCGCTACTAGCTTCACGACCGTGCCTTGCTTCTCTTCTCGCTCTCTTTTGCGAATGTAGCCACCATATATGCTAGTCGCTTGCTGCAGCTCCACCTCATTACCCCAGCCTTCCTATAAGCTTAAATAGTCTTGATCTCGCGGGTGCGAGATTGCTGAGTCCCTGTGGCTCACAGATACTTCCAAAACCAGCTTGCAGGTGCCGTTGAGTCCGTGCAGATGACGCAACCAAGCTCAAGGAGGAGCTCGATGAAGATCTTGTCCTTTGTGTTGTTTCGTTCTAGTTGATCAGTAGTGGAGCCCAGTTGGGGTCGATCGGGGACCTTTGTCGCATTTGGGGTTCTTCTTTTATTTTGGTTCCGTAGTCGGACCTTGATTGTATCTGGATGATGTAATGCTTTATTCATGTAATTGTGTGAAGTGGCGATTGTAAGCCAACTATGTATCTCTTTCCCTTATGTATTACATGGGTTGTGTGAAGATTACCTCACTTGCGACATTGCTTTCAATGCGGTTATGCCTCTAAGTCGTGCTTCGACACGTGGGAGATATAGCCGCATCGAGGGCGTTACAAGTTGGTAATCAGAGCCTTCCCCGACCTTAGGAGCCCCACTGCTTGATCGTTTTTAGCGGCCGAGTTGTGTCTAGAAAAATGTTTTGAGTCATTTAGGAATTATATATCGGAGAGTTTAGGAATTCTTTTTACTCCCCAGTCTCCTTCATCGCTCTGGTAAGGCATCCTGACGTAGAGTTTTGACTCTTCTCTTCTCAAATTTCACTAAAAAAATTTTAGGATCACGCGGGTATCTTGGAATCGTTCCGATGGTTTTATGATGAGAACATTGTCTTGGTGCCTCCTGTCAGGGGTTTAGTGGAAGTGTCCCGGGGAGTTGAGCTCTGAGGTGTTGTCATCATAATTTTATCGTTGCAGTTCTGGAATACCTGAGTTTAGTACGCCGACATCGAAAATCTCTTTTATGCAGTTCGTTGGTGAGATAACCTCGACGCCACCCAGTACTGGGGCGGGAGTTCGGGAGTATCGCCATAACTTGTATAACGGATGCTTTTCGAAGGTTGAGGTAGATGATTTCCGAAGGTTTCTTGGTTATGTGTTGAAGGATGGATACAGCTGGATGTAGGATTTGCTAGTTTGGGTGAGATATTATGCTTCCCCTGTATCCCCAACACCTGATTGCATAACCGGAAAATTTCGGGAGTTTCATAGGTGGGAATTCAAGTAGCTCTTAGGATATCTTTCCGACAGATGTATGATATGAAATTGGGGTTCGACGTCTAGTGGTCCGCCTATTCACGGTCGATTTTACAGTGGTCTCGTTGTGTCTTAAAGAGTCCTTGGCTATGCCGACTCGGGGACGCTTCGTATGTCATGTGCACTGCCTTGTACATGATGGTGCTGTACGATCGAGCCCGTGTAGGCCCCACCACGAAAACTTCGGACGAAATCTCTATCATATGTTTGTTCCGGCTTATTTCGCAAGTCAATTCTTTGTTTTGTTTTGAGTTGTGGTATTCGAGTTGCTTCGAAGTCAAATGTTGATTCCATACCTTCCCCAAATGGTGTTCTCATACTTCCGATGTGAATACTAATCCTTCTTGATCATCGAGATTGTGCTGTCAATCCTTTTTAACCGGTGTGCTCCTCCTCGAGTGGATCCAATCATTTCAATATCAGTAAGATCAATTATCTCTTCTTCTCAACGGTGTTATTTCTTCCGTCTCCAAGTTGCCTTTGTTTTTTTCCCACCCTTCCTCCCTTTGTTTTTCTCCAAGGATTCAGATTTCTTATCCAAGTATCCTTTATTGATGGAAAGCATCTCCATTCCTTTTCGTCAATTTTCTTATCCGGTGATGCTCATGAAGATGCTAACGAAGTTTCTAGTTCATCATTCTTCATTCTTTTTTCTTCTCCGGTGGAACCAATTCAAGCTTTCGGTGTTGATCATATTCTTTTCCGTATTTCAATGTATTTCTCATACCGTTGCACCTCATAATCATCCACCTCTTGCTATTCAATTGTTCCGGAGTGCTCAAGAAATCCCGAAGATTCGTGCTTACACTCTGCTTTCGTTCAAGCTCTTTCAAGGACGTTATCTCATTCAAGCCATTTAAATTCAACCGGTGCAATCTCTCTTTGAAATCGTTCTACGGTGTATCTTTTCAGTGGGCCCTAACCCACAGGTCTTTTCCCAGGATCTTACCTGACTCTTCTAATTCTCCCGGAGATGTCCTTAAAATTCTTTTTGAAGTTTGACGTAAGAATGAGTTATCATCAGTCAAATGCCATCTCCTAGATCTTTCACAATTATTTTCATCGTTGGCTCAACCTCTTCGTTTTGATTCTTCCGGAGTGTCTAAATAATTCATGGTGGTGTTCTCGTCGTCATTCTCGGATTTTGAAGACCGAAGAAGAGTTTCTCTTTAATCTTGCTCTTTTCTCTTCAAGATTCGTGATTCTAGCTTGTTGCCATCCTCTCATAACTGTGTTCGATTGTGAGATATTCTTTTCACCCATCTGGAGTAATTTAAGAGTCTTCTTAGTTTGTTATCCGGAGTCCATCAAGTCAGGTTTATTCATTCTCAGTTTTCACTTATCATTCTCCAATCTTACCGGTGCAGCGTTCAAGTGATCTCTAATCGGTCCATAATCTATTACATTCACTTGTATCTAAATTCTCTCAAGCATCTTCGTCCATTTGCTAATTCTTCCGGTGGTTCGTTCAAGATTTCTCTTCCTTTCTTATCATATAATTTTATTCGTTGTTTCAACCCTTCCGGTGGTTCGTTCAAGACCTTCTCAAGTTTGTGTTATATCTCTCTTAATCTTTTCTATGAGAATAAGTAATATGTCAAATCCGTTGATTGTCATCAATTTAATTGGTGAAGGATAGACATAACATAATTCTTATTCTTGTTTAATCAAGTTTATTCAATTCCGGAGTGGCTCATCGTATCACATTCTCAGTTCGAGTTGCTCATCTTTTCTTTCCCGGAGTTCCAAGCTCTAATTATCATTCCAAAGATCTATCTAACCATTGCAAGGGTTCAACTTGTGTTTTCAACTTCTCTTTCTTCTCGTTATCCTTTCATTACCGGAGTTCTTCTTGGAGATTCTACATGTTGGTTCATCAAGGATTTATATTCCTTCTCGAAATGTTCATCGAGATTCTTTTCTAAGGAGTTCAAGCATTCTTCATCTTGCTATCCGGAGTGCATTTCTGTCTGCCTTATCATTCGAGGTGGTATTATGTCATTCTTGATAATTAAGTTCGGGTTTTCATGATTCACATGTTGTCATGAATGAGATATTTTAAATCCATCAATCTCTTCATTGGAATTATCTTGAGTTATATTTCACCTATAGCCTTCCCTAAGGATTGTTGCTAATTTTGGTGCTTTTAAATGATCCAAGTACTTCATTTATCCTCCCGGTGATATAAGTTTCTCGTCTCCTCATTCATATCAATCCAATTCTTCTTTCCGTGAGTGGCAGGTTGTCATCTCATAATTTGAGATGTATTTCATAAGACCATATCAAGATTATTCTTTTCGTTGTTGGTTTTCAACAACTCCATTCTAGCATTTGTTGTATTCGTGATCTCTCAAGATCTTGTTTCCCTTTGTTCCGGAGTCATTGTGATGTTGCTCTTTTCAACCCATCATCTCGTTTGTCAAAGATCATGTTCTTTTCGTGCTTATCCATTTAACCAAAGTGTCGTGTCCTCTGCTCAAGTTCTTTTCATCTTATCTAGTCTTGTATCACTTTTCAACCGGAGTGCTGTTCGAATTTGGTCTTCCTTGATCCCCTTCCTTAACCGGCGTGTTTTCAATATATATCTTCCCTTCAACCTCAAGGTTTTTCGCAAATGCTTTTTGTCCCTCGTTTCTAACGTAGTGTTTTCGACCTAGTTCACCTTCGTGGTATTATTTTCTCGAATTTGTTCAACCTCGCAAGGTTCTTTGGTTTCACTCATTTGTAAAAGAAGCAACTTAGTTTTACCTCTTCTCTTTCTTTTCCGTTGCCCCTCCGGTGCCATTCTAGATCTCGGGACGAGATCCTCTCGTAGTGGTGGAGTGTTGTAACGCCCCGAGACCTATGTGCCAAGTGTCGATCAGTTATTCGTTGTTGTTGCTTTGTCATTGCTTGCGTGTCATGCATTGCATATCATGTCATCATGTGCATTTCATTTGCATACGTGTTCGTCTCATGCATCCGAGCATTTTCCCCGTTGTCCGTTTTGCATTCCGGCGCTTCGTTCTCCTCCGGTGGTCATTTCTACCTTTCTTTCTTGTGTGGGGATTAAACATTTCCGGATTGGACCGAGACTTGTCATGCGGCCTTGGTTTACTACCGGTAGACCGCCTGTCAAGTTTCGTACCATTTGGACTTCGTTTGATACTCCAACGGTTAACCGAGGGACCGAGAAGGCCTCGTGTGTGTTGCAGCCCAACACCCTTCCATTTTGGCCCAAAAACCCACCTAACTCTGCTCCATCATCTCGGTCGTTCGATCACGATCGCGTGGCCGAAAACCGCACCTCATTTGGAGCTTCCTAGCTCCCTCTACCTATAAAAGAGCACCCCTCCCCGAAATTTCGGATCATTTCGCAGTCTAAACCCTAGATCCACTCCTCCCCGCGCCACCGGACGCGTCCGCGCTGCACCAGACATGTCCGCCCCCGCACGCCACCTCACTCCAGCCAATCGGAGCGCGCCACCTCAGCCCCGCCGCCGCTCTCCTCCAACCCGCGGCCGCCACCTGTCCCAACCGGCTTCCGCGTCGCCCCACTTTGCCGCCGGCCCGCGGAGCCCATCCGGGGCCCGCGCGAGCCCGGATCTCCGCCGCCGCCCACAGGCACCCCGCGTCTTCTCGCTCCCGTAGCCGGTCGAGGGGAGGAGCCCCTCGATCCGCGCCTCCACCGCCTAGCGTCTCTCCGCCGGCGACCTCGCCTGCAACCTTCGCTGGAGCGCGCCGCCCTGCGACTTGGAGCCCCGTCCAGCGCCGCTGTCGCCAGATCCGGTCATCATGCGCCGGGATCCGCCCCTTCCTGCTCACGGCCGGCCTCCCCTCGCCGGAGCACATCTCCGCCGACCACGGCTTCACCGGAGTCATCGCTCCCTGTGCCAGATCGGGAGGAGCCCGATTCATCTGCGTTGACCGCGCCGCGCCTCCACGTGGGCCACGCCCGAGTCTGGCCCAGCTCGCCGGCCTCCTTCCTCTTCATTTCGGGCCGCGCTCCCGGGCCCATCTCCAGCGCCGGCCTCGCTCGGCCTCCTCCCCAGCTCCCTTCGCCAGCCGCGTGGGCCGCAGCGCCAGGCCCAGCCGGGCCACCTCCTCTGCACCGCGCCAGCCCAGCTGGCCTGCCTCTCCCTCCGACCGGGCCAGGCCCAAGGGTGAGCCGACCCCAGCGCCCCTCCTCTTTTCTCTTCCTCGCTGTTGGGCTTCCTCAGATTCGGCCCGATGTATGTTTTTTTTCAGCGTCTGGACGATTTGTCTATTATTCCTGAGACTGCCAGTTTTACAGTTTAGTCCCCCTAGTTCATGCATTTAATAACTCACTAACCGTGCATCGGATTAAAATGTTTTATATATGAAACTTGCTCAGAATTTTGTGTAGTTTAATAATATCCAACTTTCATCTATGTTTGAAATGTTAAAAATGTTGTTTGCATTAATTTACTCCTATGCCATGCTAAAATGATTTAATTCATAACTAAATAACCGTAGCTCCGATTTTAATAAATTATATATGTAAATGGGGTAGAAAAATGTATAGTTTAACGTGGTGCACTCATCTTGCATGTTTAACAACTCTAAAATATTGTTTAGGGCAGAACAGTACCAAATCTAAAATATGCTATGGGGATTTACCGGAATTGTTGTTCGTTACTTCCGGCCTCATTTAAACTTGCCTAGATAGGTAGTTTCGTTGTGCTTCACCCTCTTGCCATGTTAACCAACATTTAATATTGTTGAGTACATAAACGAGATCAAACTAAATAACGTGTCGTGGTGTTTCATCAATATGCAACTCGTTGCGTATTGAGCTCCACTTAATTTGTAGTGTTGTTTGTTGCACTTTGCCATGCCATGTTTCATTAAACCGGACATGCATCATACTCGATTGTGCATCGTGCCATGTCGACGTGTTGGTTGTTTACTATGTTGTGTGCTTCTTTTCCGGTGTTTGCTTCTTCGGGTTGGTTCCGATAACGTCGAGGTTGTGAGGATCCATTCGTCTACGTCCGTTTGTCTTCTTCATGGACTCGTTCTTCTTCCTTGCGGGATTTCAGGCAAGATGACCATACCCTCGAAATCACTACTATCTTTGCTATGCTAGTTTGCTCGCTCTTTTGCTATGCCAATGCTACGATGCCTACCATTTGCTTGTCAGCCTCCCAAATTGCCATGCTAAACCTCTAATTCACCATGTCCCAGCAAACCGTTGTTTGGCTATGTTACCGCTTTGCTCAGCCCCTCTTATAGCGTTGCTAGTTGCAGGTGAAGATTGGATGCCGTTCCTTGTTGGGATATTTATTTACTTGTTGGGATATCACTATATATCTGATTTAATTAATGCATCTATATACTTGGTAAAGGGTGGAAGGCTCGGCCCTATGCCTGGTGTTTTGTTCCACTCTTGCCGCCCTAGTTTCCGTCATATCGGTGTTATGTTCTCGGATTATGCATCCCTTACGCGGTTGGGCTATAATGGGAACCACTTGACAGTTCGCCTTAAGTAAAGCTTTTCCAGCAATGCCCAACATTGGTTTTACCATTTGCCACCTAGCCTTTTCTTTTCCCTTGGGGGTCGCGCGCCCAAGGGTCATCATTATTTTTAACCCCCCCCCCGGGCCAGTGCTCCTCTGAGTGTTGGTCCGAACTGAGCTGCCTGCGGGGCCACCTCGGGGAAACTTGAGGGTTGGTTTTACTCGTAGCTAGTCTCATCTGAGTGTGCCCTGAGAAAGAGATATGTGCAGCTCCTATCGGGATTTGTCGGCACATTCGAGCGGTGTTGCTGGTTTAGTTTTACCCCGTCGAAATGTCTTGTTGTACCGGGATACCGAGTCTGATCGGAATGTCTCGGGTGGAGGTCTAATCCTTCGTTGACCGTGAGAGCTTGTGATGGGCTAAGTTGGGACACCCCTGCAGGGATTTGAACTTTCGAAAGCCGTGCCCGCGGTTATGGGCAGATGGGAATTTGTTAACGTCCGGTTGTAGAAAACCCGAAGTTGACCTTATTTAAAATACATCAACCGCGTGCGTAACCGTGATGGTCTCTTCTCGGTGGAGTCCGGGAAGTGAACACGGTGTTGGAGTTATGTTTGACGTAAGTAGTTTCAGGATCACTTCTTGATCGCTACTAGCTTCACGACCGTGCCTTGCTTCTCTTCTCGCTCTCTTTTGCGAATGTAGCCACCATATATGCTAGTCGCTTGCTGCAGCTCCACCTCATTACCCCAGCCTTCCTATAAGCTTAAATAGTCTTGATCTCGCGGGTGCGAGATTGCTGAGTCCCTGTGGCTCACAGATACTTCCAAAACCAGCTTGCAGGTGCCGTTGAGTCCGTGCAGATGACTCAACCAAACTCAAGGAGGAGCTCGATGAAGATCTTGTCCTTTGTGGTGTTTCGTTCTAGTTGATCAGTAGTGGAGCCCAGTTGGGGTCGATCGGGGACCTTTGTCGCATTTGGGGTTCTTCTTTTATTTTGGTTCCGTAGTCGGACCTTGATTGTATCAGGATGATGTAATGCTTTGTTCATGTAATTGTGTGAAGTGGCGATTGTAAGCCAACTATGTATCTCTTTCCCTTATGTATTACATGGGTTGTGTGAAGATTACCTCACTTGCGACATTGCTTTCAATGCGGTTATGCCTCTAAGTCGTGCTTCGACACGTGGGAGATATAGCCGCATCGAGGGCGTTACAAGTTGGTAATCAGAGCCTTCCCCGACCTTAGGAGCCCCCACTGATTGGTCGTTTTTAGCGGCCGAGTTGTGTCTAGAAAAATGTTTTGAGTCCTTTAGGAATTATATATCGGAGAGTTTAGGAATTCTTTTTACTCCCCAGTCCCTTCGTCGCTCTGGTGAGGCATCCTGACGTAGAGTTTTGACTCTTCTCTTCTCAAATTTCACTAAAAAAATTTTTAGGATCACGCGGGTATCTTGGAATCGTTTCGATGGTTTTATGATGAGAACATTGTCTTGGTGCCTCCTGTCAGGGGTTTAGTGGAAGTGTCCCGGGGAGTTGAGCTCTGAGGTGTTGTCATCATAATTTTATCGTTGCAGTTCTGGAATACCTGAGTTTAGTACGCCGACATCGAAAATCTCTTTTATGCAGTTCGTTGGTGAGATAACCTCGACGCCACCCAGTACTGGGGCGGGAGTTCGGGAGTATCGCCATAACTTGTATAACGGATGATTTTCGAAGGTTGAGGTAGATGATTTCCGAAGGTTTCTTGGTTATGTGTTGAAGGATGGATACAGCTGGATGTAGGATTTGCTAGTTTGGGTGAGATATTATGCTTCCCCTGTATCCCCAACACCTGATTGCATAACCGGAAAATTTCGGGAGTTTCATAGGTGGGAATTCAAGTAGCTCTTAGGATATCTTTCCGACAGATGTATGATATGAAATTGGGGTTCGACGTCTAGTGGTCCGCCTATTCACGGTCGATTTTACAGTGGTCTCGTTGTGTCTTAAAGAGTCCTTGGCTATGCCGACTCGGGGACGCTTCGTATGTCGTTTGCACTGCCTTGTACATGATGGTGCTGTACGATCGAGCCCGTGTAGGCCCCACCACGAAACTTCGGATGAAATCTCTATCATATGTTTGTTCCGGCTTATTTCGCAAGTCAATTCTTTGTTTTGTTTTGAGTTGTGGCATTCGAGTTGCTTCGAAGTCAAATGTTGATTCCATACCTTCCCCAAATGGTGTTCTCATACTTCGGTGTGAATACTAATCCTTCTTGATCATCGAGATTGTGCTGTCAATCCTTTTTAACCGGTGTGCTCCTCCTCGAGTGGATCCAATCATTTCAATATCAGTAAGATCAATTATCTCTTCTTCTCAACGGTGTTATTTCTTCCGTCTCCAAGTTGCCTTTGTTTTTTTCCCACCCTTCCTCCCTTTGTTTTTCTCCAAGGATTCAGATTTCTTATCCAAGTATCCTTTATTGATGGAAAGCATCTCCATTCCTTTTCGTCAATTTTCTTATCCGGTGATGCTCATGAAGATGCTAACGAAGTTTCTAGTTCATCATTCTTCATTCTTTTTTCTTCTCCGGTGGAACCAATTCAAGCTTTCGGTGTTGATCATATTCTTTTCCGTATTTCAATGTATTTCTCATACCGTTGCACCTCATAATCATCCACCTCTTGCTATTCAATTGTTCCGGAGTGCTCAAGAAATCCCGAAGATTCGTCCTTACACTCTGCTTTCGTTCAAGCTCTTTCAAGGACGTTATCTCATTCAAGCCATTTAAATTCAACCGGTGCAATCTCTCTTTGAAATCGTTCTACGGTGTATCTTTTCAGTGGGCCCTAACCCACAGGTCTTTTCCCAGGATCTTACCTGACTCTTCTAATTCTCCCGGAGATGTCCTTAAAATTCTTTTCGAAGTTTGACGTAAGAATGAGTTATCATCAGTCAAATGCCATCTCCTAGATCTTTCACAATTATTTTCATCGTTGGCTCAACCTCTTCGTTTTGATTCTTCCGGAGTGTCTAAATAATTCATGGTGGTGTTCTCGTCGTCATTCTCGGATTTTGAAGACCGAAGAAGAGTTTCTCTTTAATCTTGCTCTTTTCTCTTCAAGATTCGTGATTCTAGCTTGTTGCCATCCTCTCATAACTGTGTTCGATTGTGAGATATTCTTTTCACCCATCTGGAGTAATTTAAGAGTCTTCTTAGTTTGTTATCCGGAGTCCATCAAGTCAGGTTTATTCATTCTCAGTTTTCACTTATCATTCTCCAATCTTACCGGTGCAGCGTTCAAGTGATCTCTAATCGGTCCATAATCTATTACATTCACTTGTATCTAAATTCTCTCAAGCATCTTCGTCCATTTGCTAATTCTTCCGGTGGTTCGTTCAAGATTTCTCTTCCTTTCTTATCATATAATTTTATTCGTTGTTTCAACCCTTCCGGTGGTTCGTTCAAGACCTTCTCAAGTTTGTGTTATATCTCTCTTAATCTTTTCTATGAGAATAAGTAATATGTCAAATCCGTTGATTGTCATCAATTTAATTGGTGAAGGATAGACATAACATAATTCTTATTCTTGTTTAATCAAGTTTATTCAATTCCGGAGTGGCTCATCGTATCACATTCTCAGTTCGAGTTGCTCATCTTTTCTTTCCCGGAGTTCCAAGCTCTAATTATCATTCCAAAGATCTATCTAACCATTGCAAGGGTTCAACTTGTGTTTTCAACTTCTCTTTCTTCTCGTTATCCTTTCATTATCGGAGTTCTTCTTGGAGATTCTACATGTTGGTTCATCAAGGATTTATATTCCTTCTCGAAATGTTCATCGAGATTCTTTTCTAAGGAGTTCAAGCATTCTTCATATTGCTATCCAGAGTGCATTTCTGTCTGCCTTATCATTCGAGGTGGTATTATGTCATTCTTGATAATTAAGTTCGGGTTTTCATGATTCACATGTTGTCATGAATGAGATATTTTAAATCCATCAATCTCTTCATTGGAATTATCTTGAGTTATATTTCACCTATAGCCTTCCCTAAGGATTGTTGCTAATTTTGGTGCTTGTAAATGATCCAAGTACTTCATTTATCCTCCCGGTGATATAAGTTTCTCGTCTCCTCGTTCATATCAATCCAATTCTTCTTCCGTGAGTGGCAGGTTGTCATCTCATAATTTGAGATGTATTTCATAAGACCATATCAAGATTATTCTTTTCGTTGTTGGTTTTCAACAACTCCATTCTAGCATTTGTTGTATTCGTGATCTCTCAAGATCTTGTTTCCCTTTGTTCCGGAGTCATTGTGATGTTGCTCTTTTCAACCCATCATCTCGTTTGTCAAAGATCATGTTCTTTTCGTGCTTATCCATTTAACCAAAGTGTCGTGTCCTCTGCTCAAGTTCTTTTCATCTTATCTAGTCTTGTATCACTTTTCAACCGGAGTGCTGTTCGAATTTGGTCTTCCTTGATCCCCTTCCTTAACCGGCGTGTTTTCAATATATATCTTCCCTTCAACCTCAAGGTTTTTCGTAAATGCTTTTTGTCCCTCGTTTCTAACGTAGTGTTTTCGACCTAGTTCACCTTCGTGGTATTATTTTCTCGAATTTGTTCAACCTCGCAAGGTTCTTTGGTTTCACTCATTTGTAAAAGAAGCAACTTAGTTTTACCTCTTCTCTTTCTTTTCCGTTGCCCCTCCGGTGCCATTCTAGATCTCGGGACGAGATCCTCTCGTAGTGGTGGAGTGTTGTAACGCCCCGAGACCTATGTGCCAAGTGTCGATCAGTTATTCGTTGTTGTTGCTTTGTCATTGCTTGCGTGTCATGCATTGCATATCATGTCATCATGTGCATTTCATTTGCATATGTGTTCGTCTCATGCATCCGAGCATTTTCCCCGTTGTCCGTTTTGCATTTCGGCGCTTCATTCTCCTCCGGTGGTCATTTCTACCTTTCTTTCTTGTGTGGGGATTAAACATTTCCGGATTGGACCGAGACTTGTCATGCGGCCTTGGTTTACTACCGGTAGACCGCCTGTCAAGTTTCGTACCATTTGGACTTCGTTTGATACTCCAACGGTTAACCGAGGGACCGAGAAGGCCTCGTGTGTGTTGCAGCCCAACACCCCTCCAATTTGGCCCAAAAACCCACCTAACTCTGCTCCATCGTCTCGGTCGTTCGATCACGATCGCGTGGCCGAAAACCGCACCTCATTTGGAGCTTCCTAGCTCCCTCTACCTATAAAAGAGCACCCCTCCCCGAAATTTCGGATCATTTCGCAGTCTAAACCCTAGATCCACTCCTCCCCGCGCCACCGGACGCGTCCGCACTGCACCAGACATGTCCGCCCCCGCGCGCCACCTCACTCCAGCCAATCGGAGCGCGCCACCTCAGCCCCGCCGCCGCTCTCCTCCAACCCGCGGCCGCCACCTGTCCCAACCGGCTTCCGCGTCGCCCCACTTTGCCGCCGGCCCGCGGAGCCCATCCGGGGCCCGCGCGAGCCCGGATCTCCGCCGCCGCCCGCAGGCACCCCGCGTCTTCTCGCTCCCGTAGCCGGTCGAGGGGAGGAGCCCCTCGATCCGCGCCTCCACCGCCTAGCGTCTCTCCGCCGGCGACCTCGCCTGCAACCTTCGCCGGAGCGCGCCGCCCTGCGACTTGGAGCCCCGTCCAGCGCCGCTGTCGCCAGATCCGGTCATCATGCGCCGGGATCCGCCCCTTCCTGCTCACGGCCGCCCCTTCCTGCTCACGGCCAGCCTGCCAGATCGGGAGGAGCCCGATCCATCTGCGTTGACCGCGCCGCGCCTCCACGTGGGCCACGCCCGAGTCTGGCCCAGCTCGCCGGCCTCCTTCCTCTTCATTTCGGGCCGCGCTCCCGGGCCCATCTCCAGCGCCGGCCTCGCTCGGCCTCCTCCCCAGCTCCCTTCGCCAGCCGCGTGGGCCGCAGCGCCAGGCCCAGCCGGGCCACCTCCTCCGCACCGCGCCAGCCCAGCTGGCCTGCCTCTCCCTCCGACCGGGCCAGGCCCAAGGGTGAGCCGACCCCAGCGCCCCTCCTCTTTTCTCTTCCTCGCTGTTGGGCTTCCTCAGATTCGGCCCGATGTATGTTTTTTTTTCAGCGTCTGGACGATTTGTCTATTATTCCTGAGACTGCCAGTTTTACAGTTTAGTCCCCCTAGTTCATGCATTTAATAACTCACTAACCGTGCATCGGATTAAAATGTTTTATATATGAAACTTGCTCAGAATTTTGTGTAGTTTAATAATATCCAACTTTCATCTATGTTTGAAATGTTAAAAATGTTGTTTGCATTAATTTACTCCTATGCCATGCTAAAATGATTTAATTCATAACTAAATAACCGTAGCTCCGATTTTAATAAATTATATATGTAAATGGGGTAGAAAAATGTATAGTTTAACGTGGTGCACTCATCTTGCATGTTTAACAACTCTAAAATATTGTTTAGGGCAGAACAGTACCAAATCTAAAATATGCTATGGGGATTTACCGGAATTGTTGTTCGTTACTTCCGGCCTCATTTAAACTTGCCTAGATAGGTAGTTTCGTTGTGCTTCACCCTCTTGCCATGTTAACCAACATTTAATATTGTTGAGTACATAAACGAGATCAAACTAAATAACGTGTCGTGGTGTTTCATCAATATGCAACTCGTTGCGTATTGAGCTCCACTTAATTTGTAGTGTTGTTTGTTGCACTTTGCCATGCCATGTTTCATTAAACCGGACATGCATCATACTCAATTGTGCATCGTGCCATGTCGACGTGTTGGTTGTTTACTATGTTGTGTGCTTCTTTTCCGGTGTTTGCTTCTTCGGGTTGGTTCCGATAACGTCGAGGTTGTGAGGATCCATTCGTCTACGTCCGTTTGTCTTCTTCATGGACTCGTTCTTCTTCCTTGCGGGATTTCAGGCAAGATGACCATACCCTCGAAATCACTACTATCTTTGCTATGCTAGTTTGCTCGCTCTTTTGCTATGCCAATGCTACGATGCCTACCATTTGCTTGTCAGCCTCCCAAATTGCCATGCTAAACCTCTAATTCACCATGTCCTAGCAAACCGTTGTTTGGCTATGTTACCACTTTGCTCAGCCCCTCTTATAGCGTTGCTAGTTGCAGGTGAAGATTGGATGCCGTTCCTTGTTGGGATATTTATTTACTTGTTGGGATATCACTATATATCTGATTTAATTAATGCATCTATATACTTGGTAAAGGGTGGAAGGCTCGGCCCTATGCCTGGTGTTTTGTTCCACTCTTGCCGCCCTAGTTTCCGTCATATCGGTGTTATGTTTCCGGATTTTGCGTCCCTTACGCGGTTGGGCTATAATGGGAACCCCTTGACAGTTCGCCTTAAGTAAAGCTTTTCCAGCAATGCCCAACATTGGTTTTACCATTTGCCACCTAGCCTTTTCTTTTCCCTTGGGGGTCGCGCGCCCAAGGGTCATCATTATTTTTAACCCCCCCCCCCCCGGGCCAGTGCTCCTCTGAGTGTTGGTCCGAACTGAGCTGCCTGCGGGGCCACCTCGGGGAAACTTGAGGGTTGGTTTTACTCGTAGCTAGTCTCATCTGAGTGTGCCCTGAGAAAGAGATATGTGTAGCTCCTATCGGTATTTGTCGGCACATTCGGGCGGTGTTGCTGGTTTAGTTTTACCCTGTCGAAATGTCTTGTTGTACCGGGATACCGAGTCTGATCGGAATGTCTCGGGTGGAGGTCTAATCCTTTGTTGACCGTGAGAGCTTGTGATGGGCTAAGTTGGGACACCCCTGCAGGGATTTGAACTTTCGAAAGCCGTGCCCGCGGTTATGGGCAGATGGGAATTTGTTAACGTCCAGTTGTAGAAAACCCGAAGTTGACCTTATTTAAAATACATCAACCGCGTGCGTAACCG
Organism: Triticum aestivum; assembly: GCF_018294505.1. Lineage (NCBI taxonomy): Eukaryota > Viridiplantae > Streptophyta > Magnoliopsida > Poales > Poaceae > Triticum > Triticum aestivum. The sequence goes on from NC_057800.1 coordinate 569,153,694, forward strand.
TGATGGTCTCTTCTCGGTGGAGTCCGGGAAGTGAACACGGTGTTGGAGTTATGTTTGACGTAAGTAGTTTCAGGATCACTTCTTGATCGCTACTAGCTTCACGACCGTGCCTTGCTTCTCTTCTCGCTCTCTTTTGCGAATGTAGCCACCATATATGCTAGTCGCTTGCTCCAGCTCCACCTCATTACCCCAGCCTTCCTATAAGCTTAAATAGTCTTGATCTCGCGGGTGCGAGATTGCTGAGTCCCTGTGGCTCACAGATACTTCCAAAACCAGCTTGCAAGTGCCGTTGAGTCCGTGCAGATGACTCAACCAAACTCAAGGAGGAGCTCGATGAAGATCTTGTCCTTTGTGGTGTTTCGTTCTAGTTGATCAGTAGTGGAGCCCAGTTGGGGTCGATCGGGGACCTTTGTCGCATTTGGGATTCTTCTTTTATTTTGGTTCCGTAGTCGGACCTTGATTGTATCAGGATGATGTAATGCTTTGTTCATGTAATTGTGTGAAGTGGCGATTGTAAGCTAACTATGTATCTCTTTCCCTTATGTTTTACATGGGTTGTGTGAAGATTACCTCACTTGCGACATTGCTTTCAATGCGGTTATGCCTCTAAGTCGTGCTTCGACACGTGAGAGATATAGCCGCATCGAGGGCGTTATAGGTACATCCTCCACCAAGTAGCAGCACCTCTTTCAAAGCACTAAAGAGCATGCTGGGTCATATCCTTTCCGACTATAGGGTTATTCTTCATGTGATCCTCCATGTTCTGAATCCATTGTCCTGTCTCCAATTAACTCATCGGTCCAGAAAATATGGTTTCATCTACATTCATCCTCTATTGGGTCCAGGGGTTTGGTGTGGGGTAAGAGAGATAGAGAGGGATACACACAATACAAACAAAAGTTTTGAAAAGACAGATTTTTTATTGTGGCTGTCGGAAAAAAAACATCAAACAAATGACAGCTCACAAACGTCGCATCTAACATAGGTATATAACAGGGGCTTGGTCTTCTAAAGGTCAAATAATCTTCAAAATCACCAGACTCTTCAAGTCTTGTTTATGTCTCCGATGGTTTCTTCCCATCGTGCTTGTCCTTCTCAAGTTCTTTTGCTAGATCATCTCCGTTGACGTGAAGTCTCTTGTGACGTCCTTTAATATTCTGGAGTTGCATTCCAAACTTCTGGGTTTCAACACCCTTAGCATGATCCATTGTTCTGCTGTCCTTTAGTTCCCGACAAATCTCTAGTATCTCGAGGTTTTGTCCCTCCAATTTGGCTACTTCAGCTTCTGGGTCCTAAATTCTTCACGAATGGCCTCCTTGTCAAATATGACTTTCTACAAGTCCATCTTAAACTTCTTGATGTATTACTCCAGATCCTGGTGATACACCGGCCTAGGTTAAAACTTCATCTCTTGCTGATAGGTGCTCCATCAGCCTTCTACCATCCAATCCTTCCATGCATATGCATGCTTAAATCAGCGCGATGAAAATATCATAAGCGGGCGATAACCTCATGGATAGCCGTGGTTCTGCTCTTGTCATTTCCATGAGCTATCTCTCCATAGTTGATATCTCATGCCTTCGGGTTTTCCTTGACAGAACTTTGAGTTTTTAACTCTCCATGCTCCGGTCTTTCTCCGATACACCTTGATCTTGGGTATTGACAAGTTCCATAGTCTGCCAAGTTCCATAAGGGTAGCCTTCCTAGGTCACACAAATCTGGAAATTCCTCGGAGCCTCCAATTCTCCTAATTTTCAGAGTCTTCAACAGTTTGTAGTTTCCATTATCATAATGTATGGTAAAATCCTCTTCATTCCGAATGGTCTCGGTTGTCCGATATCTTGTACTTCTTGGAGTGGTCTCATCCGTCGAATCTTCGAGTGATCCAAAGGGAAAAGGGATATGGTCTCACTAAAAAGGAATTTTTGAATAAGCTCGGAACAAAAGAGAGGTAAAAGATTTTTTTGAAAAGAAAAGTTTTAGAGAAAAATCTTTCCTATGGGCTTGCCAGTTTCTAGGGTCACGTCCTATAGTCAACATGTGCTCTGATACCATCTTGTAGCGACCCGACCCGGATGGATCAAGTCTCTGTGCTTAAGTGTCATCCCTGGATCGGTATACTGACACACACAGTAATCGAGGATTTATAACAGAGGTAAATCACATGTATAAAGTAATGTAAATACTATTACCTCAATCCAAAATATAGCGGAAGTAACAAGGTTGTGGATCCTCATCAACACCAACGGCAAAGTTGAGTGTAGAAATCGTAACCCTAACGTATCACTTACTCGTCGTAAGAGGTCCTGCAACATGAGACGTTGCAGCATTAAAGGGTCAGTACATTGAATGTACTCGCAAATTCACACCATAGAGAATGATGAACGATGGCTATCACTACATGCATATTTGGCTGGTGGAAAAGCTCTATGGTTATAAGGTTTTTAGGAAAAGCCAATTTTCCCCTACTACAAAGGAATAAATTTTATTTAACTATCATGATGGTTGTTGAACATTGAGAATGGTTGACAGCATTCTCAATCCCAATTAAGTAACATCATTAAACCCAACAAAATTAATTTAAAGTAACATGATGAGATTCACATGATAATCCAAGTACTAGATACTCAAGACATCCATAACCGGGGACACGACTAACTATGATTAGTTTATACACTCTGCAGAGGTTTGTGCACTTTTCCCCACAAGACTCGATCGCCTCTGTTTGATTTCTCGCACTACATGGTGTTTGAGAAACGGATGACCAAGACATAGTCTTTCAGAAGCGCTAGCACCTTACGATCGGGTAGACCGTTACACCTACTTTCCCCTACATCTGCTAGTCTACCACTGTAAGAGTTCACACAACTTAATCAACTATGCTAGAGCCCATAATAGCTTGTGGCTACACACAGAAGATTCTAGTATGAGTAATCTCATGATCCCTTTGAGCCTGGGTGGCGGTCCAAAAAAAAGGCAATCCTGGAATACCTAGGTGCCTAGACAGGCAATCACTGGAATACCCAGGTGCCTCAATCCACCCAGATGTGTGTTAAAGTTGCCACCTTAAGTAAACCATTAATTAACAATCTCACATCTGTCATGAAATACTCTCAAACCCAATCCACGTCTACGAGCATAGCATGGCAATATAAGCATAACGTAATAGTAACTCCCAAGGTTTGAATGCAGGGCAATAGGTTCCTACCTCATCAACTACTTCCCAATACCCACATGTTATCAAACCTACTCATGCAATGTTTGAGGGTGAAACTAATGCATAAAAACTGGGTATGAAAGGGGAATATGGTCAAAGTGTGAACTTGCCTGCAATGTTGATGAAGATGATTCACACTCAAACTCTTGATAGTTTTACTCGTCACACTCCGGTCAATCTATCGTAAGCAAGCAATAGTAACCACACATAAGAAATCACTCAAAAGATCAGAAAGAACGAAGAAGACGATTCGGAAAACATCAAAACCAAGCAAATAACTCTTGCTACATAAAACAATTTCTAACAGTACCAAAATTATGTGAATTTGGCCTTATTAGAAAGTTTAGGTCAAGAGCTTCGATTTGCAAAAAGAATCAACTCAAACGGAGCTACGAAACTCAAGTTATGATCAAACGAAGTTTGAATTCAAATCTGATCTAATTCAAATTTTAAACTTTTCAAAAACATGTTTAAGTTGTTTTACTGGATAGAGGAGATCGTAATGAAGACGTGAGCATTGGTTTCGTTGGATTTCGACTAACGAGTAAAAAGTAATGATCGTTTGAAGTACAGGGGCTAATCTGTAAATAAAATCATCACAGATAGGTCCCTGGCCGAAATCTAAAAAGAAAAAAAACTCTAAACAATGAACGTTCACTCCTGAACCCTAAACTATGAACCCGTTCGCTCTAGAGGCTAAACCAGCGAGCGTTCTCTAAATATACTAAACGGGGTTTTAAAAGAAAAACCGACTACTAAAACAAAAACCTAAAAAAACCAAACCGGGCGGTTCTTACCGGTTCGATCGAAATAAACCGGCGGTGGTTTACGGTGAAAACCGGCGACGACAGTTCCCAGCGATCTCCGGCGAGATCGCGGCGACGGCGGGGTGGGGCGGTGGCTGCGCGGCGCGGGGTAGCGGAGCTAGCGGCGGCGGCGGTGCAAGGCGAGAGGCGGCGGGGTGCGGTGCGGCAGTGGCGGCGCGGCAGAGGACCGGCGAAGGTGGCGCGGCCTTAGCAGCGGCGGCAGCGTAACGCGGGGCGAGGAGCGGCGGCTTCGGCCGTCGGGGATGACGGCGCGGTGCACGGGGAGAGGGGGGCGCACTTTTTATGGAGGGAGGGGGCGAGCTGGCGTGCAGAAGGGGGCAAGGGGCGGCGCAGAGTCCGGGGCGGCCCGGACGTCGAGGTGGTGGCGCAGCGGCGGACTCCCGATCGGAATCCCGCTCGGGGACGGGGCGATGGCGCGCTGGGCCTTGGCCTGGCTTCGGCTAGGCCGGCCGAGTCGGAGGAGGACAATTTTTTTAGCGCCAAGAAAATAAAGAAAACTTTAAACAAATAAAAATTACTATAGGCATTAAATACACCAAAATTTGCATAAAAAGATTTTCTACAACATGGACATTTATATAATGTCAAATAAAATCCACACAAATTCAGATAATTCAAAGACTGCTACTGCCCTATTAAAATCCAATAAAAACATTTTAAAAATACCAAAATTAATTCAAATTTATTTCTCTCCAATTTTCTGATGTGGGGAATCATTTTACCCTTATTTCTATATATTTTATTTTTGGAGAAAAATAATTTGAATAAAACCCAAATAACTCCAAATTGGAAATAAATTCAAAGGGGCTTTGAATTTAATTCTTTGAAACTTCCAACTGATATTTCATATGTTTTGAAGAAGTCATTTTATCTTCGCTCTTGAAAATCATTGAGTTACATGAAGTTTATTAATTTGAAATATTTCCAGATGAAATTCAAATATTTTCAACACCTCTTTTCATTTAAATAAATGGAAGAAGTCATGTCATCTTCTCTCCAGGGTTTTGTGATGAAAATGATTTGAATTTACAGGGATCAAACTGCATAAGGTGAAAGTTTGGGAAAGTCCTTTTATTCCCTCTCATTTAACTTTCAAAAGGTTTCGAATTTCACTCAATCAATCACACAACAATCAAAAAATCAATCAATCTATCTATTTATTATAACATTCCAAAATTTAGAATTTTGGGATGTTACACTAATAATAAAAGGATATATCGTCTTTTCAGCAAGATAAGCATATTTCAGAGTATCGGGTAATTGTTTAAGCTCAAACACGGGATCACCCTTAGGTGGAGGAGGATCTCCAAGGATTTCAACAAGAAAATTGTGTTTCAAAATAGGTCATTGATTAAAGAATACTTAATCTATTTCCCTTCTTTCATTCATAAACATATCATTTTCATGGTCTAGCAAATATTGTTGTAAAGGATCATTAGAAGGCACAGCAATAGAATCAAGACCAATAATTTCATCCTTACTAGGCAATTCTTTATCATGGGGTTGTCTACGAAATTTAGAGAAATTAAAATCATGATACATATCCCCTAATCCAACAGTAACAATATCCTTCTCGTAGTCTATCTTAGCGTTAACAGTATTCAAGAAAGGTCTACCAAATATAATGGGACAAAAATTATCTCGTGGGGAACCAAGAACAAGAAAATCAGTAGGATATTTTATCTTCCCACACAAGACTTCAACATCTCTAACAATCCCAATTGGTGATATAGTATCTCTATTAGCAAGCTTATTAATAGTAACATCAATATCTTCTATCTCAGCAGGTGTAATATCATTCATAATTTCTTCATATAAGGTATACGAAATTGCACTCACACTAGCACTCACATCACATAAGCTATGATAACAGTGATCTCCAATTTTAACAGAAACAACACGCATGACAACAACAGGTCTATGTTTATCTTTCATATCGGGTTTGGCAATTCTAGCAGCTTCATCACAGAAATAAATAACATGCCCATCAATATTATCAACCAAGAGATATTTAACCATAGCAATACAAGATTCAACTTTAATTTGCTCAGAGTGTGTAGGTGTTCTAATATAACTTTTCTTGACCACAGTTGAAGCTTTAGCATGATCCTTTATTCTAACAGGGAAGGTGGTTTGTCAATATAAGCAGTCGGAACAATAGGATCAACATTATAAGTAATAGTTTCTTCTTAAACTTTAATAGGTTCTACTACTTTAACTTCAATGGGAGGATGATATATAAACCACTTATCCTTAGGGAAATCAACATGAGTAGCAAAAGATTCACAGAAAGAAGCTACTATCTTAGAGTCAAGTCCATATTTAGTGCTAAAACCACGAAAAGCATCGGTGAGGGAGTCCTGGATTTGGGGGTATCCGGACAGCCGGACTATAACCTTTGGCCGGACTGTTGGACTATGAAGATACAAGATTGAAGACTTTGTCCCGTGTCCTGATGGGACTCTCCTTGGCGTGGAAGGCAAGCTTGGCAATACGGATATGTAGATCTCCTTCCTTGTAACCGACTCTGTGTAACCCTAGCCCCCTCCGGTGTCTATATAAACCGGAGGGTTTAGTCCGTAGGACACAATGACAACAATCATACCATAGGCTAGCTTCTAGGGTTTAGCCTCTCTGATCTCGTGGTAGATCTACTCTTGTACTACCCATATCATCAATATTAATCAAGCAGGAGTAGGGTTTTACCTCCATCGAGAGGGCCCGAACCTGGGTAAAAACATCGTGTCCCTTGTCTCATGTTACCATTCACCTAGACGCACAGTTCGGGACCCCCTACCCGAGATCCGCCGATTTTGACACCGACATTGGTGCTTTCATTGAGAGTTCCACTGTGTCGTTGCTAGAAGGAAGGATGTCTCGTCTTGTCTTTAAAGACGGCACTACTGTTGGGGAGCTTTGGCTGTCGCCCAAACTCTCCGGCTAGGCGGTTTCATCATGACCGCCTGTTCGGCCGCCGCGCCGACGATGACTTCTCGGGTCATCGAAAACAGCCTCCACGTCAAATCGGCACTCGCCGAACAGATGGATCCAATGGAGCTTGCTTCCTTAAACAAGCTCTTGGATCGCATCGCCGCCTTGGGAGTCGCTACGGACTATGATCGGATTGGACTTAAACCCGATCAAAGGGAGATTAACTCTCCACCAGTCACCCATCATATTGCAGTGGTGGAGGAACAATGCGGCGACCTTTCCTCTATCTTGAGGACCAACTATGTCCGGATTCCCGAGCTCTCCGAGCCGGATGCCCATTCGTGGGAGGACAACATCCAATCCCTGAACATAGAGTTAGGCAGCGGGCCAGGATTATCGGGTAACACCCCGGAACCGGAACTTCCAAAATTGGAAACTCCTCGGCCCCTGGATCCCAGATCGGGTAAGGGTTCGGATTCAATTCCTCCCACCCACCCAAACATAAGCGATCTTTCCCACATCAGGCAAGAGCCCTAGGAAACAGTACATCACTATTGGGCCAGATTCCTCCTTGCGATGAACAAGGTTAAGGACTGTCGCGAGGAAGATGCAATCCTATTTTTCTGCAATAATTGCACGGAGAAGGGAATCCTTAACGCCATAAATCACCGTGAGATAACACGCTTCGCTGACTTGGCGTCCATAGTACGAAAGTACTGTGCGATGAAAAGTGCCTGGAAAACCGAAACAAACTTTTGGGATAATCTGGCCCTGAATACAAACCCAGTCCGAAATAAAAGGGTGCATTATCACAATACACCCGGGTCAACTACCAAAAAGAAAAAACCCTCTACAGGGCATGGAACCGTACTGGAGGGATGGCTCAACGGACCCTGCAAAATTCATAATACAGAAGGCGCCACACCAACACATAGCCTTAGAGCATGTTGGATACTCCGGCAGCTAGCCAAAAGTGGCGAGGATCTTCTCATCCCAGAGGCCACAGAGCACCATCCCAGGGATAACAATATGGTATTATCAGTCTTTGAGACCTTCACATCAAATAATAGGCGGAAGAGAACGCTCCGCAGCCTTGCTGAAATCTACCATGTGGCAACAATAAATCCATGGAGTGACACGGCTATTACCTTCAATGCCAGTGATGAACCTAAGTTTCGAACAGCCCGAGCACCAGCTGCATTGGTCCTCAGTCCAATTGTGGACGGCTTTCGACTCACCAAGGTGCTCATGGACTGCGGCAGCGGATTAAACCTCATCTATGAGGAAACCCTTCAAAAAATTGAAATTGACTGGAACCACATCGAGTGAAGCAGCACAACCTTTAGAGGAATAATCCCCAGTCGAGAAGCGCGTTGTACAGGCAAAATCACACTAGATGTGGTGTTCGGCATGCCGGAGAATTACAGGTCCGAAGAGATTATGTTCCAAGTGGCCCCGTTCAATAGCGGATATCACGCCCTTCTAGGGCGGGAGGCGTTCACAATCTTCCAAGCCATACCCCATTACGGGTACATGAAGCTCAAAATGCCCGGGCCCAACGGAATCATCACTCTCGCTAGCGATCCGGACACAACACTCCGCGCCGAAAACAAGACAACCGCATTGGCCCTCGAGGCATTATCCGAAGCCCTCGCGGCCGAGGAACTAATTGCGCTGCGCTCCATGGTGGATAGGGACGACGTGATACTTGATAAGAGATCCAAGTCTACCTCCTTTAAACCAGCAGATGAAACAGTCAAAATCCAAGTCCATCCAATGGACCCTACAAAAACAACCACTATCGGGGCATGGTTAAGCCCCGCCGTGGACGCCGCACTACAAGATTTCCTACGCGAGAATTGGGACATATTCGCCTGGCATCCCTCAGATATGCCAGGAATCCCACGCAGGCTGGCTGAGCACAGCCTCAATATCCTAAAAGGATTCAAGCCGGTCAAGCAGGTTCTTCGGCGTTTCTCTGAACCTAAGAGACAAGCTATGGGAGAGGAACTAGCCAAGTTATTGGAGGCCGGATTCATTAGAGAAATAAAACACCCGGACTGGCTAGCAAACCTGGTGATGGTACCAAAGAAGGATAAATCCTGGCGCCTGTGCGTCGATTTCAAGGACCTCAACAAGGCCTGCCCAAAGGATCCCTTCCCCCTCCCCCGCATCGATCAAATTATCGATGCTACCGCAGGACACGACTCATTGTGTTTCCTCGACGCATACTCCGGCTACCACCAAATTAAGATGGCGGAGCCCGACCAAGCCACAACGGCATTCATCACACCATACAGCCCCTTCTGCTTCAACACAATGCCCTTTGGGCTCAAAAACGCCGGTGCAACATATCAGCGCATGATTCAGACATGTCTGGCAAACCAGATCGGCAAAACAGTTGAGGCATACGTAGATGACGTGGTCGTCGAAACCAAGCATGTCGACTCTCTAGTAGACGACTTGAGACTCACATTCAATAACCTCCAAACATATGACATCAAGCTCAACCCGGAGAAATGCGTTTTCGGCGTGCCTGCCGGAAAGCTCCTGGGCTTCATTGTATCCGGCAGAGGAATTGAAGAAAATCCAGCCAAGATCCGAGCTATGTCACAGTTGGATATCCCAACAGACCTCAAACAAATCCAGAAATTAACCGGATGCGTGGAGGCTCTAAGCCGCTTTATCTCCCGCTTGGGAGAAAAGTCATTACCCCTTTATCGCCTCCTACGACGCACCGAACACTTCAAGTTGTCGGATACCGCCACAGCCAGATTGGAAGAAATAAAAGCCATATTAGCAACCAACCCAGTCCTGGCCGCGCCAAACATTGGCGAACCAATGCGGTTATACATTGCGGCAACCCATCAAGTTGTGAGCGCAGTTCTCGTCATCGAACGAGAAACGGACGGACATAAATTACCCCTTCAAAAGCCGGTCTACTATGTATCCACTGTCCTTACTCCATGCAAGTCACGGTACCCGCATTATCAAAAGATAGCATACGCGGTATTCATGGCATCCTGGAAACTGCGACACTACTTTCAAGAGTGTTCGATAACAGTAGCCTCGGAAGTGCCACTTAATGATACTATAAACAACCGCGACGCCATGGGCCGGATTGCCAAATGGGCCATTGAGCTCCTCCTGTTCGACATAACTTACAAGCCGCAGCGAGCCATTAAGTCGCAAGTACTGGCCGACTTTGTCGCCGAATGGACGGAAGACGAACTCCCTAAAGAGTATGGCGCGTATTCCAACTGGATCATGCACTTCGACGGCTCCAAAATGTTGGCTGGTCTGGGGGCTGGCGTCGTTTTGACGTCCCCAACCGGAGATGCAGTTCAATACGTACTCCAGATAATGTATACGGACTCCAACAACGCAGCCGAATATGAGGCCCTTTTACATGGTCTCCAGATGGCAGTATCCATGGGCATTCAACGCCTAGAGGTGTGGGGGTTTTCGAACCTCGAAATATCCCAAATAAATGGAGACTTTGATGCCAAGGATCTGAAAATGGCGGCCTATCGCAATGCCGTCCTAAAAGTGTCAGCTCGGTTCGAGGGGCTCGAATTTCACCATGTAGCCCGGGAATACAATCAGGCGGTAGATGTCCTCGCACGCGTCGGTGCAAAATGCGATGCAGTCCCCCGCAACATATTTTTGGAGAGGCTGTTCAAGCCATCCGTGGTATGGGAAGGGGAACCCAACAATAACAGCCCGGTCCCAACCGCAATGCCCGATACCGAACACTCTGACATAATCTGAGGCTCTGCCACCGAAATAACATCTTCAGCCCACTTTATAATGGCCGTCATCGCCCCGTGGACAGAACCATTCCTGGCCTACCTAACTAGGCAGAAACTCCCCGAGGACCAAAATGAGGCACGCTGCATAATGCGGTGATCTAAAGCCTATAAGGTCCATGAGGGAGAGCTTTATAAGAAAAGCACCACCGGAGTCCTTCAAAGGTGCATCTCCGAAGAGGAAGGGCGGAAGCTTCTGGTTGAAATTCATGCCGGACTTGGAGGCCACCACGCTGCAGCCCGGACCCTTGTAAGCAAGGCCTTCCGTACAGGTTTTTATTGGCCGACGGCCCGGGCAGACGCTCAGGACTTAGTCCAACGGTGTGTTGGTTGCCAGCTTTTTGCAAACCAAAGCCATATGCCACCCACCGCCCTCCAAACAAACCCCATTACCTGGCCCTTTGCAGTCTGGGGGCTCGACATGGTTGGATCCCTTAAAGGGGGAACCCACAAGAGGAAATACTTGCTGGTCATGGTGGATAAATTCACCAAATGGATAGAAGCCAAACCTGTTAAAACGGCCGAATCCGGACCGGTGATAGACTTTATATCCGGGGTTGTACACCGTTATGGCGCCCCCCATAGCATCATCACAGATAACGACACGAACTTCACGGCCGACGAGGTAAAACACTGGTGCAAAAACATGGGCATCAAGCTCGATTATGCTTCCGTCTATCACCCACAAACTAACGGTCAAGTCGAGCGAGCAAATGGTCTTATCATGAGCGGCATCAAACCCAGACTAGTGCGGTCCCTAAAGGAATCTAACACGCACTGGGTAGAGGGGCTCGACTCTGTATTCTGGGGGCTGCGGACCACGCCGAATCGCACTACCGGATACACACCATTCTTTATGGTATACAGCGCAGAGGCGGTTCTGCCCTGCAACATAATTCATGACTCACCTCGAGTACGCATGTACGAAGAAAGAGAAGCCGAGCTCGATTGGCAGGACAGTTTGGACGCCCTGGAGGAGGAGCGTGACGTGGCAAAAGCCCGTTCCGCATTCTATCAACAGCAGGCTTGAAGATACCAAAGCAGAGAAGTACGGGCCAAAACCTATAACGTTGGCGAGTTAGTTCTACGCCTGCCGGAGACAAACTCAAGCCCAAATGGAAGGGTCCCTTTATTATTAACCAAGTTATGACTGGTGGAGCATACCGTCTGCGGGATGCATCGGATAATCGACTCGAGCCGAACCCATGGAACGCAGCCAGACTCCGAAGATTCTACGCCTAGCGCCGGACTCTGTGTTCGTCTCCTTCCTCTGTCCACTTTTTACTATCTGTCTTTTATTTCTCTCCTTCTCCCCTTCTTTTCTCTCACAGCCTTTAAGGGCCAATTTGTGCCATATTTGCGCACAATGGACGCGCTATCGGCGCTCATTATACCTGGGGGCTTCTCTCACAGAAGCTTATTTATCTATACGGGCTTCATGCCCAGCACATGTGTCATTCTTCCGCATGTACCTTTTATTCACCATTATATGCATCGATATGACTTAAGTTTTGGCCAAGCTGGGTTGCCTGGCTCTTGTATTTATGCCCTACGTTCCCGTTAATTCGGCTAGGGCATAAGGGGAGCACCTTTGCGATTGTTACTGCCGGGTCAGCCGGATGTGTACCTCAGACTGGGTGAAGCCGAAAGCTAGCGTTCTTAAGGGAATATTCGGTCGGTGAACAAAGATGATTTTTTACTTATTTATATATGTGCCCCCAGATGCTCTTTTCTGCATCTCTTTTCACAGTCCGGACATGCACTTTAGGGCATGCGAACCCAGGGAAAGGAACCCTTAACGGAATTATTCTCCCTGGAAGATGTTTCTTACTAACCATGTAATATAACATAACTAGTTGGGCACTTGTCTGTTCAAGCACTAATGACCCCTATGCCTGGTTTCCATGCATGCCCCGGTTCTTACATAACCGAGAGGGTATTCGGATACACTCCGGACTATCGGGTCCCGAGGTTGAAGCGGAAAGGTCCCTCATGACAAATGATCTACAATCTGGCTAGAAGGCATTATACATGTCAATTTAATTACATAGTCAATTTGACTGGTTAAATTCCTCTTCTATACCATCCAACAAGCTATCTAGTCTACAGTCCTGTCGGGAATACTTTGCGGCCAATTCTACTTGCCCGTACACTAAGCTCACTGGGATCTCTTTCCCATCGGGCCCCATAGCTCCGACCTCGGCCATGTGGTTTGGGTCAGCCTTGGTATACCGTGTCTTCACCATGGCCCGGGCTTCCCTGGCACCTTGACGGCAGGCCGATATCTTCCATAATCGGAAGTGCCACCGCGCTCCCTTAAGCTTCTCCGCAAGCTCTCCAAGACCTTCAGGCAGGGAGTTGGATGGCCATAAGGCCTGGGCAACACCTCGCATCACCTGCCAAACTTGTTCGTGCAGTTGCGACAGTTCTGGTAGAAGATCACCCGCAGACCCGGGCATCTCATCCGCGGGACGACCCGTCAGCATACCTACAGACATAACTCTGTTAGCAGGCTTCTTCGCCGAACTCTTTTTAACAAGTTCATTCAAGCACTTACTGAAAATGCCGCGTCAAAGCCGCTGATTCTCCTTCATGGAGTCCGACAGTTGGGCATGAACGTCCTTCAGTTCCACGCCCAGCTGGGTGTTGGCATCCTGGAGACTATTTTTCTCCTGCCTAACCCACGTAAGCACGCTCTCGCCGGCCTTTAGCCGGCGTAAGAGATGTTGCTCATCCGGATTTCCTCCGGCGTCATCTGCAATATTTGTTCTCAGATGTGCACATATGCCGCACTCTATACGATATCTATCATTTTAAATATGTGTTACCAGAGGGGGTGTTCTTGGACTTCTCTTCAGCGGCCAGTGCGGCCTGAAGTTGGGCCTTACACTCTTCAAGCTCATGGGACAATTGGGTATTCTTTTCTGTAAGAACCTGCATAACAAATGATCCTCAAATTAGTTATTCTAACTGTTTCAAGTCTCAGGGGCTACTACTATATATAATCATCAAATTATCTCACCCGTATATCCTTTACATATTGGTGTGTGGCTCTGGCTAGACCATTCTGAGCAGCACGGAGGTACGCGTCTCCCGAGTTGAAGGCGTCAAATGCCTCTTGGGAGAAACAAGCGTCATGGAGAATGGCTCGGCGACGCCTGTGGTTCATGGCACTCTCCACCTTGGAATTTGTGGCGGACATTCTGTCCGCATCCTCTGTCGGAGGAGCATCCGGCGTGCGCCTCGTATTCGCTCCTGCTTCCGGGTCTGGCCTTGGAGCCTGACTGGTCGAGGCATGATTGGCGACCTCTCCGGATATAGTCTGGCGAGCGTTCTTCTTCCTAAGAAAGCACGAGCGTTAATATGCCTTTAAAAATGATACCATGGAGTGAGGGGGCGCGCCATACCGCTGTGCTGGTGTCTCAGTCCGGACTGCATTTCTTTTCGGCCTGCCCGGCCTTGCAGCCCCTTGCTGGCTAGTCGCCGCGGGGTCGGCATGACGTCCCGAGGGCCTCCCCTGTAAAACACCGTTGGTATACGGTAAGCAAAGTGCACAAGGATGAATCCTTTTCAAAATGTTGGGACTTTGGTCTCAGTTACCTACGAAGCTGGGAGCAGCCCAGGGTAATCGGCCGTAATGGCCACCAAGGCCTCGTCGCTGCTTAATTGGTAAAACACCCTATCAATTAGTTCCACAGATATGTCCGGATCCTCTTGGGAGGCCGGGTCGAGGGATCGCTCCGGATCCTCTGGTTGTGGAGGCGGGCTGTTGATCTCCCTTACAGCCTTACGCAGCTCCTGCATTGAAATCACAAGGTAAAATACTTAACTATGGGAATATGGGAACGGATGGACATGAAAGGTGTTGACTTACCCAGCTTGGAGGATTATACATAGAAAATCCGCCCTGTGGATTGACGCGAAGGAATTCCTCCTCTTCTCCCTTGTACAAATCAGACAAGATTTTTGCTAGAGCAGCGGTCGAGTCCGGCCCCTTGCGGCCACAGCGGGTGGCGTCATCCTCCCCGTTGAAATCCCACATGGGGTGGCTTCTATATTGAAGTGGCTGCACCCCCCCCCCCCCCGCATAATGCACATTGCCATGACTTCGATCATGGTCAGTCCGGATTGAGCCAACAACTTTATCCGACTCATCAGGTAAAGGACGTCTTCGTCATCTTCTTCTTGGGGGCTCCGTGGGCGCCAGCTCAGGCGTTTCTTCAAAGGAGCATTATCGAACTCAGGAAGGCCGATCCGAATAGGATCCGGAAAGGGGACATCTTCTATATAAAACCACTCTGAAGGCCAGTCTTCGGACGCCTTCTTCGGGGTTCCGGGTAGATATCCGGTCCCGGCGAGGCACCATACTTCAGCTCCGCCCACTTGATATATTGACCCCCTCTGAGAATGGGGCACAAGGTAGAACAACTTCTTCCACAGTGTGAAATGAGCCTCGCAACCCAAAAACAGCTCGCAAAGGGCTACGTAGCCCGCGATATGTAGTATGGATGCAGGGGTAAGGCTGTGCAACTGGAGGCCGTAGAACTCCAGGAGCCCCCGGAGAAACGGATGAATTGGAAATACGAGTCCTCTTATCAAATAGGGGACGAGGCATACCCGCTCTCCCTTAGAGGGATTGGGAAAGCTCTCTGCTATTGTAGGTGGCGAGCCCGGCTCGAACCGGGACCATATACGCTGGGGGGAGAAATCCCTGGGTTTGAAGCTTCACCAGTTGGCTATGCGGGATGGAACACCTCTCCCAATCTCCAGGCTTGGGGCTGGGGGAACGAGAGGAGGAGCTACGTCGATCAGCCATGATGGAATGGATTTCTTTCGTGTGCGCTCCGATGAATGCTCGCTAAGGGAGGATGGTGTGGTTTGGATCTGAATCCCCGTCTCTTTAATAGACAGCTCATTTGCATAGCTAGGGGGGTAAATGTAAAAACATCCTGGCTCTTCACATTCGCTTGACACGTGGAAGGTGGCCATTATTGGGCATAGAAGCCAAGGAACGCAACATTTATGAGAAGCCGGACACTATTTAATAGGTATTCGGGATTTGGAGAAGAACCCGCCTTGTAATGCAGAAGACAATCTGCGCGCCGGACTCATCATCATTGAAGCCTGGTTCGGGGGCTACTGAGGGAGTCCTGGATTAGGGGGTATCTGGACAGCCGGACTATAACCTTTGGCCGGACTGTTGGACTATGAAGATACAAGATTGAAGACTTCGTCCCGTGTCCGGATGGGACTCTCCTTGGCGTGGAAGGCAAGCTTGGCAATACGGATATGTAGATCTCCTTCCTTGTAACCGACTCTATGTAACCCTAGCCCCCTCCAGTGTCTATATAAGCCAGAGGGTTTAGTCTGTAGGACACAATGACAACAATCATACCATAGGCTAGCTTCTAGGGTTTAGCCTCTCTGATCTCGTGGTAGATCTACTCTTGTGCTACCCATATCATCAATATTAATCAAGCAGGAGTAGGGTTTTACCTCCATCGAGAGGGCGCGAACCTGGGTAAAAACATCATGTCCCTTGTCTCCTGTTACCATCCGTCTAGATGCACAGTTCGGGACCCCCTACCCGAGATCCGCCGGTTTTGCCACCGACAATCAGTATCCATAAAAGATTTAACACAATCAAACTTAAGGTTTATACCCAACTCTTTACCTTTGTCGAGTTCCCAATCTTCAGAGTTGCGTTTAATTCTTTCCAATAAATCCCATTTGAATTCAATATCCTTCTTCATATAGGAACCAGTACAAGAAGTATCGATCATGGATCGATCATTATGAGAAAGCCGGGCATAAAACTTTTGAATAATAATTTCTCTTGAGAGCTCATGATTGGGGCATGAATATAACATTGACTTAAGCCTCCTCCAAGCTTGATCAATACTTTCTCCTTCACGAGGCCAAAAATTATATATATAATTCCGGTCACGATGAACCAGATGCATAGGATAAAACTTCTGATGAAATTCCAATTTCAATCGGTTGTAGTTCCATGATCCAATATCATCTAACAACATATACCATGTCAATGCCGTTCCCTTCAAAGATAAAGGGAAGACCTTCTTCTTGACAACATCGTCGGGCATACCTACAAGCTTAAATAATCCACAAACTTCATCCACATAGATTAAGTGCATATCGGGATGTAATGTTCCATCTCCTGCATAAGGATTAACTAGCAGTTTCTCTCATACCCGAAGGAATTTCATAATAAATATTTTCAGTAGGTGCAGTAGGTTGAGGAGTAGCTAATTGTGGTTCCTGTCGAGGTGAAGATACCCCGAACAAACCCCTCAAAGGATTATTTTCCATAGTAACAAGTGACAGTAAATTTCAGCACACTATATAAATATTTCCTTACCAAATTCCACTTACCAAAGGCACTACACTCCCCGGCAACGGCGCCAGAAAAGAGTCTTGATGACCCACAAGTATAGGCGAGCTATCATACTCCTTTCGATAAGTAAGAGTGTTGAACCGAACGAGGAGCAGAAGGAAATGACAAGCGGTTTTCAGCAAGGTATTCTTTGCAAGTACTGAAATTATCGGTAATAGATAGTTTTGTGATAAGATAAATTGTAACGGGTAACAAGTAATAAAAGTAAACAAGGTGAGGCAAGGTAGCCCAATCCTTTTTGCATAAAAGGAAAAGCCTGGACGAACTCTTATATAAAGCAAAGCGCTCCCGAGGACACATTGGAATTATTGTCAAGTTAGTTTTCATCATGCTCGTATGATTCGCGTTTGTTACTTTGATAATTTGATATGTGGGTGGACCGGTGCATGGGTGCTGCCCTTCCTTGGACAAGCCTCCCACTTATGATTAACCCCTGTCGCAAGCATCCGCAACTACGAAAGAAGTATTAAGGTAAACCTAACCATAGCATGAAACATATGGATCCAAATCAGCCCCTTATGAAGCAACACATAAACTAGGGTTTAAGCTTCTGTCACTCTAGCAACCCGTCATCTACTTATTACTTCCCAATGCCTTCCCCTAGGCCTAAATAATGGTGAAGTCTCATGTAGTCAACGTTCACATAACACCATTAGAGGAGAGACAACTTACATCTCATCAAAATATCGAACGAATACCAAATTCACATGATTACTTATAACAAGACTTCTCCCATGTCCTCAGGAACAAACATAACTACTCCCAAAGCATATTCATAATCATAATCAGAGGAGTATTAATTATCATTAATGATATGAAAATATAATCTTCCACGGGATAAACCAACTAGTATCGACTACAAGGAGTAATCAACACTACTAGCAACCCACAGGTACCAATCTGAGGTTTTGGGACCAAGATCGAATACAAGAGATGAGCTAGGGTTTGAGAGGATATGGTGCTGGTGAAGATGTTGATGGATATTGACCCCCTCTCGATGAGAGGATTGATGGTGATGACAATGGCTTCGATTTCCCCCTCCCGGAGGGATGTTTCCCCGGCAGAATAGCTCCGCCTGGCCTATGCAAATCATCATAACATACTTCTATATCAAATGGATGTGAAGAGTGCCTTTCTCAATGGCAAGATTGAAGAAGAAGTGTATGTTGCACAACCGCCTGGCTTTGAAGATCCAAAACATCCTGACATGGTATACAAGCTCAACAAGGCACTGTATGGCCTCAAACAAGCCCCTTGGGCCTGGTATGACACACTCAAATACTTCCTGAAGAGCAAAGGCTTCATACCTGGTTCCCTAGATCCCACTCTTTTCACGAAGACATATGATGGTGAACTGTTTGTGTGCCAAATATATGTGGATGACATTATCTTCGGCTGCACCAATCAGAAGTACAGTGAAGAGTTTGGATATATGATGCAAGAGCAATATCAGATGTCCATGATGGGGGAGCTGAAGTTCTTCCTCGGTCTTCAAATACGACAACAATGCAATGGCATCTTCATATCTCAAGAGAAGTATCTCAAAGATTGCCTGAAGAAGTTCGGTATGCAAGACTGCAAAGGCTTCACAACACCAATGCCAGCCAAACATCATCTGGGTCCTGACGACAATGGTAAAGAGTTCGATCAAAAGGTATACCGCTCCATGATTGGTTCTTTACTTTATCTATGTGCATCTAGGCCAGATATTATGCTTAGTGTTTGCATGTGTGCTCGATTTCAAGCGGCACCAAAGGAGTCGCATCACTTAGCTGTGAAGCGAATTCTTCGATATTTGGCTCACACCCCAACTCTAGGATTATGGTATCCAAAGGGCTCAGAGTTTGATCTGGTTGGATTCTCGGATGCTGATTATGCTGGTGACAAAGTTGATCGCAAGTCTACATCAGGCACATGTCACTTTCTGGGACGATCACTTGTATGTTGGTCTTCAAAGAAGCAGAACTGTGTATCTCTCTCCACTGCTGAATCTGAATACATTGCTGCTGGATCTTGCTGCGCTCAGCTTCTGTGGATGAAGCAAACACTCAAGGACTATGGCATTCATTTGAAGCAAGTGCCACTTTACTGCGACAACGAAAGCGCCATCAAGATTGCCAAGAACCCAGTTCAGCACTCGAAGACAAAGCACATTGAAATTCGTCATCACTTTCTCAGAGATCATGTTGTGAAGGAAGACATTGATATCATACACGTCAACACTGAAGAGCAATTGGCAGATATCTTCACCAAGCCCTTGGATGAGAAGAGGTTTTGCAAGTTACGGTGTGAGCTAAATATCCTGGAATCCTCAAATGTCCTGTGATCAGGCACACATCCTAACCTTATGCAAATTGATGACTTAGATGTGCAACACACGAAGTAAAGTATATATTCAATCAATGAAGACATACATTCTAAGTGTGAATACATTAATGTGGAATTTGACTTCGGAGCGCCACGATAATTGTGCGCTGTGTCTGGGTCTAATACTTCCTATACGGTGGGTAACGCCACCACCAAACGTTCTATTTTGAAGTGTTTCACTCATGGCGTTACCTTGCAATGTCTTCACATTTGGTTTGGCTTCGATCTCAACATATATTCATGATTATATTCACTATGGTGATTATATATATATATATATATATATATACTAGTGTTCTGTCCTCTATAGCATTCACTTATAGCTATGTCTTCGTGTTGAATCTTTTGAACTAAGTGAATGTGATCGGACCCTAACCTCTCTATGCTTTCTATCTCAAACTCTATCTCTCCAAGTCATATGCATTCTATTGAAACTGTCGAATGTCTTCTCTGCGTCCTTGTCAGCAGAAGATACAGAGACAACCATTAAGTCCGTTTCAATGCTCATTCCTCCACATGAAATCCGGAGAAGTAGGAACGACCACCCGACAATCCAGGCGTGCGTGGGACGTGGAACAAACCCCAAAATTCCGCATAATGGCCACGTGTTCCTCAGATGCGAATCGCCAGGGGCACCTGTGTAATAGCACAGTGCCGCCCCTGTACCTATAAATACACACTCACAGCGGTCATTATCTCTTCTTCCACTCTCGCACGAACCCTAGCGCCACCGCTAGCCCTCGACGACCCCGGCGACGAAGCGCTTCGCTGCCGCAACCTCTCTGACGCCGTCTTCACGCCCACCGCGGACATCGTCCTCTCCGCCGTCGCCGTAGGTGTCCTCCGTCGCCAAGTTAGGGCACGGAAGATCGAACTGCTCGGCCTCATCTTCCACTCCGTCTAGCAGTTCTTAGTGTGGTAAATAAAACTTCCTTTTTACAGCACCGTTGATCCTATGGATTTGTCACTTTCTACCACAAGCAGTTTCTATTCACACAAGTTAGATCTCTCTCATACTGCATCTCATAACATGCCTAGTATATTCACTTGTGCTTCACAAAGTAGTTAGATTCCTCACTTGTACTGATCTGTGGATTCGTACAAATCTGGAACCAACTCCTTATCTATGAGTGAATGTCTTCGCACGATGAGGTCAATGTCTTCTAAACTGATTTATCTTCAAAATCTTCTGAGAATGCATATGACCTCTTCCCCTTCCCTCGCACCTTAATGCTGTCACAGGTACATGTCCGTGGGAGAATCCTTTGGTTCTCATAGTCTGCATTCATTTGCAGAATTCTTACAGCATCACATAAATTCTCCCGAAGCCAGTTCCTGTTGGTCCAGCAAGCGAAAACCTTTGAAGCCTTTGAACGTGTTGAAGCCTTTCAAGTTAAAGTTTATGGCTTCAGAGAAAGCAGCAAGGAAGGGTGGCAGAAAGCGTCGTGGAGAAACATCCAGAGATCTGCCAGATGAACTCTCAGAACTGTACAAGACAGATCCTGAAGAGGATTACAATCAGCGCAAGACCCGAATCCAATGGATTCGAAGATATTGGGCAGAACAATGGTTCAAATACCGATTTGTAACCCAGGAATATGCTGAGAAAAATGCCATCAAGAGACCGTGGGGAGACATCCTATACAAGAATCTTCTACCCAGGTCCAGAGATGAAGCCATTGCTCAAGGCTTCTATCCCTGCATGGTCCGTGGGCCACAGCCAGCTGATGCACACCCATCGTCACTACTATGGTGTCGTGACGACAATCTGTTCAAGCGCAACTTCCAGTTTGCCCAGAACTCAGCGAAGCAGAACAAGAAGACTTTGGGGTTAGACTTCAACCCTGGTCCCTCAGCACCAAGGGCAGATGGCACACGAGATGCAGAACCCAATGTCATCGGTCCTTTCTACAACCTTGAAGGCCTCATCACCCGCATCTTAGTTCAAGGGACTGCAGTGAATGAGCCTGCAGCTGACGCTGAATCAGAAGAAGCTCCTGCAGCGCCGAAGACAAAGAAGCTGAAGAAGCCTAAAGCTTCAAAGCCTGCCCCTTCACCAAAAATCTCAAGGGCGAAGCCACTGGCAACTGCACCTCCTGAAGACAGTGTGCAGTCCGAAGACTTATCTCGCATCTCCAAGCCCCAGAAGGTCAAGATGCCTCTGCCTCACACCGGACAAGAGCTAACTGCTGCTGCCATTCTGCGCAATGACGACATTGATCTGTCAAGTGATGAAGATCTTGCAGATGACGCTCTTGAGCAACTCATCAAGAGCAAAGAAGAAGCAGAAATCTTCAATGATCTGCCTCTCTTTGATGTGACCATCATCCACAACTTCATTGACGAGTGGTTTGACACGCCAAACATCAGCTTTGAAGATCTGCAGCTACCCATTGGCCTCAGTGTCGCCTTCCAAGGCGCCATTGCTTCAGAACTCGCTATTGCCCAGCGCATTGTTGAACTGAAGCAAAAGATTGACTATGAAAAGGCTCAGTTCAAGAAGCATATGGCCAAGCTCAGCGTGCAGAAGTGAAGAACTTCAAGAGTATGATGCACGAGCTCAAGGAAGCCTTTGTAAAGAAACGTGCAGAAGCTCAGGGTTCGCGTGAGCGCATGAAGACTCTGGCTGACAGATGTGTGCAAGCCTATAATGAGGCTGAGAAGCGCAAGGCCCTTGGGCGTCCTGGCATCGACCCCAGGATGGCCGCAAAGAAGAAGAAGAAGCCTGCTACGGCTGAACCTGATGCACCAAGGCAGGAAGCAGTTCCGATTGTCTTCCCAACTAGACTGACTGGCTCGAAGCCAAAAAGCCGGTCAACAGCTTCAGAGCTCAAGAAGACAAGGACTGCTGAGGCTGAAGCCAGGAAGAGGAAACATTCTGAAGCCTCTCCTACTGCCCCTCCAAGAAGAAGAGGAAGACCAAGAAAGATCGGGCTGCTCCCACAGAGCCCTTGATAGTTGAACCCATTTCTATGGTCTATCCTGAAGCTGAACGCCAACTGACATCCATGAGCCTGCTTCCACAGAGGCTCATGAAGCTGAAGACTTTCCAGCAGCTGATCCCATCGCTGCTGAAGACATTGGTCAACATGACAATGTAGAAGATGGTGCAGTCCTTCCTCAGTTGAAAACAGCGAACTCATCAGCATTGGTCGTCCACTGACGCCAATTGCACAGGATGCTTCATGGGCGGATCGCCCACAAGAGGAAGAAGACTATGAGGCCCAGCCCACTCCAACTCCACAGGCGTCGTCTGCATTCCGCAGGCTTCGCAAAGGTCCAAGGCCTCAAGTCTCTGCTGAAGACATTCCGGCTGCATCAGCCGCAGAAGAAGGAGTCCCACAAGATCCCACTCCCCTGTCTCCACCAAGAAGCAGTTCTCCAGGAGAATGTGCTTGTGACCGACCCTCCAGCTAGTCAAGTGGAGGATGAAAATCGTGAGGCTGCCACAACCACCAATGAAGCTAATGTGGAGCCCTCCCCAGCAAAAGCTTCAGAAGACAGCGAAGCCACTGATCCCGCCACTTCTGTTCCTGAGTCTGCTGCCGGTCCCCAATTCAACTATCATGTTGAGCACAGGCCTCAGGTCCAGAAGCCAATCCCAAGACTGCCAAGGTTCCCAGGTCCTGCATCAGCACCTGGCTCCTTCAACATCAATGGCTTCAGGGCAGACAACACATTCTTCAATAGCTCCAGGAACCCCTACTCAAGGGAAAGGATATCATCTGATCGGTTCTGGAGCTATCCTCAGCGAAGCTATTACTCATGCATTCTTTACAACCAAGGTCGCATCTTCCCACACAAGCGCCTTGACATTGAAGCCATAGCTGGTCTGCCCTGTCTGGAAGAAGCTTTGGATTGCTTCAAGGAAGTTGGACTGCTGCCGTTCGTTACTGACCAAGAGCATTGGAATGAAGAGCTGCTGCTCCAATTCTATGCCACACTTCACATCCGCGGGTACAGCAGAGATCCGAAGACTTGGGTCCTGGAGTGGATGACTGGCAATGTTCATCACGAAGCCAATGCATTTGACATCATTGAGCTCACTGGCTTGCCCACTCCTGGCGATCTCTTCGAGCATGGCTGTCAGCTGCATAGTGAAGCTATTGAGAGCATCTTTCAGCGGCCAGAACCTGATATGAGTCAGATGCTCAGCATGATGAAGCCATTGCCCCAAGATGCTGCTTATCCCACAGAGTTCTTCGTTGAAGACCTTGAGTACCTGCCAAGAACCATCTATCACATCATCAGGCGAACTCTCTGGCCTATCAAAGGGCACTCTCCAAATGCCAAGCTTCAGGGTGCAATGAAGACTTTGGTCTTCTATATACTTCATGGCAAATGCTTCAATGCACAGGACTTCTTCATACGCCAACTTGCTGCATCAGGCATTGATCTGTTTGGTTTGAAGTTCTACGCCCCTTGGGTCATGCGGCTGATCAAGCTACACTCCGCCATCTCGTATCAGCCCTCAGCCCGCAACCATCGGATCTTCTTGCCTGACGTGGACATGTCTACTGAAGCCATATATTCTGAGCCTGCCAAGCAACCTCTAAGTCTTCAGAATGCAGAACATCAGAGTTTTACTCAGAACGTTGAAGGAGTTGAAGCAGTTTCTCGGGTGTATCCTTTGGCTGGCACTACACGTGCACCACACCCTGCTTCCACTGAAGCCACTGACAGTGCCACTGCTCCAAGACCCAAGAAGCGCACTCGTGTTCTCAACGACCGAGAGCTTCTTGTGGCTCTACATCAGAAACAGGATAGGCATCATGACTGGCTGAAGCGTCAGATGAAAAGCCTCTTGGTGGATGTTAATCGCACTCGAAATCTTGCCACCAAGAATGCTTTCGTTGCCCATGAAACCTGTCGCCGCACATGGAAAGGGCTCACGATGATGTGTTCTGAAGCTGATCTTCAAGAGGATGGCTTCACTGAGAGATTCAAGTTTGACTCCACACCTCCTCGAAGGGCTGTGCTGCTAGGAACTCCATCCCTTGAAGACTCTGAGTTCTCTTCCTCTGCTGCCACAGTGACTGCCAGAATTATTGAGGAAGAAGACGATGCTACTTCACCGCCACCTCCTTCAGCACCTCCAAGCTCTTCTGCACCGCCAAACACCACCAACGACCCTGCTACTTCACCTACTCCTCATGGGAACGAGTAGAGGCTCTATGTCTTCAAACCTTTTTGGTCCTTACTGACAAAAGGGGGAGAAGCATATGAGGTTGATAGTCTTCAAGCGGGTCCATATGGGCGGGTGCTTTATATTTTGCTTCGTGCTTACAACTCTCGTTTTTGCTACATTTGGTTCTTTGAGTTGTAACACTTAAACTAGATGGTCGTCTGCTACTTATTTGCCACCTTGTTTTGCGATGATAAATTCCGCATGTGCGACGATAAATTCCGCACTTAGATCATTCCGCAGACGTCCATTTTCCATTATGCATGTCATTATCTTCATATACTTTCACATGCATAGTGGATTGTCATCATAAGTTGAAGTGGATCTCCACAAGTACAACCTGCCATGTGCATTTTCATTCCAAAAGCAAATTAACTTATATGCACATCTTCAGGGTGAGCCCTTGCAACTTATGAAGACAATTCCTTATCCTTTACAATTTCACAGATTATATTCCCCGTTGAAAACTTCAACTAGTTTGTCATCAATCACCAAAAAGGGGGAGATTGTAAGTGCATCTAGTGCCACCCCTAGTTGGTTTTGGAGTATTGACGACAAACCTAGTTGAGGGACTAATGTGTTTGTGAGAATTGCAGGATAACACAGGTAGAAGTCCCCCATTGATTCGGTTTTACTACCAGAGATGACCCCTAAAAATGTATGAAGACATTGAAGTCAAAGGTGGTATATGAAGATATTCACATTGAAGACTATGACAAGAGAAGACACCATATGAAGCCTATGGAGCTCGAAGACTTAGATCTTTCGTAGTTCTTTTTTTTTGTGTTGAGTCATAGGAACCACCGTACTGTTAAGTGGGGTCCAAGAGAACCAGTCAGAATGACTGAAGTGATGCCTAAACCAAAAACCTATGTCTTCGAGTGAAGACTATGAGAGCGAATCTTGTCCAGAGTCGGACAAGTCAGCTTTGCTTGTAGCCCAAGTAAAGTTGCCGTGTGAGTTTGAAATCTGACCGTTGGAACACGTGTCAGTTCCTTAGTGACCCAGGGTCATTTCGGACAAATCAGGTCGGGTTGCCAAGTGGCTATAAATAGCCCACCCCCTACAACCATAAACGGTTGGCTGCTCAGATTGAAAGTACGGCTTTTGTCGTTTGAGAGCAACCCACCTCGAAGCCTTTGAGAGAGAATTCCTTGCGAGGATAAAGCCCTAACCACCAGAGCCAGAGAGAATTGGGCATCACTTAAGTCTTCTTGTCTGTGTGATCTGAAGACTTATTACACTTGAGGACTGTGCATCCTCCAGCCGGTTAGGCGTCGCGTTCTGAGCATCCAAGAGACATTGTGGATTGCCGGTGAACGAAGTCTGTGAAGGTTTGGGAGTCTACCTTGAAGACTTACCAGAGTGATTGGGCGAGGTCTATGTGACCTTAGCTCAAGGAGAATACGGTGAGGACTGGGTGTCCTGAGCTGCGTGTTCAGGACTGGGTGTCCGGGACTGTGTGTCCTAAGGTTTAAATACCTAGCCGCTCCAACCAGACGTACAGTTGTCACAGCAACTGGAACTGGTCCAACAAATCATTGTCTTCAACGAGTCACTGGTTTCATCTTCACTTCACTTTACTTACTGTTACTCCTTGTGAAGTCATTGTATGTTTGCACTATCATTTGTCTTCACTGAGTGACTGCGTGTTCTGTTTGGCTTCACAATATCTTCCTACCTGATCCTTACTACCTAGCTGCTATTAGTCTTTGTGCTTTCACTTCATTGAATACTTGACTATGGTTTGCCTAGTGTAGTCTACCTTCCGCTGCATGGTAATAGGTTTAATTTTATCGTTTGTCTTCAAAACTTCTATGTTCTGAAGACTTTCATAAAAATCGCCTATTCACCCCCCCTCTAGTCGATATAACGCACTTTCAATTGGTATCAGAGCAAGGTGCTCCCTTGTTCTGTGTGATTCGGTTTAACCACCTGGAGTTTTAGCTATGTCGACTGCAGGGATAATTAAAGTCTCCGCTGCGTGCCCCGTCTTCGATGGAACTGAATATCCCTACTGGAAGAATAAGATGCGCATGCATCTTGAAGCCATTGACGTCGACCTATGGTATGTCGTCGAGAACGGCGTTCCCAAGGCTGGAGAAGGTGTCACTGCTGCTGATGTCAAGAAATTCGTTCAACTGGACTCTACTGCCAAGAATATCATCTGTGGTCATCTGACCAAAGGACAGTATGGCCGTGTGAGTGCTTTGAAGACATCCAAGCTGGTCTGGGACTGGCTCTCCAAGGTCAATGAAGGCATCTCAACCCAGAGAGATCAGAGAATCAGTGTCCTTCGCAACCTCTTCAACCGCTTCAAGCGAAATGACAATGAGAATGTCCAGCACACATTTGACCGACTCACTGACATCACAAATGAGCTTCAAGCCCTCGGCGCCACTGAGATTACCAAACACGAAGTCGTCAAGACGCTGCTGAGATCACTTGATAGTTCGTTTGACATCCTGGCCCTGATGATTCAAGAACGTCCTGATTTCAAGACACTCGATCCGTCTGACATACTTGAGAGGCTCAACACACATGAGTTTCAGCTTTCGGAGAAAAGAGATATCTACGGTCCAAACTATGGGCGAACTCGTGCCTTGAAGGCAAAAGCTGTCTCCTCATCTGAAGAAGAATCTGACAGCAGTTCTGATGATCCTGAAGACATTGGAAGGGAACTTGCTATGCTTGTCAAGAAGTTCCAAAAATTCACCAAGAAGAAAGGCTTCAGAAAGTCTTCCCGATCAAGTTCAAGGAATGATGAAGCTCCTGCTCATGACTACAAGAAGAAAACATGTCACAAGTGCAAGAAACTTGGCCACTTCATCTCTGAGTGTCCACAGTGGGACAATGAGAACAAAAAGAAGAAGAAGAGCAAGGAATATGACTCTGACGACAAGAAGAAGAAGAAATACTCAAAGTCTTCTTCCAAGTCTTCCTCAAAGTCTTCATCACACAAGAAGAGCTCATCTGGCAAGGCACGTGCGTTTGTTGGCAAGGAAATGGATTCAGAGGAGGAGTCTGCTTCTGAGGAGGCGGAGGTGGAGTCTGAGGAGGAATCCGACTCAGGCGTCGCAAGTCTGGCTACAGCATACGTTGCCAAGTCCATCTTCAACACTGAAGACAATGACTTCATCACCGACACCGATGCAAATGACAAGGACTACTCCGCTTCTACCTACTGCTTCATGGCACGCGGTGCCAAGGTAAACACACGCACTACTCACTATCAAACATCTAGTGACGATGACTCTGATTGTGGTTCAAAACCTAGCTACAAAACACTTGCTAAAATTGCAACTGAACAACAGAAAGCTATGGAACATATTCAAAAACTGTTAGACAGAAGCGATGATCTGTTAGGTGCTGAAATGACTCGATCTGAATCCTTAATTGAAGACATAAAAAATCTTCACGTTAAGTATCAGGAACTTGAAAGTCGTCATGAAACTCTCTCAACAACTCATGAAAAGCTTTCCTATGATTATCTTCAAAGGAAGCAAGATCTTGAGAAATTGAGAGCGGTTCATGAAGATCTTCAAACGGAAAACGAGTCACTTCGCGCCAAACAGATCAGTCCCGCTCAGGAAGGATTTGAACCACCATGTCTTAAATGCATTGAGCGTGATAATGCTACTTCTGTTGCTGAATGTTCTACTGCTACTGCTGTTGCAATATCTTCAACTGTTGATGTGGTAACTAACCCCTCTGCTGAGGATACCACCGCTATTGCTGATGAGAATGCTAGGTTGAAGACATTGCTTGAAACAGGGATGTACAAAAGTCTTAAAGGGCATCAGACACTATGTGATGTCCTGAAAAAGCAGATTCTGAACCGAAACCCTAGGAAAGAGGGTGTAGGGTTCGTAAGGAAAATGAATGCAGATGGCTCTTACTGGAAACCTGAGCAGTACCCCAAAACCATGTGGGTTGCTGCAAAGGAACCTTCAGCAGATCCATCCAATCTATCTGGCTTCACTTGTGCTAACCCCATTATCATTGATGAATCCTTTGATGCAAACTATATACTGTTTAAGAATCAGAATGGTGAAGTGTTTGCCAGGTACATTGGTACTAACTGCAGGAATGGACCGCCTATGAAGAAGATCTGGGTTCCGAAAAGGTGTCTGGAGAGTCTTCCTGTGAATGTCATCATGACACCTCACGTGAAGAAGACAAACCTCAGACCAAAGGCTTCATACGGTCCAAAGGCTTCATACAGACAGAGGACTCACCTGAGTCGCACTAACGCAAATGTTTTGCAGGGAAACCATACTCAGGCATATGAATATGAGAGCGGTTCATCAAACCGCCATGTTCATAAGACCAAGAACTATTCTGCTTATTCTTATGAGTACTATTGTCCGCCTGCAAGACTGTTTGCTAAGGCTTCAAAGCCAAAATTCTCAGATGCTGCACTTAGACTTATTGCTTCTAAGCCACCCTTGAAGATGTGGGTGGCTAAGAAAGCTTAACTCTCTTTTGCAGGGAAAGGTCTCCAGCAGAAAACCAAAATCGTCTGACGCTATTGCTGGGGACCTTAAACATCTTGTAGGGCGCAAGATCAAATGCCCAAATGGTCTTACTATGTACTTCGTACCTGAATCGCTTGCTACTCTCCCTATTAGTCCTAACCTGGATCTAAGCTTTCATAACCCACTGGTTCGTCAAATGTTTTTGCTTCACAATGCTCTTGGTGAAGCCTATCCCCCTAACTGCACTGTAGGGTACGACACCAGCGTCTTCAGAATGGATTATTGACAGTGGGTGTACAAATCACATGACTGGCAAAAGAAGTCTTCTTATGGACTCAACCTTACGTCCATCCGACAAGAGCCACATCACATTTGCTGACACTGGTAAAAGTAAGGTATTGGGTCTAGGTAGAGTTGCAATCTCAAGGGATCAACACATGGATAAAGTCATGCTTGTTGAATCCCTTGGCTTCAACTTAATGTCTGTCTCAATGCTTTGCGATTTGAACATGATCGTAATGTTTGGAAAATATCGTTGCCTTGTACTAATGGAATCTGACAAGTCTCTAGTGTTTGAAGGGTATCGAAAAGATGATTTGTACGTGGTAGATTTCTCAGCAGGGCCACAGCTTGCAGTATGTCTTCTAGCAAAGGCTTCAGAATGCTGGCTCTGGCATCGGAGGCTTGGACATGCTGGCATGAGGAACCTCCACACCCTTGCGAAGAAGAAGCATGTCATAGGCATCGAGGGCGTCAAGTTCAAGAAAGACCACTTATGCGGTGCCTGTGAAGCAGGGAAGATGACGAGGGCCAAACATCCCTCGAAGACAATCATGACCACTACTCGACCCTTCGAACTGCTTCACATGGATCTTTTCGGTCCCACTCATTACTCAACTCTAACTACTACTGCTTGCCTCTATGGCTTCGTTATTGTTGATGATTATTCTAGATATACTTGGGTGCACATAATCCTTTACAAGACTGAAGTGCAGGATGTCTTCAGACGCTTCGCCAATCGAGCTATGAACAATTTTGGCGCCAAGATAAAGCACATCAGAAGTGACAATGGCACTGAATTCAAGAACACTGGCCTTGATACATATCTTGATACCTTGGGCATCACACATGAATTCTCAGCCCCGTACACGCCACAGCAGAATGGCGTCGTCGAACGCAAGAACAGAACACTAATTGAGATGGCCAGAACGATGCTAGATGAATACAAGACCCCAAGAAAATTCTGGCCCGAAGCCATTGATACTGCATGCCATACAATCAATCGTGTTTATCTTCACAAGCTACTGAACAAGACATCTTATGAGCTCCTTACTGGCAAGAAGCCAAATGTCAGTTACTTCAGAGTATTTGGCGCAAGGTGCTGGATCAAGGACCCACATCACACCTCAAAATTTGCACCAAAAGCACATGAGGGTTTTATGCTTGGATATGGAAAGGATTCGCACTCCTACAGAGTCTTCAATCTCTTTCATTACAAAGTGGTTGAAACAGTGGATGTGCGGTTCGATGAGACCAACGGTTCACAAAGAGAGCAGCTGCCAAATGTGCTAGATGAAGTTCCATCCAGTGAATCAATCAAGCTAATGGGAACTGGAGAAATTATACCTTCTGAAGCTCATCCTGAAGAAGAACTTATCATTTCAGCACCTGATCAACATGAAGACAATGCTCAGCCTGAAGACATTCCTTCCAACAACGACAATGAACAGCAAGAGCAAAGTCTTCGCCCTGTACATCCTCGCGTTGCCAATGAAGTGCAGATTGAAAGAATAATTGATAGCATCAATGCACCTGGTCCACTCACTCGTTCAAGGGCAACTCAGCTAGCAAATTTCTGTGGGCACTTCGCATTCGTCTCAATAACAGAACCCAAGAAAGTTGAAGAAGCCTTCATGGAACCTGAATGGATTCAAGCTATGCAAGAAGAGCTTCAACAGTTTGAGCTGAATAATGTATGGGAACTGGTTAAGCGTCCTGATCCACGGAAGCACAATATAATAGGCACCAAATGGATATACCGCAACAAGCAAGATGAGCATGGTCAAGTTGTCAGAAACAAAGCTCGTCTCGTTGCTCAAGGATATACTCAAGTGGAAGGCATTGACTTCGATGAAACATTTGCTCCTGTGGCTAGACTTGAAGCCATACGCATACTGCTGGCCTATGCAAATCATCATAACATACTTCTATATCAAATGGATGTGAAGAGTGCCTTTCTCAATGGCAAGATTGAAGAAGAAGTGTATGTTGCACAACCGCCTGGCTTTGAAGATCCAAAACATCCTGACATGGTATACAAGCTCAACAAGGCACTGTATGGCCTCAAACAAGCCCCTCGGGCCTGGTATGACACACTCAAATACTTCCTGAAGAGCAAAGGCTTCATACCTGGTTCCCTAGATCCCACTCTTTTCACGAAGACATATGATGGTGAACTGTTTGTGTGCCAAATATATGTGGATGACATTATCTTCGGCTGCACCAATCAGAAGTACAGTGAAGAGTTTGGATATATGATGCAAGAGCAATATCAGATGTCCATGATGGGGGAGCTGAAGTTCTTCCTCGGTCTTCAAATACGACAACAACGCAATGGCATCTTCATATCTCAAGAGAAGTATCTCAAAGATTGCCTGAAGAAGTTCGGTATGCAAGACTGCAAAGGCTTCACAACACCAATGCCAGCCAAACATCATCTGGGTCCTGACGACAATGGTAAAGAGTTCGATCAAAAGGTATACCGCTCCATGATTGGTTCTTTACTTTATCTATGTGCATCTAGGCCAGATATTATGCTTAGTGTTTGCATGTGTGCTCGATTTCAAGCGGCACCAAAGGAGTCGCATCACTTAGCTGTGAAGCGAATTCTTCGATATTTGGCTCACACCCCAACTCTAGGATTATGGTATCCAAAGGGCTCAGAGTTTGATCTGGTTGGATTCTCGGATGCTGATTATGCTGGTGACAAAGTTGATCGCAAGTCTACATCAGGCACATGTCACTTTCTGGGACGATCACTTGTATGTTGGTCTTCAAAGAAGCAGAACTGTGTATCTCTCTCCACTGCTGAATCTGAATACATTGCTGCTGGATCTTGCTGCGCTCAGCTTCTGTGGATGAAGCAAACACTCAAGGACTATGGCATTCATCTGAAGCAAGTGCCACTTTACTGCGACAACGAAAGCGCCATCAAGATTGCCAACAACCCAGTTCAGCACTCGAAGACAAAGCACATTGAAATTCGTCATCACTTTCTCAGAGATCATGTTGTGAAGGAAGACATTGATATCATACACGTCAACACTGAAGAGCAATTGGCAGATATCTTCACCAAGCCCTTGGATGAGAAGAGGTTTTGCAAGTTACGGTGTGAGCTAAATATCCTGGAATCCTCAAATGTCCTGTGATCAGGCACACATCCTAACCCTTATGCATATTGATGACTTAGATGTGCAACACACGAAGTAAAGTATATCTTCAATCAATGAAGACATACATTCTAAGTGTGAATACATTAATGTGGAATTTGACTTCGGAGCGCCACGATAATTGTGCGCCGTGTCTGGGTCTAATACTTCCTATACGGTGGGTAACGCCACCACCAAACGTTCTATTTTGAAGTGTTTCACTCATGGCGTTACCTTGCAATGTCTTCACATTTGGTTTGGCTTCGATCTCAACATATTTTCATGATTATCTTCACTATGTTGATTATAGATATATATATATATATATACTAGTGTTCTGTCCTCTACAGCATTCACTTATAGCTATGTCTTCGTGTTGAATCTTTTGAACTAAGTGAATGTGATCGGACCCTAACCTCTCTATGCTTTCTATCTCAAACTCTATCTCTCCAAGTCATATGCATTCTATTGAAACTGTCGAATGTCTTCTCTGCGTCCTTGTCAGCAGAAGATACAGAGACAACCATTAAGTCCGTTTTCAATGCTCATTCCTCCACATGAAATCCGGAGAAGTAGGAACGACCACCCGACAATCCAGGCGTGCGTGGGACGTGGAACAAACCCCAAAATTCCGCATAATGGCCACGTGTTCCTCAGATGCGAATCGCCAGGGGCACCTGTGTAATAGCACAGTGCCGCCCCTGTGCCTATAAATACACACTCACAGCGGTCATTATCTCTTCTTCCACCCTCGCACGAACCCTAGCGCCACCGCTAGCCCTCGACGACGCCGGCGACGAAGCGCTTCGCTGCCGCAACCTCTCCGACGCCGTCTTCACGCCGACCGCGGACATCGTCCTCTCCGCCGTCGCCGTAGGTGTCCTCCGTCGCCAAGTTAGGGCACGGAAGATCGAACTGCTCGGCCTCATCTTACACTCCGTCTAGCAGTTCTTAGTGTGGTAAATAAAACTTCCTCTTTTACAGCACCATTGATCCTATGGATTTGTCACTTTCTACCACAAGCAGTTTCTGTTCACACAAGCTAGATCTCTCTCATACTGCATCTCATAACATGCCTAGTATATTCACTTGTGCTTCACAAAGTAGTTAGATTCCTCACTTGTACTGATCTGTGGATTCGTACAAATCTGGAACCAACTTCTTATCTATGAGTGAATGTCTTCGCACGATGAGGTCAATGTCTTCTAAACTGATTTATCTTCAAAATCTTCTGAGAATGCATATGACCTCTTCCCCTTCCCTCGCACCTTAATGCTGTCACAGGTACATGTCCGTGGGAGAATCCTTTGGTTCTCATAGTCTGCATTCATTTGCAGAATTCTTACAGCATCACATAAATTCTCCCGAAGCCAGTTCCTGTTGGTCCAGCAAACGAAAACCTTTGAAGCCTTTGAACGTCTTGAAGCCTTTCAAGTTAAAGTTTATGGCTTCAGAGAAAGCAGCAAGGAAGGGTGGCAGAAAGCGTCGTGGTGAGACCTCCAGAGATCTGCCAGATGAACTCTCAGAAATGTACAAGACAGATCCTGAAGAGGATTACAGTCAGCGCAAGACCCGAATCCAATGGATTCGAAGATATTGGGCAGAACAATGGTTCAAATACAGATTTGTGACCCAGGAGTATGCTGAGAAAAACGCCATCAAGAGACCGTGGGGAGACATCCTATTCAAGAATCTTCTACCCAGGTCCAGAGATGAAGCCATTGCTCAAGGCTTCTATCCATGCATGGTCCGTGGACCACAGCCTGCTGATGCACACTCGTCGTCACTGCTATGGTGTCGTGACGACAATCTGTTCAAGCGCAACTTCCAGTTTGCTCAGAACTCAGCGAAGCAGAACAAGAAGACTTTTGGGTTAGACTTCAACCCTGGTCCCTCATCTCCAAGGGCAGATGGCACACGAGATGCTGAACCCAATGTCATCGGTCCTTTCGCCAACCTTGAAGGCCTCATCACCTACATCTTAGTTCAAGGGACTGCAGTGAATGAGCCTGCAGCTGACACTGAGTCTGATGACGCGCCTGCAGCTCGAAGCAAAGAAGCTGAAGAAGCCTAAAGCTTCAAAACCTGCCCCTTCACCAAAATCTCAAGGGCGAAGCCACTGGCAACTGCACCTCCTGAAGACAGTGTGCAGTCTGAAGACTTATCACGCGTCTCCAAGCCCCAGAAGGCCAAGATGCCTCTGTCTCACACTGGCAAAGAGCTAACAGCTGCTGCCATTCTGCGCAACGACGACATTGATCTGTCAAGTGATGAAGATCTTGCAGATGACGCTCTTGAGCAACTCATCAAGAGCAAAGAAGAAGCAGAAATCTTCAATGATCTGCCTCTCTTTGATGTCACCATCATCCACAACTTCATTGACGAGTGGTTTGACACGCCAAACATCAGCTTTGAAGATCTGCAGCTACCCATTGGCCTCAGTGTCGCCTTCCAAGGCGCCATTGCTTCAGAACTTGCTATTGCCCAGCGCATTGTTGAACTGAAGCAGAAGATTGACTATGAAAAGGCTCAGTTCAAGAAGCATATGGCCAAGCTCAGCGTGCAAGAAGTGAAGAACTTCAAGACAATGATGCACGAGCTCAAGGAAGCCTTTGTGAAGAAG